>NC_047503.1:15443307-16139557 GCF_902827115.2 Pseudochaenichthys georgianus | reverse complement strand
ATGCAAGTCAATAGGTGCATTCACACTGCGATACTTTTCCCACAAAGGTTCATGCGAACTTAGTTCATGAGAACTCTTTTATCGCGTTCACACCAAAAAGAGCCGGTTCTAAAACTAGTTCATGCAAACCTTTTTACCCCCTCGAAAGTCCCTGCTAGAGAGCAGGGACTTTGGAGCGGCTCTTTTGTGAGAAAAGAGCTATATTTCTGATTGGCTGGGCGGATTGCAAACCACGCCCCGTAAAACTCACAAAAAGTTTTGTGAAGCCGCCATTTTATTATCCTCGCATTAGCATTATTAGCATTAGCATTAGCATTAGCCCAGCGCAGAAACGCAGGGAGACTAACTTATGGCAACACAAAATAAAACATGGGAGCGGTGGAGATGAGGAGGTGTCGGCGTTCTGGCGATTTACTCGGAAGGCTTCAGTAGAAGCTGCTGGGACTCCCAGCAACTTCTACTGAAGCCAGTCCCCAAATCCGGGGACTTCCGGACGGGGACTTTGGGCGGCAGTATACGCCGTGAAGTGGTTTGTGGCCTGCCAGTAAACCCAAAGCAGAAGAAGAAGAAGTGACGTCAGCGGCTTCATTTGCCTAATCCACCCCCAGGGACTTTTTCCGGTGTGAACGCGATCTGTACTTAGTTCATGCAAACTAAAGAGTTCGCATGAACTAAGTTCGCATCAACCTTTGTGGGAAAAGTACCGCAGTGTGAACGCGGCTAAGGAGGACTCCCTTAGTTAGCCAAGGGATCCTGGTGTGTGAGGTGCTCCGCGGATTGGTCCATTTGGTCCAATCCAGTCATTTGTTGTTGATTTGGGTGTTCACACGTCACAGAACACAGGAAGCAAACAATGGAAAATGAGAAATCTTCAACGAGGCATTTTGGGGCAGCATAGACAGGTCTTTTCTGTGTTAGAGTTTTACTCCCTACAGGGTGTACTTTGAGGGTCTTTGACTCTGCAGACCGTTTACATGCATAAAAACCTTCATAACACACAAGGGGACGGGTAATAACTGTAAAAGCATGACATGGGCCCTTTAAAATAGCTTAGGCAAGTTTGCTATTTACCATGTTGCTGTAAGCGCTGAATGAGCCTACAAATATTGTAGTTTGAGATACATTTACCTTACCTTAAGCCATCACAATTCAGAGGGACATTTTCAGCTTTTTCCTACTGTATGTAGGAAATACAAAAACAAAGGAAAAATTGCAAATATATATAATAATAAAAAAATGTTTATAGATTTTACAAACATACATATGGGTTGGGTGGTTACAAACATACAAGTTAAGATTTTACAGCAACCTTCAATGTGCTTATAAAATGTGACGCAGTTTTAAACATTAAACCACCAAACATACTGTATAGTTATTTAAATTATTGTGCTCACATTCTACTACAACAGAAGAAGCCGCTGACCTTTATATGTGTCGTATAATAGTACAACACTCCTTGCCTATGTGTATAGATTGAATTTCCACGGTGTGATATTGCGACATTTACTTAAATCAATTTTTCTCCCCCATCTTTAAATATGATCTGGTGATGTGAGTAATTTGCAGTGCATATTCGCACATCTGTGTAACTTTGACACCTTCATTCACACTTATCACAAATTCCCAGAGGCTTTGGCTCTCTATCTGAAGATATGTGATTTATGACAACTCTCCCTTTCTTTCTTTGTTTCTTTTGTCAGTCAGTTCTCTCTCCGTGCTGTGGAAGACATTCTGACCCAGCACAATATCTGCAGATCAAAGAATAACACACACACACACACACACACACACACACACACACACACACACACACACACACACACACACACACACACACACACACACACACACACACACACACAAGAAAGAGTTAATGTCTGTCCGCATTGTGGTGGCTGTCAGAAAGTTTTACAAGAGAGTACAGTGTGGGATATAAACTTTGTGTGTGTGTGTGTGTGTGTGTGTGTGTGTGTGTGTGTGTGTGTGTGTGTGTGTGTGTGTGTGTGTGTGTGTGTGTGTGTGTGTGTGTGAGGAGGGGCTGTGCGTGTGTGTGTGTTTTAGAATGGGACAAAATAGTAATAGTTTCTTTAAATCTATTAGTTAGGCAATTACCAAAATTATGATACTGATGATCCCACACACACACACACACACACACACACACACACACACACACACACACACACACACACACACACACACACACACACACACACACACACACACACACACACACACACACACACACACACACACACACACACACACACACACACACAGACACACACACACACACACACACACACACACACACACACACACACACACACACACACACACACACACACACACACACACACACACACACACACACACACACACACACACACACACACACACAGAGAGAGAGAAGCATGCAAGGGCACATAGCAGTGCCATGTTTTAGCCATGCGCCATATGGTTTAAAGCCCCTCCCCCCCCCCCCCTCTTCCTTTGCCTGATTTCATTCCCTGTGTGAGCTGTGTCCGAGATATTCCACAGCCCTGGGGCCTTGCCTTTGACAAGGAGAGCACATTGTTTATTTTCCCCTGCTGGCCACGCGCACGCACACACTTACACACATCTCACTGCATGAACAGACAAATACGGATATGGTGAACACACGCAAAGACCTGCACACATTGATATTCGATAGTGTATATGCACATGGATGAAGATTTGAAACGTTCTAAACACATGCAGTCAAACATTCGCACACACACATGCACACACTCACACACACACACACACACACACACACACACACACACACACACACACACACACACACACACACACACACACACACACACACACACACACACACACACACACACACACACACACACATACATACACACCACTCGTACCGTCCCTGGCCTGGCCAGAGCAGCCAGGGTCAACGGCAGGGCAGCCTGTACCGCTGCACATCTCTGTTTTTCATCCATGTCATTCGGGCCAGGATCACGAGGGGGGGGGGGGGGGGGGTTGAAGTGGTGGATGGAAGGGAAGGAGAGCCTTTCATGGCTTACATTCAACCCCCACACTGTTGCCCTCTGTTCACTGCCTCTAGCGGAGGCCACCCCCCTCCTTCCTTCCTCCACCACCTCCACCCCGAGGCCCCGGTCCATGCTCCTCCAGCATGGGTCAGTGCTAAAGAGGACACATGGCAAAGGACAGATCGACCCAAGGCTGCCTGGACCCCATCAGACCCGGCGGAAGGAAGAAAGAAAATTGAATGTGTGTTTGTGAGCAAGTGAAGTGTGGTTCATGGGATGATTGATTTGTGGGACTTTAACAAATCAATCAAGGTTTTTAAATGCGTAATAGGGATGCACTATACATGATATATTAGGCTGATAAAAGCTGATAGTACAAAGCTACATTTGAATGAAGTAACATACGCAGCATCTACAGTACACGTGGTAGTATGAACCTTTTAAGATTGTCACAAAAAGAAAAACAAAGGCAGTACACTTATTTAGAGAGCAACACATGTTATGTAGTGGTGGAAATGTGTATACTGTTTCAGCAAAATGACAATACGATTGCAATTTGTAAAACAGTTTTTTGATGTACTTTACTAGAAAAAGTAAAATTATGTTTGAATAGTCTGTTGTTCAACTTTTGTTTTGGTTTCTTGTTGTGAAAAATAGACATTTCTGTTGGGGTATGGATTAATAAATGACCCTCAAATTAACCCTTTAAGACGTATAATTCTAATTTTCAGATTCATATGTATGTTGTGCCTCTTTAAAATCGTTAATTGATTTGTTAAAGTCCCACAAATCCATCATAACATGAAACACACTTCACTTGCTCACAAACACACATTACATGTATGCCTCTACTCTGACATGTCCACATGCTTTAATGTTGAAAGCTCTTTATTTTTCTCATACTATCTGTGCTGCAGCACCTCTTTTCACCGTCTGTCTGAAACCAGAGCCCAGTCTGCTCTGATTGGTTCGCTGGCCGGCTCTGTTGTGATTGGTCAACCACTTAGATATTTCCTGCACCTTGGCATATAACAAACAATGCGTTGGAGTGCTAGCCAATAAAAGCAAGATTGTTAGAGTGATGTCTGCTTCATCTTACCAAGTCATTGTGGACAATTATATGCTTCCAACTTTGTGGAAACAGTTTGGAGAAGGCCCTTTTCTGTTCAAGCATGACTGTGCCCCAGTGCATAAAGCGAGGTCCATAAAGGCATGGTTGGATGAGTTTGGTGTGGAAGAACTTGGCTGACCCGCACAGAGCCCTGACCTCAGCCCCATGGAATACCTTTGGGGTGAACTAGAACGGAAAATGCGAGCCAGGCCTTCTCGTCCAACATCAGTGTCTGACCTCACAAATGCTATTCTGGATGGACACACTCTGAAATGTTGTAGAAAGAGTGGAAGCCTCAAAGGTGGGATCAACTTCATATTAATGCCTAAGAATTTGGATATCATAAAAGCTTCTGTAGGTGTAATGTGTAGGTGGTACACTTTTGTCTTTATAGTGTCTAACCTATATAACACTACAGGAAAGGGACAACCTCAAATATCAAAAATAGGGCCCTTTATCTCCAGGTAATGAATTGATTCTAAAATACAAAACAAATGTTAAATTGGCAGTTATCTTAGTGTGTTGGATGAGAACAATCCATATTTAGCATTCCCTAGTTAGACTGAGAGACTGTACGCTAGAAAGACACATTTATATTCGATGTGTTGATGAATAAAACAGAGGTTCAGAATGAGAACTACCCTGTCATAAAGTGTACAGAGTCTGATGCTATGTATATAAATGTCAGGTTCTAAAATGTTGTATGTGAGTGACTTCGGATGGAAATGTGCTCAAAGCTAAAATCCGGCATGTTTACGTTTTAAAGCATTATTTGTTTGAAATGTTCATCAATATGCATTGTCCCTCTTCAAAGAAACGATGAAATGAAGTCTGCTAACACAAGCTAACAAAGCAATTACTTCCACTGATAGGGCAAACATATCTGTGTTGTGCCACTAGCTGGTTTGTACTAATGAATGGAGAAACACACACAAACATGCGCACACACACACACTGAGTGTCTCTGGAGTGTGAAGATGAGCGCGTCATTAGGGGAGGCTCACATGCATTTCAGAGGAGTGCCACTAATCCAGCATGAAATTCAATTTAAAACTTGGAGCGCGTCTGCTTCCCCCCGCTTTGATACAGCGCCAGATACCAGAAGATGGAGAGCTACTGAGACGAGCGCGTTGATGCGTCGGCGGCTGTAAACACACAAGTACCTCAAGTAAACAAACATATGAGGAATATGTTGCAATGTGGCTGCTCCGTTTGTTTGCTGCTTTTGCTTGTACTGTACTTCAGAGAGGAGTGGGGCTATTACACAGCTGTTTATTAGTATGTCTCCTTCGACTTCATTAACATTAGAAGAGCAGACAGTGAGAGATCAGGAAAATACTGGTCATGTTAAGCAGAATAAACCTTTTTCCAAACTCACCCTGGAGAAATCCTTGGGTACCTTTATACTCTGAATGCCATCGAATCACCACTTAACAATCACATTGAAGCTACACTTGTCATGGTTGCCAAGGCGTTACTTTGCAAGATAAAATTGCTGTTTGAAAAAAAGACAATGGGTGAAAAATGACCTGTCAGTCAGCAGCCCCTTCCAACAATACCGCCGCTGGCCCCGCCACTCTTTATGCTCAGGCAGAAAACGGGGCCCTATTTCTATCCCATAGACCGGGGTGGAAGGTCAGCATGGACTTCTGGACATATCCTAAGATAATACCCCGGGCAGTGTCATGTGAGGGGAAAGGGAGGGAGGTTGGGGGGGAAGATATCTATACAAGAAAGAGAGAAAACAGCTCGGATGATGAGGGAGAGATGAGAAGTAAAAGAGCTCGCGTTTAGGAAGGACTGGGAGGCACAGATCATGAGATCAGCATTCAGGTCATCTGTTTTCAAATCCATTTTCACGATTCATGCCCTGGGTTGTCAAGTCCATACTGCCCCCACCGCCCCCCGCCCCCCGATCTCCAAAGCCTCACAGTGCTTTCCTTCTTCACCGCAAAAACCCTCTCTGGCTTTCCATAATTAAAGAGGGAATTTTTGACTGGGAGCTACAAGAAAATGGCTGCCACATTTTGGTGGAAAGGCCTTAGAGAGTATGACGAGGAGAAGAAGAGGAATAGTATCCCACAGTGCTGAACAGGAGGCCTCATCATTATCTGCGTGAATGCTTCTCACGCCTTGTCAAGGACAGAATGGTGTCAACTTTAAATATGATCCTTAGACACCTTTGACAAATACACATACATTGTCCTTTTGAAGAGACGCACTTAAAAGGACTGGTTCCCTCAAATTATAATGAAATATACTACAATCATTCACTATAGGCTTCTGAGGTCATAGTAGGGGTGTCACATAAAGCTGCTACCTTCATCTGTTTAATGCCAGACCAAGTTAAACTGCCAACAAGATGGACAATATTACAATATTTTATTAGTGTACTTTTAAATAATCACAAACCAAAACACACATTATATTGGAACCCTGACTTTCTAAATCCTTAAGAAATTACATACTAAAAGTTGGCCATATAACTATATAATAGAGAAAGTCCAAATGAATGTTAAGTTTGGTATCTATAGTAAAACATTGAGCTATTGACATAATCACATATTGCTTCATTTTGAAAAAAAGGTTGTGTATTGGTATGGGAGAGGTGTAGCAACATTCAACAGCAACAACATGTTCCCAGAATTCTGATGACCTGCACTGATACATTTTCATCGTCTTTCGAAATATACCATAACTGCTATTCAGCAAGACCAATACAGAGAAATTGCTATACTTTTTGGAAGGTTGTGTGTGTGAACACAAACAGATTTGCTTTCGCCTTCTTAGTATCAAAGTGGTGGCAAACATCTCATAGGCAGGTATTTTAAAACTAGGGATAGTTCAGTATGACTATTCATGTCAACAATCCCAACCTTCTGTTAAACATGCCCTTTATTGCTTTTTCAGGGTTTTCCCTTTCCTGTTGTGTTATAGGCTAGTGTGCATGTCTACAAAGGCTCAAATACCACATTTCCCTCCAGAGGGAGTTTCTCTCCCAAACACTCCCCCCCTGCCTACAACGTCTCGTTTGGACTCCTGTGTTTACTTCTGTAACACAGTTACATCACTATGTAACACTCGCAGTTCTTTGGCTAGTGCTCCAACACATTGTATGTGATCTCTAAGCAGTTGACTAATTACAACAGAGCCGGCCAGCTAACCAATCAGAGCAGACTGGGCTCTGGTTTCAGACAGAGGGTGAACAGAGGTGCTGCAGCACATTAAAGCATGGAGACATGTCACCGTAGAGGTAAAACGTGAAGATGAGAATAAAGGGCCCCTTTAAGCAACACAAGTGTTAATTATACTTTTGTTTGGATGAACATCATGCTCAAACTGTGAAACACATATTCTACTCTGCTAAAGGACACATAACCCGCTTCATGACTTAGTTACGTAATACTGCTTCTTTTTATTTTAAATTTGTTCCCATCCAGATTACTTTTAGCAGAATTTTTCAATGTTCCATCACCATTTAGACATCCAAAACCAAAACAAATTGTAAAACTTTAAATCTGAGTATTTCGAATAACAACACAACAACAATCCAAGTGTCAAATACTGAACTCAACATGCAATGTAACCCATGCTTAGATGACAATTATATTGTTTGGGAACTGACCTAGTGAAACCAAAGCTATCTGCATGTCTAAATATGTTAATTTTGGATGAAACAACACTTTAGGAAGACAAACCTTCTTCTTTCTTTATATGATGTTTTTTTTATTACCATCTTGGCTATAAGGAAGTTTTGTACGTTAGGCTAACTTCCCAACATAAAGATTTAAATCACACATTGTACTCTTTCTCTTGGCCTGAATAAAACCCAGTGTCTTCCCTGCCTGAAGAGGTGATGGTGAACAATGGCCACCGTAATAAATAAAAAAGCAGACTATCAACCGTCACTGTTCGCCTTGCTCTCTATCATCACATGACCCACATGCTGGACGACATGTCAAACAGCTAGCGTGGCCTCATTTGCATAAGACAATCACCCTTTTCGGACGCAGGGCACAAATGTTGTCTAGACGACATGCATCAGACACCCCCCCCTTCTCCACACACACACATACACACACACACACACACACACACACACACACACACACACACACACACACACACACACACACACACACACACACACACACACACACACACACACACACACACACACACACACACACGCATAAACACCTATATCTTTATATGTGCATGAATTCATAGACCCTCCCGCCACTTTAACAGCCCAGGGTAAGACTATAAATCTTCTCCAGGTCTGCCTCGGCTTGATTCTCGTGTTATTATGATGCGAAGGATCTGACATGAGAAAGTATTTAATACATCACACACATGCAAATCCTTAGTGATGGAATGACAGGATGGCCCAGCCAGTCATTTAGATTTGTATATCACTCCTTAGTTTGGAGATTATACGATTATTCGGGTCTATGTGCCACTGAGGGTCAAAAGGACGATTCCTTTGATATGAGATATGTGTTGATGCGACAACAATGAGTGTTGACAGTGTGTGCAATTACTGGTGTGCGTGCGTAGCAGTTATGAGTGTGTGTGTGTCGGTGTAGCGTAGTGGCCAGTGGCCCCCTGATTGTTTGATGTATGTATTAATCCAGCTGCAATGACTGTGGCAGCAGCAGGATGGGTCTCCAGAGAGCTGATTATATCTGTTTGTCATCTGTGGCGAGGATGATCCCGTGACACCGGGAACTACTACACAGCCTCTTTCTTCTGATGTGGGCAACGGGAAATCTATGTGTGAAGAATTGACTTGAGGTGCTTTGCATATAACGGAGAGATCTTCACACATAGTGCGGTGCAGCTGTCAGTGTGCAGTGCCCGTGGTGTGTTAGAAAACACATTTGCATGACTCCACTTCCTGTCCTGCATTTCTTCTGTGCAAAAAAAGTGGCACCGAACATCTGTCCGCTGTCACTGCGGCGCTACACTAATGGTGTAGGGCGTCGGTATTAGTGCCCACGCAGGAGGAGGAGGAGGGAGAGAAAGGGAGATGGCCGGTAGGGAAATGGAAGAAAATGAGAGAAGACAAGAGGAGAGATGGAGAGATGACCATGTGGGTCACTTCATCGCTGTCCGAAAGGGTCTCATTTATCCTCCCCCTCTTTTCGCTGCAAGGCCAGAAGGCAAACTTGAGCTCTGCAGTAAGACAGCATCGCCTCTGTCAGGACAAGAGCAGAAGTGACTGTGGAAGCTGTTGCCGCAGACAGAAGTTAGTTATTGTTGGCCGGGGGTGTGTGCTGTAACTCAGCGCGGTGGGCCATGCTTGTCTTGGCGAGAGCAGCTTGGAACAGCACTAATCAACACCTTGCTATTCACACACTAAGCTAGCAGTCATTAACACATATTCTGCTTGTTTGCATTTCTGTCAGCACTTTGCAATAGAGCTGATTCCTGTAGCACTTAAAAAAAAAATGGAGGTTAGTGACTGACACTGTTTATCATTTTTTTTAAATAAAAATATCTGTTTCATTGTATGACTTCCAAACAGAGCTTTTCTAATTTAATGGGTAATAAAGATGATACGTGGATAAAGATAAAAATCTCATCAAGCTTAATTTTGATATAACACATTTGTCATGTAATAGCAATGACATTTTCCACACACATTATTTAATTCACAATATCAGTTCACCTTTTCCATGCGTTCAAGGAATTCACAGGAAACCCGGCATAGGCAAACAGGCTAAAACTTGCATTCAGTGCACATTATTCTTGCATATGTCCATACTTCATGTAGTGACCTTATTTGGAAGAGTGCAGCAGCCGGCCTTGGGCAATTTGAAGAGGAAACATATTTCTGCTCCATCTATAGGATTTTGGACAATGCTGCAATATACATGGTACTGTGGAGCTTCTATTTTTTAGACACTCTTACGCTGCAAGTTATAGATGGTCGGGTAAAGGAAGTTTTGTTTATCGTGCTCCTGGCATTGAGAAAAATCTTTTCTTTCAATCCAGCATCAATGTGTCTTTCCAAAAAGAAACTCCTGTGACACCACATAACATGCTGTCATTAGTTTTCAATGGAACTACTTTCTCGTAAAAACACTCCACATAAAATATGCATGTTTCGGAAAAAAAAATTAATGCTGCTGTTGAACTTTATAAAAAAAACTGTCAGTGCTGTGAGCGTCATTAAAGGGGCCCTCTTATGCAAATGTTCAGGTTCATATTTGTATGTGTTCCTCTACTGTGACATGTCTCCATGCTTTAATGTTCAAAAAGCTCTTTATTTTTCTCATACTGCAGCACCTCTTTTCACCCTCTGTCTGAAACCAGAACCCAGTCTGCTCTGATTGGTTAGCTGGCCAGCTCTGTTTTGATTGATGTCCCGCCCCTTAGCCTATCACGTAAAATGTGGAGCGCTAGCCACTAGAAGCGCTGGTGTGACGTAGTGATGTCACTATGTTCTGTTAGTAAACAAAGGAGTCCAATGGAGGCTTTTCAGGCAGGGGTGGAGTGTGCGAGAGAGAAACTCCCTCTGGAGGGAACTTTGGGATTCAAGCCTTAGCAGACCATTTACATGCACACAAATCTATATAACAAACTACAGGAAAGGTAAAACCCCCAACAACTTTATGGGGCCCCTTTAAATAAATAATTTTCTTCTTCATTCTATTTGGTTGGAAGCATCGGGTCGATATTTCAAAAAGGGCAAATAAAAGCTGAAGGACGTGTGAAGCATGTGATAACATCTTTATTTACTTTTGTAATTTGGGCAATCAAACACTTTAATGCTGCAGGTGCAACATCTGAATCTTTCTCTGAGAGAAAATAAAGAAATCAGTGTAAGGAGCACTTGAGATTATTCAATTAGAATTCTTTTTTCAAATGTTCTATTGTCATCACTATCTTATTCCCTGCCTAAGGTAACATGTCATCTAAACTTTGACTCATCACCTCAGCACTCTTTCATTACAAGCCCTCCCTTAAAAAGCGGGTTACCAGGCTTTCCCTTTTTCCCTGTGTGCACGTTCAGAAACAGCCACAGAGACTGTCCCCCCTAGGCTAAGACTGGCCTATATATGTTCATCAGAAATCTGTATTGAACATGTCACTGTCACTACATGAACACCACATTCCACAGCACAGCGGTGAAAGTGATATGGACATTAAACCAGGTTGAGGTACAGGACAGCCCCCCTGGAGGTGGTTTGCCATCCGTTTGGTCTACAGTATAACAAGCATGTGGGTTAACCTATTTTCTCATTTGGAAGATCTTCTCTCCAACCACTACACCACCATGCTTCCCAAACTGCCTCTTCCCAGGGAACCTTTGGGTGGATACTGTTGAGCCTGGATTAGCCCTGCTCACACGCCCAAACACATGCACACTGATACATATACATAAACCTGCATATGCACCACTAGTCTTGTTTTATCCGCGCCTTCAGTGAGAGAAACCACTCTTTAATCATTTCATAAGATCATTTGCCTGGCAGATACGCCTCAGGCTTTTCCCATTACCCCTGGCTGCCTTGACCTAGATATGTGTGTGTGTGTGTGTGTGTGTGTGTGTGTGTGTGTGTGTGTGTGTGTGTGTGTGTGTGTGTGTGTGTGTGTGTGTGTGTGTGTTTGTAGTTGATAGAGAATAGAGCCATGAGTGTAAGACCATGCATGGCTGTGTCCAGCAGTGGCTAAAATGCAAATGGACACACAGATGAGCCGACATATGCGTGCAGCAGCACAGACAGAGCAGCAATGAAATAGTACACCGTCTTGATGATTTACTGTTACAAGTAAGACTACATTTGCACACACTACTTTTTATCATAAATATATATGTACTTGCTATAGGGGGAAGTTGCATTGTAATCATGTTTTCTCAGGTGTACTACTTTGCCCAAAAATGCAGGTGGTTTGGTTTTGAAGGAACCTTGTGATGTCGCTAGAGAATCTAAAAAACGGCTTTGTTTGCAACTTAAGCAAAAGTTGACTAACTGGGAAAACATCTGAAGCTGAATAGCAAGCACTTTCTGTGAAACACAACAAACAGCTTCTAATGGGATTTTGTGTATTTGGTTTCAAATTGATGGGATCAAAAATGTGTTTTGACCGAACTAATGCTTGAAATGAAAACAGGAAATACGTCCAATGCAAATGCTGTAAAACCTGATAAATGTCTATGGTTATGTGATGCCATTTCAAAGCACGTGGTTAGGGAAGATTGAGGTCAAGGGAAAAAGATGATGCTGACCTAAAGCTGGGAACAACACATTCACTTTTTCATTATATAACCAAAACCCCTACAATTCCTTTAAGCAGCATAAGCCTCTTTGGGTTCAAGAAAAGCGTTATATAAATAAAATGTATTATTATTATTAAACTATAGAATATATGAAACAAATGAAAGGGTTGATGAATATACAGAGAACTAAAGGCACTTGAAAAGGAGAAGACCTCCACCTAGTAAAACGTGTTGAGTGTGTCCTCCATGTGATTTGGATGCCCCAAAAATGTAATGGGTTCCCCATTGGCCCATGCAACACTCTTCCAGCTAGTATGATGAAAATTGGGCCATATTTATTCAATCCTGATTAAAAAAAACAAAAACTGAACCAAACCATAAGCATACAGTTTCCTTTTGAGGAAGCCATTCTTATCAATCTGGAATTTAAGAGGCAGAATTGATTTAAAAATTGGTTCAATATAGTCTACCTTAGCTTACAACGTGTTGTCTTAGAAACTTTCTTTAGGCCCAAATAAGAGGTAGTAGCAATACAACGATAAAACAATTAGATTCAAGGGATTTTTACATTTTACTATCTTTTCTTCAAGCGTTTCACAGAGAAAACTCTTTCAAAACCATCTGGAAAACTTATAATTTTGAGAAGGTAAAAACACGTTTTCTCACTGTAGTTTCCAAACAGCTGGAGAAACTGTACAAGAGCTGTATGATCAATATAACAACATAAAGAAAATTATTATAAAGATTAGGTAAGCTAACTCCTGTATAGGCATTTGTTTCAAGACAGGCTTTACATGTGAATGACCTTTTTGGGACCCTGTCCCCAAAATAACTTCATAAGTAGAACATAATCAGAATATGGGTGTTAAAAGGTTTTCCTGTTTAATCCAGCCAGCTATTGAGCCAGTTGGAAAAGGTGAGGAATCAGTGGAAAAGACACGTTGTCTGTAATAATACTGTACATTTAGACCATGTCATGTATTATGGTCCCCAATCTCTTCTAACAACAGATTGCTGCACACACGTCCAACTTGCCTTTCAAATGGAAAATCATGTCCTCCAACAGAACACGAAGCAGACAGCCAGGAGTGGAGACCCTCCCAAGACCTCTCTACAGTCAGCCTGGCTCCTGCCCCTCTCGCCTCGGGACAGCAGAGTGACGGATGGAAGGGACAGAGGGGCTTTGGGTCGGGAGGAAGAGGTGAGCATGAATCAGCAACAGCCTGAGAGATGTCAAGATGGAAGATAAAATCAGGAGATTTATAGACAGAGAAAAAGGGGAAACAGACGAGTGCAGGAGAAGAAGAAAACCTGGTATGCAAAAGTCTTGAATTTGACTCCCTGTTATATCCTGGTCTGGATAAATGTCACCAAAAGCAATACATATTTGTTTTTCTAGTCTATTGCTTCTATTCTGATTTGAAAAACTATACCACTCTGTGAGGGACTGAGGGCCAGATTGAGCTTGATGTTACTGAGGGCAATGAAGGAAGCGTGGCATGAACACACACTCCTTACCTCTATGTCACAGCCTGCAAAACAGCTTTGCCCCAAGTTCAAGGTGTTTGACAGTTGAACGCCATCCAACTTTCTGCGTAGGAGTGTAGGTGGAACGACCACAATGAGAGTCTACCAAGGGCAGGCTTGACAATACCAATTATAAAACTTAGTTTGTTAAGGATTCAAAATGTGAAAAGATGGCTTAATACAAACTATATTCAAAACCGTTTGAAATTGCAAACAAGGGGAGGTGTAATTGCAATTGTAAGTCATTTTCAAGGGTAGAAGTTTATTCCTCGTGACATATTTGGTCTAAAAGGACATTGTATGACTATATTTAAGAACTTTTTGGGAAGATCAGGGAACAAAATAATTGCTATTAATTTTGGATGCAGATATTACCTTTAAACACATACATAAGTCAATTAAATCAAGTCTTTAGGTAAACATATGGACGTTTATAGGAGCATATGTAACTCTGTAGGTGTTCATGTTCCTAATCCTTAGAGAGGAAACATTTTTTTTCTTGAGTGTAAATCCGCCCTGGAGCTTAAGCAGTTAGGTCACCTGCTGTTTACCGGGACAAATGCATTTCTCTCTTTCTCTAACATACTGTATCAGCCCCCTTTAGCTGTAATGAATGTAACCTATGTAACGGATTCGGAAACTGTATTGATTTAGGTGAAGCATTGAATCAAATACGGTGAATATCTTTTGCATATTCTGCATAAGATCCGTGGAACACTAAATTATGTCTTCGATAACCTTTGCTTGTTGACATGCCTGAGTGTGTTTTGACTGACACACACTCAAACCCAGCACGGACGAGTTTCCCATTCAAGCCGCGGAGAGATAAGGCCGGTTTCTAATCCCGTGGAATAACCTCTGGCTATACAAGCATACCTGATATTTCTGATACCAACCCGTCTGCTAGATTGCAGTCAAAGCTGCACTCCATCCCCGAAGCCATATAACATGCTCTTGTATCTCTTCATTCCAGTTTCAATCAAATGTTGGTCGAACGTTTTACTTGATGTGGGCGAGGAGTAGCCTTGGGCAGCCGAAGGGTGCGAGGCCAGTGTGTGGCTATAGGGCCTCCTCTCCTGTGCATGAAAGGACATCTATTATCTGTGTACCTGGGAGCACGTTGAATACTCATACACAAGGACAAAAGGGCGCCAGTTAGTACTCATTCATGAAGACTACTCCATGCTCAGCCAATCCTAACCGGATATTGTCACGTTTAATTGTGTTGTGGGAAGTTATTTCATTCTATTTTCAAGATCAAAGCAGACAGTGAGAGATTTAGGGCCAATTTCCTAGTCTGAAAACTGAAGCAAATGCAGAAGTGCCTTTAACTGAATCGTTTCTGACAAACAGCAGGAAGAAACTCCACTGGTTGCAAAAAAAGATATAGAGGTCAATGAGAAATGTACCCTTCTTCTGGCTTGTTTTATTACCCCAGAACATGTTTCCTGAGTGTGTTTATGGTCTCAATCGCTAGTTTCAAATCTTTGTCAATAAGGAGTGATGTTGAATGTGTAAATGATAGTTCCATTTAAAGTAAAATAACACATTAGGTTTGGTAGGCCTTAGGATGTAGTAGCTATCTGTTGATTGACAGGTGGCTACAACACATGTTATATGGTTTAGTTGTTGTCCATGTTTTCATTTTGCAATTTTTACCCTTTAACAGGTTTATTTTAGATTTAGATCTAGATTTAGTTTAGATAATTGTGACATTTTGGTTGGTTTAGTTACTAACTTACTTAACTAAGTATGAAGCATACTAACATAACAAACCCAACCAAGTAGGTTTGTTTTAATTCCGAAATATAGCGTTGAAATAAAACTGCAAACACAAACCAGGAGAAAATATGTCTTGTACCCTTGAAACATAAATCATGTAAATAATTTGTAAAGGAACATGTTGGACAGCAAAGCCTGCAGATTATTTTAAGTAACTGGGCCATTACACTTGGAAAGAGATATCATTGTATTCAATCCTTCATCAAAACAAAGAAAATGTATTTCTCCTTTCCATCACAAAAAATAAACGACTTGTGTAATATGAGCGGACTAAACATTTTGTAGATTCTAAGTTTCTTTCTATAACAGAACTGTTTTTGTACAGAGAATATACAAATCTTTAACTGTCTGCTCAGTCTTCTGCTCTCTGCATTGTAACTAAAGTGCAGTGTGAAGCATGTTGACCAGTGAACACCCTCCAGTTACATATATCATTAAGACATTATGTGAACTATGTCTGTGGACTGTAACCTTTGCAGACACGTTGACACGCTGCTCAGAGTACAGCCCAGAAGTGTGTATTGCCGTGTGTGTTAGGACCATTTTGTACATTTATCTTTAGGTGTGTGTGTGTGTGTGCGTGTGAGCACAGGTCCATATCTGTATGTGAGCCTCCTCACCTCAACTGTACATGCAGGGCATATGGAAAATAACACATCTCAGGTTATGGACAGTTTACTTGGATGTATGTCCTATAGCGCCCAGCAGAATGTGTGAGGGCAACAGGGATATTTCTGTCACGTAATATGAAGCAGCTTCTTGTCAACCTGGTGAACCGGGCCCTGGTCATGGGAGGACACGTGTGGCACGAGGGCGGGGGATAGTGTGTACAGTGCATGTGTGTGATAAAGACTTATCTTTGTGTGTGTTTGGTTGCTCTCTCTGTACTGTACATTATCAATTTGCTGCAAAGATAGGTCATGTGTAGGGGGTTCATTATGTTTCCCTGTGAATGAAAACGCATTTTGTTTATTACTCTGTGTATAGGCGTCACTTTGAGAAGTGATGGCGGTAATGAGGCGGTGTGTTTGAAGGTAGCAGGAACCGAGACTCAATTTTATGCTCGGGAGATAATGAAACAACAGCTTGAGGTTGACCGTGTAGAGCTGAGAGGTCAATTCAGCTATGAGGAAGGCAAATATTTTCCCGCATGAACCGTGTTTACATTTCAGTTTAGTGAGGGCAAAGCGCCTGTTTTCCTGGCAGGTCAAGGGAGCGTCCTGCAGACAGGTTTGACAAGATTCTTTTTTCATGTACATTTTTGGTCCATAAATTGTCTTTAGTCAGAAAGATTCATGCTTGAAGATGTTTTATCAGGCCTTTTATGACGTGGTGAAGTGTTCTGTACTTTAAGATTTGTTAGGCTATATCTCCCAGCACCTGTCTTCACTGTAGCATTTGAGCTGTAAAGGTCATTGTTTATTCCCATGCACAGATGAAGATATTCAGCTTTAGGTGGTCCCAGAAGGACTCCTATCTGCTGTGAACTCATTCTGGGATGTGTTCAGTGGGTCTTTCTTTTCATATATCAACACAACCGGCAGAACAATCATCCTCAATCACCCCTTTTCTGTCTGTCACTCGGAAACCCCATTCCACATTGGCAGTGCTCCCAAAAACTAACGTGGCATCACATTCTTGACTAAACGTGCATAAAAACAAATTAGCCTGGCCCATACAATTTGCAAAGAGATGTGTGCAGCCAGCCAGCAAATAGATGTCATTCCAAACCAAGGTCATGATGGTATTGAGGCTGGAAATTTAGGATTGATGTTTGCACATGCCGAGCTCCTCCACTTTTCACTCTCAGGCTGACGGGTTTGATGCCGGCTTATTGGACAAGGGAGGCTGAGAGCGAGACGGCACAGACACTATCCTCCACAACCTTGTGATTTAGAGCAGAATTAAAGTCTAACTTAACTACAATTTCATGCCTATTGGAAGCGATAAGCGGTTGCATACATTTGAAAGACAGTTTTTGAGAGTTTTTTGTGCCAAAACCATTATTTACAGTTTGAATTAATGATTTAACCTTAAAGAAAGTGTGCGGGTGAAGGACGATGTCAGTTTCTAAAGACATGAAATAATTGAGGAAAGTTCATTTTCCAGCTTCTGATCTGATCTGAAATGTTAGTTTTAAGCAGATATGACATGACCCCGCTCAATACAACCACTCAATTATGCTATAGTCTTTCATCACCCTGTAGCTCTTACAATATTTTACACTTTTTATGGCTGATGACTTCTGCCCCTCTGTACTGTTCTGTACTATGACCTGTGTGTTTTCAACATCGGCTTTACATCTTCATTGTTTGAGGAATTGTTTTTACATTTATGGGAATGGAATCCCGTTAGGCTGCAGTGTGATCGATCCTCTTAGTAGTTAGTGCTAGCTGCTGCAGCCTAGTATTAGCAAGCCAAACTACCTAATTGATACGCATAAAATATAGCTGAATTTTGGTTCTACGCTCAACAATGCTTGGACTCATAAATTCATGTTTTCTGTACTACTGTTGTCTAACATTTATTAGCCTTACCTCAACATGATCAGCTCATTCAGTCGATCACAGACATAGAAAATATACATACTATTGTAGCCTATGGTTTTAACTTGGGAGTATGAGACTGCAAACATTAGGACATTTTCTGTGGCAAACTACTGAAACATGTCATCAGTTCATAATAAATTATTCAAAATACTTTGTTGGTCCGACAAAGGACAAATTGAAGCAATATAAAATGCATATTACGGCTGTATTTTATATCTTGAAAACAATCTGAATAATGATAATATGGAAAGAAAAGTATATTTAACAAGGAGTATTGTCGCCAATATATTGTAGTCAACAATATCCATCACCTACAGGAGTAACATATTTCCAAAAGTGTCAATTTGCAGGTGTCTATCATATACACACAAATATTCAAAAACAGTTCTCGTGAATTTGTGAGAAGTCAGGAAGAATCAAGGGAATGAAACACGTTAAATATGTTTTTGTGTGGTCAAGGATCCACACAGAACAACAATTATTCAATTCATTTGAGTATATCATCAAGGTATGTATTTTTATAAACGTTTGTATTCGTTTTACCTCATTTGAGTCATTGGGATGCATAGTAAATATACAGCGTGTTAAGGCGGCGGAGGCTTTTCACCCCTGCGTGGTATGCAGAGCGGGGCTGTGGTGAACGGAGCAGGGCCGGACTAATAAGTCCCCAGGCTATGGCAGCCAGGCCTGTGGTAGGTGGATGATGGATCTCAGTGCCAGGGTACATAATGTGGGACAGGAGAGCACAGGGGTGAAGGACAACACTCTGCCCTCTCTCCTTAATCAGATGCAGATCAAGCTAAAAGCAGCGGAGCAGCAAATCCCTCCTCTCACAGCGAGCCTCTAGACCCTCGCACAATCCCCTCGCCTTTTGCCTCGCTCCTTCCCCTCCTTTTCCCCCTCCTCCTCCTCCCTTCATCCCTCTCTCTTTTCTTCTGATTGTCTTAGCAACAGAGCTTAGGGAGCGAGCCAGAAGGAGGAGATGGATGCTCGGGGGCCTTTACCACAAAGATCATATAGGATAAGTGCAAAAGCCCGTTGTGGCTTGTTGATAAAGTATTGATTTCTCCGCAAGCTGCTGTTTACGAATCACCTTGCTGGGAGTGACCCGCGAGACCTTAGGGTGTGAGGTAGGAGCGTGTGAGGGATGAGGGGGAGGAATGGGGGACATGAGGGGGTAATGTGGGAAATGAAAAAAAAATAAGGTAGGCAGAAAGAGAGATAGAAAAGATAGATAGGAATTGATTGGGGACAAACATGGCCGTTAATTGAAGGGACGGACCAATGATGGTGGATTCTTGAAATTGGGGGAAAACGAGGCAGGAGGCTCTGATATGGCAGACAACAGACGACCAAGCATTCAAGCATTCAAAAGTGTGCTGCTGACACACTCAAATGGACACTGTCTTCTTCCCTTTGATGCCCCTTCTCTTTGTCTCCTGTGAGATGGAGGCCTTAGCCACATAAGAATATGAGGAATGTTAATGTCATCCGCAACCTAGACGCCGCTTCCTGTCCTCTGTTTAGGGAATGATGGTAAACAATGTGGGTAAAGCCATTTGGAGCATCCAGGCTATAGTTCCAAGGTGACTGACACAGACAATGTCACTAGCCCTTGGGGTAGAAAAAGGCCAGACACTCTCAGCTTTCAAGTCCAGTCTGAAGAGTTTAAGCCCCCTTTCAGACCTTTTCTTTTCCGACCCCCATCTTTACCCAGTGTCAAGGTGAAGGCCTTGGATTGTCTGTCTATGTGTGTGTGTGTGTGTGTGTGTGTGTGTGTGTGTGTGTGTGTGTGTGTGTGTGTGTGTGTGTGTGTGTGTGTGTGTGTGTGTGTGTGTGTGTGTGTGTGTGTGTGTGTGTGTGGGTGGGGCCCCTCATTTCAGATAGCTGCATTATCCCCATCGATCTGATCAATAGGTCACCATTTAGTGAAAATGTGACCTGAGCATTGTTCTCTCATGTCTGGGCTATATGTCATTCGCAAAGTCCTCAATACCTAGACAAAATAAATTAAAAAAGGTAATTAAAGTGTTGACCGCTAGGAGAATAATCCCATGATTTTCAGTGTCAAAGTCAAACCCTTTGAACACCCGTCCACAACCTCATCTCTGCTGACTTTGCTACACTATACCTTCTTCTTTAGTACCAAAAAAACAAAACGCTCAAATTTCACTGAGGGATAAGCACAAGTACTCAACCCAGTATCACGACAAGACGTGAACATGTGACGATTTACCATGCTGGGAGACGTGAAGATGTCACGATTTCGTCCCTTTAAACGTGACAGTTACACGGTATTGTTAACATGGCCCAACCCGTGGAAAAATACCCGGAAATGCCAAGCAAATGCTCCAGCACGACGGTCGATTTTCAGCTGGTCGACACCTCTTTTAGCAGAAACAAAGGCTACATTAATGTATTAAATCAATGTTAATCCATGTGTGTGGTTGTGGAATTAACGGACGTGACGTTGTGCGATTGCGTTGCCAGGCAACAGCTTGGGTTCATGTTAATTTACAAACTCTTCAACTAGAACCCTAGTTATATTTAAAAACATTTTAGAAGGCCTCACGAAATACTTTAACCAGTTTAGCCCTGAGCCTGTTTTTCAGGTCTCAGGCTCGAAAATGACATTCCCAGAACAAATGACCATATCTTCCCTTCTAAAAGGGTTAAATTAATAATCTTTTTTCTCAAAGTAATGATAAACCCGTGAGTTGGATGTAGAAAAGTCAGAATCAATATAGATGTTTTTTATTTTAAAGAAAATTCAGATTGAACATAGTAAAAAACTGTAAATTATAGTGTCTGTCCAAAAATTCTTTTTTACTTATAGTGAAAACTACCCTTGGATGATGGTAAGGTAGACTAAAAGCTTTAGGAATCCAAAGTACAACATATAATAGGTACCCTGTATCAAGATTGATGCAAAACAAGTGACATTTGACCTTTTTAGAGAGATTTACCAAAAAACCTGAGGTGATTTGGGTGGAAATGGGGGTTTTACCGTTTCTCTGGAACCCATTGGTCGATTTTGGTGAATGACATCTCTTTCTGACCGTTAGAGCCAATAGAATCGAAGGGGAATCTCCCCACTCACACACATGGTAAAACAAAAAGGTGGGGGCTTCGCGCACACAGTTTTGCACCAGAGTGAAGCTGTCTTTAGGTCTGACTTCTAGAAACGGAAACGCAGGTTTATTGCTCATGGATTATCAGAAATAATTTCAAGGGGACACAGACACATTGGATTAACCTATGGATTAACTTCAGCAGCGTTTTTATCGTTTTAATGCCATTGAAGACTACTTTTGACCAGACTACGGCACAGGTGAGCCATGTTAGCATGTTTAGCCATAGCGCATGTTTTGATGTCTGTTCTTGTTATTATCTCCGAGAGTTCGTATAATTGAGTGATAATGAAGGGTACCCCTCGATTCTGTGTCACCTCACAATGTGAAACGATGGGTTACATGTGCAGCAAAGATAAATAATAAGGTTTTGTGAGTGAATTTCGGTGCAGTCATCTGTTAGCATTTTTCGGTACCGGGGTCTCTCGGGCTTAACAGGTTAATGTAAATTAAATTAAAATATGAAGGAATTTGTGCAAAACAAAATACATCCGTCATAAACAATACCGGAAACAGACGTGAAATCCGAAAACATTTTTTAAAAATAAAATAATACTTTATTCCGAGTGTGCTTGCTTTTCTCTTTAAAAGTCATCACATAAATGCATTGTAATACACGGTTCGGGTCAATGCGACTGATTTTGATGGAGCAGGTCACACATGCGCATTGAAGACTATTTCAAGTTAAACTTGCATAGGATGAAATAATTAGTTTAATTATTAACCTGTTAAGCCCTGAGCCTGTTTTTCAGGTCTCAGGCTTGAAAATGACATTCCCAGAACAATTGACTATATCTTCACTTCTAAAAGGGTTCAATTAATAATCTTTTTTCTCAAAGCAATGATAAACCTGTGAGTTGGATATAGAAAAGTCAGAATCAATATAGAATATAAATTCAGATTGAACATAGTAAAAACATGTAAATTATATCGTCCGTCCAAAAAACATTACTTATAGTGAAAACCACCCTTGAATGATGGGATAGTAGACTAAAAGCTTTAGGAATCCAAACTATAACATATAATAAGTACCCTTTATCAAGATTGATGCAAAACAAGTGACATTTGACCTTTTTAGAGAGGTTTAGCAAATACAATCCACTTCTGGGGTCATTTGGGTGCATTTTCCATATCTATGGCCCCCCTCGGTCGATCTTGATGATTGACACCTCTTTTTAACCGTTAGAGCCAATATAATCGAGGGGAAGTTCCTAAAATCCATCTAAACATTACCCATTGGTGAATGACTGATGCGTAGCCAGAATGCCCAAAACCGGAAGCTGTCATACACTCTGGTAGCCAGTGGTGTAGTGGTCGTTGGATGCAGGGGATCGCCGTCCCCCCCACTTATTTGGAGCCCCCACTTTTTTTACTCTGGTAGCTCTCATAGCAACTATATATGAAAATTCCGTTATTGACATAAATATGAAGATGGATTATCAGTAATCATTTCAGACACATTGGATTAACTTGTTGAACCCCATCGACCCGCCCCCGGGCGGAAAAACGCATGATTTGCAGGAAACAGCGTCTGAGGGCTTCTTAATATTTAATAAACTATGAATGTTTTATATCCATGTAACGGGAAACTCAGCTAACTGATCAATTTTTTATTTATTTTTTTAAACACAAAGCTAACGCTGAGCCTCTGAATTAGCTACGAGCGAAAAAATGATAACTGCTGTTGCACAGAAACTCACTCATAACACCCTTATTACTTATTGTAGCTGCACATCCAACATATCGACTAGCATCGTGAGAAGACACAGAATCGATCGGTACCTACATTATCACTCCATGATAAGAACTCGCGACTTTATAAACAAAAACAGACATCATAACACATGGCGAGGTAGCAACAACGGCAATATCTCTTACCTTTGTTGTTGTCTGATCAAAAGTGGTCTTCAATGGCATTACAATGATTAAAATGCTGCTGAAGGTTAATCCATATAGGTTAATCCAATGTGTCTGTGTAACTTTGAAATTATATCTGATCATCCATCAGCAATAAACCTACTTTTCCATTTTCAGATGTCTGAGCGTGAGAGAGGTTCGCTCTGGGCAAAACTGGAAGCGTGAAGCCCCCATTTTTTTTTGTTAACGTGTGTGTGGAAATTCCACTTCGATTCTATTGGCTCTAACGGTTAAGAAGAGATGTCAATCACGAAAATCGACCAATGGGTTCCATAGAAACGGCAAAAACGCCCATTTCCACCCAAATCACCCCAGAGGTGGAGTTGTTTTTGCTAAACCTCTCTAAAAAGGTAAAATGTCACTTGTTTTGCATCAATCTTGATACATGGTACTTTTTATATGTTTTAGTAATAAGGGTATTTATACCTAGAGTTCTGTGCTAAGTGTGTTAGAATGTTTTCGCTCAGGGTTCATTTAGACGCTTGTGAGACTTGTGTTTTGTTTTGGTAAAAATGGTTTGTATCGTCAGTTAGCTGAGTTTCTTCCCGTTAAGTGGGTATGACACATTAATAGGTTTTTAAATGTTAAGAAGCCCTGTGAAACAGTTTCGTGACAAAACTGTGTCTCAGGGGGCGGGGGCCTCCGGGTTGAACAGGTTAACCAAATACAAATTTCGGATATATTCTTATGTCAGATTTTACAGTACTTTACTTCACTAAATTACTGAAAATGCCCATCCCTACTTTTAACAAATGACCTCTGTTGTTTTATTTCTGTACAGGACACAGCATAACTTATTTTTGTTTGATTATTTTGCACAAGAACGACCGACAAGCCTAACAAAAGAAAGAAAGAGAAAAAGAAAGAAAGCTGCTTGCTCCCACTATTCTTCCCTCTCTTACACCTTGTTGTCAGGAAATGTAATTTGTACCCGCGGCCCACAGAGCCACCTGGCAACGTATGCAGCATGCAAATAGGGCTCTGTTTTCGGCATTGCCAGTTGTAGAGGAAGAGAGAGAGGGAGATTGCCCTGGAGGATTAATGACATCATTCTGTATGCACCTCTGGACTCCCACACCGCCAGGATATTACCCACCTCTGACATAGAGGGATAATGTTGGTTCTGTGAAGGCACCACGTTTGGGGGATCTATCTCTTCCTGCTGGCGTACAAAAAATAATGGGGCTGGTTCATCATCAGATTGCGTGTCAGGTTTTGGGGGAAAAATGAATAGAAATGTGGCATATTGAGAATAGATGGGTCTCGTTAGAGTGCACCGCCTTGGCCAGTGACAGTTTCACTAATGGCGGCTCTCTTCGCTAGGACAGCAACACAACTTGCTGCAGCGGGGCACATACACCATCATTGCACCGCATTATCCATCTTCCGGATGCTGATTATGTTTACTGCTTTTATTTGACTCGGTAGAACAATGTGTCTATTAAAGGAGGCACAGAGGACAATGAGTGCAAGTGTGTAAATTCCTCGGAGGATGCAAGAGTAATGCGCCACATTGGCCCTCTCTCCAGGGGAGCAGCTACCGCAAACATAATTCATCACTGAGCCATCGACGCTGTTGTTGGTCTTTTAGGAACAATCTGTTGTCATCAGCATATTACATGTTTTTCAGAGATCTACATTTTATATTAATTCTCTTTTTTTCACTGTTTATTACACTTGCTTTCCAGTCCATCATGCCAACCCTTTTAAGGATGCCTTGCCTTGTTAAAGGTTTTCATCGTTTACACAAGTCTTGAAAATGAATCAGCATTGAAGTTTTATTTACGTACGACTGAAAAGATCACATCAACGTTTGCCTTCTTCATAAAGATGAAAGCTCCTTAACCTGTTCAACCCGGAGGCCCCTGCCCGCGGGTTTTTGTTTCAAGAAACTGTGTCTCAGGGCTTCTTAACATTTAAAAACCTATTAATGTGTCATGCCCACTTAACGGGAAGAAACTCAGCTAACTGACGATACGAACAATTTTTACCGAAACAAAACACAAGTCTCACAAGAAGCGTCTAAATGAACCCTGAGCGAAATAATTCTAACACACTTAGCACAGAACTCATAGGTATAAATACCCTTATTACATTTTGGATCTGCACAAACAATATGTGACCTGCTCTATCGAAATCAGTCGCATTGACCCGAAGACACATTTTGAGTTGTATATACTGTTGGAAAGAGGAGATTCCTAGCTTTCTAATGATATCAGGATTGTTGTAGTACTCCAAATATTAAGCGAAATATGTCACATTATATAATGACTGTCACCGAGTTATCATTTTGAGAAAAAGGCCTTCAAAGTTTTCTCTTCTCTGGAATCCATCGATCTGATTGATTATTAGTGGAGCAAATGATCAAAATAATACGGAGGGAAGATATTTTCGTTTGGAGGGGAAGCGCGAGTGTGTGTGTGTTTGTGTAATTTTGCGTTTGTGTGTATTGTGTTTGTTTCCCGGGGAAAACACTCACGAGAAACACCGGCTGTTGTTATGCCTGCTGTGACGTTAAGTTACTCCGTTCTCCGCTTGTAATTATGCCGTTACAAGCTTTAAAGTTGTATTTATCATCTGAATTTGCCGAAACAAGTTTAATATTCTGAAAGCCAATACTTTGTTTAATTGAAATCAGATGAAAACAAACTGTAAGGGACCCTGCCGTGTTATCTATGATTACTATACTCTTACATTCATAATTTCAGCCAGAGGGAGGGGGGGGGCGGCGCTGAGGAGGAGCAGATTGTGAGTGAGAGGTGCCTGTCTTCATCTCTTTACAAGCTTCAAACATTTATTTATCGTGTGATTTTGGAAATAAAAGTTTAATATTCTGAAATCCAAGACTTTGTTTGTTTAAAATCAAACAAATCACCTGAACCCCGGAAAAATTGTTTTTTACATAGATCCACGTTTATTTTGAAATGAGCCATTGCGACTTCCAACTGATTTCGATAGAGCGGGTCACATATATTGATTAGTAAGCTGAGATTCCACAGATTCT
Source organism: Pseudochaenichthys georgianus (assembly GCF_902827115.2). Lineage (NCBI taxonomy): Eukaryota > Metazoa > Chordata > Actinopteri > Perciformes > Channichthyidae > Pseudochaenichthys > Pseudochaenichthys georgianus. The sequence goes on along the minus strand of NC_047503.1, from coordinate 16,113,268 downwards.
AGGGGTATAACTATCATCACTGAGCGATCAGAACTCGCGACAGGGGAAGCAAAAACAGACATCACAACACGGAGCTTTACGGAGCAAAAACGGGACATTGTCTTACCTTTGCTGTTGTTCTGATCAAAAGTTGTGTTCAATGGCATTACAACGATAACAACGCTGCTGAAGGTAAATCCAATGTGTCTGAAATTATTACTGATAATCCATCTTCATATTTATGTCAATAACGGAGTTTTCATATATAGTTGCTATGAGAGTTACCAGCAGTGGTGTAGTGGGGATTTTTTTACTGGATGGACGGGACGGGGGAGAGACAATATGGACGCGCTCGTGTGCTGTCGAAGGGGGGGGGGGTACACTGGCTCGGTTTGGTGCCGGCCGTCAGTGAACCGAGCCGGCCTTTCTGCGCGACTTTCACTCAAATGCGGGACATAGCCTCAATTTTGTGGGACGCGGGACAAATTATAAACATGCTGTGTGTGCAGTCCCGCACAAAGCGGGACACCTGGTCACTCTACATGCACACACACACGGTGCTGCCCCCTCACACACAAACACACACGCACGCTTCAAATCAAGTTGCATAAATACTTGAGCTACGTTTTTATTATAATTACTGTGAAATGTATTTGGTTTTCGTCATTATTACAACAAATACACACTTGCAACTGATAACACTGGCAATGATTTTATATTTATTAGACTATTAAAAAAAAATCATGCTTCCAAAAAGTGGAGGCTCCAAATAAGTGGAGGGACGGCGGTCCCCTGCGTCCAACGACCACTACACCACTGGCTACCAGAGTGTATGACAGCTTCCGGTTTTGGGCATTCTGGCTACGCATCAGTCATTCACCAATGGGTAATGTTTAGATGGATTTTAGGAACTTCCCCTCAATTCTATTGGCTCTAATGGTTAAAAAGAGGTGTCAATCATCAAAATCGACCGAGGGGGGCCATAGATATGGAAAATGCACTCAAATGACCCCAGAAGTGTTTTTTATTTGCTAAATCTCTCTAAAAAGGTCAAATGTCAGTTGTTTTGCAACAATCTTGATAAAGGGTACTTATTATATGTTGTAGTTTGGATTCTTAAAGCTTTTAGTCTACTATCCCATCATTCAAGGGTGGTTTTCACTATAAGTAATGTTTTTTGGACGGACGATATAATTGACATGTTTTTACTATGTTCAATCTGAATTTATATTCTATATTGATTCTGACTTTTCTACATCCAACTCACAGGTTTATCATTGCTTTGAGAAAAAAGATTATTAATTTACCCCTTTTAGAAGTGAAGTTATAGTCATTTGTTCTGGGAAAGTCCCTTTCGAGCCTGAGTCCTGAAAAACAAGCTCAGGGATTAACAGGTTAAAGGTGCCCTATTATGCTCATTTACAGGTTCCATATTTATATGTTGTCCCTCTACTGTGAAATGTATCCATGCTTTAATGTTCAAATAGGTCTTTATTTTTCTCGCAGCACCTATTTTCACCCTCTGTCTGAAACCAGAGCCCCGTCTGCTCTGATTGGTTTAGGCTGGCTCTTTGAGGATTGGTCAACCTCTTAGAGATGTCCCGCCCCTTTGCCTATCATGTACAATGTGTTGGAGTGCTAGCCAATAAAAGCACAAGTGTTACATAGTAATGTCACTGTGTCGGGAAAGTAAACAAAGGAATACAATAGAGGCGTTTCAGTTAGGGGGGTTGTGGATGATAAACTCCCTCTGTAGGGAACTTTGGGATTTGAGGCTTTGCAGACCCTTTTTTATTAACAGAAACCTATATAACACACTACAGGAAAGGGAAAACCCCAAAAAGCATACTAGGACTCTTCTAAAGAGGAAATTAACTGATATTTATTGTATGCACTCCTCATTTTTCTATTTTATCAGCTGCACTGTCCCTCTGAAAGCATGACCCTCTTTGATACCATTCTAAAATGTTCCCTGTTTGATTAATATGAAGTATACATACTTTAAATAAAAGAGCTGCATTTCCTGTCACTTTCCTATGCAGTCTATAACTGTTTCAAATAACAAAATTGTAACATTGGGCTTTGTTTCCCCTGAGCAAGCATGTTGTCCGAGCATCTCCAGCACTGAAAATCAACTCACTGTTCTCACATGACGCTGACATGGAAAACTTCCCGAACGTTTATGGGTTGCATGTGGGAAAGGGGTTTCTCTGTCTCTCTTTCACACACATACACACATATGCACACACATCTATCCTGTTTATCCTGTCCTCTGGACCCGGAGGCCCCTGGCTTCAAGGCCAGAGAAGACCAGCCTAGAGGCTATAGGCTGTCCTATCCTGTTTCAGGCCCCTCATAGCCAGCCACATCTGTTTAATGCATACATCCAGTCATGAGGTCATCAGGTGGGAATGTGACAGGGAGCCAAGAGTGCTCTGGACTCTGTGATCATTAGTGCCTACGGCTATTGTGATGTTTGCTAAACACTGCTAAAAAATAAGTTACATAAGGGGAGGATTTGATGCCTACTCTATCCAACGAAGGTGGTGGGCGATGGAAGCAAGAAAGCGGCTCCGATCATTCAAATACTTCAGCAACAAACAACTTGAGCTGAGTTTGGCAGGCAAATCGCCCCCTTCTCCGTTGATCAGGGCATTTGTGGTTTCTTGTTGAGACCCAAAGGTGCGCTGGGGAAAGAACAGAGCGTTTTTCACCCCCCGGCTCTGTCATTGAGACATAATGGGACCTGCCTGGCCAAAGGCCCTTTTTTTGGTTTCCATCACATGGAGGGGAGAATGTATCCCAGAGGAAGGTATCAGTGTCCGCACGATGTTCTTTGGTCCGGCTGAGGATTGCCAAAAACAACACAGCGGGTTTAGTGCTTAGGACCAGGAGAGGAAATTATAAGCTGAAGACACTAGATGTTAGGACATTTACAGGTATTTAAGGCTATTAATCTGCTGAATTCCTTAATGACAATATTATGGTTCGTTGGCTACTGCTTTCACTCTGTCTGCCTGTCTGTGTGAGGACACACAGGTACACACACATGGAGCATTCACACACATATCAGAGACACGTTTATGCATTCAATATATTCACATACACGCCAACAACCTTTATAAAAGACACAGATACACTAACTACTTCACTTCCCTTATAGATATATGTACCACACAATACTTGAGGAGGGTCTACTCTAACTGTAGCACACTGCCACTCACTGGTCTGTAAGAGGTGCTGCTGTGTCTCCTTCTTTCTCAAATATCTTTCTCATATCTTATTTAATGTTCTTTCAATGTATGTCGATCAATTTAAAAACAAGAGATTTTCCATTAATCACAAGTTATTGGAAGAAAACAACTCTTGCCGTTTGCAGACTTTGTATGTTCCACGTCTTACACTCCCTGTCTCCTCTTGGTCTTCCTTTAATGCACCGATAACCTCATGCTGCAGGGGTGAACATTCAGCGGAAGATTAGAGGGAGTAAAAAGAAGACAGGAAGCGAGATAAAAGATTAAGGGATGGCAGAATGAGTGAGGATGTGCAGAAAGAGACAGGGAGGAAGTGAGAGAGTAGCGTACTGTGTGACATGCGGACAGATGGTAGCCACGCTGCATAGCCACCGAGGCACATGTGATTGCCGAGAACCATGTAGAGCCTCCCGCACCCAACACTCTACTGTTGACACCTCTCAACATTCTCTGGCAAGGGAAGGAGTGGGGGTGCAGCCAGGACGCTGGGTCTTACACTGGTACTGGATGTGTTGGACCGTTCGATGTGTGGCATTGCGCTTGTGAGGCTAGAACCTCTGAGTGTTGTTCCAGAAGTAAAGTTGTTCATTTCATATTTATATTTGAGCACCAGTTAACAAAACCTTCAGGGGTCCAACGTCAAAAACTATAAATGTTGGTAACAGTCTAGTGGCCACTCTCAAACAGCTACAGAGTTGGATGACATTATTAGGGTTAGGGTTAGGGATTGGGGAAAGAAGAAACGTAAATGTAATCTCACATTTACGGCCAAACTAGTTGTCATGGGGATTTCCAATTTGTTAGCAGATGGCACTTTGTCATTTTTCGTTTGAGCAGCCTAAATATACGGGTTTATACGTTTGTACATCTTGCCCTGTTACTCTAACCCTCAGAAGTTACAAACCCCTGATGGTGAGTAAGGGTTAGGGTTAAGGCTATTATGGTGGCATGGTGCCACTTTGAAAGAGTGAAAAAATTACTTGTTTTCAGTCAGCATTATACATATCATGGTTGTGTGTTTACATTCTTATTCCTGAATGCAGTCCTTAGCACCTTCTCTCTTATGACTTCATGCTTGTTGTGAAAGAAAGCTTTGACTGGTCGTGAACCAGCTTGTTATTTGGCCGAGTGACAATAAATGACTCTATATGTAGTTGTCCTAATCTGGCATCGCATCCATTGTTAGAGAGAAACATATTGTGTGGTATGGACCCCACATGAAAAAATTGCCAAAAATAATGAAGGAAAAATAGGAGACCAAACAGTATGCAGGCTATGTGCGCTGCTGTGCATCAGTCACAGTATACGAACTTCATTGCATTTATTCACATTTTACAAGGGGTAAAGCATTTTTATATTTATTAGACGGCTGGTTTGAATACTCGATTCTGATTAGTCAATTTGGACAATTCAGAGGTTGTTAATACTCGATAGCACACCGCTGCTAATCAAAATAATGAGTATTGCCGAGGAGGATCCAGGGAGAGAAGGAAAGAGGTTAAAAGACAGAGCGTTGGACATCAGATAAATCAACAGAAGAAGACAGACAGGAAGTAAACACTTACGGGAACACGGTATGCGCTCTGGCAGTTCTCAAGCACTTGTTAGTGTAAAAAATAAACTGTGAACAGACATGGACAATTTCAGTAAAGCTAGATCAGTGCTGCAGTTCATTTGAATGTACCATGCTGTAGCCAAGTTCCAGCTGTTGGTACACAGAGGAACAGAGTATATTTTTCTTAGCAGAAGCAATACGATAATCTTTAAGTTATAAAATAATTTTGAATTAATATTGTGAGTCAAGTCGTCAGTTTATTTAGTATTTGGCGGGGTAATAAACTGGATGATGTGCAGTGAGGAGGTCATTAATGATCCCATTCGCATTGGGCTCCATAATCCCCCTGTTGGGTTTTCTTTTTTAAATGAATGACCGCCCCACTGCACATTATCCTTCACATATCCGTAGGAGACTTCTGAAATGTTACCAGTTCAAAACCATGATTATGGATTCTTTATAAAAATAGCAAAGGATGCATCAAATAGTTAAAACATGTGTCTGTATTCTGAGCTGATAAAAAGGTTTACAATTTTCTGATAAAGGAAACTCCATCACAGATTGCACTGCTTATGGGAGTGGCGTCAGGACTCTATTGTATGCCGGAGAAGACCTTAGCAGGTGTCCTCTCTTTAATGAAACAAAACCACATTTTGGTTTTTACAGTGTGCCTCTGCCTCTTTTTGTGCCTTTTTCACATCATCCACCCTTTTCTCTCAACCACTCCCTCCCACTTATTTTACAGCCGTCTCTGTCTCTCTTAGTGTTTTCCTCCTCTTCCCCCTTCATGGTACCCATGCAGGTCGGTCCGCACGGTCCGTTGTGTTGTTTAATATGCACAGCCCATTCTTGCTCCTTTATTATTGTCCCACTGGCGGTGGAGGCCCTTTTCTTTGGCCAGACAATGGGCGGCGTCGTGACAGAGAGCACGGTGGTCATGTCCCATTTGCCACCCCGCGCTATCTCTCTATCCTGCCCCCCCTCCTCACCCTTCGTCCGCTTTTCAATAGCACCCTAATACTGTTACAGGAGAGAAAGACCTGGGAGCCTTCAATACGCCCCAAGCCTCCCGGGCCACAGCTATATACATACTATTAGCATAATTATAGCCTGAGAGAGAGAGAGAAAGACAGATCGACAGCAAAATAGAGAGAGAGGCAGTAAAGGTGTTTGTAATGTGACAGTAGTACCCCCCCTACCCATCCACACACAGACACACCGCGTAAAGACATTCTTATAAAGGACATTTGAATAGATCTAGTATTGGATTTGTCCCGATCTCAGTTGGAATGGTTCACTCAGCACTGGGGCTCGTGGGTGGGCAGTTATCCTGTTTGTACCACGGTTGCATGACTTTGAACTTGAACTTGGACCCTGGGGGTCGAGCAGATTGAAATTGAATTGAGGAGGGCTCCCCCTGGAATACTGGCCTGGTAAATGCAGGCTGGAGCAGCTGTGGTCCTGGCGAGCGGCTTGTTTACATGTTGACATCTCTTCCCTTTTTTTTTTATGTTGTTCTGTTGTATTCATTGGTGTTCCCATGTAATGATGGGGTATTTGAAGTTCGACCTCAAAGAGTTTTTCCCAAAACATCTATCATACAAAATATTTACTTGCATGCAACTAAAGAATACTATGGTTTGGTGTTAAGTTGTTTACATGTGAGAAACATTGAGTAAAACTACATTTCTGTGTGATTTTGGAAAACTGAAGCTTGTTGTTTTGGTTGATATTGGTTTAATTGTTTGTTCCCAAAAATAGAACAATGGTTCTTTAGAAACATTTATTTGTTCAGATCTCTTTTAGTTCATGAAAAAACTGTTGAGAGAGTTTGTAGCATTAAGTGCATTCCTATCCTGTTGTTTATTATTGAGTCAGCAAATACGATTGCTGGCTTTGCTGGGATGGAAGCTGATGTAATGTACTGATGAAAACAAACTGGGCAATTAAAAACAGACTCAGCAAATAAATCATGGCACTCCAGCTTCCAAACAAAAAAACGTGTTGAGGATTGTGTTGAGGATTGTGTTGAGCGTTTAGGGCGCTGTGAGGTTTCTTGAATGAACACGCAACATAAATGCAATAATTGCTTCCTGTTTTAAATTGCTTCCCATTTACTTGAGACCATAAACTCAAGTTTATATTGTTAACATAGGTGATAAAACAAAGTGAGATGTAGGTTCACTTTCTCATAGCCTTCTATACAATCTGACTTGAAATGCATCGAGTGGAGTCGCCCTCGCTTGCCATTACAAAGAATGCAGGTTAAAGGCACTGCCGCATAGAGTGGTGCAGAAACAAGTCCTAAAACCCAGAAATAACTTAGCATTTTACCCCCATCCGGTTCCCTTGTGTTGAAGTGAACGCTCATTTTAACTTGTTTGTGGTTTGACATCGAAAACAATGTCTGTGATTTACACGATCTGAAGTAATGTTTATATTGTGTTTCAACATCAAATATGTCAGCAGTGAATGAACTAAAAGAGAATACAAATTGTCATGACGCAGACATAAATCTGCCTTTATGTGATGTAGTTTGTTAATAGGCTAGCGTTAGCTCTTTACTTCTGGCAATTGTATTTAGGCTTCAGAAATCACAAAGCGGTGTTACTATGTGGAGATTATCTATAAAATGCAATGAGTATCAAGGCAATCGCAACATCTTCTCTCTCCACATGTGTCCTGTATGTCATTACAATCCACTATCATTAAAGAGCAAGCACACCGAAAATAACCTGAAAAGCAGCATTGAAATCCCCCCATCGCTGCGTCACGAACACTGTGTGTTCATAGGAAAAAGTAAACACACTGTCTCACTCAGACAGGCGGCTCTAACACTCATAGTTTGCCTTTCATGCAGTATCTACTGTCCGCAGAGTAAAACGATGATCCGTTCTCCACCCAGTAGATATTTTTCACAGGAAAGAATACCGCAGCAATAGAAAGAGGCAACACCTCGCCACCACCGGCCCAGTCATCCTGTTTTAGGGGCGGCTTTAAAGCATGTCACAAGACCTCATGCATAGTAAACAGTGCGGCCTCCATGGCTGACTGGTGAGCAATTTGCCTCGTAGATTGCCTGGCCCCGGGGCCTTGGAGCTATGTTTATGTATGAGCCCTCCTGTTTCATATGTATCGGCCGCGGATCATTTTCTCCCCCCCCCCCCTCCCCTCCCTGTTTTCTCCCTGGCAGAACTGATGGCACACACATACAGATACAAACACACACTGGACAATGTGTGCAGAAACACACACACAAGCATGCACATGGACGGACACATAACGTGCACATTAAGAGTGATGACCTGCACAAGGGGTGACAGTGTCCCAGCAGATTACACTATTGTCAATGCAAATAGAAATGTACTATACATGTGTTGCAGCTGCTGCTGCTTACCGTGGCAGTCACGCCTTGCAGGGTGAGGGGAGATGTATTAGAAACATGTTGTCTGTGATGGTGTTTTCACACCTCCTTGTGTCAGCTATTTAATACCACCTTTAACCATATTTTCTGCTTTGAATAAATAACTTGGATCCAGTGTTGAAGCAGGAGATTTCTGAACTCTGCGTCATCAGCACCTTTTCATAACACAATCACAAGGCCATCAAATAGCGATATATTTAAACACGTGTGTGACATTATTTGAATTTCCTGAAGGCGTATGCTGCAAGACCGCATGCAGAGAGACAATTATGAAAATGAATACATGTAAGATGAGAGTCCGAGTTCATTAACCCTTCATCTTTCTCCATCCTCCATCTCCCACATTCTTATCCCTCTATTTTCCTTCTCACTAACCCCCACACTACCAATCTCTGTTTAATGAAAGAGCGGACAGGTTTTAGAGATGCACAAAGCCCGTCTGTGAAAAGAAAAGAAGAGAGATGGTCTATGTAAGACCATCTTAAGGAATATTTACAGCATCAAAAGTCGGGCCGAAGATGTCCTCTATGTGTCAGCTAAGGGCGAAGCATCTCCAAAGGGCCTGAAATGTAATGGGTTTCACAGGACACAATTTGTTTGATATGAAATGATCCTCAGCAGACACAAAGTGGCCCCCATTAGGGGCCAAGCAGATTAGCACAGTCCTCTGAGGGTCCGTGGCTCAGTGTCAGTGGTGGAGGACTCTTCTTATCTTTCATTATGCGCACACAGCAGGGCGAATTCAGCAGCCCAGGAGGGGGGGTTAGGACTAAGAAAGAGAGAGAAAGGAAGAGAGGGAGGGAAACAGATATTGGTGCCGTTTAAAACATCATTTCCACATATCATAGCCCCATCTCTAATTCAGTGCTAGAAGCGAAGGAGCCGTAGGGAATGCACAGCATCTTTCTCTCTAAATGCCAAAATTGACCAGCAGGCACAGAGGAAATGAGGCTGAACACAAACACACACACACACACACACACACACACACACACACACACACACACACACACACACACACACACACACACACACACACACACACACACAATCACATATACTTGTGTATACAGGCATGTTGGATAAATGCACAGGCAGACAAAGACGGCATATGCAGGCATCAGCAACAAACATTACTTAACCCTAACATGCCAAGTCTTGAAAGCAGCCAAACACAAACTGCAAAAATGAGACCCTCAGAGGGGAATACCACTCTTCACACACACACATCCTCACAGCACGGGGATGGCAGCATGCCACGCGGGTTCATGCCTAATCTGTGTTTGGTAATGGTTGGCGTGTGCTAATTACTGTCACCGTGCACCAGGGGCCTTCGTTGGCCAATCACCAAGTAGACTAGCCTCTGACCGGCCAATCACTTGCCGGTCTAGCCTCTGAACCAAAAGGGCTTCTGGGATAGAGGGACTTTCAGCGGTGGTGAAATTGGCCTTCGAACACTTGGAACATGATGAGAGTAAGAGAAATAGGAGAGTCGAGGAAAAGCTTGATGAGTGTGTGTGTGCGAGAGGGAGATGGAGTGAGCGCTTCAGTGGGTGTGCACATGTGCAGGGCCGGCCCTTGGAATAGGCAGTATAGGCGAATGCTAAGGGCGCATCAACCCATCGGGGGCGGCGGAAATTTGGGAGAAAAAAAAAAGATTTTTTTTTTTTTTAATTAAACCATTTTTTTTTTATTTCATGACAACACAAATCAGCTACAATCTTGCCTAGGGCAGCAAATTGGTCAGGGCCGGCCCTGCACACGTGGCACTATGAGCATGCAGCACTATATGTGTGTGAGCAGCAGACGACAGAGTGGAAAGGAAAACAAGGCCTGAATGTGGGCCAAGTCAACCACTCCACAGGCTCAAAGGCAGCAGTAATCCAGTGTTGACATGGTAAAAGCCATGAGCTTAGTGTCAATTAGATAGAAACAATATGCTTACTCTTCTGGAGTAAGTGGATAGTACCTTTTAAGTAGAGCAAGCCAAGCAATACTGAAATGAATCTGAGGCTGTGAATCTGACTCTTCCATCCATCATTCAACGCCCACATCTCCCGTGTTTTAAATTCTTACAACATATTTGTTCAGCTTGTTTGTAGCAACTTGAAATTCACACTCTGTTAGTGTCAACCATCAACATAGGATTTTACCTCAATTTATGCTGGTTTTATATTCTTCTACCAGAGGCTAGCTAGTTGGCCTTATTACATTTCAGTCACAGAATGGGTTTCTGGGCCATGACAATCTCAAATCATGCAGGCTACCATCATTCAGCGTTGGAGAAAAGAGGAGAGATACAAAGGGTGAAACCATCTCTGACATTCCTGGAATGGCCCTGAAGCCATAAGAGGGAGGTGGTGCATGTGTGTGTACGTATAGTATGTGTGTACATTTGTATAAATGGCTGCTTTGATAATGCCATGGTACCAGCCGAGGCCAGAGGGTGTGAGGGGGAAGAGGATCGTGTGATTGGTTGATGCGTTACGCCATCTTAAACGATAGTGAGAGTCCATTTACAGCAGTCGCCTACTGATGCTGCCCCGGAGGGTACAAGGCACACAGACACCTGCATGTAAACAAGACATGTATTTAAAGGTGCAGTACATGCATGCACACTGACAATGGTACATCCATCAAGGAGGCAAGGATTTCTTTCTGTTTGTCTGTTCATCTGTTTGTCTGTGAAGGGTGACGCATGAGCCAAGGAAGGATTTTGGAGTTGAGCCATAATGCCTGATTAATATTTTTCTTTCATTAAGACAAGGCATTTGGCCTCGGCGGATGTTTGCGCTCGCCTTTCTATTTTAGATTTTATTTATGGAGCGATTTTTAAGACACTTTGCGAGACGCATTGAAAGAAACATTGTACTTAACACAAAGTAGCACAGGACATTAAGTCAGAAACAGTTCTTATAAGGTGAGTTTTCAGTAATTGGTGTTGTGGTCCTGGAGGGTGCGGACAGGAGGTAGTGTGGCGGTGAAGGAGGTTGGTGAGGGAGGAGGCCGGTTATGGAGGTCTTTGTGAGAAAATAGAATGACCTTGAATTCATTGCTGCTAGTGTCTCAGAGCTCAATATGCATATACAGGATGCTACCAATTCACTTTGTCATTGTTGGAGTTTCCAGTGAATGTTCAAGTAACTATTAGATACATCAACGACATACATACTGTAAAAAGCTGTAAAAAGTTGCCCCTAGCTCAACATTTTAGCATACTAAACCCACGCAGTGAACATGGTAAACATGGTAAACATTCCAACTGTTAAGCAACAGCATTGTCATTGTGGGAATGTTGACGTTAGCATTTAGCTCACTTAAAGGTGGGGTAGGTAAGTTTGAGAAACCGGCTCGAGATACACTTCTTGTTATATTCCATGGAATGCTCTTAACATCCCGATAGCAATGAATATCTTAAGTGCTTTGACAACAAATCCATAAAAAAACGTCATCTGTGGAAGCCATGGCGCTGTAAAAAGCACGACCAATCATTTTAGCTGACCCGGCTAAAATAACTGGATGGCCTACCTGCCTGTCAGCCTTCCATCTGGGCACAAACTTATCTCGAGCCCTCATTGGTCATGTGCACGTTCGTGTGTGTTGGAGGAGGGGCTCTGTAAGGAAGTGGCAGATTTTTTCCGGCTGTGTATTTTCAAATTCTAGCCCACTCGAGCTGGTTTCTCCAAAATGACCTACCCCACCTTTAAGGCTGCACTCAAGCACTGCTGTGTTTAACTGCAGCCTCACATCCGTAAGCATGGCTGAAAATGAATGTGCTAATTCACTTGCAAACATTATCTGCCATGTCTCTCCATTCACAAAACAGTCAAGGAATTAGAACCTGACAGAGAGAACCCATATCATCTGGGCACTATTAGCTTGGCAGTGGAGATAGGCATTCTTTGAGAATAAAACTGGTTATTTGTATCTTGCTTGGGATGAAAAAGCAGCACAATCACTTGTAAATTTGACCCTTATCAAACAAATGCTGGTTTCTCTCTTGAGCCAAACATGCACAAAATGACATACATACATTTTTTTCCAAATCACATCATGATGTGTAGTGGAATATGAGACGACCAGGTTCCCCCGAATTACAAAAACAATGTACTTCAATGAGGGAGTGCTACCATCCCAATCAACTGTATCTATCCATGTATACCTCCCTCTGTCCAACCATCTAAATATAACCTATTTTCTATGAGCTGCACTTTCGCCTCTATGAATACTCAAGCTTAGCACGTATACCAGTCAAGGTATTGTTTGCTTACATTGAAAGGTTGGTAGGGGGATCCAACTAATATGGCGAACCACTTCAAAACCACTTTTCATCTTTGTTATCAGCCTCCATCATTTTCATTCACCATGCAGTGTGAAAAAGGCCCTTTCATCTGAGATGGATAAAGCGTGCGAAAGAGAGAGATGGTGAAAAAAAAAACCCGAAATAGAGATTGCGATGGATGATTATATGTGAGCAGGTCTTAAAGACTTCTCTCCTCCTGACTACTCTCTGCTTATTATCCGACAGAACAGCCTGCCGCCATCAATGGTGGCTATGCCGACGGAGATTTTCCTTACAAAGAGAAGAAGAGAGTTGAGAGGATTTCCTCCTTTCTATTCTGAAATTACAGGGGCTTTCAGTGAGGTCACTGCACTGTCATATGAATAATAGATTTTAATTGATTTAACCTGGTCCTGAAGTGGGCTAAAACGCAAGCCCTGTCACTTTCAGAGGGCAGCAAGAGGGGAGCATGGTCCAGCACACATCTTTAAAAGCCCCTTGACGTAAGTCCGGGATGAAATATTTACGCTGTAGCAAGGACTGACCTCCTGCTGCAAAACCACGGTGTGATCTCCGATTGATTTCTGACAAGACAATTGGGGCGAGAGAAAAATGCAGCACTGTCCAGCGAAACCTCCGCACTGTACCGAAGTGACCTTGTGGAAACCAGAGCCATCCACCTTTAACTGCGGATCAATTTGGCTAAATTAAACAGCTGCTTCTGAGCGCTCAATGGTTTCAAGTGTTTCGTGAGGATGAAGCTATTTGGTGCAAGCTATTTAATAATGTGGTAATATCCGTCAAGTGGATTTTTAAATGTGATTTGAGCATCCTGCCTGCTATACCTGCATATTAATCACAAGGAAGTAAAGATCCTTAAATAGCCGACTTCTCAAGGATGAAGACATTTTACTTATGATTCTGGCAAAGCTATAAAACATGGCATTTTGTAATGGCTACATTACGTTATCACTCAGTAAATTTGACCTATTGATTTGTTGTACACTATTCTGCATCAAAGTACAAATTCAATATTTTGCTCTATCAAAATCTGTTGTTCGCAGAACCAACAGGCGGTGTTGAAATTATGTAGATTTATTCATAACATTAGCATGATAAATTGAGAACAAAATGAAGCAGCTACACTTGAATTATTAAGATTATGAAAAATTATAATGAATGCTTTGCTCTTGATGTGACTTGTTTTCCTGATAAACAAAGGCCTCTAATTACCACAGAAACATCTGGGGACGTTGGTAACCTTCATTAATCCCACCCAATCCCACCATTCATCTCCCTGCAGAGTTTCACATTAGAAAGGATAAGTGCACCAGTGACACTGCATATAAATGCGGAGCAGTTATCAGACACATTCTCTCCAGTTTCTTCCTGGCATCGTCCCTCACCTCAGGGATATTGCCCAATAAATGCCTTCTGCTGGAGCCACATCCTCCAATCTCATTGTCTCTTAGTGTTAATTGCAAGATAGTAAACACTGATTACAAGTCAATTAGAGGCCGCTTCAAACAAACTGTCGCTGCCTTACTTTCCAAAAGCAGGTGATGTAAGGAACTGTTGAGACAAAAGTTTGACATCTCGACTGATTTCTCTGCGTGTTCCCTAAGGGGAGAGCACTTTGAGTTCAAATCAGACATGATAACAAACGTCACATTGGCCTTACACCACATATATTCAAAGTCTCTTTTTTCCACCTCAGGTCTCCAAAAACGATGGATTCTCCAGGCTCAGATCCATCACATCAATCCATCATATTTTGCACATGGTCTCTGTTTCTGAATGTTTGTGTTCCTAAGGGTCACATTGTGTGTTTGTGCTGATGTTTGTGTGTGTTCCCCTCGTCCCCTGCATGAAGTGAGAGCCAGGGGTAGCGGTGTGTGACAGAAAACCTGGCTCAGACCGAGAGAAGAGAGCCGGAATATGTGGTTGGATCAGACTGGGAGTGATGAAGGGTTTCGACCAGGTGTGTGTGTGTGTGTGTGTGTGTGTGTGTGTGTGTGTGTGTGTGTGTGTGTGTGTGTGTGTGTGTGTGTGTGTGTGTGTGTGTGTGTGTGTGTGTGTGTGTGTGTGTGTGTGTGTGTGTGTGTGTGTGTGTGTGTGTGTGTGTGTGTGGATTTAGGATAGGACGTTGAAAGTAGAAGCAGAGCGGTTGCTGCCAGATTCTTTTAAACTTTTTGTTTGTGCTCTATTGTGTTTTTTTTACTTGAAGGTAGTTCTCTTTGCATGTGTGTGTACTTGTGTGTGTTCTGCTCCCTATCTGACCTGTAGGATGAGTATAGGGGGGAGACTCCTGCTGATTAATGGGCCTGTCGGCTCTCCCATGGTGGCACGTTTCCAAACTAAATTTGGCCACTGCTGGCTAGCGGGGTCAGGTGCAGGCAATGGAGACATTAGGGAGGGCCTGCCTCACAGCAGCATCTCCTGAACACTGGACCTCAGCGCCAGGAGAACCTGGAATAGGCTCAGACAGGTCATCTCGCATAATTGTTAAAGGTACTATTCATAATAATGGACAGTCATTTCTGAAGGCCCTCTTTGCTTAAAATAATACAAAATTAAGTTCAAGAAGCCCTCAGAAGGCACATATTACAACTTACCTCTTTTGATTAGTGGTCGCACATCAATTTACAGTGAGGTTGGGTCACTGCTTTATCAATAGTCAATAGAGCAATAGTTCAACATTTGTTAAATATGTTGCTGGGAGATGATAAGACGATAAATAGGCGTGTGGTGCAGTGGCTTGTGCGTTGGTATTCGGATCACCCCAAATTGCTCCTGTGGGGATTGCCCACAGTAGGCTATTGAGTATGTAAGTCGCTTTGGATAAAAGCGTCTAACAGGTGACATGTAATGTAATGTAATAAATAGGAAGCTTTACTGTTAGCCAGTTAGCTTAGCTTAGCACAAACACTGGAAGCCAAAAAAAAATGCTAGCATGGCGCTATCCAAGGTTATGTTTACAACTAACAATTCAAAATGTTTTATCTTGCTTTATTTTACCTGTAGAAAAATGTAATTATGAAAACAATATATTGGGGTTTTATGGAGAGCAATGTGGTAGAATGATTTCTTGGCCTGGAGTGTGTAGATGTATTATTTGTTTCGTAGTCAGGAGAACGTTTAAAAAAAGAGACTAATGGAGTCTCTGAAAGTTCAAATGAGTAATTTAATAAAGTATCGTTAGTGGAACAAACAGAGCAGGTCAAACACAGCGCCGTGTCAAGAGGAGAGAGAGGACGTGTATGGAAAGCCCAATGTGCCACTATTCGCCGTTTATTTCGCCCGTTTTTTTGTAAAAACGCACGTTTTATGCCCGTTTTTCACGGGTTTTTTCACGCGTGTTACGCCTGTTTTTCGCGCGTTTTTACGCCCATCAAAAAACGCGCGAAAAACGGGCATAAAACGTGCGTTTTTACAAAAAAACGGAATATAAGCGCCAATATTCGCACGTTTTTTTAATATGATAATGAGCCCCTCCTTCTGATTTACATAGCCACTAAGTTTAAAGGTCCCATGTCATGGCCATTTCCACTGATCATGATTCCATTGTTGAGGTCTACTAGAATAGATTTATACTGTGCAATTTTCCAAACTCACATTGGTTTCGCATACAGCATCTCTGTAAAGTATGTGTATTCACTCTCTCCACTAAGCGGCTTGTTGCAGCTCTTGCCCCCCCCCTCCCTGTGAGCCCAGTGTGCTCCGATTGGTCGGGACGTTGTGAATCGCGCTAAGGTCCGTGGAGGTGTGATTTCCTTGTTTAGCGAAACACAGCGAAACACAGCCAAACTCACCCTCAGCACACACAAAGTCACAGCCGAAGTAAAAACAATAAGTGTGGCTTGATATTGAGTAAGAAGAAGGTTGATAAACACTGTGAGGGTCTGCAGAGAGAATTTCGCCGCGATCCCAACTGTCTGTTATCAGCCTGCAGCCAGGGAGGAGAGTCCGTGTGTGAGGAAGTCCGTGGATTGGTCAATTTGGACCAATCAGCGGGGGCTTAACGTAACGGCTCCGCGGACGGAACGTAACGGCTCCACGGATTGGTCCATTTTGTTCCGGGGACGACATGACATCATGATGTACCTGGAAGAATCAAATGGACAGTGACGTATCTCCAACGAGGCATTTTGGGGAGGTATTTTCTGTTTTAGAGTTTTACTCGCGACATGGTGTACTTTGAGGGTTTTGACTCTGCACACCATTTACATGCATAAAAACCTTCATAACACACAAGGGGACGGGTACTAACCGGAAAAGCATGACATGTCACCTTTAAAGTGTCTGTAACCAATCAGTGAAGAGTAAAGCCAGACCAAAGCAATCTGTCGATGAAAAGTTCCTGAAATTGTTCGGCTTTGCTGTAAATTGTACATTATTCCAGATTCAGGGGACCAAATATAAATTTTCCTTTGAATATAATCAATAAATCAAACAATATATCAATATAGGCTGCCTTCATTGTCTTAAAATACAATTGCCTTACCCTTTTCCTTAACCGTCTGGAGTATAAGGATATTTTCTCGATATGTAGACGTCTCCTTAAATCACCATGTGTGGCAAGCAATTCTCACAATGATGACTAATCTTTGCCAGGAATACATTGAAATGTGAAAGTTGACAAATAAGTAATGTTGCTTGTTAACATCTTAAGCTTTTGAAGGACTGAGGAGTCCAGATCTGTCTTACTCTGGTTCAGCCTGTCTGGATCCCCTTAAGGAAACTTTAAACTATATATATATATATTAGGGCTGTCAAGTTAACGCGTTAACGCAAAAAATAATTAACGCCACTAATTATTTTAACGCGATTAACGCATGTGTATTTTTTTCCTCAGCCGGCCCGTAGTTTTTAAGAGCGCATCGAGTTTAAAATACCATCTACAAGCTGATGCTGACAGCCCCGCTCCTGCCGCCCGCTTGCAGCAGACCACACTTCCACGCTCACCGGCAGGCACTGACTGGTTATTGGGAGGACCGGGAGGGTGTGTGTATGTGTGGCCCGAGCGAGCGAGAGAGAGACCTTACGCCGTTACGTGCATTGTTGTTGTTGTTAGCATCTGGTGCTAGCTAGCTGCGCTAACGGATATAAGGAGCTGTTTAAATGAAAACAGAGGAGCGACATTACGCCACAACTGACTTTATGCAGGCAGCCAGACAGTGGGACATTGTACGAAAAGTCAGCACACTCAGCATGGGTAGTGCGCGCAACATGATTGCAGCGTCCAGGCAGCTCCCGTTCGAGCATATGCCTTGAGTTACACATAGCTCCAACGATCCATCACACACACACACACACACACACACACACACACACACACACACACACACACACACACACACACACACACACACACACACGCGCGCACGCACGCACGCACACACACACACACACACACACACACACACACACACACACACACACACACACCATGTGTATTGTATTATTGAATGAGAGAGGTTCCAGGTTGAATTGAGGTGAATATTTGTAATGTTCAGAGGTTGTTGTGTTTAATATTCATGAGAATATTTGTCATTGTTGAAATGATAATAAACATTAGCATAAAGCATATTTGTCCACTCATATGTTGATAAGAGTATTAAAAACTTTAAAAATATTCCTCTAAGGTACATTTAGAACAGATAAAAAATGTGCGATTAATTTGCGATTAATCGCGATTAACTATGGACAATCATGCGATTAATCGCGATTAAATATTTTAATCGACTGACAGCCCTAATATATATATATATTGGACCCGAGTAAGAGACAAATCTGGACTACTCAGTCCTTCAAAAGGTTATTAGATGTTAACAAGCAAAATTACTATACTATACTATATATATATATATATAATGTTGCTTGTATATGTGTAAATATATATATATATACATACAGTTATAGCCAATTATGATATTATACTCAGTGGCAGCTGGCCCATAGGGGGCGATAAGGCGCAGCCCTCCCATATATATATGTATATATATATGTATATAATATATGTATATATATATGGGAGGGCGGTGCATTATATAATATTATATATATATTATATAAATATATATATATATTGGAGGGCTGCGCCTTATCGCCCCCTATGGGCCAGCCGCCACTGAGTATAATATAATAATTGGCTATAACTGTACCGACGCACGGCTTAGTTACCGACCACTGTACCAGAACTTTCTGAATCGAAGGCAGAATGCGGAGAAGACTTTTAGAACTGCAACAAAGGATGAACCAGAACTTGGACCGCATTTTGGACCATTCTGAAGAACGTCAAAATCCTCAACAGGACGGAGAAAGCCTTGTGCAAAGGTAGCCTATGTCATGCTAATAACAGATCAATTAAAGCTAATCAAATTTCCATAAACAGAACACATATGGAGCTAACTCTGTGTCGGAGGTTTTGATACTGCACTTTGAAAAGTACAATGATTAATTTAAATTAAAAATAGGTATTTGAAAAATGTGATGGAAACTTCTGGATCAATGGAGACTCAGAGAGACACGGGGAGAGGAACTTTGATGGCAACACTGATGGTTTATTTGGTGCGTCGGCCGGAGAATTCACAAGAAATGTGCTGAAGATCTCTACCCCAGACCCATGTATTTAGCTAGTTCTGAGAGAATAATCAACATTGTGCATAACAAGATAAAGCACAATAACACCTCTATCAGCTGACGCCAACAGGCAGGAACAGGGAGACAAAACACTGAGAGCACAGCAGCCAAGGCTGCAGGTGCCTCTGCTCCTGTTCCTTATGTCCCCTTGTCAGTGTTAGTTAATTTTACTTTTGTCCTACTACCTCGTCTGCTGTTACAATAAAGCTCGCTTTTTGTTTGGACCTGGATATCTGCCTCCCTGTCTCTGTACTGCACTTGGCTCCAAGATATATGTTTTACCATGGACTGTATATATAAATCAGTACATGTAATATATATATAAATTCAACACTGGAATCAAGCGAAGATTAATATTCTTGCATGACATTAGTTATTTGTCTTTTGCAGTCACTTAATTATACATTAAATACATTTAATTCAAGCTAAGATACATTAGCTAGTTAGTGCTCTTACCTGTGTGCCTCCTTCAAACAGCATTATAACCGGACTGTATCTTAAAACGATAAGTACCAGTTATTGCTACTTAATTTTAGATAAACAATTCAAAAGACAAAATAAACTAAATGTATTGAAAGACCAATCTTTATTTTAAGATGCCTTTTTTTTTAAACCTTCAGATGTGAGATATTAGTTATGCAGTAATATTATTGACAATACAAAAATGCTGAGCAACTTTAGTTGAGTTAACTTTATATTTCTTATTGTCTAAAAAGCATTTATTACACTCATTTTTCCCCCTCTCATATTCACAGTGTGTACCAATTGAGACTGTATTTCCCGTCAGGTGTCATCTCTCGAACCGGAGTACTGTTTTGGATGAAGCGGCTCCAGCACAAACATTACAACATACATCAGATTCCCCAATAGTAGGTGTAGCAGTACGTACAGCAAGTTGCATTACATAGATTGTTTTGAACACACCTTCAAAATAGCATTGTGATTATATTACTGGATGGAAACTGAAAGCACGGGAACATTAATAAACTACATAACAGAAAGTATGAATAACAATAATTAAGTTGTGACTGTAGATATGTTTATACTTTATATTATTTACTGTAAATGTTTAATTTAGATTGAATTATTATGATTATTCTTTATTCTTTCTTTCTATCTATCTATCTATATATAAATCTCACAATGGGGTATAGGTTACAGGAACTTTTCATCAACAGATTTCTTAACTCTTCACTGATTGGTTGCACACACTTTAAATGTACTGGCTATGCAAAACAGAAGGTGGGGCTCATTATCATATTAAAAAAACATCATGTTAAAAAAATCATGTTAAAAAAATCATGTTAAAAAAACGGGCGAAAAATTGGCGTTTTAAACGGGCGAATAGTGGCACTTTCGGCTTTCCATAGAAGAGTGTCTGTGCGCGTGTATATCCGATTCCTGGCTCCTCTTCTCATTGGCTGCTTCTACGATGGGCGGGTCTTCCTCCCAGCTTCGTTTCTCTGGATTCATTTCACATAAAATAAGGAGATTTACCTGTAGCTAGTCCTAGCTTCATATTTCAAAGTTCTTTAAGGTAGTTAGAATTTAGCAGAAGAAACTATGCAACAATCTGAATAAGGTTATCTGGGCAGAGATGGCCCATTTTAAAATGTAATTGATATCTTTGAGCATACAGCCCATCGTGGTTATGTCTGAGCATATTCACTCCTGAAGTTAAAGCTTCGTCATGGCAAAGGCGTTTGTGCGCCTCAGTAACTCTCCGAGAAATGTTGCTAGCCTCTAAAAAAGTGCAACCCTAATATGTAATATGTTGTGTGAACACGAAGGGTGTATCTGTAATTCAAATGGTCAGTGCCAGACCTTTCCATCCAGGAGAAAATCAAAAGCATTCATGGTCTTACAATAGTCATAAAATGAAATTTTGTTCTGGTTTATCCCTAATCGATGCTGATGAAAGAGGCAGCACCGTTAAACTGTAGACATAACCAACATCATCCCACTCATCCATCCCCCTCAGTGACATTTCCCCATCCATCTCACAGTGCAATCAGAACTATCCATTATGTATTCGCTAGGTAACAAGCGCAACTTGACCAATTACAGACACAATGATAGACCCCGCAGCTCTTTTTTCTTTGTGTTTTTGCGAATGCTGTCATGGCGACCTCAACAACGGACGGACGTCAAGACTGGTTGGCAGGTCACCCAAGGTGGGCAATGTGAGTACATAATTACAGCTTGGGAACATTTGCCCTTTGCAAATTGTATGAAATGCATAGTGGCTAATTGGGCCACTCTGGCATTTGTGGAGTTCAACGGGTCATCTTTTATGTGACGGCCATTATCACTAAAGTGATAAGAGTGATAGACCCACTCAGCTCCCACTGGTTCCTTTTGCTGTATCCATAGAAAAAACTAGCACTATGTCAAGTTGAGGAAGACATTACAGTCAGTTGTACAGGTCATAAAATATAGCTTTTTATGTCCTGAAAGGCTGTTTTTGGTTGGGTATTCATTTTAATAAGAAAAAGCATTTTCTGTTCAGCTATCGGGTAAACTTGAGATATTCTCACAACAGCAAGATTTCAACTCGTTGGTACATTCTGTTCTTCCGATGGTGGCATTTAGAGGTTAAAGTTCTCTGATATTAAAAAGTGGATTATTAATACATTGTACCTGCTACTTTTGTAGGAACCAATTTAATTTGAATTGATTCCCTCAGAAGGATGTAAGAGCCCCGATTCCTCAGAGTTTAATTATCTATATCAGAATGAGAGATGACCTGACTTAAGGCAGGTGAAAGGATAGAAAGAAAAGAAAACATAAGAGCTTTAAAACTGGATTGACATTGGTAACCATGTGCACTTGATAAGAATACTTCTGCTGAAAAACATCTAGATTATTCATTAACAGAGAACCTTGGGTTTTCAAAGTGACAACAGCAAACCTCTTCACCTTCAGGAACTCTCAGCTCATTTCATCATGCAAAGGGATAAAGAAAATCCCCCCTCTCTGACAGCTAACTTCTGCCGTTCCACGACACCTCCCAGTTCACAGTGAGGCAGGAATGTGCTAAATCCTCCTCAGGTTGGGGAGTCGGCCCGCCAGCCATCGTCAGACTCGGCTCTCATACAGACGGATAAATCTCTCCCCTTGTATCCACACCCCTACATTAAGTAAAGGTAGCGCCATCTGCTCCCTATTAATTCCCTAGCAGGCGACTTATCACCTCAACCCCTGTGACCCGTGTGTGCCTCCTCCATCCTCCCTACTCCTCTCTCTCCTCTCCACTTCTCCCCTCTACTCCCTCATTCCTGAACCCCATTCATCTCATCCTCTGCATGTTTTATACACTATAGTTGAAGAGGTTTGTTGACATTTCATTTAACTGTGCCTTAGAATATGGATTTATATACATACACACATGAAAACACATGCTATAACCTTTTGCTAACCACTAAACTCTCCAGCAATCCAGCTCCCCCTATGTCCCTGTGGCGGGGGGTTCAGTGGACAAGTCTGGTCCTCTAGGTCAATGGCAAATGAGAAGCAGAGCTTTAGGATTAAGGAGGAGATAGCTGAGGGTTCAGGAGCCTTTCTCTGGCTTTGATTAGCTCCCTTACTTGATTAAATGCCCATCGTTGAGTAAAAAAAAATGCAAATTGGATGAGGGGAGATGAAGAGAAGAGCGGGGAGAGACAGAGTCAAGGCCATTTGTTTTCTCAGCTGGGGCTAGTTCAAGTGGTCGTCTTCTAGAGCCCTTTGGCCCGGGTTCACACACACTCACACACACATAGAGGCACTGCACACACATACATGCGGAGATTAATACAAATGTCCTGAGGGAGGACAGAATAAGTTAGAGGGTTGGCTTTCGAAGTCCACCACCTCACTCTATAACTTTCCAGTCCCATCCTTCACTCACTTGTTTATCCCCTCTTCTCTCTCCCTCAGTCTCCCTCAGTGTCCCTCCATTTCTCCCCCACTGTACTCTCCCGCAGTTGGGTCTGTCAGGGTAACCTGACTCCGGCGGCTTCTGACACGATCCAGACCGCTCATAGCCCCTGCCCAACACTTTCACCACCAGAGCCAGACAGTAAAACACCCAGATTACTACCACATGTTCCCCCCTATTTCTCTCTCTCCCACACACACACATACACACAGATACACACACTTTCTGTTGTTGGCAAGCATCCCCCACGGCCACCATTGCTCTCTGGGCTCAGGAACACAGGCTGCAACAAAAAAAAACAGAGTCGGGTAAACTGACCCAACCTGTGTAGGAGAAAGGAGGGGGTGTAGTTGGGGGGGTTGACCTGTAGGTGTATGAGTGTGTGTAGTTATGGCAGTTGGTAGATAAATAGTAACAGCTTCAGACAGGAGAGATGAGAGGACAGGAGGGGAAAAAGGGAGAATAGGCCATAGTGGGAGGTTAGGAAAACACAGTGAGTTCCCAGGGAAGAAGTTTCACCTTTACTTCCACTGATCTGTAGCAGTAATCAAGCAGCATCATGGGTAATAGTACATGTAGTAGTATTGTATATTTCATAAATAATGCAATGACTTCAACCGACAAGGCATTGGCCATAAATAAATACAATGGCATATTTTGCTATTGCTTTGTAAGTGAACTGCCTATGAAACAACATGCATTACTGTATGTGAAAACAAAAATATTGAAGTAATTTTACTTCATTATGTTATACATTGATAAATTGTGCTAATTGTGATAATATGCTACACATTGTGAATAGTAAAGCTAGAAAAATGACTTCATGGTGGAATAACACCATTTGTTGACAGCACACTACTGTGTGCACTACTGTATATCCGGTAAAAGTTCAACCAAGGTGGAAAAGGTTGTATCTTCTTTGTCAGCCGGCGTGCTACTCCACCACTCATGATCTAGTCTCGTTCAGAGCGGGCGGACTGGACTTCTGCAGTGCCACGGGGCAACTGGTATCTCACTGACGCTTTTCAGTAAATATCTCCGAGCCTCGGGCTGGCTGCTTGTCAAACCACACTGTCCTGTTTTCGGTTTGGACAGGTGTCAGAAGATGTGTGGGTGTGGAGCTTTTAAAGTTGTTAAAGGCACCCTTTCAATGTGTATTTTTGTAATTAGTATGCTAGGGTGTAACCACAAAATGGATCCCTACTTCAGCTACTGTCACTGTTCCTAACTTTAGCTTTTATTAAGGATTTACAAATCAACCCTTAACATTTATCTTGGTTTTATGCAACCTGCGATGCTGCCTGATCTGCGGAGAGTCATCTTAAGAGAGTTAAAGTCCCCTTTTGACTTTGCACCTGCACAACGTTCCCTCCCTCCCCCGCGCTTTGTTGGCGAGGGCCGTCTTGGTCATTCTGCATGCCCAGGCACATTATCAACTTGCAATTACACTCACACGCTCTGTTCTGCTCGCCCAAATGAACCAGCTGGTGATACAGCAGCACTGCATTACAAACACATTGACTACTTGCATATGCCTAAATAAGATATTTCCTATCACAAATAACCCTAATATGAATTTAATGCGGAGTAATGAATCTGTTGGAGTTTCATTCCGGCATACTGGAAAGTTAATAAAACAATATTGCGATTGGTAGGGATGGAGAACCCTGCGGACCACGCTTTAGATTAGGCCCCTAATGGCTATGAAGCCGGAGGCTAAATTGAAATGTAAAACCCAGAGCGGGACCCTAATTCACCCTTATCTGTGTGAGTGACGAGCCTGCCTCCCCCGACTGAGATTGGGGCCATGGAGTTGGATGAACCGCAATTTGCTTTGTTAGAGGTGTATGCATGCACGGCCCGGATCACAGTATGGAGATATAGAATGCGTGTTTGGAATGCATTTGGAATAAATGAATGTGTTTTTTTCCCCCGCCTCTCTTTCTTCACACCTCAGTGAAGTAAAAGTGAATGCAACATGGGAGGAAACACATCTGTCAGTATGCGCAAATCAAATAACAAGCACTCTCACTAACAACGTTTTGTGCTTTCCTTAACCCTTAAATGGGCAATCACACATAGAAAAAAAACATTATTTCATGGGTATTTTCTACCAAACCAGTATTACACTGTTGTAACAACCATATTACACCTGAACACACCCCATCACACTATTATTACACCCGTATAACACCAGTATCTCTTAGTTTTTACACCCATGTTACACTGTTATTAGACCAACTGTTATCACACCCATATTACACCCATGTAACACCAATATTACAACCATTGTTCTTACACTTATTTTACACATGGACACAGCCTGTCAATTGACTGTATCCACAGAAACCATTTAAGGGTTACAATCTGAATGCATTATTACATGTGAGTGTTTACGCTGTGGAATCCTTGAGATATCATACACGCTTCAGGACTTTACGGCCCTGGATTGGTTGCACTAAATCACACCAACACAACATCAACCCCCTCCTCTTACTCCCCCAGTCAACAGGCCACTCGTCCACCTGTTCCCATTATGTTACCTCAGTGATATCTCTCTTCTCCTCCTCCTCTTTCTAATACTCCTTCCTTCCTCCCCTCTCACCCTAATATCCTCCCTTTCCTTTATCTCTCCTCCTTTTACCACCATTGGTGCCTCCGCCGCTGACCGTTCATTACCCTAATCAAGTCCAGCAGCTGAACAACCGCTCACTGCCACTCCAGGAGCTGTTTTTCTAAATCCCCCGACTCATTTGCATATGCATCCAGTTAATTAGCGTGGGGGCGCAGGTGCGTGGTGATAATCATTATTAAACATGACAGTCACCTGTGACCGCGCTGCCCTCGCCAACCCTCCACATATACACACTCACACACAAACACATCCTCTCTCCTTCTCCTCCTGAGCATCACGGTCAACACAGATATTATGTCATTTCCTGTTTCTGTTACAGTGGTCAGATGCATTCAGCGCTTGATGACATTTGTACTCTGCAGTGAGGCGTTTGAAAATTAGCAGAGAAAAACTAGCATCGTGTGCAGTGTCTTCTGGCAGAAAGGTGTCAGATGGAAAAGGAATTTAATAAAAGAAAGTTATTCCCCACTGAGAGAAAGAAGGGCCGGGTGGAAGAGTGTGTGGGTGTGTGTCTGTGTGTGTGTTGGCCTGTTGACATCACTCATGGGCCAAGATTTTTCTGTTTGCGTGTGCCAGTGTCAGCATGCCTAACACTGTTCTGTGCACTATACATCTTTATTTTTGTGTGTGGACGTTTCTCCAACTACGGAGGTGTGTGTGTGTTTGTAATGTAATATATACTTGATGATAGGTTACATTGTGGAAAGTTGATGTGATAGGATCTGACAGTTACAACGTAGCCTACTTACAGCCGGCACAGCTTTGATTCCCACAGGCGGAGCAGACATCCATGTGGATGAATACAGGTTAAACAGTTAGTTTTCCACTTATTTTCGACTGTGGTATTTTTATTTGGTGCTCAGTTACACAATACAAATAATGTTCAATTCTCGCTGCTGTATATGGTTACCAAATGTAATATAAACCTTTGAAGTGAAGATGTTGGATACCCTCAATGTATTGATGACATTACAACGTTTTAGAAGAATTTGTAATTGCAACTTTTATTAAAGCCTTGAACTCAATCTTAGTATTTCTTAAATACAAGATATTTCATATGTCTGTATAGTTGCTTCCGCACTCGGTCTTACTCACTTAATAGAGCTGCACCACCATCTGCTGTGTGAGTGTGGTAAATGCAGTACATTGTTGCTAGACGATTTTAAACTAATCAAACCGTTTGAATACCTATCATCTCACACATCAGACCAATCATATATCAATTATAGTCACTGTAGATTTGTTCACATGCTTTTTTCAAGTCATCTTACACACTCCGATATTGTTCTCTAATGACAACAATCAGTTTATGTCAAATAAGGAAGAGCAGGTACAAGTGCTGAATAACCATAGAATATTTAATCTTTAATTTTCATAACAATGATTTTATATCATTGTTACGGCTGTACAGTATGTGTTCCCTATGCCTTGTTTTTCCCTCCACTAGCTCTGCCCAGGTGTGCTGCACCAGGAAAAGGAAGTGCTCAAAAGCTCCAGTGCCAGCAGCTCAAGAGTAGAGGCCTCTGGTGGGGGGACTGTCAAATTGTCAAACAATCAGGTCCTAGGCTGCATCTCACTTCAGTTAAATGAAATCCTTGCGTCCCTCACTTGCGTCGTTTCCCTGAGTTTAGTCCCTCCCACCAGGGAAGCATGGAGAGACGCAAGGAAACCACGAGAAGCAGGGGCCGTTTCTCAGGGTGTTTCTCAATGTCGAGGACGCTTGCTTGGTAGCACGAGTCACTTGCTTCAGAAGCGAGGCAATAATCCTGCCTAGCCTCGGAAAACGAAGAATTGTGGAACAGGCTAACAGGTGTGCAGGTGTGCGTCATATGCAAGGCCCCGCCTTAAATGGAACGCGATTTCTGCCAAAGATTTGGGTTCCGGTCGAATAGTCCAAAAATCAGCGCCTAACGTCTATCCCTATCATCTATCCCTTGACCTCTGTGGACCTCAGCGGACTACAACATGGATGTATAATAAGAACGACGGACTACTGTAAACTCATCTAGAGACTCTGCACCGTGCTCTGATGCTACTGCTTTGCTTTATGAACGGGGACAACAGAGAAACATATTCTTCATGACCAAAGTTGGAATTGAAATAAAAAAGGAAAGTGAAACTTATGCTCGTCACCCTTTTCCTCCGGTCCACATTAATACAAATTATCCCAATACGTATGATTGTATGAAAATATCTTAAAATAAATACTGTATTTATTATAAACGTTAGTCCTTAACATCTATCACTGTGTATATCACCATTCAAACATCTTTTAAAAGTTGAACAAACTCCACACAGGTCAGTAAAGACTGTGAGATGTTGACTTTATTTGATAATTTCAGTGAAAACTAACGTTCATATTTCTCTTTTTGATTATAATACTGATGAACGTTCAAAACAAAGCACTTTGGCAAGTTACCACATTACATTGCATTTAGCTGCCGCTTTTATCCAAAGCGACTTACAATAAGTGCATTTGACCAACAAGATACAAACTTGAAGAAAACAGAATCATATAAGTACATCAGGTTTCATAGAGCTAAAACATTTCAAGTGCTACTCAACTGGCTTTAGATAAGCCAGTCCTTTATTAGTATATAAGTGCTTTGTTAGCAATTCTTTGTTAGTAATTATATCGCTCGAAGTGGAGTCGAAAGAGATGAGTTCTCAGTTTGCGCCGGAAGATGTGCAAGCTATCTGCTATCCTGATTTCAATGGGAAGCTCTTTTGGAGCCAGGATAGCAGCAAACCGACGTGTTTTTGCTGATGGGAACTTGGGTCCCCCTCGCAGTGCTGGGGGACACATAGGTTTTAAAAAGCTTAATAAGCACCGTAACTTTCATGATATAATTTCTCGGTCATAATCGGTTGTTTCCGTCAGTGTTGGGTGTAACGCGTTACAAAAGTAACGGAGTTACAGTAATATATTACTTTTTGCTGTAACGAAGTAATGTAACGCATTACTAATGAAATGTGGGTAATATATTACCCGTTACAATGCTCAGTAACGCAGTTACAACACATTTTAACCCGAAATTAAATGGTACATAGCGAGACATTCCGACACCAGACAAATTGTGCGGGTAGATTAGTAAACCTGGTGTTTACTCTTCAGGCTTCGCGCCGGGATCTTCGGGGCAGTTGAATGTTATTCACCCTCTATTCAAAAAAGAGAACGGAGCGAAAAATACTAACAACAAATTGTGTCCGGTGCGCGTGACCTGCTCCGCTGCGCGTGCATCATTTCCAAAGTGCTTCCACAGCAGTGACACACATCTGTGGATAATCATTTATACGGAAATTGTTAAAGCAACCATCACTAAACGCCAGCACCACTGCATCTACTGCAGACAATAGCAACAGGTCAGATGGGGACATCACGTTACCCTCCGTTGTGGACACTAGCTTACTCCCGCCTGACTCGCCGCCCTCAACCCCGGAGCAGCAGTCTTCATCGCCCGAAACACCGCCGCCCCTCTGCGGCCCGCGGGTGCCAGCCAGGATACCACGGCAAAACAGAGCCTGCCCAGGTAGATCTAAACAAGTACCCGCCTGTACAGTGGGGTTAGGGGGTCATTTTGCAGCTCGTGGTATACAAATAGACAAGGGCTAGAATATGTGAAAATAGTGCCATATTCTGCCATGCCTGTAGAAATGTTGGGTCAAAAATAATGCATCCAATAGCACAGATGCCTTCACCACGAATGGCTACAAAAAGATCTCATATCCCAAGCTTATCAACAAGCTGATGTTGCAGCTGAAATGATCTCCAGGTCACAAAGTCAACCTCACATGATGATGTGATACCAGTTTTCAAGCACAGTAAATATTCTCTTCCCAGAGTATATGATGGGACCAAAGTGATGATTAGTAGGCTACATGGTTTTAATAATACTTTTGCTTTTCAATGTTTGCCATTTCAAACCATGAGCTGGTTCAAATAATATTTGCCTTGATTTACAAAATGTTCTCATTTGTTTTATCAGCACAGTTTTGAAGCTGTTGTGCTTTTCTTTGTCACAGTCCACTTTAGACTGGATGAGATATTTCAGGATTGCACTTTTAACTCACTTGAAATGTTCTCACTTGCTTGGTTTCAAAACAAAACAAATGCCATCATCTGTTCATTGGGACCATCAATGCTATTTCTCATTGCTGTTGCCGGCCACTATTGCTCATGTAAACCTACTACTGCTGCGCTCCCTGTAATCTCAGAGGCACCCTGAGTCATTTTGTTCTGGAACCGGGCCTGCACACGGCCACATACTAAACAAAATACAGAGACCATTCCGTGTCCTGTTAGTGTTTACTTCCTGTCTGCCTTCTTCTGGTGATTTATCTGACGTCCAGCGCTCCGTCTTTTAACCTGTTTACCTTTCTCTTTCTTGATCCTCCTTAGCAACCTTCATTATAGTCCTTGACAGCGGTCTGTACTGCTGTATTAACAACGTGTCACATGTTAAGAATTTACAATCAGAATCGACTATTCAACTAAGCCGTGTAATACAAGTTGTGAGTAGCCTTAAGGGCCTACACAGTTGTTATGCTATACCACATTGCCCTTCACTGGATGTATAATGAGCTGCACTAAACTACATTTTAGCATTTAAAATACCTAGCCATTCTTTTGCGGTTATTTTGGTGAAAGTAACTAGAAAAGTAACTAAAGTAGTGTAACTCATTACATTTCAGAGACAGTAATTGTGTAATGTAACTTATTACTTTCAAAAGAGAGTAATAAGTAATATGTAATATATTACATTTTGGAAGTAACTTGCCCAACACTGGGTGAACGGCTGAATGTTGTGTGACGGCAAATGCTGCGG
This sequence comes from Pseudochaenichthys georgianus, assembly GCF_902827115.2. Lineage (NCBI taxonomy): Eukaryota > Metazoa > Chordata > Actinopteri > Perciformes > Channichthyidae > Pseudochaenichthys > Pseudochaenichthys georgianus. The sequence goes on along the minus strand of NC_047503.1, from coordinate 16,082,752 downwards.
CTGCAAGGCATTGTGGGGCAGCATTTTCTCCTCTCCTTTCGTAAAGGGAGGTTCAGTGGTTCCTAAGCTGAAGGAGGTTATAAAGAAACCTCCTTTACTATCATCTAGAGCAGGGGTCGGCAACCCTTGGCACTGGTTACGGTAACCAGTGGCACACTAGGAATAAGTGGAATAAGTGTGTATATTTAAATTGTATGTCCGTTACCTTCAGAAGGAAGCCATGCACGCAACGCAGCCCCGCTCTCTTTATCTCCAGATGACTTTCTGCCGCTTTCCTCCGTGGTGCAGGGCTGATCGTTTCACCACGGAGGAAAGCACTTCACAAATTGCAGTACCCACAAGGAGATGTACAAATGCCACAGTTTTTGCGTGGCTGTGTATTTAGTTGAAAGCCCAGTGGCGATCTGCTCATCTCTCATCTGAATAATATCCTACAAAGGGGCGGACTGGCCATCTGTGTGTTGAACTTTCCTGTTGGCTCCCAGACCGTAGTCGAGGAGGGCAGAAGCAACAAGCTTCAGGTTCAATAACCCACTTTAGCTTAAATGACTGGAGAGAGGCGAGCTCTTCTTGGGAGGCCGTTGCATTTATTTAGCTGTTCTTCTGTTTCGCAAAATACATCACAGACCTCTGTTTTTCTGCTGCCTCGTTTTACTTCCAGAAACAAACACGTTCCCTCACTGTCGCTCTACCATCCACAAACACACATGCACAAGCCACACCCCTCTCTCATCTCATCTCACTCTGCATGACCCTAATATCTAGTAGAGGACCTGGGTTAGATATGTATGCACTTAATTTAGGAGAGAATATCTCAACTGTTGTAGACTAATATGACCCCACTGAACAACTTGGGATGTGTGCCAAAATCTCTATCCGGGATGAAAAGCCCCAAAATGACCACGCCCTTTTTTAAATGACCACGCCCCTTTTCATCGGAAGTGCTACTTCCGATATAGCTGTATCTTCTAAACCGTTTGAGCTACAGATTTTCTGAGGTGCTCAACATTTTCAGAATGGCCATATCTAGGGGGAGGGGGTATTATAAATTTCTAATTTGATATTTTACGAGAACATTCGGTCCACTTATTACATACAACTACCCAAGTACTGGAAATTGAGTTATCCTCTCATGAATTATGTGCATACATGCCTATCTTAACTTAGGTCTTCTACTAATTAATATAACCATTGAATTATAAACTAACAAGACTGCTTTTGAGGTCCTCAAAATGTTCATATTTTACTAGAAATGGCTAAAAACCGTTAATAGGTCAACTTACATACAACTACCTATACACACTGGAATGGCCATTATATTTATTAATTTAAACTTTCTGGACTTAGAGCAAAGTTAGAACATTTGTGTCATGTAGAGAGCTTAAATAAATTACCCAACAGCCAACAATACTTATTTAACACCACATTAGTACTGTTTATGTGTCATGTAAACCAGGGTGAGGAACATGAAGAGTAAGACAACAGAGTCCAGGTCCCCGTATGAGGATGATGAGCAGTGCTCATTCAGTGATAGGGTTTTTACAACAATCACCTCCCTTGCATTTGCAGTACTTGCAACACTTGATCCCAGCTACCCTGCAGGGACACCCATTCTTGCGAGCACACTTGCCACATGTGCAGGGATCTGGCAGGCCTTCGGGTTTTGAGATCACAAACTCAGGGACTAATGAACTACCCAATCTGACAAAACCATAATTCTCGGCATTCATAATCGAGGTGGCGTCTCTAAATGGGGCATGGACCCACAGCTGCTGTTGGTGATACCCTCTATGGATATGTTTTCTTGCATTAGTTGATGGGCAAGTGGTTCTCTCGAAGTCCATCTTGAGGGCATTGCTATCAAATGCAGCGAGTCGCAGATCGTCAAATGTCTTCAGGTCTGTTGATGGTTTGAGACACTTGACCAAGAATGTCTCTGCCAGCTGTATTGCATTTTCTGTTAGCTGTGGACTGTCGAAATTCAGGATCAGAGAGGAATTTTCTGGTTTGCGGACAGCATTCAGGGCTGCAAGTTTAGTTGATATCTTGCTGGTTGTATCGCACCCAGTCAGCGCATGGACTGCTGGGAGACACTTTGTGAGCTCGTCTCCCAGCGCTAAGCAGATATCGTGGAGTGGTAATATTGATCTTCTCACTCCTGAGTTGCGGACGAGCCAGAGCTCTTTGAGACCAAGATCTCTCCAATTGACTGTGATGTGGTATAACAGGCACACAAAGACATCTGTGTCACCTGATGACAGCGTAATGGATGTAGGTCCTGACCGGTGGCTTAGAATGTCCTGCACATGGAACATAATCCTGTCGTCAGCTTCCTCGTGTGTGCAGTTGAGCCGAGGGAATGGAGAAGCACACCCAGCTGACACCGTCCATGCCTGTGGTGATATACCAAGGTATAGAGGTTTGGTACCTTGGTAATTGGTGGTGAGCCACTCAACATAGAATGCCTGGAAAGCAGTTTTGCTGATGGAAGACGACCAGAAGTTCTCTAACACCACTGGGACATTTTGGTTCGGTGATATCACATCAAGGACAACCATTTCCTTTGACTTCCCTCTTCTCTCCCTCTCTCCATTCTTGATGCTATCCTCTCTGTAAGTGTCGAAAATGATGTGGATCTCTTCACAGTTGTGCCCAGCTTTGGTGACCATAGATGTCAAGGCAATAGCAAAGTCATGGAATGTTTTGACGGGCGGATCAAGCTTCTTTAAGGGGACCTTTCTCACCAAGGCCATGAAGTCGATAATGATGGCGTGGGTTTGTGGGGATGTTTCTGGACCTTTTGTATCTATTAGTGGGCACAACTTCAGCAGCTCAGTCCCAAGTTGTGATTTGGCACTCTTCCTCAAGTAACCATCTTTGTCAACCAAGAAGAACGCAGAGTTGGTGATCTCATGCTGGAGTAGCTCCTCAACAGTGAAACCCTGGTGACACCCATACTCAATAAACATGAGAGATTTGATTGTCTCATCTTTGATGTCTACTTTGGGAGCCAAATTCAAGGTGGTCTTAGGGGACGTAAACTTGATTTTGCTAATAGTTAAGTGTATCGATATTGACCTATTTCTGAGTCGCTCATCGATACATTTAGCACAAGCAGCGCTGCCCTCCTTCATACAGCACAACAACTTGTCTATGTCTACGTTGGTCACAATTACTCCAGTGAGAATATTCTTCAGCGCTACCTGGTCTTGTAGAGGACTGCATACCTTCAGGAGATACTCTGCTATGTCTTGCACCATCCCAACTATCTTAGTTGCAGTACTCGGATTGAAGTCGTGGTGAAGTGAGAGTTCTCCTTCTACATCATCCTTCATCTTCAGGAGGTCAACGTACTGGTCTTTCTTATGCTTGATGATACCCCACAGAGCTACTGCTTCCTTCTTCCTGGTGATACCAATTATCCCCCGACTCACTTTGGCAGGCCGGTTGTAGCACTGCTCTAGCGCCTGGTCAAACGGCACTCCACTACCTTTCTTGGTGGTGTTCACGACAAATCCACCATGCATGTAGGAGTCGTACAGTAGTGGGAACTTATCCTTCAGTTGATAGCAGTCCTGCAGGAATAATGGTGTCCACCGACAGTAGTTTGTTCTCCCAAAAAAGAAGAACAGTGAAGTTGCCCTCTCCATAGCACTGAGGTAGAGAATCCAATCTCCAGAGCGCAGAGAATTGGTCAGATCCCTAACTATTGGGTACAGGTCGGAAACGTATGTGTTACAGTAATCAAAGGACTGGGACAGCGATGCCCTTTCCTTCAGGTAGACTTGAAAGGCTGCTTGGATGGTGTCAGCACGCTCCTTTGTCGTGTTCCATTCTTTGGCCGTGAGGTCTTTGAACTGGCAGTTGACCTGCAGTGCCTCTAGCTCCGTTAGTCTCTCAGGGTATATGGAGAGGAATGCTTCCAACATCATAGATGTGAGGACCTCATGTATCATTGAATGGGCAGTGAGGGCCCTGGAATAGTGGGAACCGGAGATCACAGTCTTGATGACATCAGTACCATAGCACTCGGTCTCAACTAGAACAGCAAACATTCCAGAGGGTTCCAGATATGTACCAAGACAGGCCAACACAATCTTCTCCATATGAAACCCACCTAGACCAAGGAATATGTTGCTAAACTGGTCTGGTTTCATGAGCTGAATTTCCTTGGCAATACGGTACACACCTTCGTCGGCCCACAACCCACCGTAGGTATCACCCTTCTGTTTCAGAGCATCCTGAAAGTTAATCATCGTGGTGAAGATTGCATCGTATGTTGTAGCTGGATAGGGAAGGATGGGGGTAAGAATTGTGGTGGTAGGATGAAAGGTGCTATTCACAGTTGCACTTCTCAGAGCTGTAAATCCTGGGACATAGTCACTCTCATGTGTCGCTCTTTTGGAGAAGCGATTGACTATCCACAGAAAATAGTCCGAATCTATTGACTTGGTGGACCCAGTGAAGTCTGTTGCTGAGCTATCAGTTGTTGTGGGAGAGGGGTCTGTTGACATATCCAAGACTTCTGCTGCTGCAGTAGTGGAGCTCGTTGTGTTGGAAGTTGGTTCTGCTGCCATGGCGATGGGGCCTGTTGTCAAGGTTGATGGGTCTGTTGCCGTGGAAGTGTGTATCACATCAGATACTACAGTGGTTGACTCTGTTGCTGAGGTAGAGGGTTCTGCTGCTGTAGTAGAGACTGTTGTTGGATCAACAACTGTTGCTGGGGCTATCGGGCCCAATGTAGTAGAATTGGAGAGAATCTCTGATACCTTGCAGTTGGTGGGTATCTCCCTGCGTTCCTTCACTTCCCCCATCCTGATGAGCTGTTGGCAGCTGACTGTAGACCTAAGCTTTATTGTGGTCCGGCTCTGAGCGGCAAGGTGCCTTGTAGAGATCTCACTCTCCTCTGATGGTTTCGCCAGATGAATTGGAACATTTTGGAAGAGAACAAGGATGGTATCGTGTGTGGAGCCTGTTCCTGCCAGGGTGCTTTCATTGCGGTCAAAGTTGTCCAATGCCCCATTTAGTGGGCTTGTTGCTTCAAGGACAGTGGGAAGAGGTACTCTGTTGCCACCTGCTGTAGTGATGATCCGTTCAGCGAGGTCCACATCAATCCTCTTGACTGTGTTGTAGCTGACACATATTCCATGATGGTTAAGAGCGGTCACTAGCTCTTTTGATCGTGTCAGACTGTGCACTCCTTGAGCCGCCATGACATGGAAAGGTGTTGGTTCCTTGCCATCAGTCATGATGTAGTGCAGAATTTGAAAGACTACACCAGTCTTCAGCTTAGAGGTTGTTTTCCCCTTGAACATATAGGAGCAAAACCCCTCCCATCTTGGTGGTGGGTTCTTAATTGTCCATGGACAGTTTGAGGTCTTGGGGCTCACAGAGGCTCATCTGCAGTCCAAACCTATATCCTGTCAGCTCCTGCGCCAGCTCAGTTGCAACCTGTTGGACAGGTGAAACTCGCAGGGACTCTACCAAGGCCTCGAAAGAACTGTTGGTACAAAGTACCATCTGGGATATGCGTTTGTTACTTGGGTATGTAAAACAGACGGCGTCTCCATACATCTCGATGATCAGCTACTTTACAGTTCTGTTTGACACTATTCCAGCTGAACCTTCATTTAGCCTGTCTCTGATGGAAGTCAGACTGTGTGCTGACCTACTAAAGTTAATCCCAAGGGCTAAAAATCTAGCCTTGAAGGAATTGTCTCCGGCTGTTACCGACTCCTCCATTTCGAGGTTTTTCAGTATTTCCTCAATTTTAGCATGATATTTATTGAAATAGACTTTACAACATTGGTCGTGATATCGGATACCAGCCGCAAAAACATCATCTAGCTTACACATTGCCGCTGATTCAGTGTACACATGGTCCTTGAACAACATGGCTGCATTTAGTAGTTTTTGGGCCATGGGCCTTTCACAGATTCTGAACAATGTGTATATTTTCTTCTGTTTAAATGTCTTGCAATCCGGACCACAAAATATACAGACATTTGTAGTTACACTGGACTTAAATCGCTTGCTGTGTCGCTCAGATGTATCATTAATAGGCCCCTGCTGAGATGGTTCTGATTGTTCTAGTGGTTGGGTTATGCTGTCAGTCTTAGCCATATCCCTTTGAAAACTTCTGTAGCAAGATGAGGTGTGGTATTTCATGATACCCTGCTCTTGCACGGTCAGTCAAAGAACCCTAGCAGCTCGAGTGTCATTACTCTCTGTTTGTTTGGCAAGCGAAACAATATAACCCCTGCCGATTTCACCACTAGAGAGGTACTCAGATCGGTTCTTCTTCTGGCATAGGATGCACTCCTCGAGATCGATCGGCTTGATCGGCTTTGGTGTAGCAGAAGGAGCAGCGAGCGGTACCACATCCTGAAAATAAAAGAAACATGTTTAAAATTATCGATGGCATGGGTTATCAGTATCACCATACAATATACTACTTGGCATACCCACAGAAAGAAGAGGTAGGTAAATAAAAAAATGAAAGCTTGTCTTACCATTTCGCTGTACTTCAGTGAGATATTATCTCTGTTAAACTGGATGGATAAGTCTTTCTCTCATACTCTCTCCAGCTTTTAGCACTGGTGCTAAATAAACAAAAAGCAGTTCGTTTTATATAATTCAATGGTTATATTAATTAGTAGAAGACCTAAGTTAAGATAGGCATGTATGCACATAATTCATGAGAGGATAACTCAATTTCCAGTACTTGGGTAGTTGTATGGTAATAAGTGGACCGAATGTTCTCGTAAAATATCAAATTAGAAATGTCTAATACCCCCTCCCCCTAGATATGGCGATTCTGAACATTTTGAGCACCTCAGAAAATCTGTAGCTCAAACGGTTTAGAAGATACAGCTATATCGGAAGTAGCACTTCTGATGAAAAGGGGCGTGGTCATTTAAAAAAGGGCGTGGTAATTTTGGGGCTTTTCGTCCCGGATAGAGATTTTGGCACACATCCCAAGTTGTTCAGTGGGGTCATATTAGTCTAGAACAATTGAGATATTCTCTCCTAAATTAAGTGCATACATATCTAACCCAGGTCCTAGACTAATCATAACATGTGTGCTCTGGAGAATCACAGCGAACGATCGTCCATATGCCGTTTAAACCAATTATTTAAATGTATTTGTTAAATTCGGCATCATGTAAGTTGTGCTGACAGGTCCACACACTGCTTCCCCGCAGCGAGGCTCCCCCGCCCTCCTGCTGACTGATAGTCAGTTGATAATTCTCGATCGTTGGCACGCTGATTTCTTTTTAAATAGCACTTCATATCAAAAAGGTTGCCGACCCCTGATCTCGAGCAGTGGTTCCCAACCTGGGGGGTGCGCCAGGCCTCAGATGATTTGAGGCCAAATATCATATTTAGACTTTTTTTTTTACATATAATTGTAGCGCAATATATGAGACACAAGCCATGTCTCTACATTACAATAAAATATAAAAAATAATTGATTAATTAATTTGAATAAAAATTCAAGTTAGTAGCTATTATAGACATAAAAAGACAGAAATGTATAATTCTTTATTTAATAGAAATGTTTCTTCTGCCCGTGAAGTGTCCAAACCAGGCTTTTCTGGATAAGCGCATTTTTAAACAACACGTTCTCACTCCCAACCCGTCACATGTTGACGGACGGTCAGGGCCCCTCCCTGTCACTAGGGCTGAACGATTAATCGAAATCGCGATTTGAAATGATGCGATTATCAAATCGCAAAGCCTGCGAACATCTTTTTTTTTCTTAAGGCCCTGACACACCAACCCGATTTTGGGAGTCAGAGGCCGTCAGAGGCTGTCGGGCATTCGTGGCGCCGTAGTCAGGTTGGTGTGTCCCGCACCGTCGACCGTGAAACGCCTTATTTGGACTGCCAGACCCGATGCATGGCCGATTCAACATGTTGAATCGGCCATGCATCGGGTCTGGCAGTCGGACCAAATAATCACTCTGATTGGCTGTTCAGCTAGCAAATCAGTGCATGAGAAGCGAAGCGGAAGTGAGGGACGTAAACAAACGATTTAAGAAGGCACACACAGACTGCTATTCATTTTCATCTCATCATGGCGATCTGGAATGATGCAAACGAAGACCTGCTCATCACCTTGATCCAGGAGAGGCCAGCTCTGTATGATATTACGGAGAAAAGATATTCTTCTTCTTCTCTGTCTTCCGGTTGTTGCCTCTTTTGAATGACGAATACACACTACCGCCGCCTGCTGGTAAGGAGAGTTATTGCCACTCATGCACTGAAGTCGGTGCGGTGTGTTCCCGTGCGACACATGGCCAAAACGCAGGAGAACACGGCCAGGCAACAGCCGACTTCAGCGTCGGCTAGTCCTCTGGTGACTGATTGGTGTGTCAGGGCCTTTACACTTTTTTTTTTTTTTCTTGTGTGTCACTCATCCACACCAATCAGAAGTGCTGTGCTCCACATGTACCAGCCATTGTTAATCAATCAGAAGTGGCCCATGATAGAAGGCAGGGGTGGGGAACCTTTTTACTCTCAAGGGCCATTTCAATGTTTACAATATCCTCAGAGGGCCGTATAAATTATTGACCTCTGCTTAAAAAAACTAAAATCACAGCACATTCATTTCATTCTGTGCAAAGAAAAAGCAACCTCTTAATCCAGATATCTCACCATGACACCCGTATGCATGCACAGTGTGGCGTGGTGTGACCACATACGTATGTATGCACGGTAGGGCTGTGCGATTATGGCAAAAATCATAATCACGATTATTTGGGTCAATAATTTATATCACGATTATTTTGACGATTATTCATTGACCATTTATTGAACTTTAAAACAAATAATATTTTACCAATAAACAAGATCAACAAATATGTTGGAGCGCACTTCCAAAACCATACTAAACATATATTAATATGATAAATACAAATAAATTAGACCAAAAATAAATTAAATCAAATATGTTGCAGTGCACTGTCACAACCTACTGAAAACTCCTTAACATAGCCAACATTTTGGTAAAACATATTCAACATATTCCACTCAGATAAACGTTGAAGGCTGGCCAACCGTCATGGTCCAGAAGTAACAGGAAATTAATGTTGAACTACAATTTAAGACCAAATAAAAATGTTTTGGCCACCATGGCAAATGCTGGTAGGGCTGCTCATGTCATCTCTTAAAGATTTTTTGCAAGAAACACCAGCCTGTTTACATGGTCTGGTTTCAGGCAGGTGACAATATTGCCACCTGTACTGAAGACCCTCTCTGAAGAGGAACTTGTGGCAGTGCTGCCACATATGACACAGGAACAAAAGAAAAGACTCTGAACCCTTTCTTTGCCATTATATAAAAATAGTGTTGCTACAAAAGTATAAATTAGGCTTACTAATAAGACAACTCAGATCTGAAGCTACACAGGTAAAATAGGATGCAAGCAACACTAGTTTCTTAACCTGAATTGATAATAGACTATAATCAATTTAAACAGAACAGATCTTAATGTTTGCATTCTTATACCATTTTGTACAATAATTATAATGAATAAATTCAAACTAAAACTTACAGCTGATTAATAACGTTATCTAACTTGAGTTTTTATTATATCAAAAACCTGTTGAAATGCTACTGTTATTTATACTCTCCCCCAAAAGCGCGTCGGCAGCCTCCAGGAATGCTTCTTTCACAACTGTTGTTGGGCCTGGTGAAAATGGACTGCTATGCATTTAGCTGTCCTTTCAGGCCCCTCCCCTTTTGGGAGCGTAGGGCAGAATTAGGCAATAGAGTCTGGCTGCAGACCGCAGCAAGGAGGCGGATCTTATAGGGGCGGATCCTATAGTGAACGACGGGAGCCGGCTCTCGCCCGCGAACGAGCCGTTTTTTGTTTTGTTTTTGCGGAGGGATCTAGATCGGCATGAAGGCACATTATGCAATGTGCAATGTGGACATTATCTCGCTTATTACACATGGCCACATTCTCAACAAAGTAACGACATGACTCCCAATAATAATTGAAATGCTTTTATGGATTTAGAAAAAGATTTTATTGATTTAAAAAATTGTTTTATGTATTGATTTAAATTGACATGCATCCGCTAAGAAAAGTAGTCCGTTGTTACTGTTTGAACTAACGTAACAACGGCAGGAACAGCTTCTATAGTGTTTTTGAGGAGCTTTTTGATTACAGATTTGAAAAAATCGTTGCTTGCTTTAAAAGTAGCACAATTCATTATGTCAAACCTTGGAAAGTATCTAGATATCCCTGCCCTAATGCCAAAAGTAACTGGCAACTGAATATGTGTCGCCGTTTGATGTCTATGTCTGGACCGCTGCGTAAAAAGGAGGGTTTCTGCCCCATTACTTCTCTTCTTACTTCTATAAGAATAAAACACGGAGGACGGAGATCTCTTTTTGTCCCCCTCTTCTCCCCGCTGCAGCCTATAGCAGCTGATCTCAAAGCACGTTCCCCTCTCCTGCAGGGAGAAAAACTATATGTATATACTTTATATAGGTTGATACAGTAGCCCCTTTTTTAAAATAGTTTTTACAGGTGTTGCTATCGGTTTTGTGTAGCGTGGTTCTACAAGCAAGTCAATGCATTCATTGGGTCGTATCAGAGAGTTACACGGGTCTGTAAATGCAATGAAAACAATTGGCCACAGCAAATAATTTATATTAAACATGTAATTTTTACTTTTGAATACTTCAGTACAAAGGATGTATTGAATAATTTAAGTGATATATGTGTACACATATACATCATTCATTAGTCAAAACAGGGCTACATTTGATTTAATTAAAAGGTATAATATGTGGTAAACTGAAGAGCCCTTTGGGAGCCGAAAGAGCCGGCTCTTCTTGGTGAGCTGAGCCAAATGATCCGGCTCACCAAGAAGAGCCGGAATTCCCATCACTAGAACGAATGACTTCTTCTGCGAGGATTTATAAAAGCAGCTGGAATCCCTTAAGTTGCTATTGGATACAAAAAGTTAGGAAACGCCCCTATACGATCCGCCCCTATACGATCCGCCCCTATACGACCCGCCCCTATATGATCCGCCTCCTTGCTGCGGTCTGCAGCCAGACCCATCTCGAATTAGGAGGGAATTCCGTCTCGTAGCATTTGTGCACTGTTTGGAAATGCCGCTCCTAAATTACCCTTCTTCGATAAAGCCACGCTCGCATTGCAGATGAGACAGATGGACTTTGAATTGGAATAGATACAAAAATAATCATCCTCCCACTCGGAGTGAAAATTATATATTTTGGGCTTTTTTGCTTCTGCCATAATTGCGGTCTTGTGTGTGTGCGGACTGTCACTGCACTGCCCACTGCCCACCAGCCACGCCCCGACACATGGGGTGACACCGGCCAATCACAAAGCTTTGATGCGTTCAAGTGCATTATTCTGGCACAGGAAGATTATGTTACAGGACATTAACGATAAAACAGAATATTGTTGTTCTATTTTTAGACACATCTCGCGATCGACTGCGAAACTCCCCGCGACCCTTCTTTTTAACGAGTTGCTGCTCTTGTTCTGACATCTTCGCTCGCACTGAACACTCACAACACATGTCACTCCCACGTGGCCGAGTGGGCTTTTAGGGAAGGGCGAAAGCACACCCAGCAAAATAATTGTATTTTGTCAATTATGCTGTTTTCATAATCGTCACAAGCCATAATCGTAATCACGATTAAAATACGATTGGTGTGGCGTGGTGTGACCACATGCGTATGCATGCATGGTGTGGCGTGGTGTGACCACATGCATATGCATGTATGGTGTGGCGTGGTGTGACCACATGCGTATGCATGCACGGTGTGGCGTGACCACCAAAACAGAAAGATATGGACACAAGATGTGTGCAAAATTGCAAATGTATTTAGTTTCCTATCCATGTGAACATGATATGATTTTTTTTTAAATGTTGAAGTTAAAATCATCAATCTGGTGCACTTTGAAAGCAACATTAGGAGATCTATGGATACATCTCTCAACACCCAGATGAAACAGAACTGGAAGCAGATTTCTTTTTCTTTATGGATATTTTACAAATCACTCCCCTTTAAACTGTATTCTTCTTTATTAATAACAACTTTTGTTGACTGTCATATAGTATTTTATACCTGTTTACTTTATTCTCTTGTTCTCTTGTCAACTATAACGATCATATAAAGATGTGACTTTACCTCACTGGTTGTAGAAAAAGCTTCTTATATTCGTTAGCATAGCTAGCTAACCAGATGCTAATAACAACAAAGTTATTGACTGTATGATCAGTATGACAGATGAACAGATCGCCACTGTGCTTTCAACTAAAGACACAGACACGCAGAAACTGCGGCATGTGTACGGCTCCTTATGGATACTGCAGATTCTGAAGTGCTGAAGCAGCGTTCTGGTGCTCTCCGTCAGAACTACCCCTGTCAGTCGAGACATATAGAGAGGCGAAGTCACGCCCATCTACTTCCGGCTCATGGGACCCCGGAAGCGAAAAATTAACATTGAATTCAATGGAGAGAGAACACGTATCTTTTGATCCCGTTTGAATTGTCCCACGAACTACACATATGATGTTTGTCAATCTTAAACAATAAGTTCCATGTCAAAAAAGTCACATTTTGTCGTAAAACTGTTGAAATATAAGACTATGAAAAATACGCGACTACAAAGACTACAAATCCCAAATCCCATTCTGGCTCGTGTAAGTGATGTCACAGGCGATAATGCTCCAAGTGGTTGCGACTCGAAATTAAAGCGAAGAAGAAGAAGATCTCATAACTGATTTATTCCCTCCAATAAATAAGAGATTGCTAAAAATAAATTCACTTTTACAAGATGCCTGTGTGCTTTGTACCAGGTTGTAATCACAAAACTGATCATACCACTTGCTCTTTCTATCGATTCCCGTCTGATGAAAGGACCAGGAGTCGCTGGATCAGACATATCAGGTAATATCATAGGTAATATACATGTTGTGCATGGAACATATATAGTCAAGTTAGCTACCTAGCTAGTAGCAACGAGTAGCGAGCACGTTAGTTAGCATTACATTACTTAGCCTTGTCATTTTTAGTAGCCTTACCATGAAGTTATTATTTTTATTACATGAAGTAAGAGCAAGAGTAATCATGATGGTAAGTATTTCGTGAAACATTTGAAGAGTAGCCAACTGCGCCATCCACCGGGTGCTAAGGAAGCAGTCAGGGAGAGTCAAAGGCAGGCAGGGAGCTTTGCATGACATTCTTCTGGACGTGTTTCATTGTGATGACAGTAAGGGTGAGTCAATCTGTTTGTTGGAAAGACAGTAGTTGAGTGATTACTGAGAGAAAATTATTAGAAGAGATAATTATTCAAAGTGTTGTTACTTTAAATTGTGGTTACTGACCTTTTTCTCTTTTATTTCCTTTCCCTCACCTGTAACTGCTGAGACCCTGAGGAACATGCACACTGACCTGCTCTGGAAACCTGATTTCCACTGTACGTAATAGTATTTGCTTATGGTATATTATTTATATACATCAAAGGAACAATGCACCCCCCAGAGACACACATGTATTGAGTGTGATATTTTGCATAGGTCAAGTGAAATCATCTTTGCACACTAGAAAACTGTAGGAGCGGCAACTTGTTTTGAAAATAGAATTTTTAATATCCGATAATGAAGTTGATCTGTTTTCTTTATTCTTCTCTCTTCCCAGCTCCATCCATCACCGTTCTCTGTTCCTGCAGGTCCTGCTTGCTAATCAATGCTTTATTTTTTTACACAATTACAAATAAAGTCAATGTATTGTATGACATGAAGTTGTGCTTCATTCTGAGTCAATAATAAATTAATTCTGCCTTCAACTGCAAAATGATTGTGGACTGCACCGACATCCATGTGGACTGCACCGACATCCATGTAGCTGCCCCCCAGTAAGATGAACCAAGCAAAGTTGACAGTCAACATACAGCTGTGCTCTTAAGTTGACATGAAGAATTTGTGAAATATTGGTAATTATTTGGAAAAAATGACTGAAGATGCAGAAAATCTTTTTTATTTAGTAACAGTGGTCAGGTGAAGCATTTATCCCTACATATGTGTCACACTTAAAAGGCCAAACACACTGTTTGGCCTTAAGAGCTCTGTCTTACTTCCTCACTCTTGGTCCTCTTCTACCTGGAAATAAAGACAACTAAAACACATACAAGCTGAATGTTACAAGTGCTTCACAAGATAAATACAAGAGTGCAGACTGTATAAACTATGGGCTATTTGGCAGGTTTAAATGATTGTTAGTAATGAATTATATAATTTTCTCATTGTAGACGAGCAGACAGGGAGCCAGATGAGAAAAGCAGAATATGCAGCTGCCATTTTCCTCATGGAAAAGAGAAAGGGCCAACTGTATTTGAGTGGACCAAAGAGAAAGGGAGCTCAGCGGTTAATCAGTCCAGCGACCACAGCTACAGCAAAGGGCCAGAGTCTGCAGAAACTGACCCCAAATTCTCCAACATGCAGTCCGCAGACACCGAACCTGGACCCTCCAGTGTGCAGTCCAGTTGCTCCGCAGACCTGGCAGGGGATACTTGGATGCGAATGGCCAAATATTCAGCAGCAGGCTTACCGGATGATGTCATCCGTATGGAAACAGGGCTTCCTGATCAGGCCATGTTTAAAAGGGTGGCGGGGTTGGTGGAGCGCTTTGAGGGCTCCATTGTTTATTTCGCTGGATGGAAAGTGGAGGGCATCCTGCTGGCAGACCAGGTCTTCATGGCCATGATGAAGATCCGGCAGAATTATCCTCACCTGCACCTTGCACAGCTGTTCCACTGCAGTACCGCAACAGTGGGTAATGTGGTGAACACCATGGTCCATCTGCTCCACAGGTTGCTGTTCAAGAAAATGATGTCCACTGTGCCCAGTAGGCAAAAAAAACAAAACAGCATGCCTGCTGCTTTCCAGTCCTCTGCCTTCAACTGCAGAATGATTGTAGACTGCACCGACATCCACGTGGCCGCCCCAAGTCAGATGGACCAAGCCAAGCTGACATACTCCACCTACAGAGGGATGCACTCCTTCAAAGTGCTCATCTCTGTGGCCCCAAATGGAGTCATCAACTTCTGCAGCCAACTCTTCCCAGGCTCTGTGTCTGATAAGGCCATTATGCAGCATTCAGGCATTCTGGAGCATTTAGTGGCTGGCGACCTTATCCTGGCAGACAAGGGATTCTTAATTTCTGATATTGTGCCAGCGGGTGTGATTGTGAACATTCCCCCTTTCCTGAACAAGGGTAAGTTCACAGAGAGTGAGGTGATAGCTACCAGGGAAATAGCCAAGAACAGGATCCATGTGGAGAGGGCAAATGCCAGAATAAAGGAGTTCAAGATTCTGGACCTGATTCCTTGCCACCTCAGGAACACTGCAAATGTGCTGGTACAGCTTTGCTGTGCCTTGGTAAACCTGCAAAATCCCCTGATAAAGGAAGTAGCCAGCACCCTCACCGTTGACTAAGCCAGCGGTTCCCAAACCTTTCAGCCTGCGATCCCCGGGGGGAACATCCAGCTGGCCCGCTGCATCCGCGGAGAGGGCTTAAACTGCTGAGACCAGCCCAAAGTCACACAACGGCTCTTTTAAGAGCCACCTACATCTTTTTTAAAGAGTTACAATCCTAAGTTATTATAATGATTACACTGGTTCATATTTTACTAAGTTTACTGAACTGTGATGCATGAAACCAGAAGGGGAATTGTTGAGGTTTACTGAAGTTACAAAGATATTAATAGATATGAGTATAACAGGTCAGTGTAAAAACAAGCTTCAGTCAGTCATGCATCATTCACACTATTTATATAACCATGTAATACAGTTATGTAGTAGTTTAGTAAAAGTCATTCTTTATTTCTATGTCTTAAATATCCTTTATTTTAGAGGGGCCTGAGACTTAACATGTTCATTGCCCAAAACTGCACTGTAGTTATTGTGCATGTGACAATAAGGCCTTAATATTAGGGCTGCACGATATCAGGAACACATAACACGATAACACTTGCTATATTTGAACAAAAACGTATACATGCAGCATTATTACTTTTCCAACAACATGGGATTTATTGTTAAATATTGTTTGTTTGTGTGTGTGTGTGTGTGTGTGTGTGTGTGTGTGTGTGTGTGTGTGTGTGTGTGTGTGTGTGTGTGTGTGTGTGTGTGTGTGTGTGTGTGTGTGTGTGTGTGTGTTTATTTACATGTCCTCCTCTCTACTGGCCAACACAGGGAGCATATGCTGGGTGTAGAAGTTCTCCAGGAGGAGGAGATTTCCATGCCATGCAGGGTCTTTGGGGATGGGGATGATGATCGCCTCCTTCGTGGTCCACACAACAAAATAGCAGAGACTCCGGTCTGTGATGTGCAGCTGCCCTTGGACCTGGTGCCAGTATGGGTGATTCTCCTTGAGAACATAAGACCCACCCTCCTCACGGAGACAGAAGGATGGTAACAGGACTGCCTCTGCGATGGTCATGTTCCTCTGGCTGTGTGGACACTTCACCTCCAGCAGGGCAGATGGCTGCACAAGTCCATCGGGGGATGCTCCTAAAACACCCGACTCACTCACAAAGAGACCAGCGTCGATCACTGTCACCCGATAGGCCTGCACAAAAGCCTTCACCCCTTCGGCCTCGTTTACAACTCCCCAGTTGACAGCCATGACTCCGTCCAAGTTGTACCCCCCGAGCACCCTCTTCATGAGGGACGCGCATGGAGTGGATGAAAGTCCCGACCTCAGCACAGCACCAAACTTGCTGGCTGTCAACCTGCCCCGCCTGTGTAACTGCCACTGCGGATTTGTCCGCTGTCCTACGGTGGCTGTCTGGATGGCAGCTTGCTGGTCTCTTGTCAGTCGCATTGAGGCAAGAATTGCCTCAATCCCCCGACCTCCATGCTCCTTCACCAGCTCCGGCACGGTGACAATGGCCTGATGTTGAGGCTGCGGCTCTGGCTCAGGTGATAAAAGCCATGCCATGCCACACTGTGCGCCCCTCAGTGCAGACCTGAACCAGTCTACATCCTGAGTAGCGATGTCTCTGGCCAGTGGGTTGTAGGTCTCCTCTTGCTGTTGATAGAGTTGAGACACCGGCTGGACTACTTTGGAAGTGCCAGGCTTCCTCCACTGGCACTCCACATCTGTGGAGCTGATCTGCCACATGGCAAATATTGCCAATGCTGCAGCGTGGCTGCATTTGTACATTCCCCGTGCACAATCACAGACAGCGCTCTGTATCGCTCCCATGCAGATCTGTAAAAATATAGTAAGTACCATGTTTGTTAGCATGCTATAATAGATTGAATGGGCAATACAAGGATGGTCAGGATCTGGGGGTGGGAGGGTTTATTTTTCCATAGTTTTGTCTGATTGTCTGATTGTTGTTATTGTTTGATTTTTCTGTATTACCTATGAGGTTGTTGTGTTTAATATTCATGAGAATATTTGTCATTGTTCAAATGATAATAAACATTTGCATAAAGCATATTTGTCCACTGATATGTTGATAAAAGTATTAAAAACATGAAAAATATTCCTATAAGCTACATTTAGAACAGATAAAAAATGTACGATTAATTTCCGATTAACTATGGACAATCATGCGATTAATCGCGATTAAATATTGTAATCGACTGACAGCCCTAATTTTTTTAAATGTGTATGAATACATTTTTGAAAAACATTTGATCAACAAAAAAGAAGGATTTGATCAGGATCTAGACTCAGTGTGTAGTTTATTAATTAATCAATGCTCTCTACATTAGGAAAACACATACCAGTGTACCAGAGGGAGTCACACACAGCTATGCCTAGATAACCAAACAAATTGACAAGATAACCAAAACCCTTGGATCTACACACAGCAAATAAACTCAAATGACACAACGAGATCACACATACAGTATAGTCGATATAAAACTGGCCGCTTCAATCTGAAGAGCAACTAAAACAACACGGGAGTGTACCTTGTTCTTGTGAACACTAATGTTATCCACAGCATACACAGAGACAGTGTTGTAGTCAAGTCACCAATTCACGAGTCCAAGTCACCCTCGAGTCACCACTCTTCGAGTCCGAGTCCAAGTCCGAGTCACCAAGGGAGAGTCGTAGTCGAGTCCGAGTCCAAGTCCGAGTCACCCAAGGAGTGTCCAAGTCGAGTCCGAGTCCGAGTCATCATTACCTGTGTTCGAGTCAAGTCCGAGTCACTTAAGAAGAGTCCAAGTCAAGTCCGAGTCACAAGTCTTCATGTATTAATCTTCGTGGATATATGTTTTGAAATGTAGCTGCTCCTCTACATTGCTGTTATCCTGTCTATTGAACTGCTGTGAAGCGAGTTTGGCTACAATTCTTGTAATAGGTGCTATACAAATATAAAGCTTATTTCTAATATTATTATTATTATTATATATAAATAAACTATATTTAAAATGAGTTACCTTTTTAGAGAAGTGATTATATTTGTATGCCAATATTTTCCTATGGTAAAGTTTTCGTTTTGCACTTTTATTTTGATAGTAATAAGATTGGGACTCTTATTTTGAAGGAACTTTTACGGGTTAAATCAGTTTACTGATAAAGATTTAGCCCCAGAAAGCACATGGCTACTTAGCATGCAAAATGACGTCATTCTGCATGTGCTTTCGTGTTATTTATTGATTAGATCACACTCTGATGATAGTGTTCAAGACAGCCTATATGTCTGAACTCGATCCTTAGAGTAATGTGTTACGGAGCCTTCTCTTCTATATTGTTTCCACATAACGAGCATTTTGCGCTGCTCTTTTCCAATGTGGAAGCAGAATGTGTGAAAGCATACAGCAGATGCGGGGTGTGTCTGTAGACATCTCTAGACTGGAACAGCGGGGCCCAGTACGTGAACTCGCCATACAGGATAGAGGACATCAGACTCCAGAGAAAATGTGCTCGAGTCCGAGTCCAAGTCGGAGCGTCAATGTACGAGTCGAGTCCGAGTCATCGTGGGGGGGGGGAATTCACGAGTCCGAGTCCAAGTCATCCTGTGCGAGAATTCACGAGTCCAAGTCCGAGTCGCGTCAATCAGTGCGCGAGTCCGAGTCAAGTCACGAGTCCCGAAAATCGGCACTCAAATCCGACTCGAGTCCGAGTCCAGGACTCGAGTACTCCATCTCTGCACAGAGACCACGAAGTTCTTAAGGAGAAAACTAGTTGCTAAAACAAAACACGTTAGTGTACCTTGTTAGCTAATGCTAGCTAGCTGACATTAACGTTACACATTGCACTCATATTACTCACCGAAACCTTGTAAAGCCGGTCCCGCATGCTGGCTCTTACAGAACCGACTAACTCCCCTTTCATATATGTACAGCTCTCAACGTGTCCAGACTTGTAGTGATTTTCACCTCGTTGTATACTTTTATTCTCATTCTGAAAGAATGAGGTGAAATTTGCCAACGTGACGGCCATCTTTATGTTGGTGACACGTATTGTGCGAGACCAGACACCTGTAGTTCACTGAGCGGTTTCACACAAAAAAATGTGTAACTTCACAGTTTTACGACACATTTTAATTTTTTTGACTTGCAAATTATTCTTTTAAATTGACAAACATCATATGTGTCATTCGTGGCACAATTCAAACGGGATCAAAAGATAACCTTTCTCTCTCCATTGACTTCAATGTATAATTTTACGCTTCCGGGGTCCGATGGAGGCTCCCGGAAAGGGAGGGACTTCGCCTCTCTATACCACGTGATGACACGTTAGGCTCGTGTTGTGTTCAAGGACCCTGACCTTGGCCAGGAAAAACAGGCACTCGCTTGTTTAATTTTTTTGCGGTCTAGATTTCTTAAATTTGTTTCTTTTTTGCGTGTGTTTATAAATTACCTCGAGGGCCGTACCAAATTGTCTCGCGGGCCGTATACGCCCCGGGGGCCGGAGGTTCCCCACCCCTGATAGAAGGTGATAGACAGATTGATCCAATCACCTGCCAAGTGCTTTTGAAAGTGCCTGCCCTTTCCAAATGGCTTCCAATGGAGCTTTCCTAGATGGTTTGGTGAAACAAACCATCTGAGTCAGGTTAGTAATACTCCATCACATGTTTCTATTACAGGGTGAATCTTAAACTGAAGCTTGACTTTAAAGCAACCCAACGGAAGTTTCATGTAAGTTTAGTTCTTTCACTCGTAGCTCGGGCTGCGGGGGTGCTAGAGGCGGGAGCACGTTGATATGACCTTCCTAGCCGGAGTTATGACCGCATTTTACAATAAACTTCCGTTGGGTCGCTTAAAAACAAATATCGCAATTCGAATCGCAATCGCAATATTTGTCAGAAAAATCGCAATTAGATTTTATCCCAAAATCGTGCAGCCCTACCCGTCACTTTATTACATACTACAGGGTACCTGTACCTGTACCCTTGCGCGTCAGTTTTAACAGGCAGGGCGTCCCATTGACTTGCATAGAGCTCCCTGAACGTTGGTAATAGACACGTTCGGATCGCGGCGAAATGGCGGCGAAATGCTCTCCGCAGATCCATTCTCACAGCGTTTATCAACCTTTTTCTTACTCAATATCAAACCACACTTATTGTTTTTACTTTTTTATTTTAATTGAATAATGTAGGACTTTTGTTGCCGTCAGTTATGGGAGAGTAGGGGCTCAGAATACTGAAATCTGTATTGTTTCATCGTTTTTTCCTTCTAATTTTGTATTCTTTTCTAAACCACAAACTGTTATTTACACAACAATAACACATAATTATCCTTGTGTGTATTTATTTGTTTGATTAATAAACACAAGTTGGAGTCCGTCAGGACCGAGGGTCGGAGCAGCTCATTTGCTTTAGAGAATTTTACACCCGGAAGTAAGTATTCTCTCCGCTTCCCTTGACAAACCCCGTGATAGTCCTCAAGCTCTGATTGGATGTTTGAGTGTGCTCCGAGGGTTACGCCGAGCGTCGAACAGCACTTTGAAATGGGATGGAACCACCGCAGACTGTCCAAAACTGGATTTGAACGGGTCCACCCCGTCCCAAGTGTGTGTGTGTGTGTGTGTGTGTGTGTGTGTGTGTGTGTGTGTGTGTGTGTGTGTGTGTGTGTGTGTGTGTGTGTGTGTGCGTGTGTGTGTGTGTGTATGTGGGGGGGGTGGTGCAACTTCCAACAGGAGTCAGTTGGAGGGGCTCTTGGGAAAAAAGGTTGGGAACACCTGATCTAGAGAATTCGAACGGCACTTATCATGGCTGCCACTGAGGTAGGCCTACTTCCGGGTCACACATTTACCGACACAAACATTTGTATCATCTGTTGTAGACCCAAATAAATTAAATTAAATAAAGGGGAGCCATCATGCAAAATGCACTTTGTGATGCCTTTTATACATAAATATGTGTCCCCGGTGCGTCGGGGAACTCACGCAGCGTCAGAAAATAAAACCCTCTCTCTTTTCCTCCGTACCCAAATCTTTTAAAAACGGGTGTACAATGAGCGGATACATATTCCATCCGAACTGACGTCAAAATTGGCGGCGGACCCACAGAAAGTTGCTGGGATGTAATCTCGTCTTTGTTTACATTAGCAAGCCTCGCTAACACTCAGAGCTAACCTGTACTGTAAAGTAGCCTACGTGTTTAAAAAGCAGGAAATATAAAAAGGAACTCACCTTGTGATAAACTTGCAAGAGAAAAAACATTTGAGCTCCATACTGTTTCAGAAATAATCCTTGACGTGGTTTAAACAGGATGGCCTTTTATCACAACCAAATTTAACTGAGGGAACAGAGGGGTTTTAGGTTGCCATAAGGCTGCTGACGGTCTTATGGCTACATCCATTGGTTGGTATTGTGGCACATTTGTAACGCTGTGCTAACTTGGGCAAGCACGCAAGCAAACTTGAGGAGCGCACACAGGGTGGAGAGGTGGAGTGAGGGAGAGAGAGAGAGATATATAGCGAGGCAGAGAGCGTGTGCAGCGGTCTGCTTGCGCACAGAGCCAGAGTTTGTGAGAGAGCCGGCTTGAGTCAATTTCTCTTCAAAATATAATTGATTGCCACCAGCCTCTCTTGTCCCTGGCTGGCTTACTAGCTCGTTGGTAACGTAACTGATTTCTTCTAATGTGCAATCTGGCACTGAGTTGCCATATTCCTTTCATGAACCACTTCCTGATATCCATTGTTGCAGATAAATATAAATGATAATAGCCAAACTAACCTAGCAAGAGTAAACTGACATGCTGCTGTGCCGCATCTCACTCAAAACCCACACGACTCGCTCAACCACAAGACTCAACCCAGCGAAAAACCAGTCTCGCGCGTAGCCTTTCATTCAGAATGTCATAGCAAAAAAAAAATGATATTAAACTAATCTTTCAACATAGTTTAAAACAAAAATAAATATTAGGACAAAGCCCTACAAATAATAACAATAACAACAATAAACATAATAATAAAACAATTAACATGTTGTATTCAGCCCTTAAAACCTATAGGCCCTGACTGCAGCACACGGAATGGAGCTTGGTCAGATGTGGGCGGGGCTGGACGTCCGATGGGCGGGGTGTATGGATATCCTAATGAGACAAACAGCATAATCTGCTGGACAACTACAAGTACAACAAATACAAATCTGCACTCGACTAAATATAATTAAAAAAACTAAATATAAAAACTTCATACTAATTAAATGCAGGAATGTATTTAAATATACCTTTTTATACCACATGTGCAATGTGGTATAAAAAGTCATATTTTCTATATTAGTGTATTTAAGTTCATTATTTAATATTTGTTTTAATTGATTATTCATTTAGTCAGTTCTGTGCATACTCATATCTAGTCCATATATTTCAAATGATACATTGCACTGCATTTCATAGAATGATAGAAAAAGCATTTATTATTTACAACATTTATCATATAACAGAACAATCATTAAGATAACAGAACCGAAAAAGCAAATACAGTAAATATGAAAACCAAACAAAGTATATAAAAACAAAATCTATACAACAGTGAAAGGCTTTGCTGATGCAAACATTCAACCGTGCTCTTCAAAACAGGCATGAACCTTAAGGTTTTCTTTATCAATGCACTGCTCAAAAAACATTAAATAGTCCGACTCAAATTTGAACCTGAACATAAATGGGTCCATCCTGTCTTCCCAGCTGTCTTCGTCCCGCAGGTTGCTGGCTTCACCAAGGTTATGGAGAGCTGCTTCTCTGTCCAGTGGGGCCATGGAAAGAATTTGTGGCAGGATGACTTTATCTCCCATTTTCTTTGCAGAGCACCACTGAGATGCCGCCATAGCACTAATTATAAAGGAGTGCTTCTCCTACAGGAAGAAGAGAAATAGTTTATGCATTGCTACTACACTGTACATTTACTATTCTTATAGTGCTGCTGCTGATTTGCAACAAGATGCTTTGAATGTGTAATTATGACGCACACAAACTTGCACATGCAACACTATCTAAATCAGTGGTACAAAATATTTTCAGCCATTTTCTACCAGTCGCTGCAGAAGAACAGAAGGAAGTCCTGTGAATGTCATGTAAGGTATAACAGATAGCATATCACATACTCTATCCTCCTATTCAGAGCTGACAAGAATTTCTTCTGCATCCGTCTTTGCCAGTGGGTCCTTTTTCTGGAAGACACCAGATAAAAGGAATTACTACTGCATGGTAAAACAGTTGTACTTGCATCATGACACATTGCCCCCTTGAATAAGAGGTGGAAGCAACAAACTGTATGGCTGTGGAGCACATCCATGGAGATTTTAACTAGTAAATTACAGTCTACATACCCATCCAAAGTCGCTGCAGAATGCCATTTCCTTTACGACTTTACTTCTTTTGGGTGTGTCATCATGATTACTTACCCTGGGACTGTCTTCGCAGTCTTCCCTCTCCAGTCGTCTTTTGGTTGATCTTCTGCCTTTGAATCTATCAGTGACAACAAGTGATATGGGAATTGTTAACAAACATAACTGGTTCATTGTTTAATTTTTCATTTTTTTGTTTTGCCCTCATAAGACATAAAAACAATACAATAAAAGATTCAAGATGCACACAATTGTTCACGGTAAGAATACTTACGTCACGGGGAAGTTGTCAATGAGTAGCATGCACCACCATCTCCTTAAATGCTCCATGTCCAACTGTGCAAAAAAAGATGCATATTAAAATGAAAAGGGAACTGGGGTTACCTAACTGTAACCCAGCTTCTATGAGTAATGGCGCAGCCCTCTAAGGCTATCGCTATTGGGTTATCCCTCTGCGCCCCCGCGCAGCACTGAAACACTTGTAGTCCACGCCCACCCGCCAGGTGGGCCCCACCCTCGGGCCTCCTTCCGGTATAAATAGGAAGGTGGCCCGGCAATCTGCTCCCTTACAATATAACTTTTCTTCAGCTATTCGTAGAGCCAGTGGGGCCCAGCGCTTAGAGGGCTGCGCCATTACTCATAGAAGCTGGGTTACAGTTAGGTAACCCCAGTTCTATTTCGTATATGGCTTCGCCCTCTAAGGCTATCGCTATTGGGTTAAGGGCGAAGCATGATGTAGTCTGCGCCCCACTGGGTCCGTCCGGCACTAGAAGCACAGACACACCTGCTCAATAACACCCCCTGCCTGTTGTGCCCTGCGTAATGGCGCATCACCGTCCCTGGAACATAGCAAAACATGCCTATCTTCCCGACGGGGTGAAGGCTGGGAACAATACATACCGGCCGCTGTGAGAAAGTAGAGACGAAGGTCCCACCTTATCCTGCGATCATAGAGGGGGAACAGCTGCTCTCTGCGTGTCAGACAGGTAGGAGAGCGCTCAGCTGGATCCCTGACGTCACTCACTCTGACCAAGCACTCCGTACGAAGTGTGTCAGAGTAAAGGGAACATCCCTCTCATACGAGGGGAAAAAAAACAGCCGTTGTGCAGACAGAGGTTGCCCGATCGAGCGCTCTCTGTAATGCACAAACAGGCGCTGAGAACGGCGCCATGCCGCCGTGCGCGCCACATAGCAGGCCAGCGCGCGCACCGGACAGAGGAGATGAGATGTGGCTTCTTCCTCCGATTTATGAGGAGGCGGAAAAAACCTGTCCAGGGTGATCACTCTTGACCTAAAAGAGCTTGTGATGACCTTTGGCATAAAGGCTGGGTTAGGACGTAACACAGCCGAACTGCCATCCCCTTGGATCCGGAGGCATGACGGTGCCACAGAGAGAGCCGATAAATCACTCACCCTTTTCGCCGATGTTAGAGCCAAAAGCAGTACTACTTTAGCTGATAACATGTTGAGGGGAACCTGGTCTAAAGGTTCAAATGGGGCTTTGCTTAGTGCTCGTAACACCAAAGCCAAATCCCACTGAGGCGCCAGTGCGCGTGACACCGGTCTGAGTCTTCGTACCCCTTGCAGAAACCGTTTCGTCAGGGGGTGACTGAACACCGTCCCTGCTCCGAAACCCACGTGACAAGATGATATGGCAGCCGCATATACCTTGATTGTGCTGAACGCCAAATCCCTGTCCAACAACAGCTGGAGGAATGACAGCACGTGAGGCAGGGGGCACGTAATGGGGTCCAGGGTTCTTTCTACACACCAACGTTGGAACGCTGCCCACTTGGCTGTGTAGGACGCTCTGGTAGATGCGGCCCTGGCTCCCTGAATAGTGCGTACAACATCTTGAGAGAGACCCCAGCTCTCTAAGTGTTCCCGCTCAGGGGCCATGCCCATAAGGGCTGGCCTATCACTGGGTGACTGTAGATCGCTCCCTCCACCTGTGAGAGAGCGTCCCCCCGCCACGGGATCTCCCATGACCTGCCTGACAGCGTACGCTGTAGGCATGGAAACCAGGAAGCTCCCGTGCGTTCCGGGGCAATTAGGATCACTGACAGCCGCTCCTCCTGTACTCGGTCCAGGAGCCGAGGAATCAGCGGGACTGGGGGGAAGGCGTACAGCCGTCCCCTGGGCCATGGTCGATGTGCGAATGCGTCCACCCCCAGAGGGGGGTGGTCCCGCGCTGACAGGGAGAACCAGAGCGCGCATTGCGCGTTCCCGCGTGCGGCGAATAGATCCACCTCCGCCCTCCCGAACCGTCTCCAAACCTGGGCGATCAGGTCGGGATGGAGGCTCCAGTCCCCCTGGCGAGGACCTCCTCTGGACATGAGGTCTGCCCCTTTGTTCAGCTCTCCGGGCACATACAGTGCTCTGATGGAGAGCACGTGTGCGCGCGCCCAGATCAACAGCCGCCTGGCTGTGTTCAGAAGCTGCGCTGAGCGTACACCTCCCTGGCGATTGATGTAGGCTGCTGCGGCTCTGTTGTCTGTGCGAATCAACACATGCTGATTCCGCAGCAACGGGGCAAAATGCTGAATTACTCTCCGTACGGAGATTAATTCCTGCACATTTATGTGGAAAGACATGTGAGCCGGCCACTGTCCTCCCACTGCCTGCGTCATGCACGTTCCTCCCCACCCTGAGAGAGATGCGTCTGTGAACACCGAGGTGTGTGACGTAACTCTGCCCAGGGGAACCCCCTCTGACAGGACGTGGGGACTTTTCCAGTAGGTTAAGTCTGAACCCACGGACAGAGGGATGACCACCATGCGCCTCTTCTGTCGTACGGGGTCGATGCGCAGGCTGATAAACCACCTCTGCAGTCTCCTCATGTGCAGGAGACCCAGGGGAATCACCCCGTGACCTGCTGCCATCATGCCGAGCAGCCGCATCACGGAGAGTGACGTCACCACGCTGCGTGGTATGACACGTTGAAGGAGAGCTGTCAGCTTCTCCACTCTCTGCTGTGAGAGTCGTGCTCTCATGCGGGCTGAGTTCAATTCCACCCCCAGGTAAACAATACTCTGGGAGGGAAGAGGACAGCTCTTTTTCCAGTTCATTATGAAACCCAGCTTTGACAGATGCGATATGAGTTGTACCGTCTGTAAAGCCTCTTCCTCTCTGGAGCGAGCCAGCAGCAGCAGGTCGCCCAGGTAAAATAGTACTCTCATCCCTCCTCTGTGTAGCGGCCGTAGCGCCGTCTCTACACACTTTGAAAAAGTGCGAGGAGCCAGGGAATACCCGAACGGCAGACGGTTGTACTGGTACGATATTCCCTGGAATGAAAACCGCAGGAATTTCCTGTGTTGCGGGATGATGGGTACATGGAAGTAAGCATCCTTTAGGTCTATAGAGGTGAACCAGTCTCCCTGGTGAACACACTCTAGCACCTTTTTGACCGTCAGCATGTGAAAAGGCCTCTTCATTATTGCCTTGTTGAAAGCTGACAGGTCGAGGATGGGTCTCATTCTCCCCGTCTTTTTCGGGATAAGAAAATAGCGGGAGTAATACCCCTGATTTTCTTCCTCCCGGGGAACCCTGGAAATAGCGTCTTTCAACAGGAGTTCCCGTAGCTCTGCTTGGAGCGCAAGACACTGTTCTCGGGATGTTAGGCATGTCACCTGTATCCCGTTGAACTGTGGGGGGGGAGAGGCAAACTGCAGGGTGTACCCTCTGCTGATCAGCCTGCTCATCCATCTGTCCATCAGACACACGCGCTGCCACTCCGAGAAACACTCTGAGAGCGGGCGCACATGCTCGAGATGTGTTGTGGTTGTCATGACGACGAGCCACGCCAAAGCCCTCGCTGCCGCTGCCCGTGAGGCAACCCAAGGTGGGCCTAGAGCGAAAGGGCTGTGAGGAAACCTCCACACGCTGCATTTCACTCCGCCTCTCATCATGACGCGCGTACACGCTCAGAGGATGGATGGGGGTGTGTGCAGTGATATCCACATGAGGCGTTACCACGGCGCTCATGGGCTTATTGTGACCGTGTGTAGGTGGCATATCTCGGACAGAGGAATGCCGCGAGGTCTGTGGTTTAATAACCGAAAAGTCATAACCATCAGGCCTCTGCAGCGACTCCTGCTGCCCGCTAATCAACAGATTGGAGGCAGCTGGTGTAGTTACTGTGCTCCGCAGCTTATTAATCGATAGATTAAATAGTGCAGGCTTTTGTAACGAACTCTGCTGGCTATTAACCGATAGGTCATAGGCAGCTGGTTTACCCAGGGTGGAGGATATGTGAAATACATTTGTAACTGATGACTCAGACAACATGTTGGGAAATAATCGTTTTTTATTTCTCTCACACTCCCCCCCAAACCGTCAAGGCCGGCTTTGCTTCTTCGGCGGCTCTCGTGGAGCAGACGCCGAACGGGAGTACCTCACTCCCTTCTTGCCCCCCCCTCTCTGGTGGGGGGCCGGAGGCGCGGGACGGTGCCCTGGAGGCGCGGGACGGTGCCCCCGCCGCAGCTGACGGACGACTCTGACGGACGACTCTGACGCCTCGGCTGTTGCGCGTGTCTGTCCGTCTGCCGCTGTGGCTGGGTTGGCTGCTGCTGCTGCCGTTGCTGCCGCTGGCGTTGCGGCTTCCCCCCTGGCTGGAGCCAGCTGACGTGCTGACGGATATCCTCAGCTTGCTCCGATGCCGCCTTCATGGACTCGACCATGGCCAGGAACTGGGGTCCGAACAGCCCGTCCGAGCTGATCGGAGCGTCCAGCAGAACCTTCCTGGCTGGCTCTGTCACCGCTGCCTGCTGCAACCAAAGGTGGCGCTGGATCTGAGTCATCCAGGCCGTGATTCTGGCCTGGGAGACTGCCACGGCTGCGCACAGCGTGAGTGCCGTGCTGGCCGCCTTAGCGATCTCTTCCGCCTCCTCTGGAGCTACGGTGGTGGACCGTTCGACCAACGTCACCACCGAGTTGGTCAGCAACGCGATGTTGTTCGCTGCTGCCGACGCCTGGAACGCACACTGGTGCGCCCGGTCAGCCTGGCGGGCGACATACTGGTCTTTGGGGGTGGCCAACATAGGGCGCCGTCCGGCGACCAAGTTGGCCTGTCTAACCCCGAAAAACGCCTTTAAGCTCGGTTCCAGAGCGGGTGTGGTTGGAAAAACCTCGTCCGTGAACCCCTCCACCATAGTGAAGGGAACAAAGGTGGCCACCGGAGCCCTTAAGGTCCTCGGGTTCGCCGCTGCCCCTTCCTGGTAACGCCTAATGGCGGGGAAGCGCGGCCAGATCGGGTCACTCCTGCCCGACTGAACCCGGGAAAATACTCCGGCCATGTCATCCAGAGCCACCCTCTCCCGTCCTCGGGGAACGGGGAGGCCTCTGCATGCTGCTGCTTTGCCGATTATCTCCGGCAGCTCCAGCATAATGCCACCCAACGCCGGTAGCGCCGTGGACACGGAGAAGGGGACCACGTGCTCGGCCGCTACCTCTGACTCTCGCTCCGACCCCGTCTCCCCCGTCCGGGGAAAAGGGGGAAGGGGAGAGCCGCCTGGCGAGCCATGGAGGGAGACGGGGTAGGAGTCGTCCGACTCCTGCCCCCCACTCGCCTCCAGGAACAGGTTGCCGTCCCTGTTCTGGATGGGCCAGTCGTCCTCCTCACCCGCAGCAGCTAGAGCGTCCGCCCTTTGCTTCCTGTCGGATGATGGGAGACGCACACAGTGAGGACATGCGATCTGCTGGCTGAGAGCCGCGTCCGCGTGCTCTGGCCCCAGGCAGGATGCGCATATCGGGTGTAAATCATAGCTCATGATATATCCTGTATTGCACGAAGGACACATGCGGATACGATCACTGCTGCTCATGATTTTTCTCGTGCTTCAGTAAACTGCTGGTTGCTGAAGAAAAGAGGGACCAGATTGCCGGGCCACCTTCCTATTTATACCGGAAGGAGGCCCGAGGGTGGGGCCCACCTGGCGGGTGGGCGTGGACTACAAGTGTTTCAGTGCTGCGCGGGGGCGCAGAGGGATAACCCAATAGCGATAGCCTTAGAGGGCGAAGCCATATACGAAATAGAACTGTTAAGATCTGTCTGTGTTGGTGTTTTGTCTTGTTTAGATCTGTCTGTGGTTCCCTGTCGTTAGTTTCCCTGGTGTGTCTGATTACCCGATTGTGTTCACCTGGTGTCCCTGTGTTTTCTCCTCCCTCCTCACCTGTGTCTTGTTTGTGTGATTAGTCTTGTGTGTATTTAAGTTCTGTTTTTTCTGTCTGTCTTTGTCGGTTCGTCTTGTGTATTGACGTGGTCTGCGGTGAGTGTTCTGTTCTGTATTTGTTAATAGTTAGCCTTGTAATAAAGGAGCTATTTTTTGTCACATTAATCTGCATTTGGGTCCTGCTTCCTGCACACACCGTAACATTACGAACCGACCCA
Source organism: Pseudochaenichthys georgianus (assembly GCF_902827115.2). Lineage (NCBI taxonomy): Eukaryota > Metazoa > Chordata > Actinopteri > Perciformes > Channichthyidae > Pseudochaenichthys > Pseudochaenichthys georgianus. Next base: position 16,052,551 of record NC_047503.1, on the reverse strand, counting down.
GCGGACAGTTTGTACGAGGTGGAGTACAATTTGACGTGTTTGAGGAATGACTTTAAATATGCCTCCAGTAGTGAAGAGAGGCATTGGCGTTGGAGGTCGTTGGAGGCGTTGGAGGTCCCGCCAACTACTCTCCTGCCGGGGGTCCTGCCAACCCTTTGTCCTGTGCCGTTGGAGGCCCCGCCGACTACTCTCCTGCCGGGGGTCCTGCCAATCCTATGTCCTGTGCCGTTGGAGGCCCTGCCGACTACTCTCCTGCCGGGGGTCCTGCCAACCCTATGTCCTGTCCCGTTGGAGGTCCCACCGACTGCTCTCCTGCCAGGGTTCCTGCCAATCCCGTGTCCTGGTCCTCTTCCGTGGGGGATCCTGCCGAGGCCTGTCTCCGGAGCTGGCTGGTCTTTGCCCTCGAGCCCGGCCCCGTGAGAGCTGCGGTCTTCGCCCTCGAGCCCTGCCCCCTGAGTGCCGCGGTCCTCGCCCTCGGGCCCGGCCCCCTGACTCTTCCTGCCACTGCCTTCGCCCCTCCATAACCCCCTTTTCAAACTCTGCCTTGCCCCCGGGCCGTCCTCCAGACCCCCTCCACCCACCCTGTTGGCCCTAGTTCTGTGTCCCTCCACCGGAAATCGTCTGCTTTATCCTTGTGAGAGATGGTAAAATGAATAGTTTACATTCAGTGATTCTCATATGATTCCAGAAAATATAATAATGATAATACGCATAAGTACCGGGAAATGCTGTTCCGGATTCTGCAACATAGGTATAAATCAAGAGTGAACGACATAGCTGTTTGCCGAGAACACTTTGATGCCCTGTAAGACAGTTGTTATTTCAGTCCAGAAAAGATTATAAACAGAAGGGGATACATTTATATTGGAAAAGGTATGCACTTCACTACCAGCTCCGGGCGCATTACCGCCATCTACTGATGTGTAATGTGGACTCACAAGGCGGGGTCGGACATCCAACCCCGCCTTTTATCCGACCCCGCCCCATTCCGCTATCCGCGGCGAGGACCTTCTCCGCTACTCAAGATGGCGCAGACAAATCAACTTCCGGTGATACCGAGACCGAGGAGCGAGGAAATGAAAAATAACCGAAGTGAGACGCAGCCCTAGTGTCTTTTCCTAACCACTATTCCTTAACCTCTGCAAGAAAAGTCACAGGGTTAAGGAAAGATGATAGGAGAATTCAACGGATCTTAGGAAAAGACTGCCGTGCTCTGAGAATCTGACTGCACTTAAACTATCTGATGTAATTATGATGAGCCAGCGCTTGATATTAATGTGCGTCTGCCATGGCAAACAACAATTTTCTGTACAGTGGACTACATATGAATTCCAATTCGTATGATTTAGAAAATATTTTTAAATAAAAACAATTGTATGCAAGATGTGCATAACTTGTTAGGCCTAGGCCCTACACATCTATCAATGTGTATCACTATTCGTATTCAATCATGTTTAAAAAAACCCACAATTTTATTTAATATAGTGTTGAACGTTCAAAACAAAGCATCTTGGCAAGTTACGGCATAAGTTGTAACATGCTCAATAAGCACCATAACTCACATGCTACCCATTAGTTGTAATTTGTGTATGTGTCCTTATAATAAATCCAATAGTTTTGATTGTTCAAAAGTGTCATGTGATTTATTTGGGTCAGTGGTTGAATTTTGTTAGCCCCATAAGGCCGTCTAAAGGAGGGGCTTAACAATCAAAAGTCAAATTCAACATTGTTAGGCTTGCATACAGTGCAGTCAACTGGACTTAGATGAATAATATATATATATATATATATATATTAATATATATATATATATAAAGCGAAGCTCGCAGTGCATGGTCTCAGGGTTACAAAACAGGAAAACCTTTTTGGCAATCAACTCTGTTGCATCACTCTACTAAAAACAAGATAACACATTTTCTACTTTACCTAAGCAATAAGGTATCGCACTGTATCTTCCGGAAAGTGCATAACATTTGATAACGGACACTTTACTTTGCAACATCGTAAAGGAAATACAGCAATCTTACCTAGCGCTTTTTGAGCTGTTTCCGACCTCAAGATCTAAAGTACTGACACATTTCCTGTGTCTTTCAAGTCTTGCCCAAAGCCTGCTTTTAGAACAATGACTTAAACTGAATGTTTTTCTTTTGGATGTTTATGAAACCAGTCATCAGTAAACATAACTTATCTCTTAGATACAAATCTGAAACTTAAGTGTCAGATCTCCATCCTGTTAACTTTTAAACAAGACCTAAATCCTGTATGGGACAATTAGACTTTGTACACAAATCATGCAAAATGCACTTTTTGATGTATTTTATACATACACGTGTCCCCAGTGTGTCAGGGAACTCAGTGTCCGAAAATACAACCCTCTCTCTTTTCCTCCATGCGTAAATCTCTAAAAACGGGGGTAGAGCGGAGCTGATCCAGATTTGCTGCCGACATGACGTCATATTGGAAATGTTGGCTGGCTTTACACATACGGCCCTATCAGAACCAATGCCCGACTGTTTTGGACGTAATGGTCTTTGTTTACAATGGCAAGCATTTCTAACACTCAGAGCTAACCTGTGCTGGAGAGAGTATGTGTAAAGAAGCAGGATATAAAAAGGTACTCACATTGTGGTAAATCCGCAAGAGAAAAAGCATTTGAGCTCCATACTGTTTCAGAGATAATTCTTGATGTGGTTTTGAACATGATATGGCATTTAATCACGGCAGTGTTTAGCTGACAATCTTTTCTTTTTTTAAAGCTTTATACCGAGAATCAGCACTTTAGTAACAGGAAGTGAAATAGAGGGATATGAGTTATGGCTAGAATCAAGCCCCCAGGAAGTGCGCCGGACTCTGACGCAAACATTTGTTGTGTCCAAACGGCGGTACTACAATTTCCGTATCAGTCCGTGACGTCACCCGGCCCAGAAAGACTTTTTCCCATTGACTAACATGGGTAAAGAGACGTCTGTTAATCAGCGGATAATTTTTTTAAAGGTCCCATGGCCATTTCTACTGATCATAATTCCATTGTTGAGGTCTACTCGAATAGATTTACATTGTGCAATTTTCCAAACTCACATTGGTTTCTCATACAGCATCTCTGTATAGTATGTGTATTCACTCTCTGTCCTAAACGGCTTGTTGGAGCTCCTGCCCCCCCCCTCCCTGTGTGCCCAGTGTGCTCTGATTGGTCAGCTCGCCCACTCTGTTCTGATGAGTCCACCACCGTTACAGCGGTACATCAGTGATTATGTGTTACAATGGCGTTAGCAAGCAGAAAATGACACCAGTAATGACAAACAGATGAGAATGCTGCGTGGGGTCTGGGTGCCGCGTTGGTGGGACGTTGCGCGGCTCGCTGCTGTGAGGAGCGGACAGTGTGAGCTGGGGTACTGGTGTCATTTCCTGGTTGCTGCGTGGGGTCTGCGAGACAGCGAGACATCGCGAATGGACGCGGGAAGGGGGGGTGCTGAGGGGGCTGCAGCACCCCCATCTGCGAGGCTCCACTAGCACCCGCACCCCCAAACGCGGCGCACCTACAGTGTAAGCGCGCCACAGTTTTGCCGCTGCGAGGCTCCACTAGCACCCCCCCCGCCCAGCGCATCACAGTTTCGCCGCTGAGAGTGTGTGTGTGTGAGGAGCTCCACGGATTGGTCCATTTGGGTATGGTCACGTCACTGTACCCAGCAAGAACAAAATGGAAAAAGAAAAATCTACAACGAGGCGTCCTGCGGCAGCATAGGCAGGTCTTTTCTGTGTTAGAGTTTTACTCGCTACAGGGTGTGCTTTGAGGGTTTGTGACTTTGCAGACGGTTTACATGCATCCAGTAACAAGCTATAACACACAAGGGGACGGGTAATAACCGGACAAGCATGACATGGGACCTTTAAACTAAATAAACTACCCAGTATGAACTATTATGCCCTTCTTAGAATCATTAGGTCTTTAAAGTTGTAAAATGCACTAAAAGCCGAATCTAGATTTATCTTCTCTCTCCATTCATTCTAGTGAGCTCTGTGAGTGCACATATGGGTTCTTCTGCTCTGACAGCCAGGCATGACGGGTAATCTGTGATGTTTCGCTCTCTCAAAAGTTGGGCCATTTTGGGCCAATGAGCAGCTCTCATAGGAATGAACGAGACCCCGCCTCCGACGCTGTATCCAGTTCTTATTATACATCCATGGCTAGAATGGGTGATCTGTTTGGTATTTTGAGCAAAACACATGTTTTTTATATATTTTAAAAATATCTGAGACCTATGCTATTGCTTAAAAATAGCATGATAGGTGACCTTTAAGTATGTCAACGTTGTGCTGAATCAGACTCTCGATCAATGGTTATTGGCCATTATAAGTGTAACATGTTACTATAGTGCCACCTAGTGTGGACATGTTGTATACATTTGCAGGATATTTGAAGGCAGCTGTTATCTATTGCAAGTTAAAATTGAATGTTGATTGATGTGTATTTCCACCTGATTTTGTCAAATACACCACATAATAATTTGATGTGAGAATATTATGTGTATCGTATATTATATACATTACAACAACTATTATGTCAGTTGAATACATTATCTAGGCACAAATGTATGTTGAGAATTTCACGGCAATTAACATTCAAAAATATATAATTGATGGAAGCATTTCAGGACTGAAGTGGTGGATGACTGGCCGACCCTCCTGATGTTGCAATCCCCAGAGCTGCTAGAACGCCAGAAAATGTTTATGGCCTTAAAATATTTCATATTCCAACAAATGTGCAGTTAAAAGTTGAAGAATAAATTATGTATTTCTCACTATAGTATTAAGTTGGTAAATGAAAACCCCTTTTGCGAAATACATTTCCATTGACAGGGTTTCACGAAAGTGGTAAAAAGAGAGAACAGACCGGTCAAAGCTGGCAACCCAATATTTTTTCTTGAATGATAAAGCATTAATAAATGTTTCAACCACCAAAACATCTATTTAGGTCTGCTTCATTGTGGTAAGTGGTAGCCCTGTAAATGTTTTACATTGCATTCCCTTCTAAATAAGGGATCCCCACCTCATTAACCTTACTGTGTTTTGCTCAAGTCATGCACTCTTGTGGTATAATGAGTTTGCTCTTTAATCAGTAACATTAGGCTGATTTAAATTTGCCTAATGATCCTTTTTTAAATTACTTTAGACTCGACTGAAAACATAAAATATATAATTTAATTGTGTGGGGGGCTTCGGCATATATTAGTTGATAAGTCTGTAAAAGTGAGAAAAACAATAATATTCTCCAATGTATCTCTGAATAATCTCAAGGAACCTCTTTGGTTAGGCCGCCTCCCACTTTAAAACCTCTGTTGTAATATCTGATTACTGCAGTTTTAGATATGGCAGCTGTGCTTGCTATTCCATATCCACTAGATGGCAGCATGTCTATTCAACACCACTATGTCAGTGAACCCCTGTGGGGAAAGACTACTCCCCCTGATCAGGCTCAGCTGATGTCTCTCAGGAGAGCTAGGGCAAGTCACCTGAAGCAAAACTTCAAAAGCCAAGACAAGTGTGCCAATCTCTGTCCCTTTATACGTTTGACTCTTAGTGTTTTTATCTAATGGTAAAACACACCTATACAGCAGTTTGTGTGCAGGCATGTATGTGGTACAATTCATGGACGTGCATAGCATGTGAGACATTTCGTGGGGGCATTGCAGATTTGACTACCTCGTTGCATTTGCAGATATTGTATGTGCACATATATGCATATACACAGTGATAGCATTATGCGCCTATGCATGGTGATGGATGGGGGCATTCATATGCAATACTATGTATGCAGTATTGAGAATAAAAGGGTGAACAGAGAAAGAAATGGCAGCCATGAGTGTGTGTGACAGTTGGGATGGACAGTTAAACAGAGACACATTACAAAGGAGCTCTTTGGGACAGACTGAAGGTTTAGGCCCTTGTTAATTATTGAAGCAACATTTGCTGTTGTGCTTCAGTCAGTAATGTGTCACTTTCCTTCCCTGCCCCCCTCACGCACATAAACACAAACAAGGCAACAAAGATATGAGGCAATTTGTCAAAATAGATGCTATTGTTTTGTGTATTGTTCGTCTTATTCGGCCACACACACAACTGAACTGGATGAAGGGGTTAGAATACGAATGATTAATGGGCAAATTATGTTTAAAAGGTCACTTTTCACTGAGAAACTTTGGTTTACAATAGATGTGTACAGACTATTAATGATGTTCTTTGGCACTGTGGACTGATAAAGCAGATAGATTTCAAAAGAGAGTGAAATGGCTCAGTTTTTGACTTACCTTACATGACATCACATCATGGACAAGACATACTCTGTCAGATAAGCTGCCTTCACACCATATGCATTTTGCTCTTTGCTCGCTGCTAGGACGTGGAGCCTTGTAGTGAAACAGCTAGTTCATTTTTTTTATATGGTTTGCTTCCCTGCTAACCGCTTCCTCCAACCGCCATCTGATTAAACTGAGTAAAGCAGTAAACAAGGTCAAAGTGGAAAAACCTTGAACTTTGAGCATAATGGTTCATTGAATTATTTGAATTATTTGTTTGGCACAGAGCCGTTTTACCGCTGGTTGGTAAATCAGCTACATAGTGTTGTAGATATTTGTATAAGGGATTATTCTCTTTAATATAATAGAACTACATGGCACTCGGATTGTGAGGCTCAAAACGCCCCCAAAAAGTTGATTTGAAAAACTAATTAGCAATGTACAGAAATCATGACCCGGTCACTAAAGAGAATTTGAAGACCTTGTTGTGAGCAGTTTCATGTAGAGACTACTTTCTGTCTACCAAACTATTCCCTCCAACTGTAACTGTATCCTTTGCAGAAGGAAGAGTGCATCTTCTCAACTAGCTAATATTACTGTTAAGTGGAGGAGGACACCTCTAATGTTCTTACATCTCACACTGTCACAAACACAAGCCTCAAGTCCAAGCAACTACTTTCATAATGGAAAACTGGAGAAAAGGAAGAAATCTCTCTGCACCTTATATTATTATATAATAATATATTATTATTAGTCCAAAGTAATCTAGCTAGCATAGAGGTCCATTTAAAGGGTTAACAACTGTATTCTACCTTGTAAATGTCTCTAAAAGATGATCATTTGTGTAATTGAATTTTTCAAATGATTGCCCTTTAATTGTTTTCATTTTGTTTTTCATTTTGTCTGGGATGTTGCAAATGTATTTAGCCAATATCACCTGTGCAGTGTGTCGTGCTGTGTGAAAAACCTGATGCTCATCGTTTCCATTTCTTTTTCTCTGTGGTCAGTTTTTGCATGCTGGTGCAGCATGTTCTTTGATCTTTTCTTAGCCCCGCTCTCTGGGCCAGAGGCAGCTTTTATTCAGGTGGAAAATGGAGGTTATACATAACTGGACATGGAGCGGGATGGGGGATGGGGACATTGTGCCTGTTGGTGATTCTCGGTGGAAGTAGGTCAAAGGTAGGTCAGCTACTCCACTCACTGCGAGACTTGTCCATCCAGTTGGCATTATCAAGAGTTATGATCCATGTTTGTGAGATATGGCGGGGAGGAGGTCAGTTCATCATCCTTGGGATTTGATTGGATACACAAGATGTATACATTCATCCTCAGACGGGATGCTCGGTCGCAGCAGGGCCTGTGGGATCAGATCATATGTTGGTTTCACCCATCTATCACTTTTCCAAAAGTAGACCAGCAGCAGAAGTTAATTCTCATGTTGAAAATGTGTGTGTATATGTGTGTGTGTTAAGGGGGCGTTAAGACAGAAGGAGATCTTATTTATGTATCTCTCATTTCTGAGCATGGGATGAAGGTTTACTAGTGAACTTATAACTGTAATCACGACAGCAGGCTGTTTCATTTTCTAGGTAGTACTTAGCGTGATGAGTGTTTTCAAGGCAAGATTGTGGGTAACACAATACTAGGTATTATAGTGCCTGTATGGAATCAAAAAGGGCTGTATGAGTTTCCTCTGTATCATTATCTCCTCTTCCTGTCTCAAAGAAACCTACATGAACAATACCCAGGAAAACAACTGAGAACTTTGAATAATAAATCAAGTGTATTGATCAAAGCATGCATTGTCCTGAGCCCTGAAATCAAATCCAGTTGTTTTCATTTTTGAAATTCATCACAGTATGTTATAACTGGTGCATACTTATCTCAAAAGCTTTGAAATATTCACCAGACATGTAATTTATTTACCAAACTAATAATCCTAAAAGGCAGGATCTATTACCAGTGATGATGGCTTTATTATGACATAATGTATGGCTTCTGCCCAAAAACATTTGTGTCATGCAGTTAACAGTCAATCGCTTATTCGCTGTGTTTTTCAATGGTTGGAAGAGAGGGTCGATGACACTTACTTGCATATACCATTGTGAAGCAGAGGCGGACTGGGGGGAAAAAGTGACCCGGGGATTAATTGACAGACAGGCCCACTTAATGCGCGGCATGTATCGGCTGAAAGTATGTTACTTAACAAAAAACCCTATGCATTTTATGTTATTTTGGACAATTATTCATATAGTAATCACATTACTTTAGCCCTTGAGTTGCCTAGAGCAAAATAGTTACGGCATATATTTAGTGATTTTAATGTTAACAGATCATTGATGCAATAACATTTGGACCCAATTTGCCTGACTTGACACATGGAATAAAACATGGGCGTAGGAAGCATCCTCAATGTGGGGGAGACAATTTAACAGGGGGTGTGGGCAGGTGGTGGACCTCACCTCCTCTACGGGGGTCCGGGAGCAAGCTCCCCCGAGAAGATTTTTGTTTAAATGTTGAAGTTAAATGCATCAATCTGGTCCATTTTGAGAGCAAAATTAGGGACTAAATCTATGGCAGTCAGTAGGGGCTTGGACTGTGAGCCGTAGGGTCGCCGGTTCAAGTCCCCGACCAGACCTATTTGGAGTGTGGACTTCTACTTGGAGAGGTCCCAGTTCACCTCCTGCCCTGCCGTGGTGCCCTTGAGCAAGGCACCGGACATCCCCCTTTCCCCCCCTCTCACTCCCATTGCTCCGCGGGCGCTGTACAATAGCTGCCCACTGCTCCTAGTGCTAGACTCCTGGTACTAGGATGGGTTAAAAGCAGAGAACACATTTCACTGTGTGTGCTGTGTGCTCTGCATGTGTGATCATTAAAGAGGGTTTCATCCCTCCCAATTCTTCTTCTTCTTCTTCTTCTTCTTCTTCTTCTTCTTCTTCTTCTTCTTCTTCTTCTTCTTCTTCTTCTTCTTCTTCTTCTTCTTCTTCTTCTTCTTCTTCTTCTTCTTCTTCTTCTTCTTCTTCTTCTTCTTCTTCTTCTTCTTCTTCTTCTTCTTCTTCTTCTTCTTCTTCTTCTTCTTCTTCTTCTTCTTCTTCTTCAACACCCATATAAAACAGAACTGTAAACAGATTAACTTTTTCTTTCAACATTTATTTGAACAGCAAGTGGAGGCAAAAGTGACTGCACCCAAAACAATAAACCTGCTAGCTAACTAGCCTAAACTCAGTAACAGAATGTGGGCAACACGTTCTTCTCCACAGCCGCGCGACCTCTGAGTCAGACGTCACTTCCCCCTTTCCTATCCTACGGGTACAGTCAGCCACTCCCCCTGAACCCTGTTGTAACAACATAATACACTTTTTGGGGATGCAGCTTGGGATGTGAGGACATGGCTTAGAAAGGGCGTGTCGCCTTCTGTCCTGCCAGTGTTGGCAGGACATTAATTACAATGTCGAACTCGGACTTCATTTTAAGGACATTTCGGCCAGGGGTGTAGAGCTATATTTGTTTAAGCACCGGATTGGCAAAACAGGAGAGTGTGTGCACCAGTCTGCCTTGATCTATGTATTCATGTCTGTGACTCTCACAGTATCTGCTGCCCACAGCTGTTTTATAGAAGGAAAACCTCCTTCACTTCATGAAATCTCTGCAGCATCAGGAGGCAGCGGGAGGGTTAACTCAGCCTCTGAGAAGAGGAGCGTGCAGTGCCTTTCACGCACCGCCTTCACTGTGTTTACCTTCAGAATCATTAGAAAGGCTAAAGAGCGGTGTGGCTGATGTGTTTTAACCACACACACCTCTACACACACACACTATTTAAATGCAGACTTTTGTTCCTCCATGTTACGTTGTTATTGTTTCATTGAGCGGACCCGCAATTTTTTTTCAAACGCTCCCCTTTTTGGTCCATCTGCGCGGTTTTGTGCGCTGTGATGATTCGGCTGTACCTTTAGTAATGAATATTAAATGTTGTGAGGAAATCTTTACACCAATAATTCCAATAAGTAATCCAAAATGTATTCACTTCAGGTTTACGAAAGTAACTGTAATCAGATTACTCGTTTTTCAAATGTAACGCGAGCTGAATACAGTTACTTGATTTTTGTATTCTGATTACGTAACACCGTTACATGTATTCCGTTACAACCCAAACCTGGCCACACCCCACTGGGCTGGGCTGGGCCGGAACACTTACAAATGTGGGCCGGTAGGATTTAGGTAAGCAAAGAAAAAAAGAGGAAGTGGCCGGAACACTTACAAATGTGGGCCGGTAGGATTTAGGCAAAACATTTTTTTTTTTGGCCCTCATATACATCCACATCCATTTAGCTATTAAAGGTGGGGTAGGTAATTTGAGAAACCGGCTCGAGATACACTTTTTGTTATATTCCATGGAATGCTCTTAACATCCCGATAGCAATGAATATCTTAATAAAAAATGTCAACTGTGGAAGCCGTAGTACTGTAAAAAGCACGACCAATCATTTTAGCCGGCCCGGCTCTCGTGCCCTCATTGGTCATGTGCGAGCACGTGTGTGTTGGAGGAGGGGCTCTGTAAGGGAGTGGCAGATTTTTTCCGCTGTGTATTTTCAAATTCTAGCGCACTCGAGCTGGTTTCTCCAAAATGACCAACCCCACCTTTAAAGTCAAATATTAAATATTGTGTCTGCGAGTTATTCAGTTTTTAGAAATACATTTTATACAACTCAGTTAGATGAGAAAAATACTTAAATATGTATTTAAAATAAGTAAAAAATAATAAAGGCAGAGTTTGTGGAACTAACAGTATGGAGTAGACGGATAGGAAGATTTAGACAAAACATCCATATCAACTTACAGTGTGAAACTGATGGAGACAAAAACAGATTCCTTGTCTCCCCAGCTGACCTTGGTGGCAGCCGAGCTGTGACTTGAGGGCAGAAACCCAAATAACCCGGCTATGAAAATAAAAATCAATGCAGGAAGCTGATATGTTGCCAGAAGGTAGTCCTCCAAGGTCAACAGCCCTGGCCGGCTGTATCACATTCAGCTTTCCACCCAGTCGCACAAATGTAGACAAACAAAAGACATTTGAAGAAAAATACCCACAACAATATTCACTCCACCTCACAACAGCTTGTTCAAGCGAAATAAGTGAAAAAAGGGTGAATCCATTTGGTGCTCATGTTCGGACAAGAATAAAACAGTAGAATGCATATTTTACAGTTTTTTAAAGTGCAATAATGTCAAAAATCAAATTGTCTTTTTCAGATATTAAACCAAGGTTTAGAAGCTTAACATTTAAGTCAGTGCTGGTTAGTAAGTCTTTATAAGTGGTACTGACTCTAATCTTAGATCAATGCTTGCTGGTGAGTGTCTTTTTTGAAAATAGTACAGTGATAAAATGCATTAAATGAGATTAAGCATGTTTGTTTTTATGTATTATCTAAACAAAATGCATTAAATTAGATATAAACCCAATTAGACGTGATTGGTTTGTATTGATATTTTTCAGTGTGAAGGTAAGAAATAAATGTAGCCATCAGTTTATTAAATTTCATTATATTTGGAAATACCTCAGTCACTGATGTCCAGAGACAACCACAAATGGTAACTCCCAATCTTCTGTAATTTAATCAACAAGCCACAGGTTAGGGACCTCCAAACACGTCTTTGTCCAAAATCAATCAATAATGTATACAGTGCTATGAGTAATTATTGGAGTGGAAAGAAAAAATACTGTCTTGGCATGACAATACCTTTAACTTGTAATGTGACATGTGCAACTCGTATACTGTTCATGCACAGATGTAACTGATCAAATTAAGGATGGCTCAATGTTCTGTATTGCTGCTTCAGATTCAGGATATATTATTCTGCGTGCTTGTCAGTCTAATAGAAAAGAGCCTCTGTTAATGTCATAAATAACCTGTGCTTTTACCAACTAAGCTGTGAAGATGTCTACATGATTTGGCTGCGTTCAGGAGGGTTCTTTTTTTAAAACCACCCTCTGCAGTCAAATTAATTGATCCTACTGAATAGTATAATTGTTCAATACACATATATGTATTATAGTTATTCTTTTTTTAAACCTGTCCAGGAAATGGTAATCATTGTTCATTTAACTGCTGACTGTTAAAAATAACAGTGTCTTTACAGGTGTACAGTTTCTCATAATATTTATAATTGTTGCTTTGCATGTATTAGTCCCAGTTCATGTTGGTCTGTGCAGTCTGTATACTGTGCGTCTTTCACTTGCTATTTACTTCAGTAGGTAAATAGCCGATGGCTGTGTAACATTCATGAGAGATTTTCCAGACGTAGGTTGACACGCTCAGCTGCACAAATGTACTGAGTTCATATCAGTGGCAACACCATAGTGTTGTGACATTATTAATTTCTACTAAGGTGTGCGAGGACGGAATGTACTGTATTCTTAGGGTAAATATTACATTGCATAAACAGGCTGCATAGCAGTTGTGCTGAAATGACTATGTTTATAAGTGTGATCTTTTATAGTGTACGTACGGTGTCTAACTGTGGGACTGACCAGTATGTGTAAACTTACAAAAATAGACACATGGCTTTATCACCCAACAAAGTTAAATGCAGAGATAAAGGACGAACTAGTTTCATGACTGACTGCACTAGCACACATGTAGCAAAGCTGCTATTAATGGTATTAGCTCCCTTTAAGAGCATTGTTTTCTGTCAAGTCAGAATGCTCACTGATGTCAAGTCTAAATGTACTAACAAGAATATAATAGAATAGTTTAATGTCATTATACATGTACAATGAGATAAATGCTTCTCCCTTTCAAGGATGCCATCAAAACAAAAACAAAACATCACAACATAAGACAACAAAATACACGCAGCATACATACTTAGGAATAAGGGATAAAGGAATAAAGAATAAAGTGCAGTAATTATTTCCAGGAGTATAAAAATAAAATCTGTAATGTAATAAATAATAATAATAGTGTGTATTTATAATAATAATAATAGTAATGATATATATGTATATGTACAGAGTCACATTGATTCACATGTCAGGTGTTAAGAGCAATGATGGCTCTTGGGAAAAAACTGAACAAGAACAATTTTACTTCCATAGCTCAGTTGACCAAAGACCCATTACATAAACGAGGCAACGTTACCTGTTTATGTGCAAAAAGGACTTACAGCAGACATTTTGACACGTCAAAGAAGGAAAAGCAGAGGTGTTCCAAATAACACTAACCAGCAAGTACAATACTTGCAAATTGAAATCGAACTAACTAAATGGAATTTAGCCATAAGCTACCTTATTTACAGCTGTGGTTTTACTAATCAACACTTAAATGTCTCTGTAATTAAGGCTTATTCACTGCTAGATGCAACGTTCACAACACAACGTGACATTCACTAGTCCACATAAAAGTAGGCGGGGGCCAGAAGATTGTTGACTATAGTGAAAATCTGCTGTAGCCGGTAAGCTAACCGTTAGTTAAGTCGCAATAGCTCACCACATACTATTCCATTCAATTAATAATGGGAAAATTAAGCATAATGAGTTATCAAACTTGTGAGCTTAGCTCAGACAAGTAATTCAGCTGCATGTACCACATACTACTGACTCATGACTAATACAAACCATTGCTTTTAGTTGAAAATGTGTTTTACTGTGACCGAGGAGTTCACATAAAAAGGAATGTGCTGCACAGCAAATATATATTGTATTTTGCAGCTCTACGTCTCCCAAAAGGTCAGAACTGTAGAGACAGCTTGGTCACCAGAGTTTAACTCTTCATGGGACATTCGTGCGATTAATTTAGCTTCCTGAAGCAGTTCGTCTCATCATGCCGACTCCATTCGAAAGGAATTTATTTTACTGCATGACTGCACTGTTTAAATCATAGCGTGTCCAGGCCTAAGAGTGCCTCAAGCTGATTGAACTCGTTATGGTACATTTGGACCAGCTGGTCTCAACTCATCGCCCAACTAACTGATCAGAGCGTTAAGCTGGTCATACTATCAGGTACAAAAAAAGCTATAAAAAAAAAAAGCTATACTCTGAGTAAGGTAGAGCAGCATCTTAAAATGAATAAACCTCCAGCAGGAGAGACCCTTCAAAAAAGAGTAACTTACATGAAAATAATGAAAATACTGTCCTGTGGAGTTTTGCGTTCTGTTGGAAAAGGCAGGGGCATGATATAGCCAAACAATACAATTGTTTCAGTTTCAGTTTCAGCAATGATAAACATAAGAAAACCATTTGATAAAGATATGCCTGTTGTTCAACAAAACGTATACTTTACATGGCATAGTAATTGTCATTGCTTAGCATTTAAATCCTTAGTTGCGAGGATTACAAAAAACGATATCCTCTTACTGTACTTTGTGTGCTTTTTTCCTAGATTGTTTATGGGTTATTTGATGAGTTTAGCGCACATCTCTACCGTATTATCCCTCAGAAGGACATGTTAATCTTCTCATGGACGAAAGACTTCAGAAGTTGACTATGTAACAACAATGGCGTCCTCCTCTTCAGAGCTTTAACTCTCCTTTGCTTTTTAGAGCCTCTCGTCCATTGCACCCTTACAGTACATCAGTGTTTTGGTACGTTGGTGTCATTTGGTACAAAGAGAATACATGAAACGGATCACAACAGTGTCTTAAATAACCGAGATATACATTTTTAAGTAGAGACATTGCTGCATTACAGACCTTTTGGGGCACTTTGAACACAGCAAGCGGAGTTCTGTCTCATTCTACAGAAAAAAATGTTTCCCCCTTGTTTTCCTTGTCTTAGATTTCAGTAATCTTGATTAACCATTTTGTTTTATTACTCCATCTTTGACTACTGTCCCTTGAGCAGTTCCATTGACGTTGAAAGAGCCTCCTTTCATTTGGTGGAATTGGCAGCAATTAGTTCTTAGTCACCCAACAAATCAATCAGTTTAACAGTATCATGCTCTGTTTTAATAACCTGCTTTGCTTTGCTTTTGCTTTGCCTGTCGTTTCTTCATGTCGGAGAAATTAACTCAACAGCACACTTCCTAAACGTCTAAGAGGAAACTTGTCGCCTTGAAACATAATGAGAGAAATCTTCAATCCCTTATTATTTTTGTAATTACTGGAGGCCAGTTTAAAGGTCCAATGTCATGCTTTTCCGGTTATTACAGGTCCCCTTGTGTGTTATGTAGCTTTGTATGCATGTAAATGGTCTGCAGAGTCACAAACACTCAAAGTACACCCTGTAGCGAGTAAAACTCTAACACATAAAAGACCAGTCTATGCTGCCCTTCCGGGGCATACTGACGTAACACTAGACCAAATGGAGCAATTGGTCCAAATGGACCAATCCGCGGAGCTCCGCACGCACGCACACACACACACACACACACACACACACACACACACACACACACACATACCATGTATACATCACTTCAGGGGACATTACATTGACTTACATGCATTTCCTGGAGACTTATCCTAACCTTAACCATAACCAACACATGCCTAACTCTAACCCTTACCCTTAACCTTACCCTTACCCTAACCCTAATCCTAAACCTAACCAAGTCTTCACCCTAAAATTAATGATTCCCCTCATGGGGACCTCCAATTTGTCCCCACAGCCTTATCTTTTCTCAGCCGCGGTGCTCCGTAAGCATACACACTCAGGCTGTGAGTGTGTGTGTGTGCTCAGGATGAGCTCCGCGGTGTATCGATGTCTCGCAGACCCCACGCAGCAACCAGGAAACGACATCAGTAACCCAGCTCACACTGTCCGCCCTCACAGCTGCGAGCCCTGCAACGTTCCGCCAACACGGCACCCAGACAGCATTCTCATCTGTTTGTCATTGCTGGTGTCATTTTCTGGTTGCTAACAAACGCCATTGTAACACATAATCACTGATGTTCCGCTGTAACGGTGGTGATCTATTCTAGTAGACCTCAACAATGGACCTTTAAGTTTAAATTAAGTAATTAATTGGGGCAAGGTTTAAGGAATGTGAAGGAAACAGAACATATGGGATTTAGAAGGTGGACCGAGCAATCTGGGTGAAGGGAGTCAATAATGTGTTGCTGCTGGAGTTCCAAGTAGATTTCAGTAAAACACTTCCATCAGAAACATCCTTGAAAGTTTGCTCTCCCGACAGGCATTTCATACCTTAACATGTTCATATGTAAGGCTGTTTGTTGACATATTTATCATGCCCCAAGAACGTGTGCCAATCATACGTGCCCCGCTGAAACTACTGGAATGTTTGGCCAGAGAGCGGACAAGGAAGAGATTATAAAAGCACTCTACTTGACATTTCTTTGGAGTGGCTTAATAGACAGCAAGTGACAGAGTGTCATTTATATTTTAGAGCACGTACATTGGAGTTTAAGAGACTGTCCCAATTACGTTGCTCAGTTTTTCCGATGTTCTACGTTTAAGGTCAGAGGGAGAGAGTGAGTGAGTGTTAAACACACTGATTAAGCCCATGCAGCACTGGAGTGGTCGCAGCTGTCAGAGGAAAAGAAGACAAGACATTTTTCTGCAGTCTCATTTCAAAGGAATATTGTATAATCTTTCTGTATTCCTCCTGTGTGTGTCTGTGTCTAGAAGTTTACGATTATGGTGCAATGGCTTCATTTGCATGAGTAATGATCTTAATTTAAACAAGAGAACACTACATCTATGTGTCCCTTTTGCTTGCAGAATGTAAGTGAGAGAGATTGCTATTATGCAACACAACACACACTGAATTCTAAAGCCAGATTTCTGGCTGCCAGCTTGACAACTTGCTGAGGTCCAGGACATCAGCACTCAGCTCTTTTCAGCGAGCTCGCTCCCTTAATTACCGTACAAAGGTCAAGACAGACAGTCCCTGAATACGCTTATCTGCTGGGATCATTGGACGCTGCACAGGTGAGCAGTCCGAGCTGACGATCCATCATAGGCCACATGGGACCCCCTCTGCCCGGAGCATCAACCCGCCTGCCAGCCTGCCACGTCACTGCCATAAACCCTGATTCTACAGAAATGGCTGATCGGGTTGAGAGAGAGACGTCACTCCTTCAGTCAGCAGTCAGTAACGATTTCTCCCTTAGTGTCCTGATTTATATCAGCGTGTTAGCTTGTCACTTGAAGGGCATTACATTTGCGATCAGTAGACAGCCAGCAGATATATGGTAATGGACCAACATTAGCAGGAGAGTGCCAGCAACTGTGCCATGTAGTCTTAAAACAAATGTGGCTCTGAAATGCACTTGCAGTGTGTTGACGTTCACTGCATTCCAGGAGTTATAGTGTGGTTTAGTGTACATGTCATTTCCAGTGTACCTATCAAACAGATTTCACCTGAAAAAGCTTTGAAATAGCTGAGTGCTGGCTCTGCAGTATTTTGGGACGGACTTCCTATAGGCTGTAGTGACAGTGTGTCGACAGCTAAATAATAGCTTAAGGGCAGCGAAAGGAGGGTAAACCCCAACTGCGGCATAATTAAAAAGTAAAGACCAAACAATATATTCACCTATAGGATGTCAGTAGTCACCATGCCAGGAAACAAATTACTTATTTTGTCCTCCTTTTACTCTCTTTTTAAACTACTCACTATGGAGTCGCGATGAAATAAGTCCATAAACCCAGAAAACACCAAGCATTTTACCACTTCCGCTTTCATTGTATTGGAAGTCTATGTTGTTTGAACATGTTTGTGATTAGAAGCCTGAAATAAGACAAACTTACGAGATGTTCATGTTTTCTTCTACAATATGAAATCTGTCACTAAATAGTCCTCTCGTGAAATGGCGTTTGTTAACAAGTGACTGAATTAAACTATTCAACTTCATCACGCCAACACTAGTTCGCCTTTAGCTTGGCGGTGTTTAGTTTATACAGCATCCTGCTGATTTGATTTGATTGTGTTATTAACAAAATGTTAATATGTGGAGAATATCTTGTTGAATAAAAGGTGTTAAATATCATTAAGGTGTGTAGGCCACAAAGCTTTATTTTCTAAAGTATAACGAAATCCAATGGGGAAATCCCATTTAGTTTTGGGGAGGGAACCCTTGCAACGCTAACGTCTGGTTAGGCCAACACAACTCACTTGCATCCGAACACAATAACTGTCATTTTTCAAATTGGATTGACATGCATTGAGTACATTTTTTAAGCTAACTCAATAATTCTGCTCCACGAGACAGGGTAAAGCCCTGCAGTTAGCAATTTATGAACAGGACCGGATAACTGGCTAACGTGACCTACAGGCTAGCACAACACGTGAACAGTGTTATTTGGACCAGCACTCATTGAACTTTGCTTATTTTTGTCATGATGTAAGTAAGGTGTTGGGTTGTTTAAATAATTCATGACTGTGAAGAGTATGTGGACCCAATTGTAAAGGTGAATTATAGCCCACTTTAAACAGAAAAGCTGGTTTAAAGCATTCGACTTTGATGCCATTCGTTGTACAACAGTATGTGATGTGTTTACAGACAATAAGATACAAAGGTCAGCATCTTTGTCAGCAGCTAAGGTCACATCCCTTGAGAGATGTTTTTCAACTACACAGAATGAACACAACGTTGTTATTGTGACTCAGCTCTACGTTCAGATGCTGTCCCCGCTGCATGTAAATGTGACTGCCTCCGTCACCCTGACTGACATTCTGATTCAGCAAGACCTCTGGACTGCCGCTGGATGATGCAGTCATATCCACACCGGAGAATAACAGATGAGATTTCTGTTTGCTTTAGTTCCAGGGGAAACTACTGCTTTACATACACATATGTTTACCACAGGTACAATTATATGTAAATTATGAGTCATTTAGTGACTAAGTGTGGTGTCACTGTTGAATACATATTGGATCAAGCTTTCAGGTAAAACGGCACACATTTTTTTACATCCCTGGCAGTACATGATACCCAAGGTCAAATAGCTCAAAGTGAAACATTTCTAATGAAGCTGTGTATTAGAAAACCCTGTCAAAATGAAGAATATTTGAACTGCAAATTAGAAATGTCAAAGAAAAAACTGTGTGAAGAATAAGAATGAGGTTCTTAGCCTACCGCAGCTGTTAATTCATGCATTAATGTACATCGTTTGAGCTAAATAAAGTGATGCCACATCTCATCTTCCCTGAACACCCCCCGGACATAAAACCACTATATATAGAGTGAAGCTGAAGCACACAATCTGTCTGTACGTCTCCATGGATGTGCGGGGAGACTCTCAGAGGGTTAACTGACCTGACTGCTGGACTATGATTCACACTCTGCTGGGTCAAGGGCCCACATGCAACGGAGCAGAACTGTCCTCGGGCGAAGCGCCCGCAAAGCACATATTGTGTATGTGTATGTGTGTGTGTGTTTGTTTCACGAAACATTTGCATGTGTCACATTTGTTATGTTAATGTTTTTTTGATGAGATATACTTCCCATTCTTCTTTATTAAGGTAAAAATCAATCAAACTGCAACAACATGTGCACACTGTCTCACACACACACTCACGATGATAGTCCCAAAGTGGACCATAAACCATAAAGCAAGGATGTAGCTTTATTTTTTTCTGATGAGCACACACTATAGTTCTCCCTGGAGTGATGAGCTCATGTGATTTACCTTTTCATAGACCTGCTTCGGGAATCAGCCTCTAAAATCTTTCGAGTTCTTGGAGGTTATAATATGATGATTGCATGGCAAAAATTCCTGGGAGACGCACAGAGACAATGGCTTTCCAATTGATGGCTTTGACTTTTTTATTTGATGATCTGTTGCTCACTCTGAGAGAGAATCAGGGACAGGGAGAGCAAATGGAAAAAAAGAGAACACAAAAGGTGAACAGAAGACACAGAAAGGTGATAGAGAAGGAGAGGAAAGGAAAGGGGGGAATCAAGGATAACATATGGTCCCAATGTGGCCCAGATATCCATTATGAGTGCCGTAGCGAATGGCCGGTCCCTGGCTGTGACACTCGGGTGGAGCCGGGCTCATTGAGCTGTGATCGTCCAGACTGCTGCTGCCAGCAGTGCAACACTAACCTGAGTAAATTACATCTAAACACAGCAGTGTTTCACACCAAGGGTTAGTGCCGCCCTGCCACTCAACTTTATTTGTCTTCTTTCGTGATTCCCTGTCAGAAAATGCTCATTAAGAGTATTTATGACAATACGCCATTTCAAAAGTAAAACTATAAGTTGCAAACAAATCATTTGTGTAATCATGTAAACTATAAGTATTTTTTCTTTGTTTTAACATAGGTTTTTGTTTGCAGTTCTTGTTTCTTCTTTTTCAATGATCAGACTTTTGCTCTCGCTGCAGCTTTCTCTTTGGCGCTCCTTCACTTTTTGTTTGAGATTCTGACACAAACCTCCCAGGTGGGCGGGACTTTCAAGGGTGCGTCCCCATTGGCTACTCAATTTTTTAGTGACTGCCCAGTCCTCCAGCGATTGTACAGTGCAGGAAGCTGCAGCATGGTAGCTGAGTGTGGATAGAACACCCCCAGAAGAACCAGCATTTCAATTATTACAATACTACAAGTGAAAATAAGTATTGATCATTTGTGTTGTTTGTGCTGTACTTTACGGTTTGTTTCTTTATTGTGTTAAGTGAGAAGTAAAGCTGTGCTATGAAAGTTAGCTTTTGCTAACTTTAGATCCATAACAATCAGGATAACAATGCAAGTAAGTAGTAACTTAGTAGTAACTATAAGTAGCCTAACAGTTAGCTACATAGCTAGCAGTGAGTGAGCGTTCAGACACCGGCGCACACACTCAATCGGACGCGTGTGCCTGACTCTACCAACAGGTTTTCATGATTCTGTTTAGATATGCAAGTATAAGCCATGATAGCTTATTTTATTAACACGCTAATTTGATATGAAAATCAATGGAGGCTGAGTTAACTTTGTAGGAAAACCTACCGTCCATGACTGCCCCTGAGCTGTTTTTTATTTGTTAACTTCATATTTTTCATTTCCTAAAACATTTATGTTCCTCTCATATTAACAGTGTGGATCATTGAGACAGCGTGGCGTCCAGAGTCTTATCCCGTTTCCCCACTTCCTCTGAGGGGACAGCACGGAGGGGGGGCATGAAGAAAGACCTGCAATAGATTTTATTATTATACACCTTTTTATTTAATGTCCTTTTATTTAAAACATTCTTTGAGACTTCATCTTCTGGTTCAAATTTCAATAAATGTAATTTGTATAATCACTCTTTAGTCTTTATTCTACATGAAAATGTTAGAGATTCCATTCAAATCTGTTGATTATTCAGATCTTCCTCAGGCTAGGAATAGTATGTAGAGTTGTTAATGCTAAATGTATATCATTTTCTCACAGGATATAGAATGAGACAACACAGTTTTTATCCATTGTGTATGAATGCTTCAGCTCTTCAGACCAACATAGTAAGATGTGAGCATGTTCCTAATTGTGTTGGTATGCAGCCTAGGTCTGGTCTGTTTAATAAAGCAAATCTGCCACTTTTATATTGTAGAATTTGTCAAATTAAAGCAGTCTTAATTGTTTGTCCTAAACCTAGCCATATATGCTTTTGAAATGTAACATGTCTTTGAAAAGTATACAGTATACAGTTTATATTGTGTATCACCTTTAGCTTGAAAATACATATGTGTTTTTTTTATCTATAACATTTTCCCAAATTGGGAAATTATTTAACAGCAGCAGTGTGTTCAGGTATTAAAATATATAAAGTTGGAATAAAGTATAAACTACACAACACAAGTATAATGCACAGCAATCCATAAGATAAGTCCGATATGTTCATGAAACTCCAAGGAGACACCGACACTAACGTGGCCGAGTGGACTCCGGAGTTTGCTGCATGAGTTGCACTGTATGATCTGTGGTGTAGTGGGCTGTCACTCAAAAACTGAGTAGCCAATGGGGACGCACCCCTGAAAGTCCCGCCCACCTGGGATGTTTGTGTCAAAATCGAAAACTATAGGTTACTTACGTAACCCCAAAGATAGAAACTCTTAGTCCTGTGCCGTTGGAGGCCCCGCCGACTACTCTCCTGCCGGGGGTCCTGCCAACCCTTTGTCCTGTCCCGTTGGGGGTCCCGCCGTCTACTCTCCTGCCGGGGGTCATGCCAGCTCCTTGTCCTGTCTCGTTGGAGGTCCCGCCGACTACTCTCCTGCCGGGGGTCCTGCCAACCCTTTGTCCTGTGCCGTTGGAGGCCCCGCCGACTGCTCTCCTGCCGGGGGTCATGCCGGCCCTTTGTCCTGTCCCGTTGGGGGTCCCGCCGTCTGCTCTCCTGCCGGGGGTCCTGCCGGCTCCTTGTCCTGTCTCGTTGGGGGTCCCCCCGACTGCTCTCCTGCCAGGGGTCCTGCCAACCCTTTGTCCTGTGCTGTTGGAGGCCCCGCCGACTGCTCTCCTGCCGGGGGTCCTGCCAATCCCGTGTCCTGGTCCTCTTCCATGGGGGATCCTGCCAAGGCCTGTCCCACCAGCTCCGACACCGGGTCCTGCCCGGCCTCCGGCACTGTCCCGTCAGCGCCTTCCTGCCCGGCCTGCGGAGCTGTCTGGTCTTTGCCCTCGAGCCCGGCCCCCTGAGTGCAGCGGTCCTCGCCCTCGGGCCCGGCCCCCTGACTCTTCCTGCCGCTGCCTTCGCCCCTCCATGGTCCCCACCTTGGACTCTGTCTTGCCCCCGGGTCGTCCGCCAGAGTCCCCCTTTTTGGACTCCGCCTTACCCCCGGGCCGTCCGCCCGAGATCCCTTCCTGGTCCTCTGCCTTGCCCCCGGGCCGTCCGCCCGAATCCCCCTTTTTGGACTCTGCCTTACCCCCGGGCCGTCCGCCCGAGACCCCTTCCTGGTCCTCTGCCTTGCCCCCGGGCCGTCCGCCCGAGACCCCTTCCTGGTCCTCTGCCGTGCCCCTGGGCGGTCAGTTCAGTCCCGTCCTCCTAACCCCCTCCTCCCACCCTGGTGGCTTAGTGATGCTTTCTGTCGGTTTCCCTCTCTGATTACCCAATTGTGTTCACCTGGTACCTATGTGTTTTCTCCTCCCTCCTCACCTGTCTTGTGTTTATGTGATTAGTCCTGGGTGTATTTAAGTTCTGGGTTTTCTGTCTCTCTTTGTCGGGTTGTCTTGTGTATTGGCTTGTCCTCGGTGAGTGTTCTGTTCTGTATTTGTCAGCATAGCCTTGGAATAAAGGAATTATTTTTACGCTAATCTGCATTTGGTTCCTACCTGCTTCACACACTTCTTCTGCCAGAGACTGGGCTTCAATCCTGATGATTGGGTCTTTGGCCTGGTTTCTCACCTCAAGCAGTGCCTCTCTCACAGCTACGGCTTCATATCGCAGAGGCTCCACAGCTTTCACTGTGCTCTCCCATCTGGTTTCTGACCACATTTTGAGTGAAAGGTTGACATGTTTCTTGAGGATGGCCCATCTCTGTGTAGAGGCAGAAAACAGGCAGTATAGCTTCTGCACAATGCCAAAAAATGATATGGCATCTTTGGAGCTTTTGGCAGCATCAGCAATGACCAAATTGAGTGTATTTGCCCCACAAGGCTCAAACAAAGCTCTTGGGTTCAACTGCAGTAGCCTGGCCTGTACTCCCTTGTTCTTCCCTCTCATATTTTCACCGTTGTCATATGACTGTCCTCTGCAGTCATCAAAGGCAATCTGCAACTCCTCCAGCCTCTTCAAAATCAGGGTGGACAAACTTTCACCAGTGGACACCTCTGCTACTAGGAATCCCATAAAGTGCTCTTTAATCTGGGGGTCTTCTTCCAGTGTCACAATTCTGATGACTACTGACAGCTGTTCAGTGTGGCTAACATCTGGGATGCAATCTAAAATGAGGGAAAAGTACTTGCATTTCTTTGTTTCTTGCACTATTGTTGATAGAATCTTTCCACTGATGCATTCAATCAACTCATTCTGAATGGTTTTGCCCAGGTATCTGTGGTGGGATGTTTGACTTCTAATCTTGTGGATGTGGTCTTTCATCACTGGGTCAAACTGCGCCAAAAGCTCAACCTCTTTCAAAAAGTTTCCATTTGAAGGAGAGTGTAGTATTTCTGTCTTTCCTCTCGATGCCATATTTCGCCCTGCCAGAGACTCTACAATAGCAACCAGTCGTGTCAGCACTGCTCTCCACCAACTCTTCTCTGCCTCAAGGAGGGCCTGCTCTTGTTTGTCTATTGTTGTACCTTGTTTTAATCGAACTGCCAATTCTTTCCATGATGCCAAATTGTTCAGGTGTTCCAGACTATTTTCATGGCTGGTCAAAGCAGCACTTGCATTTTTCCAATCCGACAGTCCTGCATTTGTTAAATGAATTTGTTTTGGAGAAAAAAGTTGACAACAAAAACAAAAAAGACTGTTCTTCTTTTTTGAATATGTCACCCAACTTCTTTTGATCCTTTCTCCATTTCCTGCTGAAGTACTGGTGGTGGCAACTTCTCCCATCATCTCTCCTTGGGAAAATGAAATCAGGTGTTATCTGATATGGTCCTCTCCGAACAAACTCTGTCCTCATTGTGTCTGTGAGTCTGTGAAGGGCAGTCAGCAGGATCGGTTGGTAGTGGATCGTCTCTCTTTGCTGCATCAATTCCAAAAAAGTTGGGAAAGTGTGTAAAATGTAAATAAAAACAGAAAGCAATTATTTAAAAGCATGAGGACAATTAGGTTTATAGCTAAACATCTTTACATTCATCAGGCACACACCTGAGAAGTATGGGTGGAATCTGTGGTGCAATCAGGATGAGATGCAGCAGGCTGTTCTGACGTTCCTTGCAGTGGTTCTGGGCCTATACATATATAGAGAACACACAAGATCAAATATATTGGCTGGATTAGAAATGGCACGACAGTCATTTTTACATTCAATTATTTATCATCACATCAGAAACATCTATTGACATATTGTACTCACCAGAACAAACAGGCACAGTGGTCAGTGGCAGGGTGGAATCAGTGGGCATCTCATTAGGATGAGCAGCTTGCTGTTCTGACGTTCATGACGTTCCTTCATGTGGTTCTAGGTCTAAATATAGAAAGAACACACAAGAGAAAATATATTGACAGGATTTCACATTAAATTATTTATCATCAGGAACATCTATTGACACATTGCACTCACCTGAGGAAGCCGGCACAGCTGAGGTGCATGGCTGTTCCTTGTCAACTGATGCATCAGGTGGTCCCAGATATTTTAAAAGTGAATCTATAATGATATAAAAAAATGTGTATTATCAACATTGAATAATTTCCATTTGTTAAATGTAGCTATTATTTAGTTTTTGGACAGCCTGACAGGTCTGATTCAACTAATCAAGAGATATGCCTATCTTATTATAACAGTTGAATCAGGTGTGTTAGTTCTGGGTTGGAACGAAAACATTCAACAGGACTGGAGTTGAGAACCACTGAGCTAGTTAGCTAACGTTAGCGCACATTATGACAGGGTTGAATTTGGCAAATGTTTGACTCGGATAGTCAATGTGCTTTCTGAGGTAAACTTAACGTTAGCTAACGTTACCAACTAACTAACATTCCACCACACTGGCTAGCTCGCTACACCAAAACTAACATTGTTATTATTACTAATATTTCTATTTCATGACACAACGAAAATAGCCTTATGACAGTTTAGACTGAATGGCAATAACAAACGCTGGCTAGCTAACGTTGGCTTGGCTAACTAGCAAGATTACATGATCCATTCGCTAATGTTGACAATACAATCAAAATTGCATACCTTTCACCTTGGCACGTTTCTCTTTACTTCTTTTCTTCTGTTTTTATACTGCACCCCGGATGGCTTTTGCCTCTTCATAGTTTTCTAATGTTAGTCTTTCTTTCCTCAATGCTTAATTTTATAAACACTTGACTGATACCCATCAATGCACAGCGCTCTAGCATGTTCTGACTGTGAACACCTAAAGCCGAGGCTCTTAGACCGACCGACCGTTTTCGATTTTTGGCTCATTTTCCCCTGTTAGAATTTTTTTTTATGTAAGAATAATGGTTGCAGATATAGAGGGAGGCGCCAAAACTACGGCAAGCAAAAAAAAAAAAAAAAAATGTTGTGTGCAATTTTTGGCGCCCCCCTCTGGGTGGCGCTCTAGGCAACCGCCTGTATCGCCTGTAGGAAGCTCCGCCCCTGGCTGCCCGTCCCGCATGAGCTCAGCCTCCTCCTCCTCCTCCTCCTCCTCCTCCTCCTCCTCCTTTTTAAAAAAAAAGCTTTATACCCCGAATTAGAACTTTTGAAACAGGAAGTGAAATTGAGGGATATGAGGCATGGCTAGAATGGGTGATCTGTTAGGTATTTTGAGCAAAAAACTTCATAGACATGTTTTTTATATTTCTTTATATATCTGAGACCTATGCTATTGCCTAAAAATAGCATGATAGGTCCACTTTAAGCTTCAGATGGGGCAGCAGTCTCCTGGGTGAAAGTCATGTAATTCTATGAACATTCTGTCCATTCCCTTGTAAGAACTCTTCTAACACTTGTTTTAAACATCATATTTGTCAGGCAAAAAGTGCTCAGTGATGACCAGTAAATGACTTTGAAATCTGGGGAACCCTTTAATTTTCTCTCTGTTGGTCTCTTGCTTGTCTGCCAACACCAGCTTTACTATTTTGGTTTGGATGACTGTTTTCTGTCTACATTCAAAATTATCGCCTTAGCCTGGCTAAGGAGTGGCCCTCCACTGCTCTTACCGAGGATTGCCTCTTTCCTTCTTTTTCCCTATCTTTACATCCCTGGCAGTACATGATACCCAAGATCAGGTTCCCTCCGCTCCCACTACGTCGCTCACACAGCACTGCTATAATTATCAGCTTGCACAGCAGCTGCCAACCTCTGTTCATGCTCATTCTGTCTGGTGCAGTTTAGATAATCCCATGGCAGAGCATTATACAACATAATGTAAGCTTTCTGCTGTGCAACGTTCAGCCATTTATCCATCTTGTGGATTTAACAAATAAAGCCAAAGTCAGTGTTATGTGGTTTATGCTTTGGCCTGTATTCCTGGGACTTACAGTTTTACGACATTAAATACGTCACTAAATACTCCACTTGTGAATGTTCGAAGCTTCATTGTCTCTTTAAAACGGAGGATGCTAACAAGTTCGCTTATAGCCTAACGTTAGCTATTTCCTTTTAGCGAGTGTATATAAACACATAAAATATCATCAACTCTTATTTAACATAAATGTGTGTTGGCCACAAAGCTTATTTTCTGCAAAATATCTAAATCCGGTGGGAAAAATCCCCTTGCTTTGTGTTGAGGGACCCCTTAGGAAGCTAATTTACGTTTATTTGCAAAAATATGTTATCACTGCACCACTCTATAAGTTAACCCATTTGATCTTCAAATGTCAATACAGGAAGTAAGGAATGAAAGGATGGGTGTCCTGTTTTTTACACATATTTTCTAACGATAATATATCCTCTACACCAGGGGTCTTCAACTCAAATTCAACGAGGTCCAGTTAGAGAAAATCTCCCCATGCAAAGGTCCGGAACATCAAAATGTCTAACTTGCTTCATGAATTAGTGTGATATATATTGAAGTGACCTGTAGCTTTATCAACGTCTGCATGTAATCAACAACTGACTGCCAATCAAATAAAGAAAGTACAATTAAAAAACAACAATATTTATTGTCAATTAACATTAAATACTGTGGATATGTGTAATGTTCCTCTCGGGCTGCATTTACAAATAAAATAGAGAAAATAAATAAAATAGCTTTTGAAAATATCTGCATCTTAAGTGTTTAATTTTAGATAAATAAAATAAAGTGTAGCAGCAGCTTGAGTGTCCCTTTTTCTTTGTTAACCGTTTCACATCATGACTTAACAGTTTCAGACGATTATAGAACAATATCAGTCTTTACACATCATAACAATTGAACAGTTTTAAAGTTTCTCTTTCTTTCCCTCTTATATTGCAGTCCCTCACTCACTTTTTTAAAATTCAGTGCGAGAATTGAGCTCTAGCTTGTCCTGCCAGGAGTTTGTAAATCTGGGCTGAAATGGTGTCAGGGCTATTCTCATACACATGCAGGTGCTCATTGGTTACAGTGATGCAAACACAGGTATGGTGAAAAAGAGAGAACTATTCGAAGCAGGAAAAAGACAGCGTAATATACCATCTGACCCTGTGCTATAATGCTTCAATTAACTGGCTTTTCTTTATAATATATTCAGATCAATAGGAGACAGAGATGTTAAGTTAAAAATCAAGGGTTTTTATTATTATTTACAGCAGGGGTGGGGAACCTTTTTCCTTTCAATTTGTAAAACATCCTCCGAGGGTCGTACAAATGATTGAACTCAACCTCTGCTTAAAAAAACAAAAATCACAGCCCATTCATTTGGCCTTTCTTTCATGCTGTGCAAAGAAAAAGCAACCTCTTAATCCAGATATCTCACCATGACTCACGTATGCATGCATGTGCACGGTGTGGCATGACCACCGACACAGAAAGATATGGACACAAGATGTGTGCAAATGTATTTAGTATTCTATCCATGTGAACATGATTTAAGTGAGGGGGGGACCTAACCTCCTCTAGGGGGGTCCGGGGGGCATGCTCCCCCGGGAAGATTTATTTTTAAATATTGAAGTTAAAAGCATCAATCTGGTGCACTTTGAGAGCAACATTAAGAGATCTATGGATACATCTCTCAACATCCATATGAAACAGAACTGTAAGCATATTTTTCTTTTTGGATATTTTTACAAATCACTCCCCTTTTAAACTCTATTCTTGTTATTTTTAACAACTTTTTTGTTCCTGTCATATAGTATTTTATACCTGTTTTTCATTTAGTCTCATTAATAACTATAATGATCATATCAAGGTGTGCCTTAACCTCACTGAGCTGAGGTTATGTGAGCCTCTCAGGAGAGAGCTCTCTTCCACCTGGTTGTAGAAAAGCTCTTTAAATTCGTTAGCATAGCTAGCTAACCAGATGCTAATAACAACAGATCGCCACTGTGCTTACAACTAAAGACACAGCCACGCAAACACTGCGGCATGTGTACGGCTCCTTAAGGGTATTGCAATATTTGAAGAGCTGGAGCGGCGTTCCGGTGCTCTCTGTCAGCACTCCTTTCAGACGAGACATACCACGTGAAGACACGTTACGCTCGTGTTGTGTTCAAGGAACCTGTCCTTGGACAGGAAAAACAGGTACTCGCGTGTTTAATTATTTTTGCGGTCTAGATTTCTTCTTATTTTTTGAAGTGTGAAGTTGTCCGACTGACGTATGGACTCCCCCCCCCCCCCCCCCCCACCCCCAAAACGAAAACTCTTCCGTTCTCCACGAATTACACAAGTCACCCAAATCAGCATTAAGAAAGCGGGAGGCGCCGAAAAATCCCCTATTAATGTATTGATTATATAGCTCCGGGTCCGTATAGGTCGGCGTCTGGGTCCGGATCCGGACCGCGGTCCGCCTGTTGCCGACCCCTGCTCTACACCAAGTGTTTTTGTTGCCTTAGCTTAGCCATACCTCGGCCTAGTTTATTTTCCTGGTTTTGCGTACCTTAATTGCGACGCACAGATATTGGACAGCCCCTCTCTTGCAAAGAGTGTCGGAATATGTACGGTGGCTTTTGTAGACCTCCAAAAATGAGGTGCTGTTATATTGGTCCTTTCTGAGGTACTGTAGAAACATGGCGGTGCAGCATGGCTTCCGTGATGTAAAAGAGCTCTTGGTCTCAGGTGGTTAAAAGAAATAGGAAAAACATAGTATTACTTCAGTCAGACAACTCACGTGTTCCTTAATATGTTTATTATAGCAGCATATAGTTTGAGTTTGGCCTCATCACTCCACAGATTTACAAAGAACATTGAGTGATGATTAGATAACTATCCCCCGAGCCTACAGGTGGAAGCTGGGGTGGAGTTGGGGTGGTGGTGGGTCAGGCAAGTAGCAGCAACATGAAACACAGCAGCAGGAACATAAACATGACCGCAGCAATAGCAAGTGAACACAGCAGTGGCAGCAGCAGCACAGTGAGGCAGAGGCAGGAAGACCTGGCAGCTTAAATAGAGCGGCATGTTTAGGAGAATGTGTTTGGTTGGTTGTAAGAGGGACGAGGTGCGTCACGTGTTAATGTATCATTGGTGCTCGAGTTGACTGCCTGAACTAGCTCGCCGCCTTCGCCCCATATATTGTATTCTATTACTTCCAATAAACCCGCCTAAATCCTTCACACTGGGCCTTTAAATTAACTTAATTAAATTGTATTTTGATCTATGCAAAATACATTGAATTAACAGCTCCCAACAACCGCTACAGCAACCAGTCCAAACAGATCAGATGTCACTTTTATTTGATAAGCGTGAACACAAAGGGCTGCATTAAATCAGCCAAAGAAAAGCGTGAAATATAATGTATGTATTTTATCAGCAACTGTAGGGTTTAAACACTTTCTATTTGGGTTATTTTTCGACTTGAATGACATTTCATATATTTCGAACCCATGATGTTGATTTGGCTCCCACTGGATTTGGACATAAATGTCAAGGACTGTCTTTCATCCTGGTCAGTGGCATTCAATGGCAGAGCTCGGTGAGCGGGGAGCCAGAGGTGGGAGCAGGCCCCTCCGCCCCCCCTCCCCCAGTCTGTCTGTCTCTTGTTTTATTTGTGTAATATGTGTTTTGGCCTTGGTCCAGAGCAGGGAAGTGCAGCAATAATAGGATTATGAGTGAGACCCAAACTTCATCACCTGTCTTCTGCAGTGCCAGGGGAGATAAATTGATGAGGTGATATATGGTTTGATATGACAAGGGGAGCACAGTTGCACGTGACAAAATGATATTAATCCAGTTTATTAGGGAGATTGAAATAAATTGCGCATAACCGTCCAGGCCTTTGGTACTGCTACAGGGATATTAACACTGTTTGATGAGTGTGTGTGTGTGTGTGTGTGTGTGTGTGTGTGTCAGTCAACCCGGTATCACGGCAAGACGTGAACATGTGACGATTTACCATGCTGGGAGACGTGAAGATGTCACGATTTCGTCCCTTCAAACGTGACAGTTACACGGTATTATTAACATGGCCCAAATACCCGGAAATGCCAAGCAAATGCTGTACCACGACGGTCGGTTGTTATTGTCAATATTAATATAATAATGATTTATTTTTTAATAGTCACACTCGATTTAGCCGATTTTCTTGTTACCCCAGCTGGTCGACACCTCTTTTAGCAGAAACAAAGGCTACATTAATGTATTAAATCGATGTTAATCCATATGTGCGGTTGTGGAATGGACCTGACGTTGTGCGATTGTGTTGCCAGGCAACAACTTGGCTTCATGTTAATTTACGAACTCTTCAACTAGAACCGTAGTTATATTTAAAAACATTTTAGAAGGCCTCACGAAATACTTTAATGTAAATTTAAATTTAAATGTGAAGGACTGTGTGTATAACAAAATACATCGGTCATAAACAATACCGGAAACAGACGTAGGCAAGATCCTCAGCTCGGTGATTGGATGGTTTAGCCGCAATACACGTTGGGATATGGTGTTTATGTGATGTGAAATCTGAATTAATTTTTTTAAATAAAATAATACTTTTCTCTTTGAAAGTCATCACATAACGGCATTGTAATACACGGTTCGGCTGCATTAAATATTACATATCTGCCGTAGTTCTCTATTTATAGAGCCCTGCTGGGAAGACTTCTAGGCAAACAGGACTGCCGCCAAAACTGAAAACGTGACGTGGATCATAAATATATCAGCAATTAAACAACATCTTAGATTTATTTTCATACAATACTTCTCCTTGCAGTATCAACACTAATTCGGCTGACTTTTATATTTGATCCAATTGGTAGATAGGCTGTATTTACACCATAAAGGTGCACAGCTGATAGAAAGGGACACCTGGTGGTTAAAGCCCGTTATTGATTTTTATTATTTGTATTATTAGATATTAATAGGATCCCTATAACGTATATTCATTACTCGTTATTCCCTACTAATAGTTAATTAAAGACTGTATATAATGACTATTTTGCACATCCCTTTCAACATTTCAAGATTTTCTAAGGTTTATTGATATATCATATACACAACTACGGTGTAGTTATGCAATGAATTAAAAACTTGGGTCGCAGGTTCCTCAACAGTGCATTACAAGACATCTATCAATATGTGTGTATACCTCCACCATTAAACTGTCATATTCTGCAAATTTCTTATAATATCTACATACATCTTATAAGAGTATAATACATATGTATAATATCAGTTAAAATAAGTGCTTCAACATAGTTAACATTGCAGGAAAGCAATATATTACACGTTAAGTACTTTGTCAGGCTTAATATTTATCTGTAGATAGATACCCCCAAAGCTTTTTTCCTTAACCTAATGTATTATTTAATGTTTAAATAAAGCCTTATTAGTTTGTCTGTTTAGCACATCCTCCTATTAATATATAATAACACAAATCATAAAATTCAATAACGTGCTTTAACCACCCTTAAAGGTGGGGTAGGTAAGTTTCAGAAACCGGCTCGAGTGCACTAAAATTTGAAAGTACACAGCCGAAAAGAAACCCCCTTCCTTCAGACTTCCTTACAGAGCACCTCCTCCAACACACACGAACGTGCACATGACGTCAGCAGACTGGTGAAAGTGGCCGCCTGTTGCTGGCGAGTCATTGAAGTACTGCTGCAATGCACGATACATTTGTGCGTGCACGAGATGGAAGGCTGACAGACAGGGCGGCAATCCAATCGTAAATGTGTGCCCCGATGGAAGGCTGACAGGCAGGTAGGCCATCCAATCCGATTGGTTGTACTTTTTACAGTATTACGGCTTCCACAGATGACATTTTTTTATGGATTTTTTGTCAAAGCACTTAAGATATTCATTGCTATCGGGATGTTAAGAGCATTCCATGGAATATAACAAAAAGTTTATCTCGAGCCGGTTTCTGAAACTTACCTACCCCACCTTTAATATAATTAACATTATAGATTTGTTCTGTTTTTTGAATAATGCAATTCTTTCTCAGGGTATTTGAGATTAGCAAAAGCAGATGATATTTGGCAACAGAAAAAAATAAAGCAAATTCAATCATTAGTCTGCAGCAGCATGTGCACACAGGGACTAAACCTAAAAACGTTTTATATGTAAAACCAATCAACATAATAGCCTGGGGAGGAAAGCATAAAATAGCATAATTGACTTTCAGGACAGATTGATTTGTTTTAACATTGCTTTGACGTAAAATATCTTCAATGGATGTAGATAATACAATATAAAAGTTACACTTAAAGGCCACTAAACATTAGCAGAAGACAATCAGATGTTCCAAAATTTCAATTCCCACCAGCCAACCACATACATCTCTAAGAATGGTAACTATACTACAATGGGACCACTGCATTCCCAAAAGTGGACATTGTGTTTATTTGCGAGGACAGCAACATTCTAATTTCACTCAATGTTTTAAGCATAATCTTTCTGGCTCGAAAAATACCTTGAAGAAGTACGTCTTCCAGGAGTACATACATACCTAACATGCTCACTCTCAATAACAAGCGATCATAACATCCGATGTGAAAAGCTTTAGGTTGTTGCAAATGTTGTTAAAACGGGGTACAAAAATACTGGACTCAAATGCGACCACTCATATTTTAATGAGAAAAAATAAAACAAAGTTTTAACAAAAAAATCACTCTTGCGAGGACAAAACAAAACTTCTTGATTTCAAACAAACAAAACTCTCCTCTCTGGTTTTAACGCTGGGTCTCTGGACATAGAAGCACACTGAAACAAGACGAACTGGCACAAGACAAAGGGAGACAAGGACTCAGGGGCGGGGCAGACGCTGACGATGGTGGAAAAACACCCAAAGTGAGGAAGTAACAGGACCTGAAAGGAAAGAGGTAAGTACAAAATAAAACAGGAAATGGGAAAATGAGACATGACATGAAACATGGGGACTTGACTAGAGATGACCGACATAAAATAGACAGACAAGACGTGGAGTAACAAGAAAACCTGACTCTACATAGAAACCTGACTAGACTTGGAATTACATACCTGACTAAACATGAAATGACAGACATAAAACAAACACGACTAACACAATTGACGAGACATCACAAATGTGGAAGCAAAAATACTTTTTTCTTAGTAAAACTAGCCGAGTTACTAAAGCCTACTTTGGGTAAACAAAACATAAGGACTGATCCTTTAAAAGGTTTTTACGTTACAAATTAAATACAGAGGTAATGAACTATAAGGTGTGTTTTTAGCGAAGCTTTAATTGCCAATTGTTGGAAATGGGTTAAAGGAGGAACAAGACAGCAGTTTTTTTGTTCTTTTAAACTTTCTGAGCAGATAATGGTTTCCAAGCACCTATACATAATGTATGGAGGTGTTAGCGCCACCTGATGATTGCCTTCAAAATCTATTTCTACCATTGCCTTCTGTGCAACACAAGGTGACACCCCCAGTACATTATTCCTTAGTGGAGGATTACAACACTTCCCCTATTCTCACTGGGGTGGTTTCTTTCTTTTTAAAACCACAGGTTTAAACAATCTAAGAGGGAAATTAAAACAAAACCACATTGTATGAAAAAAAATCCCTAGTAATCTATGCTGCATATGCTTGTGTGCATTTGGTTTGCACCTCTCAGTGGTTCATGTACAGCAAGCAAATACAACCATCTGCCAAAAACTATTACCTGATTCTAAGATCCCACTCATTCACAGATCTGACATTGCCTTTGAGGAGAAAAGGACCTGACATGCAATTTTGCATCTTAGCGAGGGTTACTGGCTGGTATGGTGGAGGGTACAGCATCTCCTCGTGCCCGTCAGAGGGGCCGTGTTTGTGTGCGTGTCAGGACCGATCGCTGTGTTGCAGCTCTGGAGAATGCACAATGTTTCCTCTATGTAACTGTTAGCACTGCATGGCTGCACTGTATAAGAATAGAGATACATAGGAATGGAATGCTGGGAAAGGGAATCCAAGAAGAAGAAAAATACTGGAAAAACATTAACATTTACAGAGACACAAGACACAACAAGGAGACTAACTGGTGAGAAGGACTTTCCCTCACCAGAATCTGAAATTCTGGTCCTCTTTTTTCATATTCATCCATATGGAATATATTATGTAAGCATAATATATATAAATTCCATTTCCTTATCTTATGCTTTGAAGAACATGATTTCCATGCATGTATGGAATCAGCATGCTCCAACATGATATGTCACTCTTTGATGTTTCCTGGTTACTGCTGGGTATTTTCCTGGGCATTGCTCCTAAAGGACTGATATTCTCATACTGTTTGGCAACAGGATACTTTTAGCCTATTTCTACTTGAGCTGAAGCCATTTCTAACATACTGTAATGTGGAATTTTTTTTCTAAATAATGTTAAATGGTTAGTGCTGACACATGTTTTTCAATGACTGTATAACAGGGGTGGAGTGTTGTGGATTAATTTCTGATCGAACTGGACCGAATTCTTTTCGTGGAGCTGCTCTACCACCTCAGGGTTGAGGCCAATCTCTCTTGCCTTTAATCAGCCTTCTTCCTCAAAACACCATATTCTTTTCTATTGGTCATTCATTTTGCGCGAGTTCACTCTCGTCCACCGGAGCAAAAATCAATACAGTCCGAGCTGAGCTCAGTGGGTGGACAGAAAATGGCTGTTTCTAGCTGTTTCTCTCTAGCACCTTTGTGACCTATGATGATGTTGGAAAAAGGAACAAATTCTGCAGTCACAACTGCTCCTTGTTATCAACCTTTTCTACAGATTTCAGTTGCTTTAAACTTTCCAAGACTATAACCCGTCTAATTCATGGCACAATCCTAGAGCAAAGCAAGACAGCAGAGTAAAAATAACCTTTTCTGTAGTGACTGAACACAGCTGTTATTTCATGTACAGCCCATTTTAGCTGTAATTAACTGATTATCTCTGGGTTTTGGATTGAAAAATAGATATTTTTAAACACATCACATTGGACTATTATAAACGGATTATTTGATAATTTAATTTTGCAGCCTTAACAGTATCTAAAAGGCATTAAGTTTAGCTGTAAAATGCTCACTGAAACACGCTCTCATTAAGCGTGACCTCTCTGTCAGTATAAGGCAGTGTTGTGTTGTGTTGTAATGAGAGCTGGCTATGGGCTGAGGATGAGGAGAGGAAGAGATCAGGACACTGTGTCTCAGACACAAAGAGCAGTGGTGGACTGACTCAGTACAACCCAGCTGCTCCTCACTGGAAAACAAGGAAACAACTGCCGCCAAAAGGAAGAAAGTCCTCCATTTGTGTTAAATTACAAAAATGCCACCCCAGAAAACAAAATGCCCATATAATTCAACTGAACTGAAATATTGCATTCAGTAATAATTAGTCAGAATTAAGTGTAGTTGGTTTAACATTTGCTGCCAAATTCATGGGATGATGGGAGTAACAACTTAAATCATAACATGCTTTAACAGGTACAGTTTATATATTGTAGTTTATCAGTCTTTTGAGCCACTGGAGACGCTGCAAAAATGTCACATATTTTCTTATCGGCTAATAGGCAGAGCAACAAAAAAAACATTAAAGAACACCATTTTTACATTTGTCTAAACAATTCAGTTTTATTTAGTCATCTACTATAACAGGAGGAGGAATAAACACAAATACAAATTATATTATAAACACATTGTTTATTCCAATAGGCCATTATTCTAACTCTTTAATTAAGAATTCCAAATCCAATCTTGTTTTACAATATTTAGTTATTTTATTGCAAAACATATCAAAATAACAAGAAATGTTTTCTGGCTTTGTGTGCATCCAGTTGCAATATAACTTACAAGCTCAATACAGGTGTTATAAAAAGGTTCGATGAAAAAACTAGGAATTAAATAAGATGGCTAGAGTCACCAAAAATGTATCCTTAGGTGCTTTTATTAACACCAACATGCTGAAAAAACACAAAGTAACAAGGATTGTACAGGAAGAAATCAAAACCCTCCTATATACATACAGGTCGAGGACACATAACTGGTACCTCTCTGCTCTACAGCCACAGTCAGACTCCCCATCAAAACACTTGTGGCCAGGGTTTTATACATGTTCAGCCCCTCCCCATAGGATAATCCACTATTTATACCCCTAACCAATGTCATTCTAATCTACAAACACATTCACAATGCAAGACAAATTACCCAAACACACCACATCAAAATAGGTCAACATATTATCTCTTTGACCACAGAAGCCCCAAACAATAACATTTTTATACTTGCAAGAAAAGTGCCACCCGCGCCCATGCACTATGCTCCAATTGCGCACAGGTGTTCCCACTGATTGAGCCTCTACTTAAGGCTGCTTCTTTCTGTGGCTCTGTTTGGCCTTCACAACCTTGAAGGAGAGGGTAAGCAGGTTACTTGCAAAAAGACTTCCAATAAATTAGGTTTGAACAAACAATGACTTGGGTTATATTTGATCAAATGTGTGTTACCCTCAGTGTGCCTTTTACCATGCCCCTATGCCAACTGTGATGAAGGCTTCTTCTTCACATTACCACCCTCCTCTCCTACATCAACGATGTTTGGCAGCCTTGACAGGTAGTCTGCGGTGACGTTTTCCTTGCCTGCTTTGTGCCACACACAGAACTTGAATGGTTGTAGTTCAAGATACCATCTAGTCACCCTGGCGTTCCGGTCCTTCATGGTCTGAATCCACGTCAAGGCTCTATGGTCCGTCTGTAGGTCGAATTCCCTCCCGAGTAGGTAGTACCTTAGGCTGTCCAATGCCCACTTGATTGCCAGACACTCCTTCTCGATGGTGGAGTACCGGGTTTCACGGGGCAGAAGTTTCCTGCTGAGATACAACACTGGACGTTCCTCTCCTGGTTCTCCCTGAGCCAGCACTGCACCGATGCCCACTCCAGAGGCATCCACCTGAACCAGGAAGCGTCTTTTGAAGTCAGGACTCTGCAGTACCGGAGACGAGCACAGTTTTTTCTTCAACTCCTGGAAAGCCCTTTCACACTCTTCATTCCATTCCACAGGATTCCGAGCAGCCTTGCACGTGAGGTTGGTCAATGGAACTGCTAGAGTGGCAAACTGAGGAATGAAACGTCGATACCATCCAACCAGGCCAAGAAAGGACCGTACTTGTTTCTTGGTACGAGGTCTCGGACTGTTCAGGACGGCCTCAACTTTGTCCACCTGTGGCCTGACTTCACCGTTCCCCAGCTGATACCCAAGGTAACGAGTCTCCTGCTTAGCCCACTCACATTTCTGTAGATTGAGTGTGAGTCCTGCGGCATGGATTGCACCTAGGACCCGACGAAGGTGATCGAGATGTTCCTCCCAGGTCCTGCTGTAAATGACCACGTCATCCAGGTAGCCAGCACTGCAGTCCTCGCACCCCAGAAGAACTTTGTCCATTAACCTCTGGAAGGTTGCTGGGGCACCATGTAGACCAAACGGCATCACAGTAAACTGGAAGAGGCCTAGTGGGCTTCTGAACGCGGTGAGGTGCCGGGACTGGCTTTCCAAGGGGACCTGCCAATACCCCTTGCAGAGGTCCAAGGTAGTGATGTAGTTGGCTCGACCAATCCTCTCCAGCAGGTCCTCAATCCGGGGCATTGGGTAGGCATCAAAGAAGGAGATGGCATTCAGCTTCCTGAAGTCAATGCAAATGCGGAGAGAGCCATCCTTCTTGGGTACAATGACAATAGGGCTACTACACTCACTGGTTGATGGTTCAATTACTCCCAGCTCGAGCATCAAGCGGATTTCTTCCTTCAATGCCTCCACTAAACGTTCCGGTACTCTGTAGCATGCCTGCCGAACTGTGTTCTGCCCCGGTTTTACTCGGATTACATGCTGCAACACACCTGTCCGGCCTGGTTTCTGTGTGAACAAGTGGGGAAGGGTATCGAAAATAACTTGCAAGTCAACTGGCTTCTTACCATCCAGGTGGGAGAGATCAACCTTCGCTGGCTGCTGATTCCAGGCACCAACTACCCCTTCGGAGTCATCCTCTTCAACCACCCTGCGGGCCAGTAGTGAGGTGATGGGAGGAGGGCTGCTTCTTTCCTCCCATGCTTTAAGGAGATTGACATGATAAGTCTGCTTTTTTTTTCTTTTCTCCGGGTGCAAGATCTCATAAGTCGTAGGCCCCATCTTCCTTAACACTTCAAACGGTCCCTGCCATTTGGCCAGTAGCTTGCTAGAGGAAGAAGGCAAGAGTAACAAAACCTTTTGACCTGGTTTGAACTCACGGTTGCGTGCTTGCTGGTCGTACCATCGTTTTTGAGTCTTCTGGGCATCCATTAGATTGAGCCTGGCCTCCTCTCGGTACTGATCCAACCTGTCCCTGATCTGGAGGACATACTGCAAAATACCCTGCCCTTCTGCCTTTTTGTCTGTTACCTTTTCCTCCCAGCTACGTTTCAACAGATCCAAGGGCCCTTGGACTGGCCAGCCGTAGAGTAGCTCGAACGGGGAAAATCCGGTGGACGCTTGAGGCACTTCCCTGTAGGCAAAGAGTAGAAAGGGTAACCACTTATCCCAGTCTTTTCCAGTATCAGATACGAACTTCTTTAGCATCCTCTTGAGGGTTTGGTTAAACCTTTCAACAAGTCCGTCAGTCTCTGGGTGGTAAGGAGTCGTCTTGATAGCTTTTATCCCCAACTCCTTATGCAGTTGACCCATCAGGCGTGATGTGAAGTTGGTTCCCTGGTCCGTCAGAATTTCCTCAGGGATTCCTACACGAGAAAACAGCTGAACAAGAGCACTGATCAACTTTGGGGTGGTTATAGACCGGAGAGGAAAAGCTTCAGGAAACCGAGTAGCATAGTCACATACCACAAGAATGTACTGGTATCCTGTTGAGCTTTTTTCCAGGGGCCCCACAATGTCCATGGCAATCCGCCTGAATGGGGTTGTTATCACCGGCATGGTTTGGAGGGGTGCTCGGTTTGATTTGCGGAGAGGACAAGTTTTCTGACACTCTGGGCATGTTTTACAATATTTCTGCACATCAGTGTACATTGAAGGCCAAAAGAACCTAGAGGCAAGTCTGAGATACATCTTATAGTGACCTAGATGTCCTGCCCATGGAAGTGTGTGTGCAAGGTGTAGTACTAGGGATCTACAGCTACCTGGCACAACTAATCTCCTGCCGTCTTGCTCTTCCCCCTCATAAAGCAGGTCATTGTGGAGAAAGTATGCTGCACCACCTACTAGAGCGGTTTGATTGGCGGAGTTTAACACCTTGGTTAGCAAAGACTTTAACAAGGGATCAGACTGTTGCAACATGGTCATATTCTCTGGTATTTCCCACTTTACATTTGACAAAGCATTGCCAGGCATTTCACCAGGTACAGGTGACCAAGCGTGTTTCTCTAAACGCCGTTGCCGACGTGTTTTCCTTGGTGCTTTTGTTCCAGCACTGCACAGACTACCACATAAGTCTGGCAGAGGCTGGACACCAGGATTTGCTTGGGCTTTTGCCTGTGACCGTGTCACTACGAAACAAGAAACATGCATGTTCTGTCCTGACAAGGGTTCACAGACATGTTTAGTACTGCTAAGGAGATCATATAGAATAGGCAAATCCCTCCCCAACAGCATCTCAACAGGTAAACTTTCAATTACCCCCACGTTTAACAGATACCTTTGGCCTTCTACATCAACTGTAAGCTCTACCTGTGGTTCTGGCTTGCAATCACCATGTACACATAACACATCTGTCTGCTGGTTGTAGTCAATAGCACAAGGCACACAACTTTTCCTAATGAATGACATGGAGCTTCCAGAGTCAAGGAGAGCAGTTATCATTTTACCATTAACTTTTACCGGGATCACTTTACACCCTCCTTCCCTGTCTTGACAGTCAATCTCCTCACCCTTTCTGGGCACATAACACAGTCCTGTCAGTTTTGGCTTCTTCAGGGGGCAATCTGACGCTTTGTGTCCCTGCTGCTGACAATGATAACATACAAAAGGTTTAGTCCCTGACAATATTTACAATGTCACCGGTTGAGGGACCAACTCCTGGAAAGCCCGTTCACACTCTTCATTCCATTCCACAGGATTCCGAGCAGCCTTGCACGTGAGGTTGGTCAATGGAACTGCTAGAGTGGCAAACTGAGGAATGAAACGTCGATACCATCCAACCAGGCCAAGAAAGGACCGTACTTGTTTCTTGGTACGAGGTCTCGGACTGTTCAGGACGGCCTCAACTTTGTCCACCTGTGGCCTGACTTCACCGTTCCCCAGCTGATACCCAAGGTAATGAGTCTCCTGCTTAGCCCACTCACATTTCTGTAGATTGAGTGTGAGTCCTGCGGCATGGATTGCACCTAGGACCCGACGAAGGTGATCGAGATGTTCCTCCCAGGTCCTGCTGTAAATGACCACGTCATCCAGGTAGGCAGCACTGCAGTCCTCGCACCCCAGAAGAACTTTGTCCATTAACCTCTGGAAGGTTGCTGGGGCACCATGTAGACCAAACGGCATCACAGTAAACTGGAAGAGGCCTAGTGGGCTTCTGAACGCGGTGAGGTGCCGGGACTGGCTTTCCAAGGGGACCTGCCAATACCCCTTGCAGAGGTCCAAGGTAGTGATGTAGTTGGCTCGACCAATCCTCTCCAGCAGGTCCTCAATCCGGGGCATTGGGTAGGCATCAAAGAAGGAGATGGCATTCAGCTTCCTGAAGTCAATGCAAATGCGGAGAGAGCCATCCTTCTTGGGTACAATGACAATAGGGCTACTACACTCACTGGTTGATGGTTCAATTACTCCCAGCTCGAGCATCAAGCGGATTTCTTCCTTCAATGCCTCCACTAAACGTTCCGGTACTCTGTAGCATGCCTGCCGAACTGTGTTCTGCCCCGGTTTTACTCGGATCCCACTTCTGACACCATATGTTATAAAAAGGTTCGATGAAAAAACTAGGAATTAAATAAGATGGCTAGAGTCACCAAAAATGTATCCTTAGGTGCTTTTATTAACACCAACATGCTGAAAAAACACAAAGTAACAAGGATTTTACAGGAAGAAATCAAAACCCTCCTATATACATACAGGTCGAGGACACATAACTGGTACCTCTCTGCTCTACAGCCACAGTCAGACTCCCCATCAAAACACTTGTGGCCAGGGTTTTATACATGTTAAGCCCCTCCCCATAGGATAATCCACTATTTATACCCCTAACCAATGTCATTCTAATCTACAAACACATTCACAATGCAAGACAAATTACCCAAACACACCACATCAAAATAGGTCAACATATTATCTCTTTGACCACAGAAGCCCCAAACAATAACATTTTTATACTTGCAAGAAAAGTGCCACCCGCGCCCATGCACTACATGGTGTGCTCCAATTGCGCACAGGTGTTCCCACTGATTGAGCCTCTACTTAAGGCTGCTTCTTTCTGTGGCTCTGTTTGGCCTTCACAACCTTGAAGGAGAGGGTAAGCAGGTTACTTGCAAAAAGACTTCCAATAAATTAGGTTTGAACAAACAATGACTTGGGTTATATTTGATCAAATGTGTGTTACCCTCAGTGTGCCTTTTACCATGCCCCTATGCCAACTGTGATGAAGGCTTCTTCTTCACAACAGCTATATGATTACAACACAGATAAAATAGATAGCAAGGAAAGGTCCACATTTTGAGGCATGTACTTATTGCTTTTTCTGTCTCTCTCCTGAATGTTGGTGTCTAAAGCGACATTCATCCGAAAGTTCGCTTTTCTGAGTCACTGCTATGCATAATTCCCTGTTAAACCTCAACAGATTATTGAGCTTTGGAGGAGTTTATACTCAGATTTGTTTACCTATTCTGCACAATAAATAACATAGGTCTTAATCCTGGCAATATTGTTTCATTTTAAATTCTGTGTTCAAAGCTGCAACATCTACTATCTACTATATGGTTACAGGAGTTGTTCATCAATCATCTTTGACAGCTCAGCTCTACAAACCTCATGCCTTCTTTTAATGAATACCATTTTTTTTAACATTAAGTTTTACTGAAATTGTGTTTTTACATTTAACAATGATTGAGCTTTTAGCTAAAATCATTAAAGCTGCCGTTGACACACTCCCTCTCCCCTTATTATAGGTCCTAATATAGCTGTCATCAGCAAATACCGCTCATAAATGTAACCTGACCGCTGAGTTGACCTTTTTGCTTTCTCAATCTGTTGAAATTCTAATTATCCCAGAATCCCCATTTCAAGCAACGAGACAATTGAGACAGTTTTTGTTTTGCAGTATGACCAAAAACATCCTTCCCCCCCTTCACTCCGCGCTCATCAATTGCTGTTTAGTAGGCTACAGCAGGTGATAGGATGTGATGGTACTGCCTTCAGCAGGTGGTGGAGGATGGGGAGAGTCAAGGTTGCCC
This sequence comes from Pseudochaenichthys georgianus, assembly GCF_902827115.2. Taxonomy (NCBI): domain Eukaryota; kingdom Metazoa; phylum Chordata; class Actinopteri; order Perciformes; family Channichthyidae; genus Pseudochaenichthys; species Pseudochaenichthys georgianus. The sequence goes on along the minus strand of NC_047503.1, from coordinate 16,008,872 downwards.
GAGAGCAATGTCAGAACCCTGATTGAAGCAGACAGGCTATCTAGATGTGCCCCTCAACACAACCTGATCTATGATTGGTCAAGACTGGCTGGATGGCTTTTGCAGATGGGGGCTTCCTCCTCTAATTGTCACCAAGAGGACAACATCCTCCTCAGTAACTACAAACATCCCATGAGAAGACACACATGCAGGAGTAAGACATTAGAGATCAAAACAAATGTTGTTTTGAGAACAACATTACCCTGAACATCCCCAGATCGGTATCATTTTAACTGCATATAAAATAATATCAACCTGTATTTACCGTGCCTATATACTGTATATATGCTGGGTTTGACAGAGATGTACATACAAACACAAGCAATTTGAGCAAAATAAAAATAATAAAAAATACTCTTTTTATTAAAAGAATTCAAGAGACAGAATATTCATTAGCTCAATCTCTCTCTGGATCAGACACTGGCAACACAAATACAATCAGTCTGCCTTAATTGAGTCCCAGCCTACACATGTGTAGTACCTTTGCCGATTTTTTAAATAGTATTTAATAAAATAGTATTAATACAGACTATGATGGTTCTGGATGACGTGAACTAGAAAGACAGTTTATACAAAAATGAAGAGCACCAAAACTAGATCTGTGAGGAACACCTTAATGGTCCCTTCTGGAAATAGTTAAAATTTTCATTGAAGTCCATTGATCATTATTTAAGTTTCCTGAATCCTGAATCATTTTTTACAGCCGTGTGTATACAGCAGTCCTAATTTATTTCTCTTACACTTCACGTGCTCCACCAGCAGGAACCATGTATTATCAGTGCAGATGTAAAGCTTAAGGTTATATGTAAATTAATGCATTATAAGGTCAAGCATCATCCTCATGAGAGAGAAGCAATTCTCATGGGTCTTTAATGTTTAGGAGAAATCTTCCAAATTGGATCTGGAGTGTAATTATCAAGCTTTACCATAATTTTTCCAAAGACAGCATCGTACATTAGTTTATATGTTCATGTCATCAGTATATACTGTACAGTGTTTCTAGACTATGGAGTCTGTAACATTTCGGCAATAATTTCTCTGCAGCTCTCAAGCTGCAAAGTGTTCTTATTTTAAAATGCAGTCTCAAATGTGTGCCAAAAGCAGACAGTAGGTGTATATCATTTCAATAAATCTGAGTGAAGGAGACAAATTCACAGCTCTCTATCACGACTCTGATGGATACAGAGGAGGAGGCAGAGAGCACTCAGATGTCTATCTGCAAGCCCTTTAACTCACCGGCTGTCTGCACTGTAGGTGTGGTGATGCTGCAGGAAGAATACACACACAGCAAAAAAGGTGACTGCAAAACACACATACACACGCATATGTATGCAGACAGGGTGTGTATATTGTACATCAATGCTTTGTTAAGCCCATAGCTAACACACACACACACACACACACACACACACACACACACACACACACACACACACACACACACACACACACACACACACATTCTAACACAGTCAGCTTGGAGGCTAGTGCTCAAATGGTTCCCTCTGGATGACAGAGAAGATTAACTGTGGGCTATCAGGGTGGGGAGAAGATAAGACGATGTCAGGAAGTGTTATATATTGTATAACACTTGACTAAGACTTACAATGAGACAGAAAAATCCATGAAAGGTTTGTGACATAATAACCTTTTTGCAAATAGATATAGCTGCTAAACGATGTACCTTATAAACCGGGGGCTGACATTAATCAAAATGTTCCCTATGACAAAAGCAATTACCTTCTTACTTTGGTTGGTTTGTTGCAGGAGGGGTTTGCATATGTATTCCTGCATATTATACTTCCCACCTGTTCGTGGAGTGAAGAAGTTGTGGATGTGGAATTTTTGATTTCGGAAAGTATGGTTATTTCTAGATACAGGACCCCTGATACGTCTGTAGAAGGTGTGAAAGAGGAGGAGATTCCCGAAAGTATTGGACAGTTCAACACATACTGTAGTTCTGATAGTAAGTATTCTCTATACAATTATTTCTCCTTTGTAAAAATCTTAGAATTAGTACATTTGATACGAGAAGGCATTTTTGTGTTTGCAAATGAGGGAACATGCCGAGTACAAAAAACCCTGTTGACGGGAAAGAAGTCTTTGTTTTCAATTTGGTTTCTAATGTATTATAATATGATATCATATCCCCCCCATTGCCTAGCAACACAAACATCATCAGGGGTAATCATGTCAGCCCAATTCATTGACTATCAATGATTCACCAATAAGTGGCATGTTATGACCCAGCTTTAGGGCTAAATGGATACCAAGAAAATTAAACCAGGTCCCGGAGGAATCCAGGCCTGTGATAAACTAATGGAAATCAATCGGGGTCTCTCATTAAAGCGATAATCCACTATGCTGGCTGAGGTTGCATTGATTGGAAAACAGTGTGAGTGACAGCCATGCTAACCTCAGGGGCCGTTAGCGATGAGTCATGGAGAGTGGGACTGTTGGAGCACCCTCTGTGTCACTTGTCATATCCTGGGTCCTCACTTTGATACGGCGGGACACTGGGGGCCACATGTCGTGACACTGTTGGAATATCCGCATGATGACTGGATTCACCCTCTTATTTACCTCACTCTGTATTCACTGCAAGTAATTTCATAGTGTGAGCAAGGTAAGGGACTTTTGTATTTATACATTTATACAGCTCGTAGAAAAACACCTATACTTTTGATCTATTGCCACATCGGCCCCAGTCTCTCTGCCATCTCTTCTCCCTCCATCTGTCTGAAAGCTTGAGGACACCGATCTCTCCACCCACGGTTTACTCTGAGAAAGTTGCTTCCGCCCACCTATGGGAACACTTTCTCAAGATATTGAACACAACTCCCCAAAGTCATGACAATATTGGCTCATCACCTGTGTGTGTGTTGTTTCATTTCCTTTTCATAAAGCTAAATGGAATTCCTTTCGGTGAGGAAAATATTAGTTCACCTTTGGAGCATTTGTGTGTGCATTTGTGTGTGTTTACTGTCATTGCCCACTGGTCATCCATATTGTGCCCTGTGGGTGTATATACATAGTGATGAGTGGGGGAGGAAAGCAAAGTAAAGGTGCAGCAGGTCAGGTGGAGGCGCCACACTGACATAAAGCTTAGCAGTGGCAAACAAAAAACAAGAAAATATGTAGATTTGCTCTGTCAATGCCAAACTTCTTTCTTGGAACTTTTTTTAATGCAAAAGTTGGCAAAAGTCCAAAACACAAACACAAGACAAACAACTTCCTATTTTAAGCAGCAGCACATTAACAAGCCTAATCAGTGCACAAAAGCATTTATCGAAGCAGACCTAAATGTTCTTCTCTTAGCCAAATGAAACCAGCTATTGATTTCTCCTCCTGGATAGTGACATAACTACCTGAGGGCCGATGTTATTGCTGAGCCAATGTGTAAAGTTTGCTTTTAACTGTTGCTGTTTGTATTGAGCAGCTTACGATTTACAGTACTTGGCAGGATGTGTGTTTACTGTGTTCACAACAAACTGACCTCAACATTTTTCCCTCTTACCGTTAGGACGTGACGGATGTGTGGTTACTTTTAACATCAAGGTTCCAAAGATCCATAGTCATTTATATTCCATGCAATTGGTTCTTGAAATGGTAATGGTTGTGAGTTGTTTTTGGTGATTACTAATTAGCAATGGCTTTGCTGTTAGTGATTGGGTATCAGTTATTTCTATTAAATTTGTTGTTATTTGAGAGTCGCTCAAATAAAACCGTGAATAAAACCAAACTGTTGACAGTAAATGTTGGTGCCAAAGAAAAAGTCAGGTGCTCACCAACATTCATGGTTTTCAGGGCTGTCTGACAGAAAGGCAAAGTTGAAAATAATTTAAGAATAGCAGACATTGACTTCCGGTTATGGCGTGGTGCTGAGCAGACAGGTGTCGGAGCCCCTCCTTAAAATTCTGTAATTGGTCCTGCCTCCAAACGCTGTGCGGCACCGCTCTTTCTAGCAGCAGAGAGTGAGAGCATGTTAGGAGCAGGGATGCTAGTACTTACGTAACCATGTCTCAACGACTCACAAAGTCAGGCTTTCAAAATAGAAAAGAAAGGAGAGAAAGACAAGAGAGAGGGACTAAAGGGCGACAGTATGTCACCCAGTTTTTCAAAAGAAGAGGTGGGTATGGTTCATGAGTTGTGGAAATTAGCCTGTTAGCTAAGCGTAATCCATTGTAAATAATAATTGTAATGTTTTGCTGACATTAAGTAGGCCTACTGTTAATATCTTCACAGAAAATGCTGAGGTTTTTCATTTGACTCCTCTTTTAGCTGACATTTAATAAATGCAGGTACATTTTTAGCAGCTATTCATACTAAATCAGTTGTCCCTCCCCTGGTGCCAGGACTAACAGATCCATCTTTAGGCTCAGCAGCCCTGTCCCCCCATAAGGCTTTGCAGTCTTGCCATGCTGTCCATTGAAAGCCAGTTGGCTAGAAAGCTGGACTTCAAGGACTTGATCAGCAGTGTTGTGCTAGTTACTGAAAACCAGTAACTAGTTACCATTACTAGTTACTTCATTTCAAAAGTAACTCAGTTACTTTACTGATTACTTACACCAAAAAGTAATGCGTTACTGTGAAAAGTAACGTTTTAGTTACTTAAAAAAGGGCTCCCATTATATTAATGCCCTTATAGCCTTCATTTCAGTACTGTTATTGCATTGGAGAATAATACAATCTGTTGATCAACTTCACATGCATTATATGCAATCTGGATAGCATCGATATTAGCTGGCTTTACATTTTTGTATATTCTTTCTCAAGGTAGTTGGACAAAGTGTTCCGTTTCATATGCCGTGTGCCTCCCGGACATGCTATCATGCTAACTAGCTCCCTGAAAGCGGGTGACTCCACTGTAGCAATAGCCTGCATGTGTTCTACAACATACCGTGCAATGGCTTTATCGACTTTCCCCTGGCTAGCAGTCCCTTGGTTAAAATCCAGCCGCTGTTGCTTAGGTGCAGGTGGAGGTGGAGTGGCGTCGGCTGCGTCTCTGTGGTCTTATCTACTAGCTTCGTCCCAGCATGTTGTTTTTGCAGATGTTTTAAGAGATTTGAATGACTGGTAAGCTCTTTGACCCGCCAGGACACAACTTACATTGAACTAAAACGTTCTTTTCTTTGTGCTCGACAAAAGTGAAATAGTGAGAATATCTCCAGGTGGAGAAACTAGACTTGAGCTCCGCCGCCGCCATGATAGTCTTGTTAGTAAACAACACAAACACGCCCACAGCCCGTCTCCGCATGTGACACAGGAAGTATCTAAGTACATTTACTCAAGTACTGTACTTAAGTACAGTTCTCATCTCTGTTCACCTGGCTGTTGACTATATAAAATACTAACGCAGTAACGGAGTAACGCACCATGTAGTAACGGTAACTGAGTTACTGAATTTAAAAAGTAATGCGTTAGAGTACTAGTTACTGCCAAAAATAACGGCGTTACAGTAACGCGTTACTTGTAACGCGTTAGTCCCAACACTGTTGATCAGTGACTTTGCCTGTAAGAAGGCTAGGCGCTGAGTAAGGCTGAGCCAGGGCTCGTAATAACTGTTAAAGGGCAAGGCTATGGTAACGATATTGGATCACTACACACAAGATGCATGATGAGAAAAAGACTGAGAACAGGTAATAGGCTCTGATTTAGCACCACCATCAAGCCTTTTCATTTCCATTTCCGTTTTGTTGTCCATTTACACTTTAATACCCGCTTATATTGTAGTTGGTATATTTAATAAAAAAATCTGCTGCTTATGTTATTTTTTTTGTTATAGCATTTTATAAATGATAATATTGGTGTTAATGTTCACTTTATTTTAATTTAAGAGGTCATGTATATTTAAGTTCCATTCAAATTTTTTATTAAAAAGGCATGTACACCATAAAAGATGACTATTGAGATCTATTGTCAGGAATGTTAGTGTTATATCAAATAGTGAATTATACTGCAGCAGAATGTTGCAGTAGAATTTGCAGTCTGCACAATATGTTCACAGCTCAGTGTCAGTAAATATTGTGCAGTTAGTATTAGACTACAAGATAGATGCAAGCCTGTAAAGGTAGAGTTATTTAAAACATAAATGAGTCGGTTGGGTTCTGGAGGTGTGGTTACAGCAATTGTGCTTGGTTGGCGTGGCCTGTGCCTGGTGGTGGGGCCCAATGTGATATATTTTCATAGGGCCCAAAATCCCTGGCGGCGTCCCTGCCAAAGAGTGATGTTTTTTCCTGACATCTCTGCTGAGCTCCTCAAGCGAAGAAAGGTGTTCGACGGAGTAAAGAGGGAGCTGGCATCCCTCTCCATCTCCGACCTGCGCTACGGGATTGTTCACCCGGCTCAACTCCTAATAACAAACAATAAAAAACGCCACGTTTTCGACATGGCAGCGGCGGCGGAGAGGTTTGTGCAAGAACTACGCGGTAACACTCGGGAAAATAGGAGCAAATAAGTCTTGTGGAAATTGATGTGAGATATTGTACCAAAGAAGTGTGATACATGTAAAAAGGCAGAAAGTCTTGTTGCAATTTCCAGACACTAAAAGAGGTCTGTTGAGTTTCCCTGGTAATTATCAAATAGTAGCAGTTAAGTGAATACTGTTCAAGCAATACCTGTGTTTGTGTTTTATAGTGATTTCTCTGTTTTGATCCTTTCATAAATGTGAGGACTAAAATGGCGAGAGACAAAGGGCTGTAAAAAATAAGTTTTATTGCAGTGGGGGAGGTCGAGGTATGCAGCACAGGGTGAGTGGGCCAGGGGAGAGGAAATTCTGTTTGAGATCTCTGGCAGGCCAGGTTTTAAGGAAATCTATGTATCTTGAATAAGTATATGTGTGAGTTTATACATTCCTGTGTGTTAATAGTTGAAGGAACAAAAGGTACATTTTTCCTCTCCAATATAGAGAGGTTTTTTATAGATTTCTGAAACAATGTTCCCTTTTTTTGTTAGAAATAGATGAGCACAATAGTTTTTTCTTTGACTTTTTACCTGTTTATCAAAAGAGTGTTTTAAGCTATTTGTGAAGAAGGAAGATGCAGAATTAAGGGTGATTTCTGTTTGGAGTGTAAAGATTATCCCTGATAATGTTTTCTGGGTTAAACCATCGATAAGTTTTACAAATGGGGAGGGACATTTTCCTTGAGTTTTAATGAGGTGCCTTCCCAACACCTGTGGCTTTCAAAGCTGCTAGGCGCTGATTTCCCTGTGAGATAGCGTTTTGGTATCTCCCCAATGAAACGCCACCCCTTCTTTGCACTAGGGAAATGTTTTTCTGGTTGTTGGCCCTCTCTTCATGCGCTGACAAGACGATAGGATGTCCGCAGTGCGTGAATAAGGGCGGGAGTACTCCACACATTGCTTATATGATTCTTTGAATTGTATAAGTAATGTATTATATTATATCGTATTGCATTATTATTACTACTTTGTTTAATTAAAACGGATTATTGTTTAACTGGTATCCTGGTGTCTTCTAATTCCTTTCCTGTTATGATTTCAAGCAGGACTCGTCAAAACAACACGCGGTGAGGAGTTGGGTTGTAAACACCCCTACCTCGCAACAGTCTGCAGTTCTAAAACCACTTTTTTGGATATCAACTGGCCTCAGCAGGTATGCTCCAGAATACACAGTATAATGCACATGAACGTGCAGTGGGGACTAACGGTAACTGTACTTTACCAACACAATGTGTACATTACTGAACTTGCTTCGGACTGTTGTATGTTTTTCTGTTGGCACTTGGTTAAACTAGAAAAGGTAATGTTGTTATATCTCTCACAGGCTCCGCCCTCTACTGGACTCTATGGGTACTACCTTACCCTGCGAGCATTCTCCCACCACTGAGACTTCTATAGACGTAGCCGGCCTTGGGCGGACCTACCTGAATGCGCGTGCATCACACTGTATAAAAGGAGGCCTCGCCTCCTGACTATCATCCTTTTCTCTTCAGCAGCGGAAGTGTTTTCACGGAGCCTAAAAAAGACGAAAAATAGAAAGTAATGGAGTCAGTTCTTGACCACAGGACCTGCCCGAAATGTCCAAACCTGATCGCGGGGGCGGATCCACACCCCTTCTGCTTTTTGTGTATGGGGCCTGACCACGCCGTGAGCGTGAGCATCGTGGGCAGCATTTCCTGTCGGCGGAGGCCGCGCAGGAGGAGGTGGAGGATTCGGAGCTCGACGTCGTCGAGATGGGCGATTCAGGAGAGGAGGAAGTGCCGTTCCGGTTCTCCCTTCCGTGGGGCCAGTCAACCCCGATTCGGGAGGACGAGGACGCCTCGGTGTCTGGAGGTCCGACTCTCAGGTCGGCGCGGATGGATTTCCCAGCGGTGATGACCCTGGCGGCGGAGCGTGTAGGCCTACTGCTCCCCCCACCGCTGCCACAGAGGCCTGTAAGCCGCCTGAGACAGGGGTTTTACGGCCCGGTGCATCCAGCGCAGCCGACCTTCGTTTCGCCCCAGCTGCCTGATATATGGCGGTGTGTGGAGGCGACATGGCAGCAGCCATTTAAAACGAAGGCCCCAGTAGCCGCTATGACAGGCATCATCAGGGTGGAGGGCCGCTTGGACACAGCGTGTTCGGAAGTGCTTCCCCTTGATGAGAGCCTGGCGGCCCATCTGCTTCCGTGGGCGGCTGGTTGGGCGGAGGGTAAGCGACCCCCGCTGCCCCGGGACCGAGACACACTGGAATATCTGGACAAGATGTTCAAGCTCGGTACGCAGATGGCGGCTGCAGCGAATAATCTTGGCGTGTTGGGCATCTCCCTGATCACCCAGACGGGAGCGATTATCCGGACCGCGCTATAGGTCAGATGAACAATCTGATTCATGGCGTGGCCGCTGCAGCAGGGCAGGTGATTTCCTTGGCCACAGTGGCGTCTCGTCACGTGTGTTTGGGACTCACTGCCCTATCTAAGAAAGACCGAGAAGATCTCCTCGGAGCCCCCGTGTCCACGGAGGGGCTCTTTGGGTCGATCTCCTCGGTCACCCAGCGATTCAGCCGCCTGGAGGAGGAAAGGGTCCAGCTTAGCCGGATGCTACCGCTGGCCCCTCCTCCGGCCCCGCTACGCGCTCCTCCATGCATTTCCATGTAGGCGAGGGAGCGCAGCGCGACAATGAAGCGGAGGGAGAGGCGCCGGCACGGGGGTCCAGTGGCTGCGGCGCTCTCCACCTCTACGGCCCATCCCGTGGTACCGGCATATCGGCAGCCACGGGGACGGGCTGCCCGACCTCGGCATGCTCCTCAGCATCAGAGAGCGGCCGGGTGGGGTACGCCGTCTGCCCGGAGCTGACTGGCGGGGGGAGGTAGCGTCTCGGCGGGGGGAGAACAACTCTTCGCCCGGGACGCAAGGGTGAATCCCGCCTCCTCCCTATTTGATGCACAGATTCCCATGAAAACTTTTAAAAATAAAGAAAAGTTTGATCTGTATCCAAGTCTAAGTGTCCTTTGTTTCCACAATGCTACACTTACACATGATGTCTACAGATTCCCCACTCGCCGCCCCAGCCGTAGCTCCTGTAAGAGAGGAGACTAGTGGGAGTTCGCAGATGAGAGTGATAAAACGCAAGCAAAGCTATCGTAGTGCTATACGTGTACAGAGGCATTATGGCCGGCGTATTGCTGTTAGGGAACACACTAAGCCTGGGGCTAAGACTCCGATTAATGCAATTTACCAGAGTGGTAAGAGTTGCATTATGGCAGCGCCCGTACTCACAGAAGAACGCGTGGCGGTGCGTTCAGGGGCCTTAGTAGAACGCACTACTCCTATAAGGACTCCGATTAATGATGTCCACCGTAAAGGTGAGAACTATAGGTTACTTACGTAACCCCAGGCCTCAGAGTAACATGAAGTGAGATGTCTCACTATGGGATGCGCCTCATCGCGGAGCAAACAGAAGCATCAATCTCATTACGCCAATCCTGATTGGCTGGTGATCTTGACATCAGCGTCAGGGAAATCACCCCCTATAAGTAGCTTGCGCCACGACGCATGCGTCATTCAAAATAAGCACCTCTTCTCGCTTCACCATAGCAAGGAGGGCCGTCTGGTGAGACATCTCACTTCATGTTACTCTGAGTACTGGGGTTACGTAAGTAACCTATATTTCTCATTCATAACACTCCGTTCGATGTCTCACTATGGGAAATTGTAGCTCCCGTATTGCCAGACGAGCTTATCTCGAAAATCACCGATCAACCAGAATTTAACAGGTAGAGTCCCGACTCAACAAGGTGCCCAGCACTGCTCGGGCCACGCTTGGAGCGGAGACATCTAGCCTGTAAAAGCGGACAAAAGTGAGCGGCGAGGACCAGCTCGCCGCTGCACAGATACTGAGACAATCTGTCCCTGCGTGGTGGGGGCTGCCGTGGCTGCCCGCACAACAGCTGATATATCTCCGCCAGCCCGTACGTTGCGGGCTATAGGCGGAACCATCAGGATAAGTGTGTGGCGTTGCTCCTTCACTCTGGTCAGAGTTGGGGGTAACAGAGCCAGGGGTGGGAACGCGTACAGAGGACCCGGAGGTCAATCGTGTACGAGTGCGTCCCCGCCTAACAGTGCGTTTAAATCGTGCATTAAAGAGAACAGCTGTCATTGAGCATCTTTTCTTTTTGCGAACAGATTTAACGTGGCTCTTCCGTAACGCACCCACAGCGGACTCACGATCCTTGGATGTGGAGTCCAGTCTGCATAGAGTGGTGCACCTCTGGACAGTAGTTCTGTCCCGAGGTGCATCACTCCCGGTACCTGTGTCGCTCTCAGAGAGAGGAGACGTCTGCCGCTCCAAGGGATCAGTTTGTGTGCCAGTGTGTGTGACTGGAGACAACGCAACCTCCCTTGGCGGTTCATACACGATGTTGTGTTGTCTGTCCTCACGAGGACATGGTGTCCTCTGAGAGAAGGCAGGAAGCGTTTTAGGGTGGGGAACACCGCTAAAAGCTCCGGGTGATTTACGTGCGCCCGCTGGAGGTCTCTGCTCTAGAGACCCCTCACCGGGCGACCTTCGTAAATACCCTATCAGCCTGTCTGACATGCGTCCGTGGTGACCACCTTCCGTGAAAGGACAGCACCCGTAGGCGCGTCCCGTACTAGAAAAGTCGGGTGTAGTGCCACTACGCATTACATAATAACCAATACTCTCCGCACGCCGTGGCGCACGGGGTTTAGTTTTATTATGAGACCCATGTTGAGCGGGTGCTTTACGAGGACATTTGTCTGCGTAATCTGACTCTGCTTGGCGGGCATTATAGATAAACCCCTTCTTTCTAGGAGAGAACCTCTCTCTCCAGAATATGGGTTGACTCTCTCTGGGCTTGTGAAAACAGATAGTGTGTAACTGTTTTGAGAAGCCCAGGTAGATGTCGTGAGTATCCCCTGCTGTATGCTCCTTAGAGCCAGCTGAGATGTCACGCTTACGGCTCCAGCCGGCACTGCGCATGCGCGTGACGGTGGTGCCCTTACAGCTCCATCCGGCACTGCGCATGCGCGTGACGGTGGTGCCCTTAAAACCCCAGCCGACACTGCGCGTGGTGGTGGTGCCTTCACAGCCCCAGCCGGCACTGCGCATGCGCGTGACGGTGGTGCCCTTAAAGCCCCAGCCGACACTGCGCGTGCGCGTGGCGGTGGTGCCTTCACAGACCCGTCAGTAATCCGCCTTTTGAGAGATGCCGTAGCTGCTCTCAGAAGGGGAACAATTGACGGGCTGTTTATTGGTTTTATTGATTTTCTTTTCATTTTTTTGAGCTGCGCCCTTGGCCTGAAGCCTGGATGCGTCAGCGGCAAATGTTTTATAACAAAAGCATCAATCAACGTGTGACATGTGTTTGTGCGGACTTGAGGATGGTGTTTAGGCATCTCTCTAGGCGGCGGGAACACATTCACGGAGGGGAGAAGGAGGGGCTGTCACGCCGCTCACTTCTTCTTCCTCGACTGCTGGCCGAAATTCTGGGTTGGCTGAGCCTGAGCTGCAGCCGGAACCGGTGATTTTCTGCCGCTTTGTAACCATTTTGAAAAAAACAAGAAGGTTCCTTTGAGAAAGGGACATCCTCTTCATCTGTTTCCTGGGCCCTAAAAAGCAGAGCAAGAATAGGAACAGTGGTGAATAAGGGGAGAGAATACAGTTGGGAGCAGACTGAACAGAGGACATAGCAATATTCATGTTAAAATGTTTGCACAATAAATATTATGGCACTTTCGTTTATATTGCATTTTAATAGATCAGTTGTCATACCATGGTTGGATGTGCAGCATGTGGATGCTCTAATCGATCCGAGAAGGGGTTCCGGATGTATGGCTTCACTAAGGACGTAGAGCGAAGGAAGAGATGGATGGCAATGGTCAACAGACAAAACCTGTGTCTGAAAGAGGACAACAACAGCAGAAAACTCTGTAATGTAAGTAATGTTCACAGAGGTGACATGACTTATTAACATTTTAAAGGGCATCATATTTCTGTCACGATTCTCATGTTATGTCACTGTGACGGGGTTCTATTTCTCCGTCCAAAACATGGCTTAGTCGGTTGTTTAGGCTCCAAAAACACTTTATTTATATCAGCAACAAAACAAAAAACGGAACCAGCACAATTGAAACAACAAAATAAAAATCCAAAACAGGCCGTCCATCACTCATCAGAGTAAACATGCTCCGGTGTTGCCTTCTCTGCAACCATCTCCTGAACATGTCCCAGCTGTTGCCTTCATTGCAACATTCTTCTGAGTTCCCCTCCAGGGCCAAAACCATTTTTAACCCATAGCTCCTCCCACAGGCTTACCGTCAACAGGTGACGCAATTACCTCAAACCACATTGTCAACATAAAAGAATCCGACCCAAACATAAACAGGTTAACCACCTCTTAACATAATCATTTAACAAATTAACAAATTAACAAATGCACAATAAATAATAAATTGGATGGTTCATTTGGGGAGAGAGCAGGAAATGTTTGGTGTGTGTGTGGTGTGTGTGTGTCGGCTGTCAGTGGCGGAGTCAGTCACTCTGTGACCCACTCCGTCACATTATCCTCTCCCTCCCCAAGGTTGGCGATGTGCGGCAACCTGGAAAGGCAAACAGCCACCTCCACGCTTTGGCAATGCGTCCCAAACCACAACAAACAGTTCGCATGTCCTCACCGCACTGGCACTGTGGAATCTCCGCACCGCACAGTGCCTCCACCCAGGCGCCGGCCGACCTGACCGGCCATCGGAGTCCGACCGAAGATACGGATCACCAACCGAAACAGAAGTCCGTAGGTCCCGAAGCTCCGCCAACAGGAACCCCTCTCGCCCTGGTCCACTGGCCGACCCCGAGGCCGCAGGAGCCGCTGGGCCCACCCAGGACCCGTCCTCATCCTCCGTCTCCCATGCCCGCTCCGACCCGGCAGCCGCGCTCTCCTCCTGCTGCTGACGCCGGGATCGTAGTCCCGTTCGCCGCTCCGCCACGCCGCCCAGCTTCCTCCGACTAGCCATCCCACTTCTGACACCATATGTGACAGGGTTCTATTTCTCCGTTCAAAACATGGCTTAGTCGGTTGTTTAGGCTCCAAAAACACTTTATTTATATCAGCAACAAAACAAAAAACGGAACCAGCACAATTGAAGCAACAAAATAAAAATCCAAAACAGGCCGTCCATCACTCATCAGAGTAAACATGCTCCGGTGTTGCCTTCTCTGCAACCATCTCCTGAACATGTCCCAGCTGTTGCCTTCATTGCAACATTCTTCTGAGTTCCCCTCCAGGGTCAAAACCGTCCATTTTTAACCCATAGCTCCTCCCACAGGCTTACCGTCAACAGGTGACGCAATTACCTCAAACCACATTGTCAACATAAAATAATCCGACCCAAACATAAACAGGTTAACCACCTCTTAACATAATCATTTAACAAATTAACAAATTAACAAATGCACAATAAATAATAAATTGCATGGTTTATTTGGGGAGAGAGCAGGAAATGTTTGGTGTGTGTGTGTGTGTCGGCTGTCAGTGGCGGAGTCAGTCACTCTGTGACCCGCTCCGTCACAGTCACGTTTGTAGTTTTGTCTGTGTTGGTATTTTTCTTGTCTTTGGGTTTCCTGTTTTATTGTGTAAAGTGTTCACCCCCGTTTCCTGCCTGTCTGCTTTCTGTCTGTTTCCCTCCCTGATTACCCGATTGTGTTCACCTGTTGTCCTTGTGTTTCTCCTCCCCTGCCCAGCTGTGTCTTGTTCTGTGATTACCCTTCTGTGTATTTAGTCTAGTCTTCCCCTGTGTTCCATGTCGGTTCATTGTTTCCCCTCCATGTCATTCCACGGTCTGTGTTCCTTGTGCTGCTCGTTGGTGTTGGATATTTTGGATTCTGCCTTGTTTTGCCACAGCTTTAATTTATTTAATAAAGCTCGCTTTTCGTTATTCTGCATTTGAGTCCTACCTGCTTCACCCATTCGTAACAGAATGAACCGACCAAATTTGGACTCAGCAGATTTCAATGTTTTGGCCCCACAGGCGGAATGTCTTGGGTATTCTCTGGAGTAAATTTTTTACACCTGGAAGAACGCCTCATCTAGACGGGGTAAAGAGGCTGCTTTGAAGGAGGCACGCCGGGAGGTTGCTCGCAAGCCCTGCCTCAGGAGCTTGTTGCCGGAGTGGCTACAAACCTTTTCAAGTAGCCCTGAGGAATTGGCACAAGCTTCTAACCCTTTCCTGGGATCCAACTACTGTCCTGTTGAAGGTCCACAGAGTCTCCAAAAAGCCTCTAGGAGACGCAGGGCCAGGATTCCAGCCCGTGCTCCAACAGTCATGATCCCGGCTTCAGTTCCGGTTTCCACAGCCATGGATCCATGCACCAGTACCGGCCCGCAGAACTATGTTTCCTTGCTCGATTACCTGGCCCACACAGCCATGGTCCAGGCCTCTGTTACGGTTCCAGCGGCTCCAGTTCCAACCTCAGACCTTTTCTCAGGAACCCGTCTGGCGTTTGGAGGTCCACGGAGCCTCCAAAAGGTCTCTGGAAGATGCAAGGCCAGGATTCCAGCCCGTACTCCAGCGGCTCCGGCTCCAGTGCCGGTCCCAGCAGCCATGGTTCCGGCCCCAGCAGCCATGGTTCCGGCCCCAGTCCTGGTCCCAGCTGCCATAGTCCCTTCTCTAGTCCCTTCTCTAGTCCCTACTCAAGTCCTTTCTCAAGTCCCTCCTCTAGTCACTTCCCTAGTCCCTTCTCCAGTCCCCCTTTTAGTCACCTCTCAAGTCCCTTCCCAAGTCCCTTCTCTAGTCCCTTCTCTAGTCCCATCTCCAGTTCCCTCTCGAGTCCCCTCTCCAGTCACCTCTCGAGTTCCATCTCTAGTTCCTACTCAAGTCCCGCCTCTAGTCAATTCCCAAGTCCCGCCTCTAGTCAATTCCCTAGTCCCATCTCTAGTCCCTCCTCTAGTCACTTCTCCAGTCCCCTTTCGAGGTCCCTCCTCTAGTCCCTCCTTTAGTCCCTGCTCTAGTCCCCTCTCTAGTCCCTCCTCGAGTCCCCTCTCTAGTTCCCCTCTCGAGTTCCCTCCTCTAGTCCCTCCTCTTGTTCCTCCTCTAGTCTCTCCTCTAGTCCCCTCTGGAGTTCCGTCTCTAGTTCCCCTCTCGAGTCACGTCTCAAGTCCCTACCCAATGTCCTGGTCTGTTGGAGGTTCCGCTGGGGGTCCTGCCAACTCCATGTCCTGTCCCGTTGGAGGCCCCGTCGACTACTCCTCTGCCGGGGGTCCTACCAATCGTATGTCTGTCCCGTTGGAGGTCCCGCCGTCTACTCTCCTGCCGGGGGTCCTGCCAGCTTCTTGTCCTGTCTCATTGGAGGTCCCGCCGTCTACTCTCCTGCCGGGGGTCCTGCCAATCCTATGTCCTGTGCCGTTGGAGGCCCCGCCGACTACTCTCCTGCCGGGGGTCCTGCCAACCCTTTGTCCCATCCCGTTGGAGGTCCCGCCGTCTGCTCTCCTGCCGGGGGTCCTGCCAGCTCCTTGTCCCATCTCGTTGGAGGTCCCACCGACTGCTCTCCTGCCGGGGGTCCTGCCAACCCTTTGTCCTGTGCCGTTGGAGGCCCCGCCGACTGCTCTTCTGCCGGGGGTCCTACCAGCTCCTTGTCCTGTCCCGTTGGAGGTCCCGCCGACTACTCTCCTGCCGGGGGTCCTGCCAACTACTCTTCTGCCGGGGGTCCTGCCAACCCTATGTCCTGTTCCTCTGGGGGTCCCGCCGACAACTCTTCTGCCGGGGGTCCTGCCAACCCCTTGTCCTGTTCCGTTGGAGGCCCCACCATCACCTGTCTCACCGGGGGTCCTGCCAACTACTGGTCCTCTTCCGTGGGGGATCCTGCCGAAGCCTGTCCCACTGGCTCCGGTTCCTGTTCGGCCGACACCGGGTCCTGCCCGGCCCCCGGAGCTGTCTGGTCTTCTCCCTCGAGCCCGGCCCCCTGAGAGCCGCAGTCTTCTCCCTCGAGCCCGGCCCCCTGAGTGCCGCGGTCTTTGTCCTCGGGCCCGGCCCCCTGACTCTTCCTGCCGCTGCTTTTGCCCTCATGCTCGGCCCCCTGAGTTTGCCCGCTGTGGCCTTCGTCCCTTTTTGAACTTTGCCTTGCCCCCAGGCCGTCCACCCAAGACCCCCTCCTTGGTCTCTGCCTTGCCCCCGGGCCTTCCGCCCGAGACCCCGTCCTTGGTCTCTGCCTTGCTCCCGGGCCTTCCGCCCGAGACCCCCTCCTTGGTCTCTGCCTTTCCCCCGGGCCGTCCGCCCGAGACCCGTCCTCCAAACCCCCTCCACCCACCCTTTCTTGGCCCTAGTTATGTGTCCTCCCTCCGGTCCCCCTCCACCCACCCTGCTGGACTTTTTTTTGGGACGTCTGGGATCCGTCCCTTGAGGGGGGGGTTCTGTCACGATTCTCATGTTATGTCACGTTTGGAGTTTTGTCTGTGTTGGTGTTTTTCTTGTCTTTGGGTTTTATTGTGTAAAGTGTTCACCCCCGTTTCCTGCCTGTCTGCTTTCTGTCTGTTTCCCTCCCTGATTACCCGATTGTGTTCACCTGTTGTCCTTGTGTTTCTCCTCCCCTGCCCAGCTGTGTCTTGTTCTGTGATTACCCTTCTGTGTATTTAGTCTAGTCTTCCCCTGTGTTCCATGTCGGTTCATTGTTTCCCCTCCATGTCATTCCACGGTCTGTGTTCCTTGTGCTGCTCGTTGGTGTTGGATATTTTGGATTCTGCCTTGTTTTGCCACAGCTTTAATTTATTTAATAAAGCTCGCTTTTCGTTATTCTGCATTTGAGTCCTACCTGCTTCACCCATTCGTAACAATTTCCAAGTGTAGAGAATTATGACTCTTCAATGACATTTGAAGTGTGCAGTGGAAACTGATCAAACCTACCTACCCACAGGTACACTTTGAAGACGACCAATATATTGACAACAAATCAGGAGGAAATTTGAGGTTGAGGCCAGATGCTGTTCCAACAGTATTTATACATCGGCCTCAACCGAAAAGGAGAAAATTCACGTCAAGGAGTATGCCTCCAGCTGTCAGGAATAATGACCACACCTATTACTGCACATCAAACATTGGTATGATATATGAAGCGTTATTGCCTCCCCCTCCCCTTAACAGTCAATACGACAGGCAGGCCCAACAGGGGCAAAACGGTCAGCAAAGTCAATTTAATAGACGATAGAGGTGCCATGAAGAAATAGGGTCAGATTCAAAGCATTTCCCCATTCAAGCAGCAACAATTCGCCTTTCCAATAACCCGCGTGAAGATCCGATTATGCCCGTTGATTTCAGTGGTAAGGCGGTAGACATTTTGATTGACAGCGGAGCAACATTATCAGCAGTGCGCACGAAGGAAAAAGTGTGTGAAGCAACCAATAATTTTGTTACAACAATGGGAGTTTCTGGCATTCCTATGTCCGAGCCCGTTTCAGAGAGCACTAATATTTCAATCGAAGGATCACATGTCCAACACTCTTTCATTATTTCAGATGGAAGTCCTATTAATCTAATGGGCAGAGATTTGCTTTGTAAATTACAAGCAACAATACATTGCACTCCAGACGGATTGTTTTTGACTATTCCTGACAGCAAAGTCTATCAAGCTGTCCAATTAATTCAATCATCTCAAGACAACCTTTATTGTTGGTCATTTCCAGATTTCAACATGATTTCTGTTTTCTCAACAACAGGAATTCAGAAAATTGCTAGCATTTCCCCTGTGTGTGCTTCCTTAAAGTCCCTTAAGCGGCCTGTATTGAATTGTCACTGCACAGCTGCTTTTAACCCATCAGATGACTATGCGCTATCAGTAAGAGGTTTTTGCAACAGCTCAGATCAGTTGGAATGTGAGCAGTTTCTATTTGTAGGACCCCAGGGGTGCGCATTGCCTGTTAGGCTCACACCCACACAGCAGGCTCTTTATGCTGCAGACACGATCCCTCACCTCACACTAGCGGTCACTTCAGGAAGTGAACCTGAGAAAGTGGGGGCCATGGCAGCCCACTGCCATGCTCTGCTGAAGGCTGCAACAGCTCCTCTCACACACACACATAATCTAATTAACCTCGGAGAAGAACATTACATGCTGTATCTCTCTGAGCAATTTTCTCTCCCTCAAAGCACATTTCTTCATTTACAGCCACCTGCACCCACACAATATGGACCCCCTTCAGATTTTTCTGAGGTTCATCATGTTGGGTTTGTTTGTTCAGCCCCTCCACACAGAGTCACACTTAAAGCCAATGCCAGATTGCCAGCTATCAGACAGTACAATTTACCCCATAGAGCCATTTTGGGAATTGAAGGAGTCATCCCATCTCTGCTCGATCAAGGCGTATTAATCTACACGTCCAGCCCGTGTAATACTCCGATTCTGCCCATACCTTAACACAATCGCCCTGATGAGTGGAGTTTTGTCCAAGATTTGCAAGCTATTAACGCTATTGTCATTCCGACAGCTCCTATAGTGCCTGACACTAATTCAATTCTTGCATCATTACCGCCAGATTCAAAATGTTACACAGTAATTGATTTGTGTTCAGCATTTTTCTCTGTTCCTCTGCATCCAGACAGCCAGTATCTGTTTGCATTTACTTTTAAAGGTAAACAAATCACATACACGCGCCTCCCACAGGGGTATGTTGAATCGCCTACTGTGTACGCAGCAGCGGTTAAGAGAGATCTGGACACTTTGGTCCTTACAGGAGGTAGCACCTTGGTTCAGTACGCAGATTTTGAAATAACACATGACTGCGTCACAATGATTGACATGTCTTCTTCCCCCAGAACTGATATGTTGCAAACTCCTATCCCTACAGATGTAGCACTCCAGATCAGACTCAAATGGGTGTGTCCCAGTCAAAAGCCCAGCGGATGCCAGTGGCTGGGGGTGTTGCCAAATTGCTAGAGGGCGTTGCCCAATTTCCCCATTTGTTCAATTACAGGATTTAACCATGAGATGGCGCTTCATTCACAAAATACACAATGGGTGTTGTAGAAACATCAATATTTTAGATCAAATAAAGTATATAGTTTGCTTTATGCAGTATATTTCCTGTAATATTGTACAGTAGATTGAAGTAAATCAACTTATACATTAAGATAAGATAAGATGGACCTTTATTAATCCCATGGGGAAATTCAGTAGTTCAAACAGCAACAGGGTGAGAGTGAAAAACAGGACAGCACAGATTCACACAGATTAATAAAATCAAAAATAAGATGAGCGATAAAAAATAATAATAATAATGAGAAACTATGAAATAAGAAATGAATAAAACTAAAATGTAATTATCATATCATATATTATAATGTATTGTATTATTAAGTAATATCATACATTAACCCCATTATAGCAGATGCCACATTGAATGGATGAACACATGTATGCATCAATAATTACAACAGAGTATTTCTAAATACAAGTTGTAAAAATACTTATATGTATTTAATATTAACCCTTTGGAGTCGACCGTCACGCCGGCGTGATCAGATCACATGACCTGTTCAAGCCGGTGCCGCATAAAAACAACAGTCCGGACAACATTGCCGTGTGTTTCTGTCGAAAGTACTGGCTTGAAACTACTGTATATCCCAGTCTTTCATTCATGCAAAAAGACCCAGTAAACACGGAGATACGGTGATATAAAGTTAATACATTTCAAAAGTATGAAATATGGAAGCACATATTTGAATATCTTCGCCATATTTTATCATTTTACGAAACGGAAAATACTGAAAACTGTAGATCCTGCTCAACAGGATGTATATGTGTATTTCTGTCGAAAGTACTGGCTCGAAACTATATGCCAGTCTTTGTTTCATGCAAAAATACCCAATAAACACGGACATACGATGATATAAAGTTAATACAGATATATTTCAGAAGTATGAATAATGGAAGCACATATTTTAATATTTTCGCCGTATTTTATCATTTTACGAAACGGAAAATACTGGAAACTGTAGATTCTGCTCAACAGGATGTATTTACCAGGAAGGGGTGAGGTAATCAGGTAAACGCAGAGATATACGAAACGAGACGAAACGAGACGAAGAGGGACGGCGGGAACCGAAGAGAGACGGCGGGAAATGGAGAGAGACGAAGATATACGAAGACAGGCTGCGGGAGACGAAGAGAGGCTGCGGGAGACTGCGATTGAAGTAAAGTGACAAACAAACATTAAAAATGTAGATATAGTTAGATATATTTAGAGTTTTGAAGACTCAACTATGATGAAGAGAACTCTGAACGTGAGTCAAGCTTTAAGCTTGTTTTTTGACATGGAGGAGGAGGAATCTGTGATGTTGCCCTCTGTGTCGTAGTTGACAGAAACCGCTTTGAAGCGTGGCACAGATAAAGACAGAAAAAACAGATTTTTGTACATAATGTGTATATATATATATATTTGTATTATATTTATAATAACACTTTTGCCTTATCAGAATGAAATCCCATGCTACCTCAATCAAACTTTCACATTATCATAGTCACATCCCATGTATATATTTCCAGCTTTTAAATGGTTTCGTTGTGTATGTTTGTGTTGTGAAAAATAAAATCATTTTCAAAATCTGTTTTTACGTTTTTGTTGTGATTTTGGGTCCAAAATGTTCATATAGTAGAAGATCACCTACATCCAAACGAAATAAATATAATTAATTATGATGAATACGTTAAGTCTTGTTCATTGTTTTTCACTTTTATTAAATGTTTGATATTTCCGGTGGAAATGGTGGACTATCGGACATTCAAAATGCAGCATATTTTCACTCTTACACACATATATTCTCATTTTGCTCTCATGCGAAATCTACTAAATCAAAGTATGTCATGTATATTTAGTTTTTCTCCCTCTCTCTCTGTGTGCGGGGGATCACAGGAGGGGGGAGAGCTGTGGAATGTGACTCCACACATTCCGATGGCCAATTAGTTTTAAACAAAGGGTCCCCAACATACATAGGACACATGGGGGGGTTGGGGCTGGAGAACGGTATGAACCCACCAGGGCTGTTTCCTCAGAACGAGAGGAAAGTTTTTACCAGGACAGCTTTTTTAAGGGACAGCATCGCCCTGAGATCTATGCTGCTAATATGTTCATGGCCATAACGCCATTTGTAACATATAGGAGAATGGTGAAAATAACCAACTGGACTGGGACCAATGGGAAAATGCCTCTTCCCCTCAATGTGAAGCAACAGATTGAGTCTTATGTTTCCAATCGGTTCCCAAATCTGAACATTGACCAGTGGCATAAGATCAGGAGCCGGGTAAACGAGAGACTGAGGAGCCCCAGAAAAACAGATCCCGAAATCGCTCGTCCTGGTTTCCGCAGCAGATAGGCCTACAGCATGTGTCTGTTACTGTATGTCAGTTATTTTAAGTAAAATGGTGAAAACTGAACTTGAAAATTGTTTCCTCTTTTTATTTTCTTTATTATTTTCGGGATGGGGAGACGTGTGTGATTAAAAATTCATTCGCAGAAATGTAAAGTGATCTAACTAAGTTCTATTCATATTCTTGACGGGAAGAGCCGTGTAAATGGGTGGCCATATGCATTTGAAAAGCAATATAAATCACACAGTTATTATGCAATAGGCTATAAAAGCACCACCGATTACCTTTCTCCAATTCAAACTCTTGACGGGAAAAAAGGAAGGTGTAAATGGTTGGGCTATACTGTACTGTATACATACAAAGGCCATTCAATAGACGTTCAATATATAGTATTCGTTTATTAGAGTCGGCTTGACTCGGTTTGCATTCATAAAGAATGCACAAATGTGTTTAATCGTTAATGTCATAGTATTCGTTTATTAGTCCCCGAGGGGAAATGGGTAGCAGCACATCACAGAGGCATTTAAAAAGTGAAGAACATTCAAGTTAAACAATACTAAGTAAACAATTAACACAGTAAATTATGTGGATTAAATCACATTTATTTCGTTAAAAATAAACAAAATGACTCGGTTTGCATTCATAAAGAATGCACACACGTGTTTAATCGTTCATGTCAGATATGTAGGCCTACTAAGTAAATAGCCTACATTAGTTCCTGCTCAAGATTAGATTCAACTTTATTGTTATTGCACAGATTACAGGTACTGAGACAACGAAATGCAGTTTAGCTTCTAACCAGGTGCAACAAGCAGTAAAGTGAAAAGTAATGTTCACAATCTACAGAATAAAATATATAATGAATTGAATGATGAATAAACAGTGAGGGGTATGAATACACTAGATATCAGCCTGTGAGCAGTATGCACAGTGTGTTAATCGTTAATGTCAGATATGTACCAAGTAAATAGCCTACATTAATTTCATGATGGATTAAACCACATTTATTTAGTTAAAAATAAACAAAATGATTAAATGTAGGGTGAATTGCCCTAATGTGGAACATTTTTGCATTTCAGACTTCGGGAATATATTGCGACATGAAGCCGATACAATACATCAAAATCCAGTAACATTCTGAAATCCCCAGGATGTGTCCTAATCAAACCAAAAGAGAACATGCAGATATTAAACTCATAAAAGAAATGGTAGACATATTAGTACTCTTAGTGCCAAGTTGTCTCAGACAATCTGTTTTCCTAATGTGGGACAGTTCTGTGCAAAATGTGGGACACTGAAAAGTCTATATTAAAAAGCCTCAGTCACCTTCATTCATGTAATAAAAAAATCTCAGGCCAGTAACACTCAAAGCTACAGTAAATGTGCAATACCATGCTATGTTACTATTTATAATGTTATTGTTGTTACAACAGAAGATGTTTTTATTTAAATTGAAGTTAAATGCATCAATCTGGTGCACTGAGGGCAAAATTAGTAGATTTGTGGATACGGCTCTCAACACTCATATGAAACAGAACTATTCTTACAATGTGTGTTGGAAGGTATTAAATTACTATGCATATGTTATTGTGTAAACACACAGCTGATCACCTGAGAGCTGCCGTTTCATTCAGAGCGTTTAAAAAAAACGACGGTCTGATTTCAACAACTCAATGTGTGATTATTATAGCAGTAATATTAGACACTAATAATACAGTAAACTATTAGCACTGTACATATTATTGTTTGCCCGTGGGATTAGGATGATCGGTAGAGAGCTGCTGCATTTTCCTCCGGTCGGATGTGATATAAAAACAAAGCGATTATTGTTGTTGTTGTAAACTCACGTGGATTAAATTGAGTGCATTCATTTCAACTCGCGAACATATGATACATTAAATGATCGCGAGGATCACGATCGAACATCGTTTGTTTGACCCTGGATGCATTTCCTGATCTAAAAACATAGCGATGGTTTTGTACTTACGCCAACGTGAATTAAACATTATTTTGTTAAATAAAAACATGGTGATGTTTAGTAAATGATTACATGTCTCTTATTTAGCACAGAATATGATCCTATCCGTGACATATGGATCTTAACAAATTTCTGCTATATCAGATACCTGTAGATCAGCTGTTTATTTCACATGAGTTTCAGTGTGGCAGCTTTTCACGGCTCCCCCTGGTGGATCCATGATCCATTGCTGCTGGTTTCATTATAATTAAATGTATTTATCAAGGGGGCGTTTCAAGTCCTGCGGGGGGGTTTTCCTTTTCAGCAGGGGCCCACCCCGTGCCGATCACGGACCCGCACGGGTAGGCGTCTGAAACGAAGCGCTACATCTGTATAGGGCTTCATGTGGTTAACATCACCACTGATATGGGAAGCCCCAATAGGGCTATGTGGAAGTCCTTTGGGGTGACCTATGACAAGCCGTGGATAGCACATCCTGTGAAGCCACACCAGCACCTGTACTTCATGCCTGACGTTCCACACGTGGTGAAGAATTTAAAGAGTGCCTTGGTGAATGGTCACGTCATCACCATACCACAGGATGTGGTGGACAAAGAGAAGCTGCTGTCCAGTGTGGTGTCTGTTGGCCCCCTGAAGGATCTGGTGTCATACCAAGAGGGAATGGCCCTAAAACGGGCACCTAAGCTGTCTAGAGGCATCCTGGAGCCTAGTCATTTTGAGAAAATGAAGGTCAGTTCAGCAATGCACGTCTTATCCAAGTCATCGAGTGCTGCCCTGAGGTACATGGTGGCGGAGGAGCACAGCCCAGAGTCCTACCTTACCACTGCGTGGTTTTTGGAGACGGTGGACCACTGGTTTGACCTCATGTCGTCACGCAACACTGTTACTGCCCTCAGTCATTTCAAGATGGAGGAGTATGATAAGGCCATCAGCTTCCTCCGGGACTCCATCCATCTGTTTCGGGGTCTGAAGATCAGTCCCAAGGGCAACTGGAAACCAGTCCAGACAGGACTGGTGATGGCCACAACAACAATCCTGGAGGTCCAGCATGACCTGTTGAGACAAGGGCACAAATTTGTTCTCACAAGCCGCTTCACTCAAGACTGCCTGGAAAACACATTTTCGTCCATTCGTCTGAGGAACTCTGCCCCAACACCTGTAGAGTTCCAATATGCACTGCGCTCTGTCACCGTGGGCCAGTTCCTATCGCCAGTGCATACTGGCAGTTACGTGGAGGATGGATCAGACCACTTGGCAGACTTCCTGGATACGCAGAACAGCAGCTGCAGTCCTCCTGACGTTCTGAGAGTGGAGCAGCTAGTAGACCTGACAACACCACCTGACATCACTAAAACCGAGTCCTGTGTGCTATACCACCTTGCAGGATACATCGTGAAAAGGGTCATCAGCTTCTCACTTTGTGACAAATGCCAGTGTGCCCTAGTGAAAAATGTCAGTGATGGTGAAAATGAGAGAGCTGGTCTGCTGGTATTAAAATAATTTAAAAGGGCTGCACTTTACCATCCATCAGATGAGGTTTTCACCCTTGTTCAGAACGTGGAGCAGCTGTTCCGTGTGAGGACGAGCGATTCCCTCATGGAGTCCTCAAATGCAGTGTCACAGCTGGAACAAGAAGCCATGTTGCTGGACAGCAACCTGCCCTCATGCCATGACCTGAAGGAAAAAATCCTCTCAACATACATCAGGCTGAGGTTAAGGATTGCATCGAAGTGCATCAGGGCTGAGAGGAAGGATAAACATAAAGGGTATCTTGGCAGCAAGAGTCAGAGTAAGAAGGCAAAGAAGACCCAACAGACCTCTGCACCGAAGGTCATAACATATAGGCCACTGCCAAACACCTTACTCGTTGCCATCGATGTACTTGGCATCTCCATTCCCGGTCCTCCGTCAGCAGCCTCCAGCCTCCTCTCCCTTCAGCAGCAGCACCCTCCAGCAGCAGTACCCTCCTCCAGCAGCAGCCCCCTCCTTCAGCAGCAGCAGCCTCTGCCAGCAGCAGCAGCAGCAACAGCCATATGAGGCTGACATATGAGGCTGAATAAAAAAAAGTGCTAATTATTGTTTATTTTGTTAAAAATAAACATTTTGGATGCATGACCATGTTTTAGGCTCATCCTTCATTCACTGCTGTAGAGTAGCCTATTCAGTAGGCTATTATTTGTTTAAGACTGAATAATACCTTTGAAGAACAATCATTAAACTAGTGTGTATATTACAATACAAAGGAATCTATCCTAGCATGCCATCAAGCATTAAAAAGTAGCGCTAGGCTAGTTGTACAGTACAGATGAGTTAAAGGTGGGGTAGGTAAGTTTCAGAAACTGGCTCGAGATACACTTTTTGTTATATTCCATGGAATGCTCTTAACATCCCGATAGCAATGAATATCTTAAGTGCTTTGACAAAAAATCCATAAAAAAATTTCATCTGTAGAAGCCGTAATACTGTAAAAAGTACAACCAATCCGTTTAGCCGGGCCTACCTGCCTGTCAGCCTTCCATCGGGGCACACATTTATCTCGTGCCCTCATTGGTCATGTGCGCGTTCGTGTGTGTTGGAGGAGGGGCCCTATAAGGAAGTGGCAGATTTTCTCCGGTTGTGTATTTTCAAATTCTAGTGATCTCGAGCCGGTTTCTCAAACTTACCTACCCCACCTTTAACACGGAACAGTACAAAAAAAAACTAAGTACAGTCAACATGTCACATAATTAAATGTTAGTATATCCCAAAATGCAATGAAATATTAAATGAAATATTTATCACAAACGCCACCTCATTTCTACTAGTGCTAGCAGTTAAGTCATATCATACAGAAAAAGCCGCCTAAGGATGGCTGACACGGTCAGGTTCAGCAGATAAAAACCAAAATAACAATAAAAAAACATAATCAATCTAAATCCTGCTTGTTAGTGTAGTGGACATTTTTATTATATCCTTATATGCTTAAACCAAATGCTTCTCATAAATGTCATGTGCTGTTTTCTTCTTCTTCTACTCTACTTTGGGTTTATTCCCAAGTGCTTCAAGGCCACAGAGCTGCTTTGGCTACTGGGAGACTCACACACAGTCACACAAGAACTTCCCTAATCTGGGAACCGTTATACTATCTACAGCTCAAGGCCAGGTGTCTAATACCGTGTGAAGACAGATTTCTGAGCTTCCCTCCCTTTGCTGTATATAAGCGTTGTGACTATATTGTACTGCGCACACTCACGCAGACTATTAAATGCTCTGTTCGACCTGTGTCTATATTATTATTGTATCATGTATTTGAAGCTTCAAATAAATAACCAAAAAGACAGCTCTGCTCGATTCACCATTTATTTGTTTTGATCACTTTGACTTGTACTCTCCAGCCGTGTTGGGTCCTAGATTTCCATAACAAGTGGCGTTGTCGGCAGGATCTCTGCAAGTTCGATTGGGGACACCTCCGGACGCTGGTGGGTGCGCGCTCCAGGATCCTCGGATCCTCCTCTACCTCGACAGAAACCGTACGGGACGAGAGGACCAGCGCCGGGGTGGAACCGATTGACTTCACGAGATCCAACGAACTCAAAAGGGCTTTCAATACTCGGTGAGATGTACAGAGTCTAAATTGTTTAAAGTTAAACGTAATTAAACTCGACATGACATTTATGAGAGGGACCGCTCGAAAGTAGGATATTTGGGATATCCGTCGTGATTTGGGATTACGATCAGTTTTTGTGTGATTTGTACTGAGAAACAAATATCACATCATCGACGGATGAAAAAATAGTGTTTTGTTAACACGGGTGTTTTGGTAACACTTAAAGACCTTGTTATGGGAGCAAAGCAAGTGTTTTGGTAACACTTAAATACTTTGTTATGGGAGCAAAGCATAGGGGGTTTTGTACACCCCCCTGAGGGTCCAATTGTGGATGTCATGCGAGCAAAATATGGTGAGGACAGTCTGTCTAAATTAAATATATGGATGGAAATGTTCGGATTTCCTAAGGGAGGTTTTTTGAGTAAATTAAAAATCAAGAACCTAAAGAATAAATTACAAGAGCATGAAGATGGAATGAAGAGTAAAAATAAAGTTAAAGTAAAAGACTTATAGAAAACTGGACACTCACAGAAAGTGTTTATAATACTGGGGAGTAAAAAAAAAGGCAGTTGGCCTTGGGCATTAAAGAAAATATTAAGGTTGAAGATGAATGTGAAGAAAAGAAGGAAAATACATTATTTCCAAAAGACATGTAAACCCCAGACATCTCTGTGTTCTTCCATTGCAGGCCTGAATGACCTCTCCTCGACTCTGGGTATCCTTCCCTCCTCCGGCGTACAACCCTGGCAATCCGGTTGGAACACCTCAACCACCTCCACCGCCACTACAAGCCCCAGCCATGCAGTCAGCGTCAACTCCAAGCTCGTCCACCCCCATCAGGCCCAAGTAGATGGGGACAACAGCGGGATAAACAAACCCGATGCCCTAGGAGACCAAGCAGGTGTTTGGGAGAAACCTCAGTAATGCCTTTCTCAACGGACTCACAGACACAG
Source organism: Pseudochaenichthys georgianus (assembly GCF_902827115.2). Classification (NCBI taxonomy): domain Eukaryota; kingdom Metazoa; phylum Chordata; class Actinopteri; order Perciformes; family Channichthyidae; genus Pseudochaenichthys; species Pseudochaenichthys georgianus. The sequence goes on along the minus strand of NC_047503.1, from coordinate 15,980,507 downwards.
CGCAAGCTAAATGCTGGCCGCTCACAATGCCGAGGGAGAGGCAGAGGAGGTTTTCCGAGGCAGAGGACGAGAAGCAAGACCTTCATTTGACGAAAGATGTTTCACGTGTTGAACATTGGATTATGGGACTGCTCACAGAACACTGGCAGTGGAGGCAGAGGGGGACAGCAAGGACGGGGCCACCATTCACAAAGACTGACCTACACCGGATGGGGAGGAAGGGGCCCAATCGAGCGAGACGGAAATTCAGCCAGCAGCATCTAACCAGGGAAGTGACACACACACACACACACACGCGCACCTCGCACCTCACGCAATGTAGAATGTCTGTAATTAAAAGGGTACATATTTGAAATATGACAGTGAATGTTTGCATTAAGAAATGTCCCACACTGACTTTGGCTGTCATGGGGGTTGATGTTACATTTTTGGTTGATTCTGGGGCTACACATTCTGTGGTAAAAAGGGCAGATTTGCCTGAATGCAAATTTAGTGATAGATTTATTCACTCAATAGGAGCTGGGTAACTGTAAAGGAGAAGTTTCTGTACCACTTCAGAGTAAAGATAATGGTGATGACAGTCATACATTTCCCACATCAGTAAAAAACAGTTATTTTATCATCTGTCTGCCCAATACATTTACTGGGCAGAGATCTGATTCTCCGGTTCGGCTTGGACCTCGTTTTTCCACAAATGAGGGTCTTAAAGTCCGACAGCCATCTCCTACGATGGTTCAAAAAAGTGTCATTTGATGATAAATAACTGGTGAATGTGTATCAATGGGCTGCTGACATATCCTGATTCCCAGGAGTTGTTGCGTTTGACTGATCAACGTGTTTTTCCATCTGCTGTGTGGAGGCTTCTCATTTGCATTGTACTGCTAACGTGGTTGAAAGATCCGTGTAAATGCAATGATGAGAGTTTTTCTGTTAGAATGTGTGAATGATGAGCTCATGTTTAAAACTATGTATTGGAGTTTGCTGGTTCTGTTACACTCACACGTCACAGCCACACAACACAAACTGTGTCAAATCCCAGGGGCGGTCCACACATTTCACTAGCCAGGGGGCCCACTGATAGATGGAGGGATTTGGGTCCAATCGTTAAAGATTGGGAGTCAGTCACTGATTGGGCACCTACACACACAGAATATGTCATGTACTCTATGTCACGTGACGTGTATCAAATGAAAATGTGCACGAACGTAGCCGTTCTGCGCACATTGCTGTTGGTTGAGGATGATGAGGTAATTCTCATATCTCTGAGCTTCCTGCCGCGCTTTCAGATGTGCCATACTCACTCTGGGCAGCTTACAGATATGACGTAGGGTTAATGTCCACGTTCCGTCCCATACCCATTGAAACGTGAAGCTGTTGATGGCATTCGGCCAGTGTTTACCTCTCTGCTTAAACAAGGGGTCATTATTCCGTGTAACGATTCCAGTGTTTCCTGTCAAAAAGACAGAGACAAAACCTCCTGACAAGTGGAGATTTGTCCAGGATTTACGATGTAAATGCAGCTGTGCATGCACGCTCGTCCGGAATCCTTATCTGATTACTCCAAGAGTTCCAGCCTCTGCAAAATTTTTTACTGCCATAGATGTCTCAAATGCATTTTTCAGTGTTCCGGTACACAAAGACAGTCAATCTTTGTTCACATTTGAATATAATGGTAAACCTTACACATTCACACATTTGTGTTAAGGCTAAATGGTAAATGCTAAATGGTAAAAAACTCCAATATGTACAAAGAACAGGTACAACTGATTAATCGAAATCGACCGAGAGAAGAACAGTTACATGTCATTTCAGGAGAGGGGAAAGCGCTTTCAGATAAGCGTATTGCATCATTGGCTGCTCTGCCAAAACCTGTCACTAAGCGACAGATGATGTCATTCTTGCGTATGTGTTCATAACACACGGCTGTTGTTATGCCTGCTGTGATGTTACATTAGTCCGTTCTCTGCTTGTAGTTATGCCGTTACAAGCTTCAAAGTTGTATTTATCATCTGAATTTGCCGAAACAAGTTTAATATTCTGAAAGCCAATACTTTGAAGATGTATAAGTCAGGTGTCTTGAGTAGTCAAAATTACCTACAAATCATTGTACACATTAGTACATATTATTTTCCACTTGTTACCATTGTGAGTCTATTTGTATGCAGCACTGTGTGATTTTGAAGCGACAATTCAGACTAATACACTACCAGAAGTGGAATAAGTACTGTACTTGAGTAAAGGAATAAGTACCAGAGTGTTACAGTAACAGTCCTGCATTCAAAAGGTTCCTCAAGTAAAAGTAGAAAAGTATTATCAGAATATAGTGAAAGTAAAGACAGTAAAAGTAGTCGTTGTGCAGATTGGTCCATTTTAGAATAATATATATGATATGTTTTATAATGATTGATCATGAAAGTGTTCTCAAAGCTGGTGGAGGTGCAGCTAGTCTGAAGTACTTTGTAGACTGCAGGGTAGCTGGTGGATTTACTCCAGGTGGAACTAAAGTCTGATTTAACACTTGATTAGATTTCACATCATTCATCCACATCTGTGAAGTAACTAAAGGTATTAAATGCATGTAGTGGAGTAAAAGTACACCATTTACCTCTGACTTATGTTCACTGCCAACCTAAAAGTACCTCAAAAAATAGTAATCAATAATGTATTGAAAAGTTATTTGCTGATTGGTTTTTATATCGGCTCAGCCAGGTTATATGGGAGGCCCAGTTTACGTACACTCTAAAAACAAATGCCTTGGCTTAACAAAGAAAATCAAGGCAATAGGTTGCATCGATGGTTATTGAGTAAAGACAACTTCTATTGAAATGTTGTTAAAGCAACAAAGTTATTTGGGTTAGGGGAGAAGGCTTTTCCTCTACAATCAGAGGTGTTTTCAATTACCACTTACTTAATAATTGGTAGCATAGACACAAGTTTTTAAGTTGATTACTCCAAAAGTTCCAACTTGTTTTACCGTATAATTTAAGTGTAATCTTAAATTGTATGTACTTAATTACCACATGTTGAATATGAACACATGTTTTTAAGTTGACAACCATTTATAAATTAAGTTGCTCCAAATAATATTGTATTCAATAGGGTTTTTCTCTTAGCTTTTTCATGTTTTTGCCTTTAAAGAAAGAAATTAATTGATTCCACAACCAAAATATTAGGCAATTCACTTTTTATTTTTGAACTGCAGGTGTTTATTTCAACACATGATGTTTCAAAAGGAGAGACTTCATTTAGTTTGAACATTGCCTGAAGACGGTTGACGTACTTTCCATTGTGTGCACACCTAGACCGGACTTAAAAGACGTTCCTCTGACCAACGCTGACCTCATTTTGTATGTTGATGGGTCTGCCTCTCGCGACCAAGGGGGCACTAATCGGGTGGGTTTTTCTGTTGTTTCAGATTCTGCTGTACTCTGTTCTGGACCGCTTCCATGTCACCTATCAGCACAAGCAGCAGAGCTCATCGCACTAACTGTAGCCTGCACATTTGCAGAAGGCAAAACCGTGACTATTTACACTGACTCACGATATGCTTTCGGGGTAGTACACGATTTTGGGGCTATTTGGAAGTGTAGACAATTTCTGAAATCCGATGGCAAACCAGTACTTAACCATGTACTGGTTGCAGGCTTACTAGACGCCATTCTGCTCCCATCTGAGGTTGCAGTCTGTAAATGTGCTGCACACGCAAGCAGTACAGACCCAGTTTCCCTAGGAAATGCGTCTGCTGACTCAGCAGGCAGCTGCTCTGATTCCTCTCGCATCTCACGCACACTCATTTGTTAAAATCCCTGTCTCCTCCTTCACTGACAAAATGTCATCACTGACTTCCATGCAGCAGCTAGCTACGTCAGTTGAGAAGGCTCAATGGAAGACTGCTGGGCCTGTTTTTGACCCAACCTCCAGCATCTGGGTTGGTCCAAATTCCAATCCATGTCTTCCAACACATTTTTTCCCTCATTTCACTAAGTTGACACATGGGTTGGATCATGTGTCAAAAGGAGGGATGTTAGAGTCTATCAATCAGGAGTGGTTCACAAGGGGGTTCACAGTAACAGCTCAAAAGCACTGTGAAGCATGCCTAATCTGCATTATGCAAAATGCTGGTAGACCAGTAAAGGTTCTGGTAGACCAGTAAAGGTTACAGGACCCGGAGCACACCTAATGCTGGATTTAATTGAGCTTAGCCCATCACAGGGTAAGAAGCACTGTCTGGTGGTGGTCGACATGTGGTCCAAATGGGTTGAAGCTTTCCCAGTAAAAGCACAGACAGCAAATGCTGTGGCAAAAGCACTACTGAGGGAAATCATTCCTAGATGGGGACTACCAGACAACATTTCTAGTGACAACGGTTCACATTTTGCTAATGAGGCCATTACGCAGATAGGAGAATACATGGGCATGGACATCAGAAAGCATTGTGCTTATCATCCACAGAGTGGGGGTGGGGTGGAAAGAGAGAACGGCACAATAAAAAACAAACTAGCAAAATGCTGTGCAGACACAGGTCTGTCATGGACACAAGCTCTGCCCAATGTACTGATGTACATGCGGATGCGGAAAATAACACGGAGTCAACTCAGCCCATTTGAAATCCTTTTTGGGGCTCCTCCACAGATTGGACTCAAGGCTCCAGGATGTCCTCTTCCCTCCACAACTTTGTGTGAGGATGCTATGTTGTCATATTGTGTTAACCTATCATCCACTTTAGCAGACATCCGACGTCAGGTAGCCGCAGCCTTGCCTACCCCTGCCACTGGTCCGCTTCACCGCCTTCAACCCGGCGATTTCGTGCTGATCAAGGATTTCCGGAGAAAGAGCTGGAAATCCAATCGTTGGCAAGGTCCTTACCAGGTGCTTCTCGTCACCCAGACAGCGGTCAAGGTCGCCGAGAGAGCTACGTGGGTCCACGCCAGCCACTGCAAGGTCGTAGTCACAGGAAAGGAGAAACGGTAGAAGGAGACAACAACAAGTGACGTGTCCAAGTCACCAACAGAGATGACAACAAGTGACGTGTCCAAGTCACCAATAGAAACAGATGACAACAAGTGATGTGTCCAAGTCACCAACAGATGACAACAAGTGACGTGTCCAAGTCACCAACAGAGATGACAACAAGTGACGTGTCCTAGTCACCACCAGCACCACACTTGCACTACATACACCAAAACACACTACACACAAGGTGTCACGAGCGAGTGCCAGCTGAGCGGTTCCATATGCTCTCTGGTTCCTCGTTTGTGTTATCGGTGTGCGGAGTCTGACTGTCCGTGTCACGAAATCGACCGAGAGAATACATTCACACACACCATGGAACATTTCCCCCTCGTGATGAGGGCTCGGCTGGAGAGACGACAACGCAACCGTGAGCAATGTGAATACTACTGGAGAGCCTGGACAATCATAGAATGGTTTCTCTGCATACTTGCCATGATAGTTGTGTTAGGACTAGTCCTATATTTTATGTATCCATGGTCAGCATACAGCATGTCAGCCAAAATCGAGGTATCTAAGAGGTAAATGGGGAAAGCAGGGCGAACCACATTTATTTTATTTTGTTGTCTGTATGTATGTATCCGGCGCCGACCCGTGTGGCACATTTTACATAGACATCGCGCCCAAAACTCAGACCCCGGAAAAGCGTAAGCAACCTTTGATGCCACTGTTGACATCCATAGGTACATCTACATTTAATCTATACATAGGCGATAACGACCATAGCAACATTGATGCGGGTCAGACCAGTAGTGGGATCACCGGTAACGTCTGGTGGCACACTCTGAGATCATTCTTGCAGGCCGCAGGACAAAATGGGTCATGTTATGCATGCACCCTTTTCCCCCAGGACTCATCAATGTCCGTGCCAGTTCGTCCGCGCTCTCTGACCCAGGTTGAACACCTCTGCGCGTTTATGGCTCTGACAAGGCCCATCAAGGGTGAAGACAGCGTAACCGAGTGGCGTTATGCTAGGCAGCTTCCCCCACCATGCAGTAATCGGTCTAACTCCTCTTTGCGTGCATCCACGCTTGATACCACATACGCAAAGTACCAACCCATCAGCCATGTGCACCCTAGTCATTTGAGAGGGATGAAACACAGCCTATGCATCCATAACATTAGTTACCCAGCATCATTGATATATAAGCTGCTAGCGATTCATTACTGAAATCTTACCTTCAAAGCTGACGAAGTCGCGCTAGCTAACTAGCAGGCAATGCTAGCAAAATTGGTTGTAACAACCAAGATAAAATATAGATAATTACGCTGTGCATATACAAATGAAGACGAGTATAAGCATCATAAAGGGCCTCTGATACAATATAGACAGTTGACAATTCAAAAGAGTTCGATATTTCAGCAACTTACCTCTGGAACTAATCGACGCGCCGTAATGTAAGTGAATGAGGTCCAATGCCCAAATGACAATATTTTGAACTATTTCGATGTCCATACCCCGGAAGTAGGCACCGCCATTTTTTACAACGGAGGTCTATGGGAGTGTCGTAACTCTTATCTCTCTATGGCTCTGGGCTGACCGTCAGGGGAGTCTCAAAAAACCCACACACGGATGCACAGCGATCCGTGCACAGAAAGCTGTTTGTGTTTGCAGGTTCAGAGGTTTTAAACGGAAAACTAATAAGTGAGGATCAAAAATACACATGTAAAACTTTTTTCTGTATTTGGATTTTATTTACATGTATATGAAATGGAATACATTTGTGTGTGCATTGAAAAACACAAGTGTGGATCCGGAAATACAAGTTTGAATCATTTTGCAGATCATGAAATACAAGTGTGAATCCTTCTGTGCGCATGTGTGTATTATGAGACTGTTCTGAGCCCATATTATTAGAGATGATCAGGGTGGTTATTTTTAAAGAGGTACCTCTTGATCCTAAATTGTTTATCCTGAATATATACCCTCATGACTTTGTACATTCCAAGAATGTAAGGTTTCTGCTCAATGCTTGCTTTTTGGAGGCTATAAGGTGCATCGCTCGCACATGGAAGGAACCATCAACCTGTGGACTCAATGGCTGAAAGGGATTACTTTCTACCTTGCTCTTGAAAGGATACTTTTTTTTCCTTAAAAACAAACTGGATAGGTTTTGGGAAATCTGGAAAACCTTTTACGATTTCCTGGAGCATAATGGTCTACAACATGATTTGGTGAATGAAGACATTTGAATATTATTTGGGCTGTGTTTTTATTTTATTATTATTCATTTTTTTTGTTCTGTCTTGTTTGTTTTGCTGATAGTATGTAAAGTCTGCCTTGTTTAACCCCCGAGCCTGTTTTTCAGGTCTCAGGCTCGAAAATGACATTCCCAGAACAAATGACCATATCTTACCTTCTAAAATGGTTAAATTAATAATCTTTTTTCTCAAAGCAAGGTTACACCTGTGAGTTGGATGTAGAAGTGTCAGAATCAATATAGATGTTTTTATTTTAAAGTAAATTCAGATTGAACACAGTAAAAAAATGTAAATGATTGTGTCCGTCCAAACAAAAAAAGATTACTTATAGTGAAAACCACCATTGAATGATGGGATGGTAGACTAAAAGCTTTAGGAATCCAAACTACAACATATAATAAGTACCCTGTATCAAGATTGATGCAAAACAAGTGAAATTTGACCTTTTTAGAGAGATTTAGCAAAAAAACAAAACACTTCTGGGGTCATTTGGGTGGATTTGACCTATCTCTGGCCCCCCTTGCTCGATTTTGCTGATTGACATCTCTTTCTAACCGTCAGAGCCAATGGAATCGAGGGGAACTCCCACATACTCCTTATTTGGTAATGTGTGTGTGTGAGACTGCCGCATAGCGAAGACCGGAAGCTGCGATAACTCTGGTGGCTACCATTAGCAGCTAACTTTTACTCTCCGATTTTTACATAAAAATGGAATTATGGATTATAAATTAAAAAAAATATTACACAGAAACATTATCAATCTATGGATTAACCGATTCAGGTGCATTTTTTCTCGTTTTAATGCCATTGAACAAGTCTTTTGATCAGATTGACAGCTACGGTGTGACGATCTCCCGTAAAAGCTCCGTAAAGGTACGTGTTGTGATGTCTGTGTTTTCTTCCCCTGTCGCGAGTTCGGATTAGTCAGTGATGATACTATACCTACATAATCTGTGGAACCTCAGCTTTCATCGGATATCTTGTATGTGCAGCTACGATAAGTAATAAGGGTATCTTTTATCTTGAGTTCTGTGCCAAAGTGCGTTAGCAGTTTTCGCTCAGGGGTCATTTAGATGCTTCTTATGAGACTTGTGTTTTGTTTTGATAAAAATGGTTTGTATCGTCAGTTAGCTGAGATTATTCCCGTTAATCTGGTATAACACATTAATAGGGTCTTAAATATTAAGATCCCCTGAGACACAGTGTCGTGAAAAAAAAGGACCCGCCGAGGGGGACCTTGGGGCTTAACAGGTTAAAGGTGGGGTAGGTAACCAGCTCGAGTGCGCAAGAATTTGAAAATACACAGCCGGAGAAGATCTTCCACTTCCTTACAGAGCCCCTCCTCCAACACACACGAACGTGCACATGACCAATGAGGGCACGAGATAAGTTTGTGCACAGATGGAAGGCTGACAGGCAGGTAGGCCATCCAGTTATTTTAGCCGGGCCGGATAAAATGATTGGTCGTGCTTTTCACAGTACTACTGCTTCCACAGATGACATTTTTTACGGATTTTTTGTCAAAGCACTTAAGATATTTATTGGTATCGGGATGTTAAGAGCATTCCATGGAATATAACAAAAAGTGTATCTCGAGCCGGTTTCTCAAACTTACCTACCCCACCTTTAAGTGTCATTTCTATGCATACAAACTAATAAAGAGATGTTGAAAAAAGAAAAAAGAATAGCATACATTTAAACAAATATTATATATTTTTTTAGGTGGCTTAAACAAGATTGCTGATCCCTGTCAATAGCACTAGATTGATTTGCTTCCCTCCAATCACCTCTCTCTGCTTCTCAAAAACTGGGGGCTAGCGATCCTAATCTACTGTAGGTAAAACTGACTATGGATAAGCACTTTATACAATCCTGCTTCAAACAAAACAAACTATCCCTTCAATAGAAATCCATTAAGTAAACACATTTAAGAAAAATAAAGTGTCAACCTCAAGGTTACACTCGACGGAAAGTCAGAGGTTTACAAAAGTCTGCACAAAAGGTCCTTGCCATACCCCTGATAGTTGATCAAGTATTTCAGTCCAGACCCGTTTTTCTCTGAAGTTTTTTTTGTCTGTAATAGAAATGACAATGACCATAATTATAGTTTACCCTCAGCAGGTACATGCAGAGAATGTGCAAGAGCCAAAATCCATAAAAGTGAACCTGGGCGATTTGTGTTATTAATTAAATGAATAGATGCCTGTAATGACTGCTTTTGTCTCAGTGTTTCTTCAGCTTTTTAACTCTAGCAGAGCTAGTGTTATGGCTGTTGAATTGAGCACCCCTCTGTAACTTTGGCCAGGATTGTCATAATCTCACCAAAATCACACTGGTGTTAGTTATTCCACTTTAGTTTAAGAAGACGTAAGCATTTCACTCTGAGCCTATCAGGCCAAATATGAACCCTTCAGAGAGAACCACCATTGTATTGAAGTGTTGCCATGTCCGCATGCCTGGCTATTTGCCATCCCTTTTAAATAGTTGTACATATTGGTAATAAATTCCCACACTTCCGGCCGCCCATAGGTGAGCCAAACCCAAAGAGCTTTACAGTATTTGGAAGAGCTTCTCCATAGACAACATTAAAACTGCTGTGGTGCGTTTTAGAACTATTCTTTCAAGTTCAGTTGATTTCCACATTACTAGCAAAAGGTGTCAATTCTAACTAGTTAATTGGAACATTTTAAGCTTCTAAATAGTTGCATAGACCTTACTTGCCAAATACTTGCCAATACATTCCTGATCATTTTATTAATTTAAAATAAATATGAACAGTAAATTTATTGTTTGGCCACATACCTATTGTCTTCCCGTAACTAACACATCACTCTGTGTCTGATCCTCAGTTTGCATACTACTGGAACACTGACATTACATAAAATAATCTCTCTGAGCATTGGAGATCCATGTAGAGACAAAGAGAAAGAGAGATATCATGTCAGTGGTTTTGTGTCTTCCTTCACCACCAGTAATCCCCCTGATCCCAAAGGCCCAGTGGCGGCTCTTAGCGGCTGCCCCGGCAGGTGCCTGTCAGAATAGTCTTATTAAAGGGTTCGGTGTTGTGCATTCCCCAGGTCCCCATGCAAGGGGTGGGGGTTAGCAGGTGAAGAGACACTTATCCTTTAAGCTAAGGTAGGGAGTTGGTTAGGCAGAAAGGGGGTTAGACCATTGGCAAATAAACAATTGTTAAACCAGCAAGAGTGAAGTGTACCCAACACATCATTGCATTAACTTCTCCAAGCAAGCCAGAGTGGTAAGCCAGCCTTCTACAAAATAAGGGGTTGAATATAGTGTAAGGCAGCAATCCAAAAAAGGGAGGAAGTATTACGATCTGTCTGTGTTGTGTTTTGTCTTGTCTTTTTCTGTCTTTGGTTTCCTGTTTTATTTTGTAAAGATGTTCACCTTCTGTTTTGCCTGTTGGTTTCTGTCTGTTTTTTCTCTTGTCATTAGTTTCCCTGGTGTGTCTAGTTATCTGATTGTGTTCACCTGTGGCCCTTGTGTTTCTCCTCCCCTGCCCGGCTGTTTCTCGTCTTGTGATTACCCCTCCCTGTATTTAGTCTTGTCTCCTCCTGTGTTCAGTGTTGGTGCTTCTTTTGTATGTTACCCAGTTCACCGAAGAGTGTTTTGTTTGTCCAAGTTTATTTAAAGTCCTTAAAATAAAGGTATCGTCAAGTTTAATCTGTGTTTGGGTCCTACCTGCTTCACTCTGCGTAACATGAAGCAAAGGAGACAGGCAGGGACCAAAACAAAAATTCTAGAGGCAGGTGTAGAAGAAGGTAAGGCAATGTTGACTGTTTGTCCATTGACTTGTCATTCTAACTCTGGCGTGTATGTGTGTGTTAGGAGAAAGGGTGGTGGGTGCACTGAGGTGGCAGCTGCATAACAACACATGAGGGAAATCACTGTCAGAAAGCTGGAGATGTGTGTCAGCCTGGACCCCAGAGGATGACCAGTCGGATTAGCGGCGCTGCATCGTGTTGTTTCCTTCTCTGATGCGTGTGGGTGTGGACATGTGAGTGGCAGCAGTGTTTTAGTGTGTCTCGCCCCAAATTATCCTCAAGTGCATTGGAGATCACGCACATGTGTAAGCTCACGGGGAAAACGGATCTATATTTGTTTGCTGTTTGTCTTGTGAATAATTGTTCACAAACATCACACATGAGCAGAAGGAGAAATAGGCTTAGTGGCTTCATCCATACCTTCAACTTTGCTGCAGTATGGATGTTTGCTTTCAGTACAGCAATATTCCCCATCTTTCAGGACATTATGCCAAGTCACTACAGTATGTCAACACACTGTTTAACCTTGTGCTGACCTTGCTGCTGCTGCTGCTGCAGCAGAGCAACAGGCACATTTTTGTATTTTACTTGGTGTAAAGTCTGTAAGGAAGGTTTGTTCTTTATACAGTAGGGCAGCAAGTATTTCAATATATTAATAATTAATTAGTTCATGACTACATTTGGAAATAAAAGAGGAAAACATGGGTAAATAAAACATTTGGAATTAGGGAAAAGTAAATGAAAGAAATATACAGACTTCCAATTATTGTAACTTCTATTTTTTCTTTGAAAGGGCCCCTAATATGATTTTATGGCTTTTTTATGTAGAATGTTATATAGGTTTCTGTGCATGTACATTGTGAATGCAAAGGCTCCCACCCAAAAAAGTTGGAATTTCCACCATTGAAAATGTGGTTTCTATGACGTTATATTCAGCCTTTGTTTGGATGGATAAGCTAAGCTCTTTTGTACCCATGAAAATCATTTCCAGCCAAGTTCCGGCTCTAAAAGAAGCCTCAATTACTCTTGTGACCTGCCTGAGCCCACTTTCACAGATAATTCTCTTTACGTAATCATCTTAACATGATTAATAGACTGTGAGAGCCATCTAAGAGGTGACTTTTGTTAACCTTTTATGGGTATTTCCCTTTAGAGGAGCTATAAGAGGCTTGGCTATTGTCTGTTTCACCATCAGGGCCAACACAGTATGCCAGAGTTGATATACTTCTGTGACGTATCGCCTCTCTCAAGGGGAGGGGAAATGAAGTCCATAAACTCAGACAGATTTCCCAGTAAGCACATGAAGAGAGCATAGATAGTTTATTATCCTCAAGAGGAAGTCATTTTTTGCCACAGGCAGGTTCACGTTACTTCTCCCCTACTAAAGGGACATTTTTTACAAAATACAAACATAGTTGATGAAGACACAAACACCATCGGTCATTCAGGGTAACAGATTTACACCCAAAACACAACAGAGAAATATATTCATGCACATGAAATACACTGTGGTACTTCAATACAAGCACACGCAGGTACACAAGAAAGCCCATTCACAATACTGCGCGCATGTGCACATGCACACCCCCAGACAGAGCGGCAGGTATCCAGTAACAGAGCAGGACTGGATAGTAAGTACTACTGCTGCAGAGGCCATTTGACACCTCCTCTATTGAGATTCAGTCGCAATGCTCTGGCTGCATACTAAATCACTATCTCAGGCTGCTGAATGCATTTCAACAAAATTCTTCTGAAAAGATCACAAATAGATTTCTTTAGGACTCGCTAACATCATCATTCACCTGTGCTATTTCATATATTCCTCCCTGTAAACTGTTTATTTTACAACACAGGATCTTCTTAGACTTTACAGGGGAACAAAACCACAACAGTCTGAACAATGTCTTATTGGACTGAGAGCCTTTTTTTCCAACATACTTTTATCCCAAAACGAGACCCCATTGCGCCAAAAATATACACTCTATCTGCAAAAAAGGGAAGCACATGGCTAATTATTATGCGGTATAATGACATTTGATTTTAAAAGTCATGTATAGGCATAAACATATATTTTTTTATTAAACGCTCTGCGATTCCTGGTTCAGATTTTGCAAACAAATCAAGGCTTGCTAGATCTTTATTCAGTGTTGGCTCTGCACTGAAATAAAGTATGGAGAAAGATTTGGCTGTGCGATGTTAGTCAGCGACCAGCGATTTATTTTACTTCTAAGGAGCTGGTTGTTGGCTTGAAGAGGACCAAGGCACATGCAGGAGACTCGTTTCTATCCGAGGGGTCAGTGTAGACATTGTGGAGTAGTATACAATAAGTACTTGGGAGTGTATATTGACAACAAACTTGACTAGTTTAAAAATATTGAAGCCACTGAAGGGTGCCCGACACGCTGACGGTGTCAGAAAAGAGGATGCTGTCCAATTTACTGAACATCTAATACAATGTCTCCCACCCAATCCATGACACCTTTAACCTGTAAAGCCCCCAAGGAGTAGCTTCAGTAAAAGACTCATTCTACCAAGATGCACCATAGAGCAGCACAGGGAGTCCTTCCTGCCTGTGGCCATCAGACGATCTCCTCCCTCGGAGCATCAGGCACTCTGAGTCAGTATGATGGCACTTTTATTGAACATTTTGTGATATTGGAATACAATTATTGATAAAACAACCTAACTAGTGATGATGCAGAGGTTAATAGGTAAAATGTTTATTTTACCGCAGACTTGTGTGTGTGTGTGTGTGTGTGTGTGTGTGTGTGGTTTAAGTATTTATTAGTATTTATATACAGTGGCCAACAGGTGCAAACGCGCGTCAGCGGCCAAAAACACTTCCATTAGGAGAAACGCGCTTCAGAAACGATGCAAATATAAAAACACAAAAGCCAAAACACATCGAAATGAAGAAATATCTTGACCAACTTGACAACACATGCGCAGCATTTAGAAAACCTTCACAAACTTGCACAGGGTTTACTCAAAGCTCTGCATTCTTGACGTGTGGGGATTACAAGGCCAACTGTCATTGCTGGCACTGTTAGCATGTTTCATAATTATAAGTGTTTTGTAAGTGTATTTCAAATGACTATAGCTTACACCATGTAACTTACAGCAGATCTACAATAATATCAATAGGAATCATACAAACACATTGTTAAAATAAGCTGATTAAACTTGCGTTCAAGGTACATTTCCAGTGAGAGTGATAGTTGGCCAACTTTATAATCCCCGTCCATCAACAAGCGCTCCGGTCCGAGCCATTTGCCCCACTTTTTAATGTCCCTGTTTCCATGTTTTGAGCTTCTTCCGGCGTTTTTTTATTCAAGCGTTTTGTTTATACAGTCGAGTATCGAGTTGTTGTTGGTATACTGTACTGTATGTGGATTTTTTTGTTACTTCAGTGTATTTCTCCTAATGGAAATGTTTCGGGCTATTGTAACGCTTTGGCACCTGTTGGCCACCGTATATCCCTGCAGAGAGACTGTTGATAAAAGATAATTCTGGCATAAATCATGTCTTCTCTTTTTAGAGATTGATGAATTTGAATGCATAGTCCATTTATTTATAGAAAAATGCTATTTAAAATGTTAATCTATATATTAATGTATGCAAACAAATATCTGTTTCACAACATCATTTGTCAGTAGAATGATAGATTGAAGATTCAACCACAAATTGGAATTTCACATTACCATAAATACCAAAGAATGTATTTATTTTTAAAACAAGGAAAGAGTTTCATTACCATGATAAGATGTGACTTATTTCCCTGCCTGCTGATTTCAGATAATTGTGTTTCTTCCCTCTCCTCCTCTCCTCCTCTCCTCCTCTCCCCTCTTCCTCTCCAACGGGTTGTTTGCTTGATTGATATAAAATGCATTGCTTTTGAATCTTTAATTCTCATTAAACCAAAGGCCCGTATAACGGCTAGCAAATTCAAAATCGTCATCAATTATCAGCTCCGCCTCCACTAATAAGCAGAAAAGTGCAAAGTCATAGAGAGGGGGGAGAGGGAGCCACACTATTCCTCTCTTTTTCTCTCTTTTGATCATTTTTACATTTCCCTCAGTTGGTGATAAAGCTGTTACATTACACAGGCAAAGAGAAGGTCATGAGATGATGGCAGTTATAAGATATTAAGATTATTCAGTCCCCAAATTGAACTCTTTACTGCGGACATAGCCCCAAGCCCATCTGCTGTAGATCTCTCAGATATTTGATTTGAAATCATGTTGTTGCGGCTTCTAAGGATGAATCATTAACAACAGTTGATCATTTAATAAATATTCAATTGTTGCTTCCAAAAAAATAAAAAATTTCTGAGATTAACCGGAAGAAAATAGTCGTCTGAGTGAATTGAATAATATTTTTAGTTGAATCACAATTATTTGACACTGTGTCCGAAAAACCAACTCCTACTGTAAGTGTGAGAGTTTTGTAGAAGGCAGATATGCCAACTAATCATCCATTAACTCACAGTCATTCCGAATGGCAATAAATTATCAGATGAATAGTATACATCAGCTGTCGGCGATTTCCTCTGCAGACATTCACTGACTTTCAAAAGGAGACAAGCAACCAGTGTTGGACCTTTCATCCAAGATGGATCGTTTTGCCTTGATTTTTTTATCCCAGTGCTGGAGAGTCCTCTAAGAATGTCGATTAGAGTCGCTACTTTGTGTATTGAATGAAGGAAACACACACATTTATGCTTTCTCCATCCTTTCCACACACACACACACACACACACTACATTGCGTTTGCCAAGCCCAGTCAATAGGACCCCAGGGGACCAGGACTGGGAGAACCAGATTCAATCAGGCTATTGATTTAAGGGTGTGTGTGTGTGTCACACTCACCACCATGTCAAGGCCCACTTTTGTCTAAAACAGCCCTACAAGTACTTCTATTTAAAGGACTATCAGCAGCTCCAGTGCGGCTGCAGCTGGAGAGCTCTCTCGTCTTCAGCGGCGCCGCGTCCTCCAGCAAAGTCCTCCAGGATACGGCGTGAGGTAAACTAAGGCTGACACGCTTCATATCCGGGCTTTGCTGAATATCAGCATAACTGCAAATCATCTCAGCGAGGGCCTCATTTACAAAAGTCCACCGTTGTGTCATTGGCACTAAAGGGGACGTGCGGACAAATGTAAAGAGACAGCTGGGTTTCTGAACCTGAGGTATTGGTATTGTGCAGCCTGTCCTCCTCCAAAAAACGACCAAATAGGTCGATTGTTCAGCAGCTTAATGCGACCTACTGTATACTGTAGTCACGTTTTAAAGTTTAGCACCTCTAGTGGTCGTGTAAGAAACAAACATTTGCGGCATATGCTCCCGTTGATTGCAAACGCTCCGGAGGGTCGTATATATTCACAAATAACCCTCTCTGTAAAATCCTAAATTGTAGAATAGTTTGGCCATTAAAATGCTTTTTGTTAGATTTCTAGCGAGAAGTGTATATTGTACTTTTAGAATCCACGTCCAGTGGATGTGTAGGATCTATAGTATGATAGATATTACGAAGATGATTTGAGGTCTCGTCAGGAGACCGTTAATATACTACGTCTTTCCCCACAGCGTCCATGTAAAGTTGGCGTCAACCCTCATGGGGTGAAAGCAGTATTTCCGGTATCGAAGTTTTCATAGTAAAACCGGAAGTATTCCCCTCACTGTCAAATTATTTTACAGTGATATCTGCCTTACTCATCCACTAAAAAATATTAGTTTATCCTTAATAATTACACAACGTTGATTGGTTTAAATTGTGTACAATGCTTTTGTGTTTTTAACCTTCGATTCGGAGAAACAAATAGTTTTTTGGGAGTTTAGGATGGCCGAAGACAATACACTACCCATAATCCTCAGCTATCGTTTGGGACTACAACATCCGCTTTGCTTGACAAACCCCGTGATTAGCTCTGTGATTGGATGTTGGAGTGGCAGTGCGCCAAGGTTACGCCGAGCGTCAAACAGCTATATGAAATGGAATGAAACCACGACAGACTATCCAAAACTGGACTCGAACGGGTCCACCCCAACCCCCCCCCCCCAGAACTACACATGCTGGCTATTGTTCTATGGCACGTCTCTACTGGGAATTGTAGTTTTAAAAGACGTTTTCATATTTCCCATAATTAGAAGTTGCAAGTATTAAACTGTGTACACTGGTGTTATCAAATTTAAAACATATAATTAATAAATGGGGGGACATTTCTTGTGTCCATAATGGGCAGCATTGATATACCCACATGACAGCTAAGGTCAGAAGAGCTTTATTTAACAGCTAGTCTTATGTCTGTGATCCCTCCTGTTGTTAATTGATAAGCCTGAAACATGCACTTGTCAAGGTTCAGAGGCAACTTTTGCAAATATGGCAGTAGCCATCGATCATCTTAAGATAAGATATACTTTATTGATCCCAAGTAGGGAAATGTTTTTGTTACAGCTGCATGTACAACATGCAATTTATATATACTTTCTTCTACTCCACTACAGGTTAACTACTAGGTTAACCTGGTATTTTTACTCGAACACTACATTTATTTTAGTTACTTTGCAGATTCTGATTAATGCTGTGAAATATAAACAACCCTTAAATCAGACTTTAGTTACACCTGAGTAAAATTCAGGGAAGGTGATTGTCAAGTGCCAAAAGTAAACTATGCAATATATTAGACGTTAAGTACTTTGTCAGGCTTAATATTTATCTGTAGATACCCCCAACGTTTTTTTCTTATTCAAAAGAAGACCTTAACTTAAACTATACTTTAATGTTTAAATAAAGCCTTATTAGTTTGTCTGTTTTGCACATCCTCCTTAATTAATATCTTCTGACGTCCTGCACTAGCTGTTTTATTGTAGAGATCACTACAGTATCTTCTTGATATTTTCTATTCTATATTTCTATCATTGACCTTCTACTTTCCCCCTATTTTGTATGAAGGCTACTCGTAATATTTAAATGTTTTCATCAAATATAACATATTCAATACAAAAATTCAATAACATGCTTGAACCACTAGCACTACTAGAGCTGACGCCGACCATGCAGAGGAACTAAACCACTTCTTTGCCCGATTTGAGGCTAGCAGACCCCCCCACTTTTCTACTCTGCCCCTGTCCCTGCAAACTACCAGCTCCATACCACCTCCACTCTCAAAGAACATCAGGTGAAGCAGACGCTGAGGTCTGCGAATCCTGGAAAAGCCGCAGGACCCGATGGAGTACTCGCCAAAGTACTCAAAGCTTGTTCTGACCAGCTTTCAGGGGCCCTGACCAGGATATTCAACCTGTCCCTGTCACAAGCTTGCATTCCATCCTGTCTGAAGACGGCTACCATCATTCCTGTCCCCAAAAAGACACCTGTCAGAGAGCTCAATGACTACAGGCCCATAGCCCTAACATCGGTGGTGATTGTTACGACCCGCCTCCCTACTCAATAGTAGTGGCTCGTGAGGCAGTCCGCAACATAAAACAAAAGTACACAACACATAGGCACTAAACGGTGATCATACATTTATTGCCACAATCATAAAAACATACACTGGAGGACAGGTAAACAAACAAAAAGACGGAGGGGACTTGGGCCAACCACACCACGGGCCGTAGGATCCAGAGCCTTCCTCCGCTACCCAAAATCACACAACGGGAGAAATAAAGCCGCGAAAACCTAACGCTAACACGTCCTCCAGAAAACACAACAAAAAGGCAAAAGAGCTCTGCCACAGCAGAGACATCCGGAGTAGTGATCGGCCTCCTCCTTCTCCTTCAGTCTCCTCTTTTATTCTCGGCTGATTGGCAACTGAGAACACCTGCGCCAAGCTCGGCTAAGTGACAACTGGGAACACCTGGGGAAGGCGGAGCCAGCTGTACCTGCACAGCAGAGAGAGCAAAGAGGACAACAAAAGAGGGGGGGAGTTCGTAACAGTGATGAAATGTTTCGAAAGACTGATAGCCACAGTCCTTCACACAGCTGTGAGCCACCTAGAAGTCCCAGGCAACTATATCAGGATGCTGTTTGTCAATTTTAGCTCAGCTTTTAACACCAGCATACCTGACATACTAGTGGAAAAACTGTCAAACCTAGGTTTCCCCCCCATCATATGCGCCTGGATAAACTATTTCCTTACAGACCGTCCTCAGACAGTGAAAATAGGCCCTTATTGCTCCTCCCTCAGCACTGGCTCCCCGCAGGGCTGCGTGCTGAGACCTCTACTCTACACACACGACTGCTCTCCCATTCACCCCTCCAACTCCATTATAACATTTGGAGATGACACCACTGTGGTCGGTCAAATATATAAGGGAGACGACGAGTCGGCAGACAGAGACGAGATCCTGAAGCTGTCAGCGTGGTGTTCAGCAAACAATCTATATCTGAACACAAGCAAAACAAAATAAATCATCATAGACTTCAGAAAACACCGTCCAGAACCCGCCCCCCTTCACCTCAATGGAGAGAGAGAGTGGAGAGGGTCTCCACCTTTAAGTTCCTGGGGGTTCACATTTCGGAGAGCCTCAGCTGGACCGCACACACCACTGCAGCAGTTAAGAAGGCCCAGCAGCGACTACACTTCCCGAGGGTGCTTCGGAGAAACAGACTGAACAAGAAGCTGCTGGTGTCCTTCTACCGGGCGACCATCGAGAGCGTGTTGTCATACTCCATCTCTGTGTGGTATGCTGGATGTTCAGCTGCAGACAAGAAAGCCCTGCAGAGAGTGATTAGGATGGCAGAGAAAACCGTCGACTGCCCCCTGCCCTCTCTGGAACACATCTCCACCTCCCACTGCCTCAACAGAGCAAACACAATAACAAAGGACAGCTCTCACCCAGGTCACAGACTGTTCTCTCTCCTGCCTTAGAAGATACAGGAGCTTCAAATCACGGAAAAACAGTTTCTACCCCTGGTCCGTCAGGCTGCTCAACCACCACACTTAATGCAATAGCCGTAATCATCTCCACACATATACACACTTTGAATGTACTTTAAAAATTACAAACTATTTTTATATCAATATTTAACTATTTATTCCCCCCGTATGATGCTTATCTTGTCTGTCCTACTGCCGTGTTTTTAATGTTATGTATGTCTAGTTTTTTCACACTGGAACAGAGTTGCACCCTGAATCTCGTTGTACTTTTTGTATAATGACAATAACAGGCTTTAACTTAACTTTAACTAGGCGGTGTGTGTTAAAAAACGGTCAAGTTTACAGTGTTAACACAATCAATTATAGTTTATGAAGATGTTACAAATAACACACATTATAAAACGGACAAGTCAAATCAAGCAATCTGATTGGGTCTTAGCCGTGATATAATGAGCGGGTAGAATTGTAGTTACTTTTCACAACAAGTCAGTATCCCTCCGCGTCTGAGAAAAGCAACAACCGTTACAACTGTTACATTACGTCCATTACGAAACTAACTAACTAACTAACTAACTAACAAAGCTTAAGATGGAAACATGTAAGGGATAATGTGCAGCAAGGACTTATTGACCGTTGAACTTCTTAAGCCCCGAGCCTGTTTTTCAGGTCTCAGGCTCGAAAATGACATTCCCAGAACAAATGACCATATCTTCCCTACTAAAAGGGTTAAATTAATAATCTTTTTTCTCAAAGCAAGGTTACACCTTTGAGTTGGATGTAGAAGTGTCAGAATCAATATAGATGTTTTTATTTTAAAGTAAATTCAGATTGAACACAGTGAAAAAATGTAAATGATTGTGTCCGTCCAAAAAAAAAAAATTACTTATAGTGAAAACCACCCTTGAATGATGGCATGGTAGACTAAAAGCTTTAGGAATCCAAACTACAACATATAATAAGTACCCTGTATCAAGATTGATGTAAAACAAGTGAAATGTTACCTTTTTAAAGAGATTTAGCAAAAAAAAACACTTCTGGGGTCATTTGGGTGGATTTGACCTATCTCTGGCCCCCCTTGCTCGATTTTGCTGATCGACATCTCTTTCAAAGAAAATCAGTAATATCTTTAAAAACTATAGTCCTTTTATATCAGCTGTGCACCGTTATGGTGTAAATATAACCTATCTATGAATTAGATCAAATGTAAAAGTCATCCGAATTAGTGTTGATACTGCAAGGAGACTTATTGTGTGAAGAGAAATTGAAGATGTTGTTTAATTGTTGATATATTTATGATCCACGTCAAGTATTCAGTTTCGGCGGCATTTCTGCTGTTTTTCCAAAGGTCTTCTCATCAGGGCTCTATAAATAAAGAACTACGGCAGATCTGTAATATGTAATGCAGCCGAACCGTGTATTACAATGCCGTTATGGGATGACTTTCAAAGAGAAAAGCAAGAACACTCGGAATTAAGTATTATTTAATTCTTTTAAAAATGTTTTCCGGTTTTCCGGATTTCATATCATATAAACACCAAATCCCTAAAACATCCAATCAGCGAGCTTAAACCATAGCTGAGGATCTTGAGTAATCGCTCAAAATGCCTTCGTCTGTTTACGGTTATTTTTATTTTGAAATTCAGTTCCTGATGGACGCCAAAAAAGCCCGAGATTATAGAATTAAACCAATAAATAAAAGCAATGATAATTGTGTGTTATTGGTGAGTAAATAACAGTGTGTTATTTAGAAAAGAATAATGGAATCGAGTGGAACTCCCACATACTCCTTATTTGGTAATGTGTGTGTGTGAGACTGCGGCATAGCCAAGACCGGAAGCTGCGATAACTCTGGTGTCTACCATTAGCAGCCAACTTTTACTCTCCGATGTTTACATAAAAATTGAATTATGGATTATAAATAAAAAAAATATTGCCCAGAAACATTATCAACCTATGGATTAACCGATTCAGCCGCGTTTGTTCTCGTTTTAATGCCATTGAACAAATCTTTTGATCAGATTGACAGCTACGGTGAGACGATCTCCCGTAAAAGCTCCGTAAAGGTACATGTTGTGATGTCTGTGTTTGCTTCCCCTTTCGCGAGTTCGGATTACTCAGTGATGATACTATATACCTAAATAATATGTGGAACCTCAGCTTTAATCGGATATCTTGTATGTGCAGCTACGATAAGTAATAAAGCTATCTTTTATCTTGAGTTCTGTGCCAAAGTGCGTTAGCAGTTTTCGCTCAGGGGTCATTTAGATGCTTCTTATGAGACTTGTGTTTTGTTTTGGTAAAAATGGTTTGTATCGTCAGTTAGCTGAGATTAATAGGTTCTTAAATATTATGATCCCCTGAGACACAGTGTCGTGAAAAAAAAAAAAAAGGTACCCGCCGGCGGGGACCTTGGGGCTTAACAGGACGTCCAACCCAGTCTCATGGCATTTCGTGTTCACCAACACGATTTTCCCCTTTTTTTCGTGTTGCACAGCACGATTTTAAAAGCAATGTATTTCTACTGGTAATGTGTTTCGTGCCAGCAGCACGTCTTTTTCTCCGGTCGGGTTGTGGCACTATGTTTCGTGCAGAAGGCAACGGAGGGACTATTTTATTTTGAACATCATTATTTACTAATAAAAACGATTTAAATTAGAGTGTGTATTTTTCTTTCATATTGGTAACCGTTTTATAAAAGCAATAGCTCACTTCAGGCCGTGGTATACGCTCATTATATCACAGCTAAGGGGGTTGTCTGTTCTCACTTGCTTGGTTTCAAAACATAACAAATGCCATAATCTGTTCATTGGGGACCATAACATCAATGCTATTTTTCATTGCTGTTGCCGGCCACTATTACTCATGTAAACCTACTTCTGCTGCGCCCCCTGTAATCTCAGATGCACCCTGAGTCATTTTGTTCTGGAACCGGGCCTGTACGTGGCCATATACTAAACAAAATACAGAGCCCATTCCGTGTCCTGTTATTGTTTACTTCCTCTCCGCCTTCTTCTGGTGATTTATCTGACGTCCAGCGCTCTGTCTTTTAACCTCTTTTCCTTTCTCTTTCTTGATCCTCCTTAGCAACCTTCATTATAGTCCTTGACAGTGGGCTGTACTGTATTAACAACATGTCACATGTTAAGAAGTTACAATCAGAATCGAGTATTCAACTAAGCCGTGTAATACAAGTTGTTAGTAGCCTTAAGGGCCTACACAGTTGTTATGCTATACCATATTGCCCTTCACTGGATGTATAATGAGCTGCACTAAACTACATTTTAGCATTTAAAATACCTAGCCATTCTTTTGCGGTTATTTTGGTGAAAGTAACTCAAAAGTAGTGTAACTCATTACATTTCAGAGACAGTAATATTGTAATGTAACTTATTATACTTTCAAAAGAGAGTAATAAGTAATATGTAATATATTACATTTTGGAAGTAACTTGCCCAACACTTGTTGGAGGACTTGTTGGTATTGTGATATGCTCTCTGTTCTTTTAAGACAGCCTGTCTGCTGATATTGTTTCAGAGACAGAACAGTAGCTTGATCCGTTTGTTGTTTTGGAGCCTCCTAACTAAAGCATGTTTTCTGATTACCCTCACCTCTGTGAGTTTAACCCCAGGCAGGGGCGGTTCTAGGGGGGCCTGGGGGGGCCAGTGCCCCCCTAACACTGACCTCTAACCCCCCTGTGGCCCCCCTAAAAATGAAAAGTGAAAAAAATGAAAAATGTATGATTTATTACACGATTTATTGAATATAATATTTTTATATACATATTATATGGTGTTAGTGCAAAAATTGTACTATAACTTAAGCTGAAGCTAACAGTAATAATTATAAGATATATCTGAAATAAATAAGTGTACTGAAACAAATACCAATAACTGTATTGCATTGTTTTCTTATGTGCAATTACTTCATACTGTCTAGTTCTCTTTTTCATCCTGCATTTATTGTGCCCCCCTCAGAAAATAACTGGCCCCCCAGGGGCCCCCCCAGTCAAATTGGTCTAGAACCGCCACTGACCCCAGGTAAAGCTAATACTTGACCTGTTAGCATTTATGCAGATGTGACGCTAACTCTAACAGACGTGAGCAAGCACTATGATTCTTGCCCAACAAGACATCTGTATGGGCGCATAAAACGGAGCGCTACATTTCCTTATTACTACACAACACTGTGTCTAGGTACAAGGGGGTCGGTTGAGTGCCATGATGAATGCTATGCCCCCCAGAATGAGACAGCAATTTATGTATGGAGGAAGGGGAGCAAATTATCTCGTTTTACTAGTGTGCAGGTGGTGTGATAAATCTCAGGCCCCGGTGGCCATTTTAAGAGCAGCTTGGCCTGTTTTGCAGACCCCCCCAGACTATGAAGAGAAGCAGGCATCTTTATGAGATTCACATTCCTAGGCACATCTGAGGCTATGTTTTAATAATCATTTAACTAGGCTACATGTAATGCATAATTATACCAAACTGCTGTTTAAGTGATTTTTATAGGCACATTTCACTGCCAAAGAAATGGGATGGCTGCTGTTTTGAACAATAACCGTTGTGATATGCATGATGGAGTTTCTGGGTCTAGTTTATTTTGGAAATCACGTATTTTTTTGAAATATTTTCACACAAGTAAAATAATGATAAACAAGAAGGCCAATAAGGTATCGACCATTATTATGATGGACCCCACTAATATTCAAAACACACAAAAAATGCTCTGACAAATCATTGCCAATGTTCCAACCTTTTAAGGCTGCTTTATTCTCACTAAATGTAATGATTTTAAGCCCATAATGCCCTGCTCTATAATTATCTAACGTACATGCTCTCATGATATCATGATGTGACCTTTGCCATGTGACCCCTGAGGTGAAGGTCGCATCGTGGTTCCCAATATTGTTCATTTCAATTGGTTGCTGGTTTCATTTAATTTAATTTCAAACCTTTATTTACCCAGGTGTATCCCATTGAGACCATTGATCTCTTTTTCAAGGGAGACCTGCTCAAGTAGGTTCCACATTAAACATAAAAACATAAACAGAACAACAAAAAGGAAATTTTACAGCATCATTACAGGGATTACAATTTACAATAACTATCCACATGAGCAGGTACCAACAGCTTCCGATTGAGTAGCATCCAACCGAGCTTTAAATACATTTAGAGGCACCAGATTGCTCAGTTTCCATTTCAATTGCAGACTAATCCAAGACAGAGGAGCTGCGCATCTAAAAGCTATCTTCCCCAAGACAGTCCTAGCAGTTGGCACATTTAATAAAACTACAGCATGCGATCTCAGGCAGTAGCCACTTATTCGCCGTGAGATCAGGGAGCAGATGTAGGATGGAAGTTTCCCTAACATGGTTTTATATATAAAAATGTACCAGTGACTGAGCCTCCGTACAGTTAGCGAAGGCAAACAAGCCCTTGCATACAGGGTACAGTGATGGGTTAATGCTTTACAGTTTGTCACAAATCTCAGTGCACTGTGATACGCAGCATCTAACTTGACCAGGCAATTGGCAGGTGCATTCATATAAATCAAATCACCATAGTCCAGCACAGGTAAAAAGGTCACAGTGACTAGCCTTTTCCTGGCCTCAAGCGAGAAACAGGACTTGTTCCTGTAGAAGAAACCTAGCCTAAGCCTCAGCTTTTTAAGCAGGTTATTGACATGACGTTTAAAAGTGAGACAATCATCAAGCCAGATACAAGTATTTGTAACAGGTAACCACTTCAATTTGTATTCCTTACGTAGTTACAATATCTACAACAGGCTCTGGTGTTGTTTTAGCTTTAGAAAAGAGCATTACCTTGGTTTTATCAACATTTAAAAGAAGCTTTAGTTCAGAGAACTGAGTCTGAATAATGTTAAAAACTGCTTGCAATTCAACAACAGCCTCCTTAATGGAGGGACCTGCACAGTACATCACGGTATCGTCCACATAAAAATGTAAGGTTGCTCCATCGACATTTTCACCTAAACTATTGATGTAGATGGAGAATAAAAGTGGACCTAAAACAGAACCTTGAGGAACACCATTAGTAATGTTTAACCACTCAGAAGACAGCCCATCAAAATGAACACATTGGGACCTTTCAGAGAGGTAGTTCACAAACCACCCTACTGCATGGCTGGATATGCCAATACTGAGTAGCCTCTGCTTTAAGATGCGATGATCGACGGTATCAAACGCTTTGGAAAGGTCAATAAATAGAGCTGCACAACTCTGCTTATTATCTAAAATACTCGCCACATCATTCACCACTTTCATTGTCGCAGTGATGGTGCTGTGTTGCTTTCTGAAGCCTGACTGATGTCATTTGTACATAAAAACACCTTTACCTGTTCACTCACTAGTCGTTCAAGAATCTTAGCCACAACTGATCATTTAGAGATTGGCCTATAGTTATTTAATAAGGTGGCCTCCCCACCTTTTAGTAGAGGCAGGACATACGCTGACTTTCACAATTTTGGAATTGTGTTTGATCTGAGGGAGAGGTTAAAAAGAGTAGTGAGAGGTGGAGCAATAAAATCTGCAGCTATCTTTAAAAAGAAGGCTCTACGTTGTCCGGGCCAGCCGGTTTCTTAGGATCTAACTTGGTTAAAGCTTCATGAACAACATCAACAGTAAACGGAGTAAAACTAAAAGGGTTTTCCAAAACACGTTTTTCAGAATCACAGACTGTAGTGTTCACAGAAGCAGAGTTAGTGACAGAATTGGTATTGGTAATCTTTATCAAATATGACCACATATTCCTATTTATATTCTGTAGGAAGCTGATAAAGATGGTGGCTCCGATTCCCCAATAAAACAGTTGTCAGTTGAAATAAAAATATCACACACATGAGATACAGCTCAGCCATTTATTTCCAGATGAAGGAACAATGTACTTTGCCCTGCGCGCATTGATTCAAAAAGACTAAGGCATGTTACTGTATGTTAGTCCTATTCTCTTGTTTACCTCTTTAGAATGGATACAAAGGGAAATCAATATGCTCTCTGGCAGGTCCGTAAACAGCCTCCATCCGATATTTACTGGTGCTCTTCTCTTGCTACTGTCTCCATCTACCCCACCCAAGTTTAGATTTCTGCCTAGGCCGAGTCACTCTATCACTGAGCCTCCTCTCTGATATATTCCCCCTGTTCCTCCCGCGGCTATCGCCCATCAAGGTGGCAAGGTCTTTAATCGATGTGGAGCCAAATGGGTCCTGGAAAAGGCCATTTAGCCCGGGCTGTTGGCACTGCTGCTCGGACAAAATGATGAAGCTTCTTGTTGGAGATAAAAGGAGGCAGAGAGGCTAGCAGAGAGTAGGACTAGATAGCAGAAATAATGGTGGATCTGGGTGGGGCCAATGCCTGTATGTATATACGATCCGTCTCATATTATTAGAGTTTGGACTATTGCATGCTCAAGATTTCAACTCATGTTTTCACATATTGCTCACATTTAAGTGGTGAGTGCTGTGACACTGTGGTGACACAGCCTCTTCCAAACCAACTCTGAGTTTATCTTGCTTTCTCCTTGATATTTAAATGCTTCTTATTAAGAGAATAATTAGTCTAGTTGCCTCATAGAGTCCTGTTGTGAACCAGGGAATGTTGAATACACCAACGTTTTATGTTCGAAATGTACAGTACGCTTCACCAGCACATAGAAACTACCGGATGCTACTGCAACTTGCATATGTTGGGCAATTTGCACAATAAGCATAAGTTGCGTTTATAAGCATGAATTAGCATTATAGCATATTGTGCTCTCTTTATTCAATGGTCGCATGGTAGTCAAAATCAGTCCACAAGAGTATACAAATATGGCAATTTTCTGGTGAACCACTGTGAATGCACAGGAGTGTAAATGTGAAGGTGAAACAGGATATAGAAAATCGCAATTCTCATCCCACTGTTGTGTTGTAGTTCCTGAAGCCCAAAAGTTATCACCTGAAATAATAGTTGCTAAAGAAGTGAAAAAACGAAGCTAAAATTGAATATATACACCAGTAGTAGAATGTAATCTGGATGAGGAGAGTGATACACTTTCTATTTAGCTTTCACTCATTCTCGTAAAGTCAGATGTCAATAATCTGCAGTTTATTATTGATACCGACGTAGAAATACATTAAAAGTCACCTATTGTGCAAAATGCACTTTTTGATGAAAACACTGAATAAAAGTCAAGCAATATGCCGTATCACAAACAATGCGTGACGTGTTTTGGAAGAAATATGGTCTGTGTTTACATTAGCAAGCATCGCTAACACTCAAAGTTAACGCTGTACTGGAGTGAATATGTGTAAAGAAGCTGGAGATAAAAGGAACTCACCTTGTGGTAAACCCACAAGAGAGAACTTTTGAGCTCCATACTGTTTCAGAAATAAGCCTACTTCAGAGGCATGTTTTGTATCAACCCAGTCTCACGGCACTTCGTGTTATAGTCACGACATTTAATCTATTGATTTGTGTTCACCAACACGATTTTCCCCTTTTTTTCGTGTCACACAGAACGATTATTTTAAAAGCAAAGTATTTCTATTGGTAGTATGTTTCGTGCCTGCGGCACATCTTTTTGTCCGTTCGGGTCTTGGTCTGTGGTCTGTGGGGTTCATAAAAACATGTTCTTACTCAATATCAAGCCACGATTATTGTTTTTATTTTAAATCGTATAATGTCGGGCTTTTTTTGTCGTCTGTGAGGAAAAGAAATGGGGCTCAGAGCCTCAGAATACTGAAATCTGTATTTTTAAAAATCTTTTTTTTCCTTCTAATTTGTTATTCTTTTCTAAATAACACACTGTTATTTACTCACCAATAACACACAATTATCCTTGTTTTTATTTATTTGTTCAATTCCATAATCTCGGGCTTTTTTGGCGTCCGTCAGGAACTGAATTTCAAAATAAAAATAACTGGAAACAGACGTAACATCATTACGATACACAGCCACTGAACTCAGCTATGGTTTAAGCTCGCTGATTGGATGTTTTAACCGCAATGGATGGAGGGATATGGTGTTCATGCCATGTCAAATCCGAAACACTTTTTAAAAAAAGAAAATAATACTTTATTCAGAGTGTTTTTGCTTTTCTCTTTGAAAGTCATCACATAACGGCATTGTAATACACAGTTCGGCTGCATTACATATTACAGAAATATAGAATATAAAAAATCAAGAAGATACTATAAGTGATTTCTACAATAAAACAGTTTAGTGCAGGATGTACCATATTAATAGGAGGAGGTGCAAAACAGAAAAAACGAATAACCTTTATTTAAACATTAAATAATACTTTAGGTTAATGTCTTCTTTTAAATAAGAAAAAGCTTTGGGGGTATCAAAAGATAAATATTAAGCCTGACAAAGTACTTAATGTCTAATATATTGCTTTCCTGCAATGTTAACTATGTTGAAGCACTTATTTTAACTGATATTATACATATGAATTATACTCTTATGTATGTAGATAGTATACGAAATGTGCAGAATATGACAGTTTAATGGTGGAGGTATACACACATATTGATAGATGTCTTGTAATTCACTGTTGAGGAACATCAGCTGCGACCCAAGTTTTTCATTCATTGCATAACTAAACCATAGTTGTGTATATGAATATGTCAATACATCTTGAAAGGGATGTGCAAAATAGCCATTATACAGTCTTTAATTAACTATTAGTAGAGAATAACGAGTAATGAATATACTTTATTACTCGTTTCCATTCATGTCAATTGCAGATAAATATTTAGTCTTCTCAAGCATCAACTATCAAATATCTCTCCTGATTGTTGGCACTTGACAATCACCTTACCTGAATTTTACTCAGGTGTAACTAAAGTCTGATTTAAGGGTTGTTTATATTTCACATCATTAATCAGAATCTGCAAAGTAACTCAAATAAGTGTAGTGGAGTAAAAATACCAGGTTAACCTCTGAATTGTAGTGAAGTAGAATTACAAAGTAACAATGAGCTGTCATGTGGGTATATATTAATGCTGCGCATTATGGACACAAACGATTTTCACCCATTTATTAATTATATGTTTTACATTTGATAACACCAATATGTTTAATACTGGCAACTTCTAATTGTGGGAAAAACGAAAACGTTCAGTAGACGTCACATAGAACATTTTGCGAAACACAATAGAGTGGCGAAGTCACGCCCATCTACTCCATGGGACCTTATTTCGGAAAAATAATGTATTATAGTCAATGGAGAGAGAAAACGTATCTTTCGATCCCGTTTGAATTGTGCCATGAATTACACATGATGTTTGTCAATCTTAAAAAATAATTTCCATGTCAAAAAAGTCACAGTTTGTCGTAAAACTGTTGAAATATAAGACTAAAAAATATAAAATAAAATATGCAACTAGAAAGATATAATCTATCTATATGGCGCTGGCTAAGATAAGATAACTTTAAC
This sequence comes from Pseudochaenichthys georgianus, assembly GCF_902827115.2. Taxonomy (NCBI): domain Eukaryota; kingdom Metazoa; phylum Chordata; class Actinopteri; order Perciformes; family Channichthyidae; genus Pseudochaenichthys; species Pseudochaenichthys georgianus. Next base: position 15,950,201 of record NC_047503.1, on the reverse strand, counting down.
AAGATGCCTGTGTGCTTAGTACCAGGTTGTTATCATACCAGCAATGGGTCTTGCTCGTTCTTTCGCTTCCCGTCTGATGAAAGGACCAGGAGTGGCAGGATCAAGTTAGCTACCTAGCTAGTAGCTAGCACGTTAGCCTTAATATGAAGTAACATTAAGTAACCCAAAATGTTAAACAGTAAGAGTAGTAGTCATATTTCGTGAACCCTTTGAAGAGTACTGTCACCGGTGTGATCATTCTATAATACACAATTTAAAGAGCCTGTGACAGCATCCCAACAACTGTTGTGCAATGAAATATTGGGCTACTAGTAATCTCGAACCGTCAGTTTAAAAAAGAAAAAGCGATACCGTTCCGTTAAATATCAATAATTTCGAACATCGCGGGGAAATTCCATCGACTCATTTTGAAGTTTTGGGGGAAGCCGGAAGTGACGTCAATGCGGGAACGCTTCGAGAGCCAAACACGGACAAAGTGTGTTGTCATGCTTTTTGTAGTTGTAGTACACCAACAACATGGATTAAACGTGTGTTTTTTTTTACCACAATGTTGGGGAAATTAATGGATAAAATGCACGGATTATTATTATTATTCCCACTCCGATCGGGACACTAGGTCCACCGTTTCCCCGCAGCGAGGCTCCCCCCGTTGACAGTTTACGTGGGCTGGGTGCAGTGGCGGACTGGCCATCGGGACGAATCCCGATGGGCCGGTACCGAAGTGGGCCGGTCGGATAAGTAACTAGCACATCCCCCATAGGCGGCGCGTGAGGCTCAGGTTTGGGAAGGCTAAATAACTTATTTTACCTGACGCTGCCCGCCTCCGGCGTCTATAGAAAAGAGATCAACTCAGTGTGCGGAGTTTAAATCTCTCAAATCATATTACAGGATAAAGGAAATACAGTTTAAACTGCCGTATGCAGAGAAGACGCTGACGTGTCGCACTTATCATTCATATTACATCATCAATCAGATCATCGATCATATAATATCATAATATATCATATATTTCATTATCTGAGTCAGCTTCTCCAGCCTCATCTGGCCGTGCAACACTCAGTGTCACAGACTGTATGCAGAAGTATTATTTTAAGCAACACATTATGTTGACGAAACACTTGAGACAAATGTAATTAAAGTCAGATCCACTCGTGTCTTAGACGTGAACGCGCTCTCAGCTGGAGAGAGAAACCCTGGCTTGATTTACCGAGTTGATAACCAGCGTCGTAGGACCGCTTAGCGAGATCTCGTTTGTTAGTTTGTTGTTGTTAGTTAGTTAGTTAGTTTGTTACTAAAACATATCCAGGGTCTGTTGAACTGGCTTTGTAGTACAGGGCACAGGTGGCAAGCAGCGCTAATGTCAAAGACACAGACATTATACATTATATTTGTATTTTACCAGGATGCAGTGACACAAATATTTACATATTTACATTTACTATCTACAGCACCCGCCGCCCCTGACATCCCCCACTCCCCCTGTTGACCATTTACTAGCGGTACCGAAGTGGGCCGGTCGAGAGTCCCGGGATGATTTGTAGTCCCATTCCACCACTGGCTACATGACCATATGATCGCCCATATTGACGCACCTCATTCCTAAACTTCTAACAGATACAACATAAACCGATCCTTCAGCCTCATATGAGCTCTCAGACACGTTCAACATTAACCTGTCATCGCTGTCTGAGCTTGCTGCTGTGTGCGCCGTCGTGCGTTTACATCTGACTGTATATATATAAAGGTTTACATGCAGATGCTGGGATCCTGGACGGTGCAGCTGGAGCACTGTGCCCGCAATGACGTCACCCATCATTTGGCGGGACTTGAAGAATCCGCGAGAAGATCCAGAAAATTGTCAACATTGAAGGGCAGATTAATGGTTATCAAAGTACAAATATCCAAAATCAGTTCAGTAACGGTTTTCAAGGGGACAATATGTACTCGAATTGATGGGTTTGGATGATGGGGGAAAACCGTGTCACAGGCTCTTTAAGCCCGGGGGAGAAATGCTAACGCTAGCATCGGCGATCGCCGATCTTTTCTACTTCATGCTATCTGCACAAATGGTTGACATTAAACATTAAAAAGACCAGGCAGTTCAGAGAGCATCAAAGGAAGACAGGCAGCTTTGCATGACATTCTTCTGGATGTGTTTCATTGTGGTGATAGTGAGGGTAGTCAATCGTTTTGTTGACAAGACAGTAGTGACGGCCATCTTGGTGACGTGTGTTGTTCTGCGAGACCAGAGATGTATAGTTCATTGAGCGTTTCACACAAACAAATGTGTTACTTCACAGTTTTACGACACATTTTTTTTTTTTGACTTGCAAAATTATCTTTTAAATTGACAAACATCATATGTGTAATTCGGGGCACAATTCAAATGGGATCGAAAGATAATCTTTCTCTCTCCATTGACTTCAATACATAATTTTTTCTAAATAAGGTCCCATGGAAGTCCACCGGAAGGGGAGGGACTTCGCCACTCTATAGCCAGCATGTGTAGTTCTGGGGGGGCGTTCGATTCCAATTTTGGATAGTCTGGCGTGGTTTTGTTCCATTTCAAACAGCTGTTTGACGCTCGGCGTAACCTTGGCGCACTGCAACTCCAACATCCAATCCCAGAGCTTGAAGATTAATCACAGGGACAGTAGTCCTAAACGATAGCTGGGGATTATGGGTAGTGTAGTGTCTTCGGCCATCCTAAACTCAGAAATGTTTTTCGGATTTGATATGGCATTAACACCATATCCCTACATGCATTGCGGCTAAAACATCCAATCAGCAAGCTTAAACCATAGCTGAGGATCTTGGGTAATCAGTTCAGTTCAATGATGCTCGAAATGTCCCTTATAGGCCTACGTCTGTTTCCGGTTATTTTTATTTTGAAATTCAGTTCCTGACGGACGCCAAAAAAGCCAGAGATTATGGAATTAAACAAATAAATAAAAACAAGGATAATTGTGTGTTATTGGTGAGTAAGTAACAGTGTGTTATTTAGAAAAGATTAACAAATTAGAAGGAAAAAAAGATTTAAAAAAATATGGATTTCAGTATTCTGAGGCTCTGAGCCCGATTTATTTTCCTCACAGACGACAAAAAAAGTCCGACATTATACAATTTTTAAAATAAAAACAATAATCATGGCTTGATATTGAGTAAGAACATGTTTTTATGAACCCCACAGCTTCCGTGTCTTCCAAGACCTGAATGGACAAAAAGACGTGCTGCAGGCACGAAACATATACCAATAGAAATACATTGCTTTTAAAATCGCTCTGTGTGACACGAAAAAAAAAAAGGGGAAAATCGTGTTGGTGAACACGAATCAATAGATTAAATGTCGTGACTATAACACGAAATGCCGTGAGACTGGGTTGTTTGTATAGATAAGGCCCTATAATATATTGTTCAAATATAGCATAAAAGGTGAGCTTTAGGGGGGACATTTTCTTTATGTTTATTCGTAGTACAACTGCCAGTGTTACAACAGATGCGTTACACACATGCATTTCCAAACATTTGGACTACCTATGTTGCAAATGTATTGTCTTTTCAATTTACACACGGCATCTATTGCACGTCTGTCCGTCCTGGGAGAGGGATCCCTCCTCTGTTGCTCTCCCTGAGGTTTCTCCCATTTTTCCCTTTAAACTGTGGGTTTTCTCCGGAAGTTTTTCCTTGTACGATGTGAGGGTCTAAGGACAGAGGGTGTCGTATTGTCATACTGATATTCTGTACACACTGTGAAGACCACTGAGACAAATGTAACATTTGTGATATTGGGCTATATAAATAAACATTGATTGATTGATTGATTGATTGATTGATTGATTGATTGATTGATTGATTAAGAGGTGTTAGAAATTAAAATCAATGTTGATATGGCGTAATTTGAATTAAATACACTATTTTATTTAAATCAGTTTTATTCTGAAAAAAACGGAAGTTCACACTAACTATTAATTTAACACTTTTATTCTGAAAATTCTTCATTTCCGATTAGCATGTGGCGAAATGCTACGTTTTCAAACCGTGAATTGAAGGTGAAATGATGTGATGTTGTACCCTAAACACACTGGGTTTAACACTCATTTATTGACGCTGAAATCACGTTTATTAGGGAATGTTTAAATAACCACAGAAATCAGAATGATGTAATTTAGCAACAGAAAAAGGCAGGAATTGCATTGGACCCGCCCCCCGACGACGCCGGCCAATAGGAGAAGACCTCAGATGACAACAGGAAGAGCAAGCCAAGAATCTATCTCTTCTACCTCCTGACCTGGGCTGACATGGGGAGAGTGTCTCCGCTTGCAATTTCATTTGTACACCACCGCATCTTTTGTGTAATTAAATGCTGTTAACTTTTATAAGCTTCCCTTGACTCTTTTCAGTCTCTCCTGCTCTCAGGGTTCAAGAATTACTTACAAAGGTTAAAAAAAACAAGTGTTAGCTGAAAAAAGAAAAAGAAGACCCAAGCTAAAAAGTCTAACTCAGACAGAGATAACACACTATGGTGGGTGAGTGTAAGAATGGAGCATCTGCTGCTGCCCACTGGGCCCCCCAGCTAGAGCGAGCACTCACACAATCAGAACCAGACTGCAGCTGATTCTAATGAGGCTGAGGCCTGCCGGGCAGCAGGACACCAGTCATGGCTCTCTGATTCTTGTCCCAAAGCTCCTCACACATCCTCCACTGTTTCACACCATCCTCATGGTTTTACACTCTGCAATATTTCCCCCCAGCATTGGTTCTTCAAAGTAGCCACAAATTAACAGACCTGATTAGACTGTCACTGGACAGGAACATAATTGACATGGATTTATTATTAATACAACTGCAGCATTAATTGCCATTGCCATTAATTATGTCATCCAGTGCTATGTCTCCGTTGCCTCCCTGAGCCACTAGCACGCCTGTATAATATTAGCATTGTTAAGCTAGTTTTAAAGAAATGTGTTTGTTATCCCGAACCCTAACCGACAGGCAGATTGTTTTGTTTAGTGATTGCAGATTTCTCTAGATGGTTTTCAGAAGTGTCTGGCCAGAAGTTAGCAAATGGAGTTAACATCTTGCGGCAATGATGGTAGGTTTAAGAAACGTACAAAATAATGTATTACTTCAACTAAAGTGGAAATCACTGAGTGCAGACTTCCACAAAGGCCAATGGTGCATTTCAATTCTCCTCGGATGGTCCCACTTCCTGAGGTGCTAACTCTTTGTTTTTCTACATTGGTGTGTTAATGGATTTTTAGCCATAATAATAACATGGACACTGCAAAGAACATGTGGGGTTATATAGTATTACAGTAAGTGTTAGACAATATGTTATCATCTGTATCTGAGTTCTTCTAACTTGATAGGTGTCATGTGAATGATCATTTTTGCTATTATTCTGACATTACCCGAATGCAGCACAAACGCAATGTTGACGAAAGGGAAACATAATTTGTGTATCGGCCCCCTGATCTACATCTGTCCAAAAAATAAACAGTTTTATTTTCTGACCAATGCAGCAGCCTTCTATTCATGTAGATCGGGGCCAGTACCTTTTTTGCTGTAATCCTGCTGACTGACAGACAGACAGGCTCACTCAAGTGTTGCAATGTATTCCTGACCAGCACCTGCCCTTTTTCCCTTATCCAAACTCCAACTCCTTCAGTCTGTTTGTGTCTCCTTTGTGCCCATTATTCATTCACTCCAACACTTTTTTCTTTTCCGTCTCAGTCTCTCCATCATCAGGAGGGATAAGCCCAAACAAATCTGTTAATAGCCTTTGCCGGGCCGTTGGTCTCATAGGAATGATACCTACTCCCTCTCATTTCAAACGACCCTAATGGCATATTGACGTGCGCACAGATTAACAGATTATTGTATTTGTGTGTGTATACTGGGTAAGGAGTGCACACTACTCTCAGTGTATTTTCTAATCCAACTTCAGAGCGTCTTTTATCATTTTGGATCACTCGGAAGAAATCTAAACTTGTCCTTTTGCCCTTAAACTGGTGAATAATTAGCTTGAGCTATACCACCAGCATAGGGGGAGTTTACTCTTAAGACCCTTTGATTAATTGTGGACTGCAAAAAACCTCCAAAGAAAACCCTCCAAAAAACGAACAAATAGGTCGATTATTCAGCAGTTTATTACGACCCATAGTCACGTTTTAAAGTTTAGCACCTCTAGTGGTCGTGTAAGACACAACAATTTGAGGCAATTGCAAATGCTCCGGAGGGTCGTATATTCACAAATAACCCTCTCTGGAAAATCCTAAATTGTAGAATAGTTTGGCCATTAAAATGCTTTTTGATTAGATTTCTAGCGAGAAGTGTATATTGTACTTTTGGAATCAACGTCCAGTGGATGTGTAGGATCTATAGTTTGATAGATATTACGAAGATTATTTGAGGTCTCGCCAGGAGAATGTGTATATACTACGTCTTTCCCCTATTCATTTCAATTGACGGCAGCGTCCATGTAAAGTTGGCGTCAACCCTCATGGGGTGAGTATTTCCGGTCTCGAAATGTTCATAATAAAACCGGAAGTATTCCCCGCACTGTCAAATGATTTCACAGGGATATCTGCACTACTCATCCACGAAAAACATCAGTTTATCCTTGTTAATTACACAACATTGATTGGTTTAAATTGTGTACAATGCTTTTGTGTTTTTAACCTTCGATTCGGAGAAACAAATAGTTGTTTGGGAGTTTAGGATGGCCGAAGACACTACACTACCCATAATCCTCAGCTATCGTTTGGGACTACAACATCCGCTTTGCTTGACAAACCCCGTGATTTGTCCTCAAGCTCTGTGATTGGATGTTGGAGTGGCAGTGCGCTAAGGTTACGCCAAGCTTCAGGCAGCTCTTTGAAATGGAATGAAACCACAGCAGACTATCCAAAACTGGATTCGAACTGATTCCATAGATGTGTCTCCCATCACCCAAAACCCCTGACTATTCTCTCAACTCAGTATTTACATTCTTTAATTCTAAGAAAATCAGTAATATCTTTAAAAACTACACGTCCTTTTCTATCCAATCTACCAATTGGATAAAATATAAAAGTCAACTGAATTACTATTGATACTACAAGGAGATGTATTGTGTGAAGAGAAATTGAAGATGTTGTTTAATTACTGATATATTTATGATCCACATCACATATTCAGTTTCAGCGGCAGTTCTTCCAGTTTGTCTAGAAGTCTTATAATCAGGGCTCTATAAATAGAGAACTACGGCAGATGTGTAATACTTAATGCAGCCGAACCCGTGTATTACAATGCCGTTATGTGATGACTTTCAAAGAGAAAAGCAAGCACATTCGGAATAAAGTATTATTTTCATTTTTTTTTTAATGTTTTCGGATTTCACATCGCATGAACACCATATCCCAACGTGCATTGCGGCTAAAACATCTAATCACAGAGCTTCAACCATAGATGAGGATTATGGGTAGTTCGATTTTTTAGCCTATCAAAACCTCTGAAACACGAAATGTGTCTCTCAGAATCGAAAGGGAAAAATCTATGGAAAAAACACAAAAGCAGTGTACACAATTAACCAATTAATGTTGTGTACTTAACAAGGATAAACTGAGGTTTTAGTGGATGAGTGTGACGACCCCTCCACACCACGTGGGGTGCCGTCTGTTTGTGTGTGTGGTATGTGGGTGTTTACAGGTTCCAGTGCTGATGAGCTGCACCTGTCGGGGAGGATACCTGCCTGATGGGCTACACCTGGCGAAAGAATATAGGAGGAGCCCAGCCGGATACGTCTCTCTCACTCCTCTGGGCACTCTCTCTGCGCCAGTTTCTGGGACCTATTGCTGGTGTCCATTCGGTTGTTTGTGTTCAAGAATAAACTGTTATATTCTTACCTCTCGTCTCACCTCCCTGCTTTATGTTACAGCCCAGGAGCCGGGTTGTAACAATGAGTATGGCAGATATCACTGTGAAATCATTTGTCAGTGAGGGGAATACGGTTTTATTATGAAAACTTCAAGACCGGAAATACTGTTTTCACCCGGTGAGGGTTGACGCTAACTTTACATGGACGTGGATTCTAAAAGTACAATATACACTTCCCGCTAGAAATCTAATCAAAAATAATTTGAATGGCCAAACTATTCTACAATATAGGATTTTCCAGAGAGGGTTATTTGTGAATATACGAATACGACCCTCCGGAGCGTTGGCAATTGCCGCAAATTGTTGTTTCTTACACGACCAATAGAGGTGCTAAACTTTCAAAGGTGACTATGGGTCGTAATAAGCTGCTGAACAATCGACCTAGTTGGTCGTATGAGTTGGAGGACTTGTTGCACATAATATATTACAAATCTGTAAAAACCTAATTCGTAGAGTTTACACAGTAATTTAACTATTTCATCTTTTTTTTGTTATGAATGAATAAAAAGATATACATGCTATATGTGTAACATTAATGGATGTTAAATCCATTTTCACTTCAATATATCTTCTCTTGCAAACACATCACCTTCGTGAGGGAGCATATTGCAGATGGTTGTTGGGGCTTGGCTATTTTTAAAGCGACAATAAAACCACAGGAAAAAGGGGACTTGTGGGTAATGTCAGTGGTGTAAAGAACAGGAGGGGACAAAGTCATGAAAATATCCCCACGGAGTCATCTCATCCTTTATTTCAAGCCCCGTAGCTAAACTAATACAGTAAAACGGTCTAAGACTGCCCTTTATTTCTCACCCTCATCTGAGTGTGTGTTTGGGTGTGCTCGTTGTGCATGAGTGCACTCCTGCTGTGCCTGATCATTGTGAGAAGAAGTGCTAAAATGGTGCGCCATTGGTTTTAGTATTTTGTCCATATATTCCCTCTATGGAGAAGATGAAACTCTGGCACACCACGGAAACAAGATATACTCTGACATCTCATTGTGTTACTTAGCCATCACATGCACTTTTACGAATGTTTTCTGCCCATTTAATGACTGTTGTCAGTTGTATTTACTACAAATGTAATGTTTCATGAAAGTCAAACTGAACACATTTGTAGGCCATAAGGTGAACATCCAATGTTATGAAAGAGCCACACTTTTGTTGGGTTTCACTGTTAGCTAAGTGAGGTTTAGGTACCAACATATGTGATTATAGGGTTAAGTTTGATACATTTATGAAGTCACAGAAGTTATGCATTGAACTATCAGGCAATGTCTTCCCCTCTACCTCCTTGCTTTAAACACAAAATATATCATTAAAGGTACTGTGACGACCCCTCCCCCCTTCTGCCTGGCTGTGCTCCCTGCCTTGCTGTCCTCTGGCAGGTACTGGGAGTGTCGTCCTGTTTGTGCCCGCCCATCTAGAGGCGGAGCCACAAGAAGGTATAAAGGTTGCCCAGCTGCAAGGATCACTCTCTGATTCAGATCCTGGCATGCGGCAGCAACCTCAGCCTACAGCCTGTGCTAGGTTTGACGCACCCTCCAACATGCTACAACACCCTTCCACACACCCACACACTGCTCACACTACTGACAGTCTAATTCTTACATACATTATTCATCAGAGGTGTTCTTCTATAACCTGTTAAATAAACATATATTTGGCATTTAACTCTGTGTTCACACAGCTGGTTGGTTGACTCTGAGTTTTGTAGGGGAAAATAGGTCAGGTTGATCTTACTCTATGTCTAAGTAACTGGTCTTACTCACAGTTGTGTTTCTGTCAAAGGCAAGCTATGTTTTCCGGTATTGCTGTTTTGTGTTAAAGGCTGTCAAATGTTTGGAACCCTTATTCCTGTTAGGTATAAGCAATGAGAGACACAAGTTGTCTCCATTGAACCTTTTTTTGTTATTTTTGTGTAGTAAGTGGCTAGAGCATTTGCTCGGGTGCACTCCATGACTGCCTAGGTGATTTTCAATTGCTGAGAATTAACCGGGTCACTGGGCTTTTGTGCTTAAAATCCTCCCACAATTCTACACGAAGACTAGGGTTGAGTGAGTCAGTAAGCATTTGGTAAGGTAGTTAGCCAGAGGAGTGGGATCTCCATATGTAAAACTGTCTTTCACTATCAGTACTGCTGGAAAAACCTTGCCTTGGTCGGTAAAACAGTTAAATGGCTTCTATTGAAGATTTTGTTGAGTCCCCAAATGAGGATTTGTTGCGTACTTATAAAAAAGATCAGCTTTTGAGAGTGGCTGACCATTACGGTCTTGAACTTCCCAAAAAGTTGAATAAAGAGGAGTTGTTGGAAGAAATAAAGGCACAGTTAGTGGAAAAAAGTGTTTTGTCTGTCTTTCTGGGGCCTGCCTCCCAACAGTCAATTGAGTCGGGTAATGTTTCAGGTATGGTTCCAGTCCCGTCTGGACTTTGGGTTGGACTGTCATTTAAAGAACAGAAGGAGCTTCTAATGCTACACTTGGAACGTGATGTGGAGGTAGAAAAGTTGAGACAAAATGCCCGTCTTCAGGAAGCAGAGATCGCTCAAGTTCAGGTTAGACAAAAACTAGACTTGGAGCGCTACAGATTGGAGCTGATGAGTGAAGGTAAGCTTCCATCTGAGACGAGGAGAGCTGCAGAGACTGTAGGTCAGGTTCCTACAAATCAAGCATTTGATATTGCTGTTAATTTGAGGATAGTTCCGAGGTTCAACGAAAAGGACCCAGACATTTTCTTTGTGTTATTTGAGCGTCTAGCAGAGGCACGAGACTGGTCTGATGTTGAGCGCACCCTTCTGCGTCAGTGTGTCTTCACTGGAAAGGCCCAGGAGGCTTTCGCTGCCATGACTGCTGAAGACAGTAGCAATTACCAGTTGGTGAAAGCTGCTGTACTTCAGGCATTTGAGTTGGTACCTGAAGCATATCGACAGCGCTTTAGGTTACTCAGAAAAGAGAAGCAGTCACATATGGAGTTTGCTCGTGATTTAACCACTAGTTTCAACCGTTGGTGTGTTTCCTCACAGGTAAAAACTGGTCCTCCATGTTAAGGGAGGGGGTGTGACGACCCCTCCCCCTTCTGCCTGGCTGTGCTCCCTGCCTTGCTGTCCTCTGGCAGGTACTGGGAATGTCGTCCTGTTTGTGCCCGCCCATCTAGAGGCGGAGCCACAAGAAGGTATAAAGGTTGCCCAGCTGCAAGGATCACTCTCTGATTCAGATCCTGGCATGCTGCAGCAACCTCAGCCTGCAGCCTGTGCTAGGTTTGATGCACCCTCCAACATGCTACAACACCCTTCCACACACCCACACACTGCTCACACTACTGACAGTCTAATTCTTACATACATTATTCATCAGAGGTGTTCTTCTATAACCTGTTAAATAAACATATATTTGGCATTTAACTCTGTGTGGCCTCCCTATTTGTTCCAGCCTTTGGAAGGTTGTAACAGTACAAATAAAGATTTGGGTAACTAAGAATGCTTCCATTTGTTATGTCATGCAACATTCTGCAATTTACGTTAGGGTGGTCCTTAAAATTGAAAGTCGGAAAGTCTAAGCTCCAACCCCCAGAATTCATTCTTGGTCAAGAAAACTCTCCTGGTGAATTTTTTTTCCTCAATCTGACAACATTTACCTCTTCCTTATCAACCTTAAAGTTTAGCCTCAGTTGCAGCACAGTGGCTGCTGGTGTAGCAGCCCAGGCCGATGAGGGAGGGGTAAAAATGTTGTCAGATTGAGAAAAAAATTCGCCAGGAGAGTTTTCTTGTCTAATGGAATGAGGCTAAACTTCAAGGTTGATGAGGGAGGGGTAAATGTTGTTGGAATTTGAATAAAATTCACCAGGAGAGTTTTCCTGACTATCAGTGGTTGGTAGTTTAAGTGGTTGGAGCTTAAAATAAATGAATTCGAAAATGTACATGGCACTAAGGACCACCCTAATTTACGTATGTAGTTAACTTAGCTTATGTAGGCTACATCAGGTAAAATAACTCAACGTTTACTTTTGGTAACCCACAGGACATGAACTCCATACTCCATGGTTAGAGCTGGCAGCCCTGAAGAGTCCAATGCCCAGTTCATGAGTTTGAATGGTTCACGGAACTGTCAGGCAATGTCCCCCCCTTTTTCAAAACTGAATCTATCATTAAAGGCACTCTTTGGCCCAAAACATATCTTAAAAAAAGGCCCCAGGATTTCTTAACCCAGTATTCTTTATTGGTCATTATACCTTCCTACTGTTTTCTCGATATAATTCGTACAGCCACTAGACGTTAACGCCCTCTTCCATTCTTATCGGTGAGAAACCCTTTGAATACATTATAACGTCGTTCTAAACCTACTAATACGCATAGAAGGCTCTTTCTAACTCTTAGATATGACACAGATAGTGACTAATGACGGCTGCCTAATGGGCTGATATCTTTCAAAGCGGTTGTCAAATGCTGAATGTCTGAATTGTATGAGGTAATTCAAACTAATATAAGCCAATAATTAGTCACAGAGACAGTTACCATTATATGAAGCCAACCAAAGCATCTGTCATCTCTTAGAGTAGAACTTGGACACATTAAGCTGCAGCTTAGCTTTCCAATATTCTTGTAATATTTGGTCAAATGATAATTAAATTGCTTGTGTGTGTATGTGCGGCTCGGTTAGAGAGCCTCTTGCTGGCGTCATTGCTCATGTAGAGACAGGCTTCTTTTAATTTGATCTTTGACAAAGATGGATTCGAAGACATGTCAGACATTAGAAATTCGCATTTTCTGATGTGATTTTGCTGTAATATCTGAAAGATCAGCAGGCGATTAAGCAGCAAAATCATCAACCCAAGGCACTCTTTCCTTTATCAGAGGATATAAATGTGTTCTAGTACAAGGTGCTGTTTGTGCATCCAATACATGTTAAACACCTCCCAGCAGTGCAGTGAATTCAAATCCACTGATTTCAGTAGCTTTACGTCCAGCTGAGACTCTCTCTGCATGCTCTGTCCTAGTTACAATAGAGTCTGGAAAAAGATGTGGTACCAATAATGATGATGCGGTTTGAATGTGGGTTTTTCTCTGGTGCCCCGGTTGTCTCTTCAATGTAGATATGGAGTGTACACATTCTTACAGGTATGAATATCTGAATATCTGTATGTTGGCAACACACACAATGTTGTATTCTGCTCATAGTGATGTTGATTTACACTGCAACACTAGGTAACTATTATCCAGCAGGGGTGGACATTTTACCCAAAGTAATTACATGTGTGCTCTCTAATCTGCTGTAGTACTGTATATTCTTCTGCATACTTGCCTCTACAAGGTGTTTACTAAATACCATACAACGTGTATGCAATTCTGCTAAATGCAATATGAATCATAATTGCATTTCATTATAAAGGAACTTTTCTGCTTTCCAATTTAGCTCTATTGCTGTCAAAAATATATAATTAAATTGTAAAAGAACAATGTTGATTTTCCACTGCAACTCCTTTATATTGTTTAGAGAATCTGCTCCTTCCAGGTTATAACTTTGAAAAAAGCATGGCAGAAACAATTATGGGTCAGTTTTTGGTCTTTTGAAGCCGCATTTCTGGATTTGTTTGCCCCCTTGGAGGAAAAATCCCATAAACCCAACATTTACATATCATCACTTTATACTGAGAAACATTATCATTCATTTAGAGTTGTTCTGGGCCCGCCTGCTGATGGAAGTCCAAATTACTCCTAGCTCTGTCCCTATGTTTTATGAGCAGGAATTAAGGCGGAAGGTAAATAGATGGTCTGCTGTGGAAATGGCTAGCCTTGTTCACAAAATCCTTTTTTGCCAGCTTTAATAAAATGGAAAGATGACATTATTTAACATTGTTCATTTTAGGTCTGCTGCCAATCAACAAATAGAGCATTCAAGTATAGGTAGAAATAAGTAATCCTGATTTACTGTATTTTAGGTTAAAAAATAAAGAAAACATTGATTTAAAAAAAAAATCACCTCATTGTTACAGTATATACTTGATGTACTATGTGGGCTTTTTATGGTATGGTGATGTAACGATCAACCATCTAAAATAGTTGTGTTAAATAAACGCACAAGGGGTTCTTGAATGAAATAATATTATAAAGGCAAAACAGAACTGATAAACGCCGAATCTACTCTTTCCACAAAATAAACAGAGATAGGTTTTATGCGTTATTCCATTATATTGACAGTTTTCCAGCCAAACAACACAAACAAAATTAAACAAAAAGTCCGCTCTGTGAAACCCAAAAGTGTCTTTACTGCCTAATCCAGGACACTATTGTTCATTGGAAAAAACTGCTGCTCCTGCGCCCGTCGGCAGCAAAAACAGAAATGTTTGTAGGCCTATTCAGGCTGTAATCGACAACAAAAGGAAACCCTGCGTTGTAGAGGATATCTGTCTCTATCTGAGCACGTCCTCTCCACGGAGACGTGCTTCTTGGTCGGGCGATGCAATATCCACACCTTCGGTTATTTTCATTTGGAATTCAACCACATATAGCATATAGATGCTAAGGAACACTTCAATAACCTGCTGAATACCAGCATTCGCCACACACACTCTCTCCTCCCGTGAGAACCAAGCTCTCGCATCCCGGTGACGCGCCCACTAAAACGCCTCTGGGCGCGCCGCGACAGGTGAATATGCAGATGAGGCTTGCAGAACCACACCCTCAAACCGTTTCACATTTCATAGTTTAAATGAGAAATTCATTCATACAGTACGTCTAATTTCTGGAAACACCGGGTGAATCACTTGTCACAATAATATTATCATGCCATTGCATTTATGTGGTATTTTAGAGTTGACTAGATATTGATTAAGGCAATAGACTATGATATTCTGCTTGCACCTCGCGTGAAATGGTGGATACCGGAAGTACGGTGTCGCACTTGGCCCAATACCCGTATGTGTATGTGAACGAATACAACCAGCACAGCCCCTAGACGTCCCACAGGGGAAACATTTACATTGTTACAGCAGAGAAGAGCCAAAGACAGCTTAATGTTACCTAAAGCATGCATAAAAAAAGTATTAAAGATTAAAAAAAGAAATTCTATATATTTTTTAAGTTAAACATTTTACATAATACACACCCTGTAACAGTTCTGCGGATTTAGCAGCCAGGTATATATTGCACAGTTTTTAACGGCATATATATATTGCACATAGTGCAAATATTGCACATAGTTGTTATTTATCAACAAGAGGTGTTATAGTCTGTGTTGTTTTGTGCGGGGTCTAAAGGTATTCTGATTCTGATCGCAAAAACCAAGCCAATACTATGCTGCGTTCATGGAGCTACGTGGAAATGGGGAAGGACAATGCTTGATTGCAGATACGTCATTTCACATTCTAGCACAGTTTATTGCTCTTATACCTTGATTGTTGCCAACTACGATGTTCAACAGCTCGCTTAACGGAACTTTGACGCTGGTATCAGTTTACCACCAATCACGGGAGTATTGTGTATCGAGTTATATTTCTCGCGCCCGTCCACACTACAGCTTCAAAAAAAGCTTGGAGCTGGGCGTGTCTGAAGCTTGGGGATTTTATTCAAGCAACGGGACCAACAACCAATCACATGAATCTCCCGCCCCCGACATACAAAGCAAAAACCCCCGGGGATTTTATGGGAGCAATATATATATAAAATCCCCAAACAGGCGAAAACCTACCAGTTTCCCCACTGTCTCTGCCACCTCCCTCCATGCCTGGTTCCTCCGGTTTGTATCCCGGTAGGTGAAGAGGGTCTGGTCATACAAAACCGGGTGATTTGCTACGGCGATAGTTAGTTTCTCCTCCATCTTTTTTTGAAATATAGAAATGAACGGGGGGATATCTCTCCCAGCTTAGACGCGGTTTGATTGGCTACGGCTTGAGCTGTCAGATTTTCCGAAACGGGATTTGATTGACTGGCGCTGGCTACTCCGGCGTCAGAAGTTGAACATTGTTCAACTTCTGACGCCGGAGACGCCGGAGACGGACCGCTATGCTACCCACAATTAAGTTCGGCGAAAAACGAGGCAATGTGACGTCACCCCATTCAAAGTGAATGGGCAGATTGAAGCTGTCGACGCTGTCGACGCTGTCGATGGCCCGTCACGGCCCGTCCACACTACAGCTAAGCCCCGCCCCATCAAGCAACATCAGAGTCAAAAGTCTGAAAGCAAAAAAAAAATATCTGAAGGCGAAAAACGATCTGAAGGTGAAAAACGATCTGAAGGTGAAAAGCAATGTGAAACCTGAAAAAACAAGATTTGAAACTGAAAAAATAATTGTTTTGAATCTGAAAACGAAAAATCTGCAACGGAAAAAAATAAGGATTCAAATATCAAAATATGTATAAAAGTGAAATCTGAAAATAAATATTTTATTCAAAAGAATTGCTGAACTGAATCAAAATAATATTCAACCTGAAAATTATTTCAAATACTTATTTTTATTTTGAATACATCATTGTATTTTTCAAAGTTCAGGATAAAAACTTGAACTTTCAAATACATTTTATTTTTTTGAATGATCAAAACTTATGACCCTGAAATAGCTCCATACAAAAGCCTGTACACCAGGCAACGTTTTCAGACCAAGGAGGACCCCTTGGCTGAGAGAGAGAAGAAGCAGGGACACCCACTACATATTGTATAAAATTGTGTTGTAAATTAAACATTTTCATAGATTTCTTAGACAGCTTCACTTTGACAGCACTATCATCAGTGTATGTTCCATTAATGTGTATTTTCAGATATTTAACCACTTGAGCCATCAATATTTAGTCTTTTTCCCCCCCTCTACACCAAACCTCTGCCAAAAATAGCAGATCTGTAGTAACTCTGGGGACCCCCTAGGGGTCCCGGACCCCCTGTTCAAGACCCCTGCTGTAGACTATATGTTGAGCCAGCTACGCTTTTCGGCGCGAGCAACCATAACAGAAAATAGCAGTACAGTGTTTGCTACTGTGTCACGGTAATGTTGATGTATCTGCACCAGAATGGGAGAAGAGTCCGAAAAGAATACTCTGTGAGATGGAGACCAATGACGAGGCTGACACTACTAAACGGGTTACCAAGCCCAATTGGCGATACGTCGACAGTGATGAAGAGGAGAAGGAGAAGAGTCCTGCTAAGAAGAGGGCTCATCTGGACGAAGAGGAGAGACCTATTTCCAAGAAAAAGGTAACTGACTGCATCCATTGCGTGTTGTAAAGGTTAGTTTAGATTTAGCTGCATAACAGTAACTGTTTAAGGTAAACAATCAACTTGTGTGTGTGTGTGTGTGTGTGTGTGTGTGTGTGTGTGTGTGTGTGTGTGTGTGTGTGTGTGTGTGTGTGTGTGTGTGTGTGTGTGTGTGTGTGTGTGTGTGTGTGTGTGTGTGTGTGTGTGTGTGTGTGTGTGTGTGTGTGTGTGTGTGTGTGTGTGTGTGTGTGTGTGTGTGTGTGTGTGTGTGTGCGTGCGTGTGTGTGTGTGTGTGTGTGTGTAGGCTGCAAGTGAGATGCAGAGGGAGCAAGACACTTCAATGTGGGAGAAGAAAAAAATGCAGCAATTCCAGACAATTAAGTGCTGTGGGGGGTCACACATTGGATAATATATTGATTTCAAACCATGTCAGTGGGCTGCAGCATCAATTATTTTTGAAAGTGTAATACATAAGAATCAGTTGATTGTTACTATTAATGATCAGAGATTCATGTGATTGGTTGTTGGTCGCGTAAAGCAGTGGCGAGCCGTGACTTTTATACCTAGGCCCTCTGACCCCCCTTCCCTCGAAAAAAAAGAAGAGTTATTACGTCACAGCGTATACTTCAGCAGAATATCAAAACGGCGGCCCGAGGTGCAAAACGCATCAATGACAGCGACCCTCTACCACACAGAACAACACCATTTATATAAACACCTCTCATGACAGGGCACCCACAGCCAAGTAACAATTAAACATGAATTAAGTCGGCACGGCGGCCCACATTGAAAATGACTTATCACTTAAACACAAAGTCCATCCTCCTGTCCTTTTGGATGAAGCACTTGATGGCGGGGTCATGCAGCTGATCCTTTGCCACTCCAGTTTATCATTGTAACTCAATCTTGAAAATGACTCTGTTAATAATTTTGCAAACGATGTCATCACTATCACTGAAGTGAGCCATCATGAACGAACTTATGCTAATCATAAATCTATCGATTAGATTTATGATTCAAAATTAATAAAAGTAGGGTAGACATGTGGATATTATCCGGCTGAACAAAACGTGCATTTATCTAACAGGTCCGTTTTCCACAGACCTTATTTCCAGCTATTTTCCAAAATCCTATGGAGAAATCCCGTTGCTTTCTGTCGAGGGAACCCGAGCGAAGCTTACTTCCGGGTTTTAGGACGCGTCACTGCACCACTTGCATAGACCCATGGACCACAGCGGGCGGAACTTGTCATAAAGTCCGCGAAAATAAAGCCCGCCCATTTAGAGGGAAGATATGATTGGTCAATTGTACTGTCATTTGACATTACTCTCTCGTTGAGTTACTATAGCTGGCCCTCTGTGAATGTAGAGAGGGACCAACAAGCTCTCCCGTCTTCACATAACTCGCAGAGACGGCATTTAACCCTTCACATTCTAACAGAAACTGAACAGGCAGATTCGAAGGATTTATTTATTTGGAAATGTTATTTTAAATACAATTAAATCGAGTTATGTTGGTAAAACTAATGAAAAAGTAGGGTAAAAATAATATATATAATAATATAATAATATATATTTTTTAAATGTTTTTTTTTAATGTTTTCAAATATTATTTTTTAGAATATCTTAGGCCCTCACAGAGGGCCTAGAGGGCCCTGACGGTTCGCCACTGGCGTAAAGTCCCCAAGCTCAAGACACGCACACCGCCGTGTGTAGGGGCCGTAAAGGTTTTTGGAAATGCTTGAAGTTGTCGTCTACTGTACGTCTGCATGTTTAAGCAGAGCTGTAGCGGAAAAGGATCAACCTTTAAAAGATCCCATGTCATGGCCATTTCTACTGATCATAATTCCATTGTTGAGGAAGAGTGAACTCCATTTAAACGAAAGAGAAGCCCCCGTTTCCACTTCAAAACACTCTGAATCTGAAATCGTACAGAAATAATGCGTGTGTCAATCAATCGTGTGTGTGTGTGTGTGTGTGTTTCCTCTGTACCTTGCAGGGTTGTGGGTCTTCATCACCAGGTTCTTCTGGATCAGAGTGCTCACTGAAGACCAGGCTGTGTACTTACTGCCCAGATCTGGCTACAAACACATACAAGTTAACTGAATTAAAACCCTGTGCCGTCATATCAGTCAATAAATGGCGAAAAAAAAAATGGTGCTCAAGCTAATTTTGTACCAAAAACATTAATATGTCATGCCTACACTCAACTTTTTTTTTTAATAAAGAGTATTATTAGGAAGTATTTTCAATTGGAGTATTTTCTCTGCTTTTGATGACAATTTGTGAGTAATAATAATGGCTTATTGTTAACAGGACATCCCAACACAAGTCCCTTTTTATATATTAGTTTCAGAATATCGGTGTGTTCATTTTCACTACATAATCCTCCACAAAGAACTCCCTTAATATTGAGTAGAATAGAGAGTAGGAGTCAGCCATCTTGTTGTTGTTTTGTCAAAAATGGAATGCCTGGGCAAAGTTACCCAGAATGCATCTTCACTGTTGCCATGGCCACATCTCTACATGTGAGCATTGTGCAGAAATTCCAAGTGATGTCACGATGACGCTGTAATGTGCTTTGTGACATCATCGATAGTTCCAAATGAGAACCTGCAAGGAGACCAGTTTGAGTTTTAAGTCACAGCATATCTTGGCTTAGCACAAACCAGTCTGACGCTGACAACACACCACGAAATTCTGTTTTTTCCCCGTGAAGAAACAGTTAGGTATTACCAGTTGCTACTGTGTGTGTATCATTGTCATCTTAAAAAAACATGTCCTGCAATAAGGAATTGGGAGGTGACTACGCTGGAGTTAGGAGGAGTCTTGGGGCAGTTCAAGAACATCTCAAGACCATACATGTGGAAATACAATCCATACAAAAACAGTTCGGCAGCTTTCCAGCGCTGGGGGAGCAGTTTGACGCTCTGAAGGCCGAGGGAGATGTCGCGAGGCGCAAGTGTGCCTACCTCGAAAAAGTAGTGAGGGTTCTTAGTGAGAAGATCGAAAATAACGTTACCGTAGAGGCGATGTTCCAGGGACTAATCCAGACAAACAAGGAATTGGAGCAAGAACGACAGATCCTCGAGGGACAGATGTTTGACAAGATAGATGAGCTGGATAGCATTGATGCTATCAAAGCCGAGCATGAAGCTGCACTACGTAGACGGAGAGAGCTCGAAGCACAGATTAAAGAGGTGCGTTCATCGATCCAATGCTATTCTGCTGCAGAGGAAACGCTCGATGCATTGAGAAGTGACGCAGAGGAAACCATCAGAGTAAATGGTGGCCTTGAGGAAGAACTTGAGTGTCTCAAGCAAAGGAAAGAGGAACTTCAGGAACGTTTCCAAGTGTCTAAGGCAGAGATAGAGACGGTTTTACAGAAGAACCAGGCTCTGCAGCAGGAAGTGGACGATCTCCGCAGGGAGCTTGAAAATGAAAGCACGGTGCAGTTTGAGATGGACGAAATGAACCGTTCGAAATATGAGGAAAGGAGCCAAACCGAAGACTTGCAAGAAGAGATCTTTGAGCTTTCAAAGAGGCTTCTGGGTTTCGAGGATCTTCAGGTGTCATACCAAATTGCGAAGGAAGAAAAAGAGTTGATTTTCCAGCAAATCCAATTGTTGCAACAAAAGAAAGTCGAGTTGTGCCAAGAACTTGAGAACGAGGACACCATTAGGGAAAGTTACAACGCAATGGTGACAGAAAAAGCCGCCATGAGCCTCGAACATGTCTCCCTGCGAGAAGAAGCTTTGCAGCTCAAGAAAAGGCATCTGCGTTTCATGGAGCTCGAGGACTCTTACAAGGAGGCGAAAGCTGAGAGAGAGGACGTTAAGAGGAAGAATGAGGCTTTGATGAACAAGATCCAGGGTTTGAGCAATGAGGTTCACAAGGAAAAGCATCTCATGATCAACTACCAGGCTTTGAAGGCATCCAACGAGACCTTGGGGTGTGATAGTGCCGCCATGGGGAAGGATCTCGTGGAACTTAACCTAGAGATTGGTGTTTTGAGGAAGGGTCGTTCTCAGAACAAAACCCTGCAGGAAAAGATGAACGACCTGCAGTCTATGTGTGATGAGCCGCTGAGGGAAAGAAACACAGCGGTTCAGAACCCTAACGGCGATCAGGACCGAATGAACAGCTTGAATGTGAACAACGTCACCGTTCACAATGACTTCCTTGAACACAAGAAAACGGTTCAGGAGAATCGAGCTCAGCAGGCCAGGAGATAAAAGCCACTAACTTATCCGTGGCATAGCGGGTTTTCTCCGGGAGCGCCGGGTTTTTCCCAAAATGTACGATTTAAAAAAAACAAACATTAGTAAAATGTCTTAGCATGACATCAGGGGGCTTAGATATTCTTCCAGCAAGCTACAATTGCCACGAGATAAATACCACGGGTTAAAGTTCATTACCTTGTCCGTGGCATAGCGGGTTTTCTTCGGGAGCGCCGGGTTTTCCCAAATGTACAATTTAAAAAATAAATAAAACATTATTAACATAATAACTTTATTTTAATTCAACAAAATGGATCTTTTTTTTTATTATTACATGTTACTTGTTAGACGCTTTTATCCAAAGCGACTTACATACTCAATACTGTGGACAATCCCCACAGGAGCAATTTGGGGTGAAGAGTCTCAGGGACACAACGACATGCTGACTGCAGTGGGGTTTGAACCTGTGACCCCCTGATCCCAACACCTAGGCACTAATCCACTACGCCACACGCCTCCATCTTAATCTAGAGCTTGGAGTTTTGAAGAAGGGTCGGTCTTATGTGGTGACATTCGATCACTTGGATGGTTTGAAAGCGGAAAATGACCTCCTGCTAAATAATCTGGATGATGTCAACGAAGAGATTGAGGTTCAACGGTGACTTTTAAACATTATTAAGATTGTCTTAGCATGGCATCAAGGGGCTACACATGTTTTACCAGCAAGCTACAATTGCCAGGCCTTACATTCATAATGTCAGCGGAGGGAGGGGGGGCGGTGCTGCGGAACAGCAGAGTGGCGAGGGAGAGCTGTCATCTTCCCTTTACAAGCTTCAAACATGTATTTATTGTGTGATTTTGGAAATAAAAGTTTCATATTCTGAAAGCCAAGACTTTGTTTATTTTAAAATCAAACAAAACACCTGAACCCCGAAAAACTATTTTTTTTTACGCAAATCCACGTTTATTTTGAAATGAGACTTTGCGACTTCCGACTGATTTCGGTAGAGCAGAGGCCTGTACGACGAAGCCGGTTCAACCTAACCTGGATATGTTTGAGTTAGCCGGTTGGCCTAATCCAAAACAGACGCGCTCTCGCTAAACGGTCCTACGACACGGGTTATCAAGTGGATCGCTCAAGCCAGCCGTGTCCTATCTAGTTAGGTGCGCGTTCACATGAAAGGGGTGGTATTTGGAGCATTCGACCAATCACAAACATGGAGAAGCGTACTGACAGCGCAGCGTCATACTTCCTGAATGAAAAGTCAACTATAATATTAGACATATGAAGAAATTAAACTTTAAACATCCATGACTTAAACACTTTAACCAGGATAAAAGCCACATAGCTGCACCTGCAAGGTGAATACAGCTGGTAACAGAACAAGTGTTTGAATGCGTACATTAACAGGTTTATGATATCACTGCCCCGTCTAACACACGATCTGACTTTAATTACATTTGTCTTGAGTGTTTCGTCAACTTAATGTGTTGCTTAAAATAACACTTCTGCATACAGTATGTGACACTGTGAGTGTTGCACGGCCAGATACGGCTCAGCTGACTCAGATAAGGAAATATATGATACATTATGAAGTGATATGCCGCGGACTGTACTTAATGTACTCTGATCCGGTTACTTATGTTGTGGCCGATATTTAAGTAAGCTTTCTTAACGCTAATGTTATAATAGTCAGATTGCTCTGAAGATGGAGGTGATATTCTAACAATTCAGGAGTTGAGGGATGCAAACTTGGCCCTGAAAAATGAAAATGATCATTTGAAAGACCTCATAATAAAGCGCAAGTATTATTGTATTGCAATATTGGTTTAATTCAATCGGATAGGACTTTTCTGTTTTGTAAATGTGCTGTCAATGGACCGTGTGACAACTTAGATGCAAATAGCATCCAAGTTGCTTGCAGCTATGGTGATCTGATGATTGTAATTGGTGTGATTTTATTTGTTCCCTTCTGTACAACCCCACACTAGATATTCCTCAAATGAAGGAGGACATTGCCTCGCTTGCTGGAAGAGTAAGTTCCTCTTATTTGTATCACTTTATTTTACTTGTTACTTAATCAGAGGAGGAGATTTGTATGATGTTAGGCTGATTAGGCAAGGCAAGTTTATTTATATAGCACCTTTCAGCACCAGGCAATTCAAGGTGCTTAGGGCAATTCACCTGCTGTTTGTATTTTTAATTGTTCAAAAATTACAACATACTGTCTTCCTTCTCTAACAAGTGTGCAGCAACCTCAAAACAATTGCAGGTGAGTAACATTTTTCTAAGGATGCATATGTTATGGTGTGACTCTGTAGGAGGCAATAGTCTACAAATGTGTGTTTGTCCAGGGCTAATCTCATCAGTGCCAAATTGTTCATTGCCAACAGGCCAAGAACCTCCGCTTTCACATGTGTATTATATCCTAATGGAAATCAAATCAATGGACAAAAACCTTGGACAAATTAGTCTATATGTCATAGAAAGCTAACTACAAAATAATTGATGACGATGATGATGGTGGTGGTGGTGATGGTGGAAATAACAACAAAGTGTAACAAGTCAAAAATGTATAAGCTCTCAAGGCGGGAGGCGGGAAAACATATAGATTGGATATTTTTGCTATTTGACATAAAACAACGTATATAGGGTTATTTGTGTCCATATTTCCCAGTAATTACCACTGTAAAAGTTAACCGTGTACATTTTGTCATGTCACTGTTTAATTTCCAGATCCGTGGAGAGAGAACCGAAGCTCCAGAGAAAACCGAAGCCCCAGAGACAGTAAGTAGATGCATATTCTTAAGGTATAGGTTACATGAAAATGTTATCTGGACAGTGGTTATTTTTTTGATGGGTAACTGCAACACTGATGTGCGCGTGCGCGCCCATGTTAGATTAAGTTTAGGACAGTGATTTGTTACTTTAGTGCCTTTATCATTCTTGTGCAGTAGACAACTATTTACTACTGATTTATACAAACTATGTTAGTTTGTATAATGTTAATTAATAATCAATTGTGATATTCCATAAAATATATTTGTGAAAGTTGTAGGCCTACTAATACATTTATATATGATGTATTTTTCAGATTGAAATTGTGAAGGGGTCAGGAGTCTTTTACGTGGAAGGCGTCCATCCATACCACCTCTGGCACAGCAATGGTGCAAACTCTCCTCCTCGGCACATTTCCCCTTGAAGCCCTGCTTCAGAGCAACCTCAACGGTAAAAAAAAAAAGCTTTTCATTTTCACTTTTCATTTGCAAAATAATAATTATGAAATATGACTTTAGGTGGCAAGCCAAAGCGAGGTGATGGGGAGCAGCTGGAAGCCCTGGACCCAGGGAAAAAGGCGGCCATAATCGGTGAGTAACAACGAATGAATTTAGAAAGGAAAGTAAAAGTTAATAGAGATGCCTCAAGTTGACTACTTTAACCATCCCTGTTTCACTATTTATTAGCTATCAATGGTAGGATCAGGATCAGGTAAGTGAGGAGGACACCCGTTAATGGTATCTGCACGGATTAGCACCTACTGTAGGGTGATCACTACATTTTCAATTGCTCACTTCTTGATCACAGCTCTCTTCTAATAGAACCCATTGTCTGGGCTAGTGTGCTTCCACTGTGGTGTCCTCTGCGTTATGGAATATGTAGCCCTTAATAACCCCATGACACTAATTGTTCTCCTCTGCAGTGTTAAATAACCAGCATCTTCACCCTTAATCAATGACCAGCCCTTTGTACTGTGTTTGTGCCATATCATGTCTTTAATTAATGTTCTTGATTGCAATGCATATGTTATTGCTCTTCTGGTAAACAACCTGTGCTGATGATCTCTGTTGTTTGTATACAAGTGAAGTTCATGTGATGTCATTTTATTTTAAACAGTATTTTGAAAAGCCAAACTTGACCTAATTCTAACTAATAATTGTAAACTTAGCAGCTTCTTAGACAGATTTGGTAAATGCACTGACTTTTCAGATAATTCAAAAATAATAGTAATGATATATGAAACAAATCACTAATAAAATAGATCATCTGTTTGAATAAAGGCTTTGGGCTTTATCTGCCAATAAACTCACAGGGGAGCTCGTGTACACTACACCAGGTGGTTTGGCAACACTTTGGAGTGGAATGCTTGGAGTCTGTAGAAGACTTGGAGCATTTTTACACTGTCATCTCATTATGTCCTTTTCTTTTCTCTGTAGAGGCAACAATGAAGAAGTGGTCACACAACGAAGGGCCAGCTGGGTACAGCCATCAACAACAAGCTGACAGAGTTCAGGGCTCGCCAAAAGCAGACTAAATAATTGACATTTATTGACAATAAATGTATGTTAATGACTTATACATTTTGTGTGTTGTATTTTTTTATGTAAGTAGGCTATGTATAAACCTTGAACATAGGTGTAAATAAACATATATGCACATATAGGCTAAACTTATATGCACATATATGTGAAACTTATATGCACATATATGTTTTACATATATGTGAAACATATATGTGCAACCTATATGTGCATATATGTGAAACCTATATGTGCATATATGTGAAACCTATATGTGCATATAAGTTTAGCCTAAAAATGATAAAATACGGCGAAGATATTAAAATATGTGTTTCCATTATTCATACTTCTGAAATATATCTGTATTAACTTTATATCATCGTATGTCCGTGTTTATTGGGTATTTTTGCATGAAACAAAGACTGGCATATAGTTTCAAGCCAGTACTTTTGACATAAATACACATATACATCCTGTTGAGCAGGATCTACAGTTTCCAGTATTTTCCGTTTCGTAAAATGATCAAATACGGCGAAGATATTCAAATATGTGCTTCCATTTTTCATACTTTTGAAATGTATTAACTTTTATATCATCGTATCTCCGTGTTTACTGGGTATGTTTGCATGAAACAAAGACTGGGATATAGTTTAAAGCCAGTACTTTCGACAGAAACACACGGCAATGTTGTCCGGACTGTTGTTTTTATGCGGCACCGGCTTGAACAGGTCATGTGATCTGATCACGCCGGCGTGACGGTCGACTCCAAAGGGTTAATATTAAATACATATAAGTATTTTTACAACTTGTATTTAGAAATACTCTGTTGTAATTATTGATGATATTACTTAATAATACAATACATTATAATATATGATATGATAATTACATTTTAGTTTTATTCATTTCTTATTTCATAGTTTCTCATTATTATTATTTTTATCGCTCATCTTATTTTTGATTTTATTAATCTGTGTGAATCTGTGCTGTCCTGTTTTTCACTCTCACCCTGTTGCTGTTTGAACTACTGAATTTCCCCACGGGATTAATAAAGGTCCATCTTATCTTATCTTAATGTATAAGTTGATTTACTTCAATCTACTGTACTGTGTAAAAACACCCCAACAATATTACAAGAAATATACTGCATAAAGCAAACTATATACTTTATTTGATCTAAAATATTGATGTTTCTACAACACCCAGCTGTCTTTGTGTATTTTGTGAATGAAGCGCCATCTCATGGTTAAATCCTGTAATTGAACAAATGGGGAAATTGCGCAACGCCCTCTAGCAATTTGGCAACCCCCCCCAGCCACTGGCATCCGCTGGGCTTTTGACTGGGACACACCCATGTGAGTCCTATCTGGGGTGCTACATCTGTATATAATGAAGTTAATCAGTCTGTATATTGTTATTGTGATATAGATTACATAGTCTATAATATAGATGGACTATGTAATGTTTTAAGGGTTTGTTGGTATTTATGTATTTTTAATCTCTTCTCTTTTGAGACAAAATATGTTTTTTATGCATAGTCATTGTTTGTTAAAGACTAACAATCACCAACAACCATTAACGGCACTAACAGCAGGAAAAAGGACAAAGCACCACAAAAAGACAAACATTTATTTTGAACACATTCGATGTCGACTATTAACATAGTTACATTAGCTACAACAGAGCAGTCATTAGCTACAGAGTAATTATATCTAAGTGGCTAACACCAAATTACGCTGTTAAAGAAAATGAATGGATAATGATAGACCAAGATATATCACTTCCTTAGAGAAAGACAGTTAGAAATCTTGATTGGTTAGCAAACTCCGAAAAAAAGAAAGAAAAGAAAACAGAAATACCGCAGTAGAAAAGGAGTCAGACAAGAGGTCACAGAAGCTGGGCAATTCATGTGAGAGGATGGCGTAACGGCCCGTCCACACAGCGGCGTGCGCTGACGCTTGCCGGCGGGCGTGTCTGAAACTCGACCAACAACCAATCACATGAATCTCCCGCCCCTGACACACAAGCAGCGGTTTGATTGGCTAGAGCTTGTACTGGCATATGATTCGATTGGCTGACGCCTCTGCCGAGGCGTCAAAAGTTGAACATTGCTCAACTTTTGCAGCGAGCCACGCCAGCTACGCTCCACGTCGCTTCCCACGATGCATTTCAGCTAAAAGTGACGTCACCCCATTCAAAGTGAATGGGGAAGCATCAACGCACGCCGCTGTGTGGACGGGCCGTAAGGCTCGATAATTCCAACATTGACATATCGATATATAGAAAATGATTGAGAAATGATAGACCTTTTTGGAAGAAGAGAGTTTGAACACTTGCGTATAGCTCCAAAACAAAATGAAATGAAAACAGCAGTAGAAAGGATTTGGACAAGAGGTCACAGAAGTTGGAGCAGTTTCATGTGGGAGGTTGGCGTCAGGGTCCGGTCTTTTGTTCTCACCCTTGTCTCGATGAGTCAGTCCTGGGTTTCTGTCTCTGAGTTCAGCTCCCACCTCCGCCTGCCTCCACGGCTGTCACTTCATATCAGCATTGAGTTAATGTTAAAAATCTCACTCCACCATTCCTGACTCTGCTCACCCACTCAGAAGTCAGAGAAAATATAAAAAGAAACAACAAATACAATCAGTGACCGGATCATCATAGATAAGATGAGATCAAAACAAATTAACATGTTGTTTCTAAGGTATAACAGTATAATTATACATCATTGTGTTGTAATGGAGAATCTACAACGGTTCACTGCAGAGAGGATTTTCTGTGGGAAATTCTCCACCTCCAAAAAAGCCTGTTTCGGATTGTGCAGTCACATTTGTGTGAAAGGAAAAATCGAATTAACTTTTATACCACAAAATCTCACTGTGAGCCGACAATGTGACAAAACGTCTCTGGGGAAATAGGAAGAAAGGAGCCGTTTTTCACTCAACTCTACCACTGATCTGCACCTTTTAATTTCTCCTTCAGTGGCAGAATGCTCATAGAAAGCAGGCAGAGGCTGATTGCTTAATTAGATGCATTAAATCAGATGGTAATTACACACAGATTGCGACTGCAAATTGCATGAATAGCTTTCTTTGCACATCAATCAACTCATCTGTCCATCAGTTAGCATAATCGAGCCTCTAAAGCCCTTAACACGAGTTAGCGTAGCGCCTCATTGCCTCGGTATGCTTTATTGGTTGGATAGTTTTATTGAACGTCAGACAGTAGTTATACTTCCTGCAGCTTGGCGCCCTACCTAGAAGACAGTAGATTTAACACTTAGTGCAAAAAATACTGTGTGGAAGATCCAGGGCAATTCTTCTCAGGAAGTCTTAATGTGCCAACAACTGGGGGCAGAGCTTTATTACATCTGTGGAAATGTTTCCTTTAGGTGCACTGCAAGCTGGATAAACCATACACAGCACCCACACTGCAGAACATTGTAAACATTTGTACTTGTACAGTGAAATATTGATCCAAATTAAACTCAAACTGTGACGGAATTAAGGCCTTTGTACAGTAGGAAAATAAATCAAATACAGAGCCAGGAGAAAACACATTGACAGTATTGAGGAGGTGTATGAGAATGGAACTTGGATATATGCTTTATCTCCTCATCCAAGTCACTGTTTTGGTTTCTTGGGAAAATAATAATAATAATTCCTTACATTTATTATAGCGCTTTTTCAATGACTCAAAGCGCTTTACATATATACACATTACACATATATCATACATGCAATGGTCAGAAACTGTGGACAATACCCACAGGAACAAGTTCAGGTGAAGTGTCTTGCCCAAGGACACACCGGCTTTACAGACGCAGCAGCGGAGGGTTTCACCCCTTGATCTGATGATCATTGCACAGCACACTGCGCCACACCGTCCATCTTCAGGCCTCGAGGTCATCGAGGCACTTTTACAAGTATACATTGGTATTATACATGTACTGTGGACAATACCCACAGGAGCAAATCCGGGTGAAGTGTCTTGCCCAAGGACACAACGGCCTGACGCAGTGGCGGCAGGAGCGGGTTTCGAACTGGAGTTCCCCAGCACTCCCCCTTGATCTGATGATCGGATGCACAGACCACTGCGCCACCCGTCCCAAAATGTCCAATTTAAGGCAATGTCTCTTCAAAGTGTATGCTGCATGTAATGATATTATGATTCTGGGCTTAAATTACAAGTACTTATATACTGTATAGCTTCCATATTTGTATATATATATATAAAATCTGATTAAATATATATTGCATTAGTTAATACACTGCAATACGTGGATATGTAAGTAAAGTTCTGGTTTTGTTTACCCCCAGGCTATGATTTCTTATTTTATTTGACTTACAATGGCCCTGAAACGATGTTGTATATAACCACAAATCTACAGAGCCCCTAAAGGGACATAAAAAGAGTATCTCGCAGAGGTGGGAGTAAGTCCTACATGTGCATGTCATGAGCAAGTCTCAAGTCTTGACCTACAAGTATCAAGCAAGTCCCAAGTCACTGTGGTGAGAGTCAAGCAAGTCAAGTCAAGTCATTGATCAGGTCAAGCAAGTCAAGTCAAGTCATACAAAATTCTGATGAATAAGCCCAGTTTCCGCATTTAAATCAGTTGAATCCATTTTGAAAATGGATTCAACCCACACTATGATCTTCATTACATACACAGTTAATCATTTGAAATCTAATTTAGACCGATGACAATCATATTAGATTCATATTAACCCTAGAACTGCAGACAATATAGCTAGGACTCAATCAAAAAGTCTGTTCAAAAAGGAGGAATTCCAGGTAAGAAAATCATATATCGTATTTGCAATTACACATATTTAATTTAAATGTAAGTTAACACTAGAACCGCCAACAGCGTCAGCACCTACATATATATCATTTTCAAATCATTTGATTTGTTCCTCTTCATAATTTCCTTATAAACTAAGTAGGACGATTTAAAACTCACTTAATTGGGTTAATTTTGAAATTGCTTCAGTTTATCATAACAGATCAGAAAGTTCAGATTCATTGTACAATAAATCAAGGAATGATGCACTTCTACAAACAAAAACAACATAATTAAAACATTTAAACAAACTACTAAAAGTAGATGAACTACATTATTCAAAAGTTTACAGTAACTACTGATAATAACACAGGGGAAATAAACGAGGCCTCTCTCTCTCTCTCGGCAGCCCGTCAGTATCGGGGTTAGTTAAAATGAATCCCTTGGCGGTTCTAGTGTTCATTTACCGTTTTGTCTTCTCTTTGCAATGATTAATCGATTTGAAACCAAGTCTAACGTAGCTTAAACTTAACGTTAGCTTTCTAGCTAACACAACACATTCACGCACCTTTCTCTGTGGGGTTTTTTGTAGTGACGAATGAAGTTGGATGTTGTGGTGGTCGTGTCACTGATCTTTATGCTGCAGACCCTGGATACCGCTGTTCTCTTCTTATTACCGTCATCGACAACATAATGCTTGAATCCAAACTTGACTATTTTTGGAGTAACGCTAGCCGCTGCCATGTTAACTGACAATCCTGCCTACTAGTGCAACACACTCTCACTCCATAATCGTCCAGGAGCGACGTTTGGTCAGTTTCCGTGGCGTGCAGTTGTGACGCTCCTAGGCTCCTTCAGCTTCATAAAGGGACGCAAATAGCTTTCAACTGATTGCAATGTATTCCCATCTGCGGCGGGATTTGACGCTCATGGAATCACGGCATTCGTTTGTGTCGGCTGCCCTGAAAGGCAATGTGAGCGTCCATTCTCATTGGATAATGGAGAATTGTACACCCGGAAGTAAGTATTCCCCTTACTGTCGATTGATTTTACAGTGATATCTGCACTACTCATCGACTAAAAAACACCAGATTATCCTTGTTAATTACACAACATTGATTGGTTTATATTGTGTGCAATGCTTTTGTATTTTTCCCCTTCGATTCGGAGAAACAAATATTTTCTCAGAGTAAA
Organism: Pseudochaenichthys georgianus; assembly: GCF_902827115.2. NCBI lineage: Eukaryota > Metazoa > Chordata > Actinopteri > Perciformes > Channichthyidae > Pseudochaenichthys > Pseudochaenichthys georgianus. The sequence goes on along the minus strand of NC_047503.1, from coordinate 15,918,614 downwards.
GGATGGCAGAAGACACTACACTACCCAGAATCCCCAGCTATCATTTAGCACTACACCATGTGCTCTATTTGACAAACCCCGTGATAGTCCTCAAGCTCTGTGATTGGAGAGTGTGCTCCGAGGGTTACGCTTGAAATGGGATGGAGCCACGGCAGACTGTCCAAAACTGGATTTGAACGGGTCCACCGCGTCCCCCCCTCCCCCACCCCGTCCCCAGAACTACACATGCTGACTATTGTGTTTCGCAACATGTTCTCTATCTATGGCATGTCTCTACTGGGAGTTGTAGTTTTAAAAGATGTTTTCGTATTTCCCATAATAAGAAGTTGCCAGTATTTAACTGTGTACATCCCTGGAGGTTTAGGGGATAGGAAACACTCACATTTAAAATATATAATTAATAAATGGGTGAAAATTGCTTGTGCCCATCATGGGCAGCATTAATATATATATCCACATGCCAGCTAAGGTCAGAAGAGCTTTATTTAACAGCTGGTCTTATGTTTGTGACCCCTGTTGTTAATTGATAACATTACATTAATGTATAAGCCTGAAACATGCACTTGTCAAGGTTCAGAGGCAAATTTTGCAAATATGGTAGTAGCCATCGATCAGCTTAAGATAAGATATACTTTATTGATCCCAAGTTGGAACATTTGCGTTACATCAGCATATGTAACAGTTGTAAATATGCAGTGGTGTTTATTTGTAAATCATTTAGTATAATCACACAAATTCTGTGTTTTATATTTAACAATTCTGTGTTCTTTATTTATTGATTGTTCAATACCTGACAAGGCCGGAGATGAAATATCTACATACATCTTATAAGAGTATAATACATTATGTATAATATCAGTTAAAATAAGTGCTTCAACATAGTTAACATTGCTGGAGGTATGCACAAATATTGATAGATGTCTTGTAATGTACTATTGAGGAACCTGCGACCCAAGTTTTTCATTCAATGCATAACTACACCATAGTTGTGTAGGCCTATATGATATGTCAATAAACCTTAGAAAATCTTGAAATCTTGAAAGGGATGTGCAAAATAGTCATTATATACAGTCTTTAATTAACTATTAGTAGAGAATAACGAGTAATGAATATACTTTATAGGGATCCTATTAATATCTAATAATAAAAAATAATGAAATTCAATAACATGCTTTAACCACTAGGCCTAGGTGTCCCTTTATATCAGCTGTGCACCTTTATGGTGTAAATACAGCCTATCTACCAATTGGATAAAATATAAAAGTCAGCCGAATTAGTGTTGATACTGATACTGATACTGAGTGTAGAAAAGCTGAACGTAGGTGGCGAAAAGCAAATCTCCAGGTCCACTTTGAAATCTATAAAGAGAGACTTGGCCTTTATAATTTGGAATTGAAAAACGCACGACAGTCTTTCTTCTCTGACATCATTACCAAAAACAAAAACAATGCACGTGCCTTGTTTGCTACCGTCGACAGACTATCTAACCTCCCAGTGTCAGTAGCCTCTGAATTTCTATCCACCAGGGCGTGCAATGATTTTGCCTCCTTCTTCACTGACAAAATTCAGAAAATCAGACAAGCAGTCAGTGCCTCTGCATCAGGAACAGCAAATGTGTTGTCTCTGTGTCCACTTAACATCAATTCAAACACCATGACACAATTCCATCAGATTAATGATAAAAACCTAGAGGACATTATTCAACTTCTGAAATCCTCCTCCTGCTGCCTTGATATTATTCCAACAGGATTTGTCAAAGATGTTTTGCCTTGCATGGCCTCAGATCTACTTCATATAGTAAACAAATCTCTTCAATCAGGTATTTTTCCACAGGCCCTGAAAACTGCAGTCATTAAACCACTCTTAAAAAAGAATAATCTAGATGCTTCAGTAATGAACAATTACAGGCCCATATCAAACCTGCCATTTCTAGGTAAAATCATTGAAAAAGTTGTTTTTCAACAGTTGAGTAATTTCTTGCATTTAAATAACTGTTTCGATCTGTTCCAGTCAGGCTTTCGTCCAAACCACAGCACTGAGACTGCTTTTGTAAAGGTCTTCAATGACATCCACTTAAACACAGTGGCAGAACTTCAGTGTTAGTATTATTAGATCTCAGTGCTGCGTTTGACACTGTTGACCACAACATATGACCTGCTCCATCGAAATCAGTCGCATTGACCCGAAGACACATTTTGAGTTGTATACACTGTTGGAAAGAGGATATTCCTAGCTTTCTAATGATATCAGGATTGTGTTTGTACTCAAAATATTAAGGGAAATATGTCACATTATATAATGACTGTCACCGAGTCCTCATTTTGAGAAAAAGGCCTTTAAAGTTTCCTCTTCTCTGGAATCCATCGATCTGATTGATTATTAGTGGAGCCAATTATCAAAATACTACGGAGGGAAGATATTTTCGTTTGGAGGGGAAGCTTGCGAGTGTGTGTGTATACGTGTGTGTGTGTGTGTGTGTGTGTGTGTGTGTGTGTGTGTGTGTGTGTGTGTGTGTGTGTGTGTGTGTGTGTGTGTGTGTGTGTGTGTGTGTGTGTGTGTGTGTGTGTGTGTGTGTGTGTGTGTGTGTGTGTGTGTGTGTGTGTGTGTGTGTGTGTGTGTGTGTGTGTGTGTGTGTGTGTGTGTTTATGTATTTTTGCGTTTGTGTGTATTGTGTTTGTTTCCCGGGGAAAACCCTCACGAGATACACCGGCTGTTGTTATGCCTGCTGTGACGTTAAATTACTCCGTTCTCCGCTTGTAATTATGCCGTTACAAGATTCAAAGTTATATTTATCATCTGAATTTGCCGAAACAAGTTTAATATTCTGAAAGCCAAGACTTTGTTTAATTTAAATCAGATGAAAACAAACTGTAACGGACCCTGCCGTGTTATCTATGATTACTATACTCTTACGTTCATAATTTCAGCCGGAGGGATGGGGGGCGGCGCTGCTGGAAAAACAGATTGTGAGTGAGAGGTGCTTGTCTTCGTCCCTTTACAAGCTTCAAAAATGTATTTATCGTGTGATTTTGGAAATAAAAGTTTCATATTCTGAAAGCCAAGACTTTGTTTGTCTAAAATCAAACAAAACACCCGCACCCTGAAAAAATAGTTTTTTACGTAAATCCACGTTTATTCTGAAATGAGCCGTTGCGACTTCCGACTGATTTCGATAGAGCGGGTCACATATTACTCGACCGACTAGAAAACTGGGTGGGACTTTCGGAAAGAGTTCTAAATTGGTTTGAATCCTACTTAAAGGACAGAAAAAACGTTGTTTCTATCGGTAAATACACATCTGAGTTGACAAATATGACATGTGGGGTACCTCAAGGCTCCATCTTTGGGCCTCTTCTCTTTGACATCTACATGCTACCACTGGCTCAGATAATGAAAAACAACAAAAAAAGTTACCATAGCTATGCGGATGACACACAATGTACGTAACAATTTCACCAGGAGACTATTCTCCAATTCAAACACTGAGTAAGTGCATTGAACAAATCAATGACTGGATGTGTCATGTGTTTTTGGAGGCAAGGCAGAACGTTTAAAAGTTAGCGCTGAGCTTCAGTCTGCAATGTTCAAAACAACAGATAAAGCCAGAAATCTAGGTGTAGTCATGGACTCTGACCTGAGTTTCAACAGTCACATTAAAACAGTTACTAAATCAGGCTACTATCACCTAAAGAATATATCTAGGATTAAAAGACTAATGTCACAGCAGGATTTGGAAAAACTTGTCCATGCTTTTATCTTCAGTAGACTGGACTACTGTAATGGTCTCACTAAAAAAAAAAAAATCTATTAGAAAGCTGGTGAATTCAACTGGCGTTACATTTGAAAAACGAGTAATCTGATTACAGTTACTTTCGTACTCAACCCTCTGCTCACTCCTTTCCATGCTACAGGCCGCAAGACAGTGCACTAACAACTACAATAAGCATGTTAATGTTAAGCTAATACAGCTCCGGCGATCCACTAGCCGCCCCCGCCCCCCCGCGGTGGTTTTGAAATGCTCCCGATTTCTGAGGTCTCAAGGTTGGCAAGTATGGGCGGACGGCCCGGGGGCAAGGCAGAAGCCGAGAAGGGGGACTCGGACGGACGGCCCGGGGGCAAGGCAAAGTCCAAGGTGGGGGTCTCGGGCGGACGGCCCGGGGGCAAGCCAGAGTCCATGTTGGGGGTCTCGGGCGGACGGCCCGGGGGCAAGGCAGAGTCCATGGTGGGGGTCTCGGGCGGACGGACCGGGGGCAAGGCAGAGTCCATGGTGGGGGTCTCGGGCGGACGGCCCGGGGACAAGGCAGAGTCCATGGTGGGGGTCTCGGGCGGACGGCCCGGGGACAAGGCAGAGACCAAGGAGGGGGTCTCGGGCGGACGGCCCGGGGGCAAGGCAGAGTCCATGATGGGGGTCTCGGGCGGACGGACCGGGGGCAAGGCAGAGTCCATGGAGGGGGTCTAGGGCGGATGGCCCGGGGGCAGGGCAGAGTCCATGGAGGGGCCCGAGGATCCGGGAAAAGGCAGAGTCCATGGAGGGGGTCTCGGGCGGACCGCCCGGGGGCAGGGCAGAGTCCATGGACGGGCCCGAGGGCGAGGACCGCGGCCGGGAAAGTCAGGGGGCCGGGCTCGAGGGCAAAGACCGCGGCTCTCAGGGGGCCGAGCATGAGGGCGAAGACCGCGGCACTCAGGGGGCCGGGCTCGAGGGCAAAGCAGGCAGCGATGGAACAACTCCGGAGGACGGGCAGGAAGGCGCTGACGGGACAGCTCCGGAGGCCGGGCAGGAAACGGAGCCGGTGGGACAGGCTTCGGCAGGATCCCCCACGGAAGAGGACCAGGAGTTGGCAGGACCCCCGGCAAGGCAGGTGGCGGCGGGACCTCCAATGACCTCCAAGTGGCGCGCTCAGCAGCAGATTGATGCGCTGCAGAGGTTATGATTATGCACGGTCCCGCGGGGGAGAAGTCTGAGGATTTAAACATTAAACTAAATTATTATTATTTTAATATATTTATTATGCAATACCCGCGACCCGACCCGCATCATCTTTGTTTTACCCAGAACCGAACCCGGAAAAAAGCGTTTGAAAAAATACCACCCACGAATCACCTTTTTTGCGGGTCACCCGATGCATGACTCTGGCCTGATGTGAACATTTCCAGAAGAACTCTAGCTTGAATGGCCTTTGTATGTATACAGTAGGCCTACAGTATAGCCCAACCATGTACACCTTCCTTTTTTCCCGTCCAAAGTTTGAATTGGATAAAAGTTATCGATGGTGCTTTTATAGCCTATTGTATAATAACTGTGTGATTTATATTGCTTTTCAAATGCATATATGGCCACCCATTTACACGGCTCTTCCCGTCAAGAATATGAATAGAACTTAGGTAGATCACTTTACATTTCTGCAAATAAATTTTTAATCACACCCCGTCCCGAAAATGATAAATAAAATAAAAAGAGGAAACAATTTTCAAGTTCAGTTTTCAACGTTTTATTTAAAATAACTGACATAACAGACACCATACTGTAGGCCTATCTGCTGCGGAAACCAGGACGAGCTATTTCGGGATCTGTTTTTCGGGGGCTCCTCAGTCTCTCATTTACCCGGCTCCTGATCTTATGCCACTGGTCAAGGTTCAGATTTGGGAACCAATTGGAAACATAGGACTCAATCTTTTTCAACCTCTTGACGGGGAAAAAGGAAGGTGTAAATGTTTGAATGATGAATAAACAGTGAGGAGGGGTACAGTATGAATACACTAGCAGCCCAGCCTGTGAGCAGTATGAACACCAATGAGCGCTCAGCTCGAGATACCAGCGAGTCGAGAGAGAGAATGATATCTGCATTTTCTCTTTTGGTTTGATTAGGACACATCCTGGGGATTGTGTTTACAAACATTGACCAGACCGTTCACCAGCCCCCACCCCCCATGTTGCCTATGCTGTCCTGTGTTGCGAACTCTTTGTTTAAAACGAATTGGCCATCGGAATGTGTGGAGAAATTCTCCCAAGGGTCACATTCCACAGCTCTCCCCCCCCCCCCCACTCCTGTGATCTCCCATCCCCCAGTCTGTAGGTTTTTGTTTGCATATTATATATTATATTTACAGCCCTTAAGATACACTTTTGTGTTTAACGGCTGACCACCATGACATACTTTGTTTTAGTAGATTTCGCATGAGAGCAAAATATATAAATATGAGCATTAAATGATATGAATATGAGAACAAAATGCATGAATGTGTGAGTGACAATATATGAATGTGTGCATTGAAATATGATAATATGAGAGCAAAATGTATGAATGTGTGAGTGTAAATATATATACGTGTGTGAGAGTGAAAATGTATGTATGTAAAAGGAGAATATATGTGTGTAAGAGTGAAAATGTATGTAAAAGGAGAATATATGTGTGTAAGAGTGAAAATGTATGTAAAAGGAGAATATATGTGTGTAAGAGTGAAAATGTATGTAAAAGGAGAATATATGTGTGTAAGAGTGAAAATGTATATAAAAGGAGAATATATGTGTGTAAGAGTGAAAATGTATGTATGTAAAAGGAGAATTATTTTCATATTTTCACTCTTTTTGTGTAAGAGTATATATGCTGCATTTTGAATGTCCGATAGTCCACGATTTCCACCGGAAATATCAAACATTTAATAAAAGTGAAAAACAATGAACAAGACTTAACGTATTCATCATAATTAATTATATTTATTTCGTGTGGCTGTAGGATTTTTGACTTTGTTTAGAGCAGTGATCTTCTACTATATGAACATTTTGGACCCAAAATCACAAAAAAAACGTAAAAACAGATTTTGAAAATGATATTATTTTTCATATAGGTAACACAAACATACACAACAAAACCATTTAAAAGCTGGAAATATATACATGGGATGTCACTATGATAATGTGAAAGTTTGATTGAGGTAGCATGGGATTTCATTCTGATAAGGCAATAGTGTTATTATAAATATAATACAAATATATATATATACACATTATGTACAAAAATCAGTTTTTTCTGTCTTTATCTGTGCCACGCTTCAAAGCGGTTTCTGTCAACTACGACACAGAGGACAACATCACAGGTTCCTCCTCCTCCATGTCAAAAAACAAGCTTAAAGGAATGGTATGCTCATGACACTCATTTTTTAAAAATTATCATCCGATAAAACAGACCAGTCTCTGCCAGTCTCTCTTTTTTTTTTTTTAATCCGATGACATTATCAGTGATTTTAAACTGATTATATACCGAAATAACATCAACACTGTGGGCGCCGCCATTTCCCGGACGTGACGTAATCCATGCGTTTGGTTTTCGAAGACACGTTGATCTGCATGTTATTTACTGTAGTTTCTCTCTTCAAATATGCCTCACTGTATCGCGAAATATTGCCATAATTCGGATAGGAACAATCCACGGAATGCTCGGTTCCATCTGTTGCCAAAAGGTAAGCATAAGAAGTACATTCGGAGGCAGTGGCTAGCGAAATGTGGCCGGCCCGAACCGAGAGATTTACAGGGGCGACTGTGGCTGCGAGGGAGTGCGGTCGTCTTTCCACCAGAAGGTTGTGGGTTCGATCCCAGCCCGTGCAGTCAACATGTCGATGTATCCTTGGACAAGATACTTAACCCTGAGTTGCTCCCGATGGCATGGCCAACGGTGTGTGAATGTGTATGCGTGTTAGTTCCTAGAGTAATATACACTGCTCTGTATGAATGGGTGTGAATGGGTGAACGATATGTAGTATGTAAAGCGCTTTGAGGGGTCTTAAAGACTGGATAAAGCGCTATATAAGTACAGTCCATTTACAGGCTCATGTATGCAGCGAACATTTCACATTTCCGGACGACTACTCTGAGAGTATGATCAAACATAACATGGGATTTAAAGAACAACCATTACTCAATGGAGATGCAGTACCATCGGTCTTTCTGGTGTCATCACCGACCAGGACACCAGTTCGGCCAGTTGAGAAATCGCCCTCTGCAAGTGTGAAGCGACGGAGGAGCAGAAGTAGTGCTCGGAGTAAGAATAAGGTATGTTATAGCGCATTTCCATTGCAGCGGCTAGCCCCGTTTTAACGTCCTTTAGCGTCCAGGCCAGGACAGTTTTTGGTGGCCTTTCCATATAGCGTAGTACCGGCTAGTGTGTATTTCCCCCCAGTTTTTCCGGCCCCATAAAATCGTGATTCTATGGCCAGGGACAACGAAGCTGAGTATGCTAAACTAGAGAGGGAATCGCTAGCAAGGGTGGTACTACATGCATACATATAGTATCTTATATCATCTTCCCATTATACACACATGCATTTCCAAACATTTGGACTACCTATGTTGCAAATGTATTATCTTTTCAATTTACACACGGCATCTATTGCACGTCTGTCCGTCCTGGGAGAGGGATCCCTCCTCTGTTGCTCTCCCTGAGGTTTCTCCCATGTTCCCTTTAAACTGTGGGTTTTCTTCGGAAGTTTTTCCTTGTACGATGTGAGGGTCTTAGGACAGAGGGTGTCGTATTGTCATACTGATATGTATGGCTGAATTCCCCCATCCAATCTCTTCACATTGGTCAAAACTTGTTCCTCTGCTGACGAGTCCGAACTGAAATACTCCACCATGTTTCAGTGTGTTGACAAAGTGAACGCATGGATGACGTCACGACCATCACGTGACTACTGAAAATGGCAAACATGGTGGCGGCCAGACGGAATATACAGGTCTTGATCAAAAAGAGCTATAAAATCATTATTTACCGGGGAATATCGCTGATTTCTTCAGGGTATGGTTTAAACATAACGTTTCACTAAATACTGAAGTTTTGATTAATTATCTAATGAGTGGACCATTCCTTTAAAGCTTGACTCACGTTCAGAGTTCTCTTCATCATAGTTGAATCTTCAAAACTCTAAATCTATCTAACTATATCTAAATTCTCAATGTTGTCTGTCACTTTACTTCAATCGCAGTCTCCCGCCACCTCTCTTCGTCTCCCGCCGCCTGTCTTCGTATATCTTCGTCTCTCTTCGGTTCCCGCCGTCTCTCTTCGGTTCCCGCCGTCCCTCTTCGTCTCTTTTCGTGTAGTTTCGTATCACTCCATTTACCTGATTACCTCACCCCCTCCCTGGTAAATACATCCTGTTGAGCAGAATCTACAGTTTCGAGTATTTTCCGTTTCGTAAAATGATAAAATACGGCGAAGATATTAAAATATGTGCTTCCATTATTCATACTTCTGAAATATATCTGTATTAACTTTATATCATCGTATGTCCGTGTTTATTGGGTCTTTTGGCATGAAACAAAGACTGGCATATAGTTTCAAGCCAGTACTTTCGACAGAAATACACATATACATCCTGTTGAGCAGGATCTACAGTTTCCAGTATTTTCCGTTTCGTAAAATGATCAATGCGGCGAAGATATTAAAATATGTGCTTCCATTATTCATACTTTTGAAATGTATTACATTTATATCATCGTATCTCCGTGTTTACTGGGTCTTTTTGCATGAACCAAAGACTGGGATATAGTTTCAAGCCAGTACTTTCGACAGAAACACACGGCAATGTTGTCCGGACTGTTGTTTTTATGCGGCACCGGCTTGAACAGGTCATTTGATCTGATCACGCCGGCGTGACGGTTGACTCCAAAGGGTTAATATTAAATACATATAAGTATTTGTACAACTTGTATTTAGAAATACTCTGTTGTAATTATTGATGCATACATGTGTTCATCCATTCAATGTGGCATCTGCTATAATGGGGTTAATGTATGATATTACTTAATAATACAATACATTATAATATATGATATGATAATTACATTTTAGTTTTATTCATTTCTTATTTCATAGTTTCTCATTATTATTATTATTATCTCATCTTATTTTTGATTTTATTAATCTGTGTGAATCTGTGCTATCCTGTTTTTCACTCTCACCCTGTTGCTGTTTGAACTACTGAATTTCCCCACGGGATTAATAAAGGTCCATCTTATCTTATCTTAATGTATAAATTGATTTACTTCAATCTACTGTATTGTGTAAAAACACCCCAACAATATTACAAGAAATATACTGCATAAAGCAAACTATATACTTTATTTGATCTAAAATATTGATGTTTCTACAACACCCAGTTGTCTTTGTGTATTTTGTGAATGAAGCGCCATCTCATGGTTAAATCCTGTAATTGAACAAATGGGGAAATTGGGCAACGCCCTCTAGCAATTTGGCAACACCCCCAGCCACTGGTATCCGCTAGGCTTTTGACTGGGACACACCCATTTGAGTCTGATCTGGAGTGATACATCTGTACAGTAATGTATTACTTTTTACTGTAAGTAAATGTAACGCATTACTAATGAAATGTGGGTAATATACTACCCGTTACAATTCTCAGTAACGCAGTTACAATACATTTTAACCCGAAATGCAATGGTGTTTTGTTTTTTAAGAATTCACCAACATCGCGAGACATTCCGACACCAGAGAAACATTGTGCGGGTAGATTAGTAAACCTGCTGTTTACATAAGGGATAATGTGCAGCGAGGCGTCATTATGAGGAAAAGAAGACCCGACAGGCTGATCATGGAGCCCAACGCGAAGCGGAGGGATCTTCATGAGCCTGAAGGGTGTTCTTTTTGTCAGACCATTTACATGCACACAAATCTATATAACACACTAGATCCCAAAAAGCCTAATAGGGATGTTTGCAGATTTGTCAGGACAAATGCATGGCTGTCTTACAATGCAACCCTGCTGGTTATCAAAAGCCAAATTACATCAACTAGAACATATTATGTTGTGAGGACACCAGCACTACATGACAGATGAAACACATTAGTGTCCCTGTCTAGAAGGAGCCGTATAAATGTGTCCCCACACTGAAGTTTGTTTAATAAGCCCCTCCATTCCAGCAAAGATATAGCATGAGTAATGAGAGATCTGTTATCTCTCCGTGGCCATTAGCCTTAGTGTGTGAGGAGGATGTAATTAACTCCTATTGTACTAGAGTTATTTGGTGATGACCTACATGAGGTGAGACGTTAAACACGCTTTGTTGTGAGACTGCCAGGCTGTGTTGTGACGCAAAGCCTGTGATCACGCTGGAGTTAGGTTTTTTTATGTTCACCTACAGCATGCAGATGAGGCACATTGTTTCTTCATTTCTTATGCGAAATCATTCATCATAAATGTTTTTCTTATTCCTCATTCCTGTTTCTCCACGTGGCCTGTCTGACGTGGTTTACATTTCACACCACATGGAGCTTGCTGTGATGCCCCCCATTTACATAAATGAATGAGGTTATTTCATGTAGACATTTGAGACTTTGCAGTGTTACTGTAAATCATAAAGGGAGGATGTGTTTGTTTGTTTCCGTTATATCTAGATGACCAATCATTGAAAGCCCCATTGAAATCTTTGCTGCTGTGTAAATGTAATAAAACCCCAAACATCCTGGCAGAGCAGCTGAAGCTGAGTATTTTTACAACAAGCCACACGTTGTCAAACAGCTCCCTGAAGCCACATGAGACGTGGTCACAAAGGGATTCAAGCAGCTGTCAAAAGCTGTACCTCGAAAAGGTGCTTTTTGTTTGATTATGGCCAATTGTTGTATTGTTTAAAGGTGGGGTAAGTAATTTATTTCAGAAATACTTTTTGTTATATTCCATGGAATGCTCTTAACATCCCGATAGCAATGAATATATTAAATGCTTTGACAATAAATACATCAACAAATTTCATTTGTGGAAGCCGTGGTGCAGTAAAAAGCACGACCAGTCATCTGAGCCGGCCCGGCTAAAATAACTGGATGGCCTACCTGCCTGTCAGCCTTCCATCTGTGCACAAACTTATCTCGTGCCCTCATTGGTCATGTGCGCGTTCGTGTGTGTTGGAGGAGGGGCTCTGTAAGGAAGTCTGAAGGAAGAGGCAGTTTTTCAAATTCTAGCGCACTCGAGCTGGTTTCTCCAAAATGACATACCCCACCTTTAAGTTAATTTAACCAAGAAGTCCCTTGAAATTAAAATGTATTTTCTTTGGAGACTTGTAAATATAAACACAACAGACAGGGAATACAATTGTTACGACTGGGGCACACACAAAAACGATAGGACACAAATGCACAACTCCAGACAAAAGATGATTCAAAAAAAGGATTTACTTGTGGTGAAATACAAGGTAATACAAAACTCTCAAATGACTTCACAAAAAGCTAACCTAAATTCACTGTAGCACAGAACACAACTGGCTGGCTGACAGGCAACACAAGGGTCAAAACGATCTGGCACTTGGCACAGAGAAAACACAGAATAAATACACACACAAGGGACTCTACAGGTGCAAACAATAAGGGCGGGGCAGGTAATCAGGTCAGTTAACAGACTGACAAGGTAGGAGTCGAACTACCTGAAATGAGAGAAGAGATTAACAAAGTAAAACAGGAAATGACAGACAAAAAGGGGTTAGCAGACGCGGACTTGACAATATTAACTAAACAGAGAAATAATACTGACAAATCTGACGAGACACAACAACAATCCTCTGAATAGACAAGGAAGAGACTCAATCCAGCTCAAATAAGCAGTTTGATGAAGAACGAAGATAATTTTTTCTGGAAGTAACAGTAGCCTATACTTTTTAATGATGATAATTTGTGAAGGAGGAATTCAATTGACTTCTGTATTTGTGAACCTATATTGACTTATAGTCTCAGGTTAACTTGAAAAACTCAGGACTACCTCTCTCGGTTAAAGGGTAACTCCATTTTATTACAACTTTTAAAGTTTTGCTAGAATTTAGGTCTTTTTTTTTTCTTATTTGTATTGTTAAGGATGTATTTCCAGTCGGCAATTATAGTATTGCATTCACCAATTACCAAATGCTGAGATCTCTGAACTCAACAACAGTCTGACAAGGTACAGTAAGAAACAAACAAAATGTAATTCAGTTTCTTTGGGTCAGTTGATGTGTTCGAGAAAAGTAGAGGGGAATTAGCTCAAATGGCTGAACGCTCGCTTAGCATGTGAGAAGTAGCGTGATCAATGCCAGGAGACTTTCAACTCTTTCCTCTCTCAGTCTGAGAAACTGAAACATCTGTGTCTGGTGCGCTCATTTTCAAATCAAGAGGTCAGCAGTTAGGTCCTTGGGCAGTACACTGAACCCCAAATTGTTGGTATAGTCTACAGCAGTGGTTCCCAAACGGTGTGCCGTGAGGCAAGTCCGGGTGTGCCGTGGGATTTTGTGACAACCATACGTTATTATTGCAATATACAACTACACAGAAATAATCATTTTTTTATTTACTATATCAGTACTTTGTAGGTTTATATGTACGTAATCTGCGCGACTTGCGCGTCCACATCTCCACGTGCAGTGCTGCATAAACATGGCTGAGTCAGTGATAACTTTCGAGGGGTGGAGGTATGCCCATTATTTTGAGTTCGTCCGAGGAATAGACAGGAATGTGATGGTGAGGTGCAAACTGTGTCCAGGCCAGAAGCTGTTATCCACTGCTGTAAACACCACGTCAAACCTCAACAAACACCTGCAAATAACACATGTTAAGGTGAAGCTACCGCACACGCTATTTGTTGTTTTGTTTATATCACGTAGTTCTTCTTCTCTGTCTTCCGGTTGTTGCCTGTTTTGAATGACAAATACACACTACCGCCGCCTGCTGGTAAGGAAAGTTATTGCCACTCACGCATGCGCAGTTCGTACGTGCTTGGCGAGTAAAGTAACGAGTTTATGTAGATAGTAACGAAGTAGTGTAATATATTCTTTTTTTTTTAAAAAGTAATATGTAATATATTAAAACAATTTAGTAACGACCCCATCTCTGGAGTTGGCGTTCTCTACTCTGATTTACATGAAGAACAACAGGAGGTCACGGCTCTCTGTTGAACAGGACTTGCGAGTGGCCCTCTCCTCAGTGCCACCAAGGATTACAAAATTCTGCGTGCCCCGACAGGCACATGTATCTCACTAATTTGTAAGTTGGCAAAAATATTTACAATAGCACATGTTTCAATGCTGATTGCTGAAATGTTACATTTATAATTTGTAGTTCAGGACCATGGACAATGCAGCTTCCTTGCATTGACAGTTATCTGTGCTGAATTTCTGCTGAGTTTCCTTTGCCTCATTTTTAATGTTGTGACCTGTCTGGTTTAAATGAGTGTGTTGCTGCTTTGATGAAGCCTAATTTGATACAGTTTCAAATTAATTTCTGAAATATTTCGTTAATAAATATTTCATGAGTAATATAGTTGTCTTTGTCACATTTTATTTGGCATTAGTAAATAATTATGCACATTTACAGATATTTTACATGATATGAGTGATAACACGTGTTATAAGGGCTATTTTGCACAATAGGTGTGCCTTGAGATTTTTACTTGTCCTTTGGTGTGCCTTGGGCACAAACAGTTTGGGAACCACTGGTCTACAGTATTGAAGTGTTTGTAGGTTGCTTTGGATAAAAGCTTCAGCTAAACATGCAATGTTAAGTAAAAATGTATAGCAGACGGACAGGAGTACTTATCAAAGTCACCTCGTTATTCAAGACGACAGAAGCTGCTTCGGTCTGAAAAATGTACGGAAAGGGTTTCTATTGAAGTTATTATGACATAATTAAAGGTGCCACTAAAGGTTTGCAGCTGGTGTTTGGTGCATATGTCTGCTGGGGAGTGAAAAAGAGTGATACCTTGACTTTTACCTGAAGGGCACAGATTCCTAGGAAGGCTCCAGGGTGAACACCAAGTACTCTATGAAACTACAATGCCCTGAAGTGCTCTTCATAGAAGGAGGAACACTGAGTTCTGACAGCTTTTGTTAAGACTGGTGAGCCACAGGGACTGAGTCAAGTCGAAAAAAACAAGCTTCATTTTTGATGCAGTTGAAGGGAATGCTGTTCCCTTTCAGGCCTTGGAGAAGGGCTCCAGTCTCAAATGTTGAATTTGGATGCTGAAAATGACGACAGCCGATGATAGGATGACAATACATCTCTACTGGGAATGCATCACTCTGGAAGTATAACTCATGTTTATGTTTGCTTTATATTGCTAAGAATACAAACAGTATGACTGAACCCATGGTTTTCATACTTCCACCAGTTCTGACTTTATCCTCGAAGACATTTCTTGGGGGTTTACCTTCACAATATGTGTAATGATTTGATATACTTTATTAATCCCCGTGGGGATATTGTTTCTCTGCATTTGACCCATCCTGTGTTAGGAGCAGTGTGCTGCCATTTTGAACGGCGCCCGGGGAGCAGTGTAGGGAACGGTGCCTTGCTCAGGGACACCTCGGTAGCACTTGGTCTTGCCGGGACTTGAACTGGTGACCTTCCAGTTGCCAAGCCAAGTCCCTATCGACTTCACCACCACCGCCCCAATAATGTTAAGGAGCTGCCAGGGCTTCGATGCTTTCATTTCCCAATTGCTTGTATCCATGGCAGCTGAAATGTTTTCTTCTGCCATTGAACTTTACTTTACTTTTCAGTAAAAGAGTCAATCTGTCAAGGATTGTTGTATTCACTTTGGCCCTTCCATTCATACCCTTAAGTGCCTGTTTCTTTTGTGTTCTTTTTAATGCACTTAATAACATCTATCTCCATTGTCTCTACTCATTATCTCTGTCAGTGACATATGATGTTATAATCTTCTTGTTCAATGATGGAATAAGCACATTTTGGTCATAAAGCCTTGACAACATTGACGGCTCAAATACAAGTTATTATCTTGAGCAGATTGACAGTAAATACCACCGGAGACCCCACGCTCTGAAGTCGAAGTGTCACTCCAGTATATCGGACTTCAGCTGAATGCATTTGCATGTGGAATGTGTGCTGCTGTAGTAGTTCATCTTGTGTTGACAGGTTTTCTCCGGTTGATCGACCGGTCATCTGGGTAGATTACATGTCTGATCTGCACGTTGATAGATTATAGCGACCCTGCAGCCTGAGTATGGTTATCTCCGGCTCTGGTTCTGACTGGTGTGCCGTTGCTCTCTCAGCCGACAGATTTGGTGTGGTGTTTATAGATTTACCCTTGCATCGGCTGGGTATGCAGATGGGGAGAATTGACCTGCTGCGACCTTGGAAGAGTGCCCTGACGGAGGACGACGGCAACCTCGGGATGGGCGGGACGTGCTGCAATGCAGCAGAGCAGATCAGAGGCACTGCATGCTCTCACACACACACACACATACACACATACACACACACACACACACACACACACACACACACACACACAAACACAGACATAAACTGAGGCTGAACAACACAACACACACTTACTGGACCTTTAAACAGCCAAACGTGTACTGTATAGATGCACACAAATCAATAGTAACACACACACACACGCTCACATTGCCTTCTGGATGAGCAGGCGAGGGTGTGTCTTCATCAACCTGCTGCTGTCTGCCTGGCTGAAATACACACACCGCCCACATGACTCCGCATATTTAGCAGCACGTAAACAAGCACGTGCTCCCCCACATTTACCTCCACACCCCTTAAAAAATGCTCACAACCAGAAAGAAAAAATTCACACACACACAGTTTATAGAGATGTGGAAAGCCTGCTTGTACATAGAAATTATATAGACTGTCCAAATGCAGTTTAACAAAATAGATTATGTATAAACACCATCTAATACAGTTAAAAACACTCATAGAGAGTATTACTGCACTATATCAATGGAATGACACATAGTTTTTTTCTTACTACTGTACATAATCTACCACAACAGCACCAAAAATAACTTGCATTTTCCTCTGCATCTAAGCAACGTCTCCTTATCACACAGGCACACACATATAAATCTTCAATGTTTTTCTTTCTTTCTTTGCACTGCAACAGTCACTGCTTTACAGATAAGGGGATCACTCTTCCCATAGGAGGACAATATACAGCAGTGCCAAGATATCTGATTTAAATAGCAGCACTGCACAGACCCTCATTAAAGAGATTTTCCGGGGCAAAAGAGTAAACCCTAATCACTCTGAGCAATCAGATCAAACCAGATCAGCCTCAGTCAATACTTCAGCCCAGTGGGCGACCTAATGCACGTTGGTATTTGCGACGACCTTGTGCTGACATTCATTTACAGTTGCAAGAAAAAGTATGTGAACCCTTTGGAATTACCTGGATTTCTGCATACTGTAAGTTGGTCATAAAATGTGTTCTGATCTTCATCTAAGTCACAACAATAGACAAACACAGTCTGCTTAAACTAATACCACACAAACAGTGATATGTTTTCATGTTTTAATTGAACACACCATGTAAACATTCACAGTGCAGGTTGGAAAAAGTATGTGAACCCTGTAAGGAAATATTTGTATGTATTCATGCAAACTGTGAAGAAGCTGGAAAATGATTTGGGTGAGAAAACTGTGAACTGTTTGTGGGGCCTGTGAACATTTGGTTTTGTGAGGACAAAAGGAAGAGGGGGAAGGTGTGGAGTTAACATACAGTCATCTCAGATCCCTGTGATAAGGAAGCTGAGCCACTGGGATTGGGGAACTTAAGATGTGAGCTGTTGATACTAATTTGGGCAGCCAATCACTGGTCTGGAAGGGGGGCGCAGATAACTCCTCCTCCGGTCAGCGAAGTATTTAGACAGGAATCCCAGCAGTGCCTCTCTCTCTCTCTCCTCTCGCTGGCACAGGTAATTATGGGATCCCACAGATAAACTGTATTTAATTTGTACTGTACTTGATTGTATTGCATTGTATATTACCATTAAAATGGATTATTGTTAAACGGTTACTTGTATGCTTTGGGTTTCCTTCCTGTAAGATAACGGCTTGTGTAGGGACGCGAGGAGATTTGGAAATGCGGCCTAGTTACCACCTAAATCTCCTAACAAATGGTGACCTCCGACGTTTCTGAATAAACATGAGCTGTGGAAGGATTCAGACGACCACACTGGGTCGGGAACAAGCACTTTTAGACGCCTCGGACAATAGCAGGGCCCTGTAGGATTGTCTGTAGGCGTTTCAGAGTGTTTTTGAAGTTTGAATGGAGTATACAATGCATATTTTTTACCATGTTAGGAAAGTTATATATAACACGTGAACGTTGATCGCAAGGTATAGAGAGTCCTGCGTGACGAGAAATTAAAGCAGTTTAGCGTGGATCTCAGGTAGTTTAGTCCTGAAGTGGTGTGGAAGCGGTGCAGTTCGTGGGCTGTGAGGTGTGAGTCCCACACGACGAAACCTGGACGCTCGATATTTTCAGATCGAGCCGCCGTTTAAAACTGGGGGTAAAATAGCAGTCTGAGACCGAATAAGCGAAAGTGTCAGTGGACTGTTATCTGTTAAATCCTTGGGAGAGAGCGCTAACGTCACCTACATTGTGACGAGACCGGCTCCCGTTTCCCTTGTCTGTAAAAATTAATTTGAAAGGCTGACGTAAACATAACGTTGATCGCAAGGTAGGCAGAGAGTCCTGCGTGACGACATATGTAGCACGTTATCAAGCCGGACAAACTGTACGGGGAATAAATCTGTGTGATTTTTACCCAAATAACCTGTGTGACCGATTGTCTGTGATAATCAGACATTCGCTCAGAAGAGTGAAGCTCATTTGTGCTCTGCTGCTGCCATCTAGTGGCTGAAAGGGGGGGAAGCACGTTAATTAAGTCAGATAAATAAAAGCGAAGTCAATATATTGCGTATATTTAACTAAATGACCTGTCTGTAGGTTGTCATTGTTGATTAGTACAGACCTTGTTTTATGTTGGTAAATGTAATGATACAAAAGCAAGCTATTCATCACAATTGTATTTTTAGGTTATGAATAAAACAAAAAGTAGTGGCCTAAGGGATAAGCAGAAAGGTTTTTGAACGCTTGTCAGTTATGACAGGGCGTTTAGGTTTTCAATGTGCGCCATCACGTTAAAACAGGATTGGTGGCATTTTCAGTTCATTGCTTGCTTCCACACGCCTTCCCCCTCCTTGTCTCTTTCACGACTATAGTTAATGCATTAGAACGATTGTCAACTTGCCGTGTTTCTAGGATTCGGACTCGCTGTTCCGGAACGGCCTTTCAAAATAAAAGCCAAAGGCCGCTGTTCGCCAGAGAGGCCTTCACAATAAAACAGCAATTGGCTTAACAATATATTTAACTTATATTACGTCCTTAAATATTGATTTTAATTCATTACAGATCTAACCTGCTTGTAACACAACTTTGATCAAAATAATAGGATAAGCAAGTGGTTAAAGGGGGTTTCCTGTCTGGCTCATTTGATTTAGAACTGGAGTAAGGGAGAATAGTGTTTTCATTCCTCATGGTTTATAGAGATAAATCATCAGTTTGTCTGGACTTTGATATAGAGATAGGATCATGGTGGAGAAGGAAGACCTTTTTTGGTTTCAAATTAAAGAAGAGTTTAAGGATGAAGTAAGCAGGACTTCAACTGGCCAAAAGACATTTTAAAGTTTAATATTCTTGGTTAGCAAACAAGACATCTGATTATTATGTCACACATGATAATCTTGCTATAGAAACTAGCTTAAAATATTGGAGAAAATATGTAGATGTTCTTTCGTAGTGTGTGGAATATGTGATGCTGGAAACATGTACGTTTTTCAATGTATAGGAGAAAATGGTTTCCTGAAAGAGTTATGTTGGGTAAATATGTAGCAATGGATGAAACAATTTTTAGAGTGAGTTTTTGTAATATCATTTGTAGACATCAATTAGGTTGTTTAGATGGCATTTAACAATTAAGACAGATAGTATGATTACAAAGAGTCAGAGTGGAAAGGGTTGGATTTATTTAACCTCAGTGTGCTCGATTTTTTATAGGTAATGCGTCCCGAGACCTGGACTCCCCCTCTGAGTTAGAAAAGGCTACGATCCCGACCCTCCAAGCAGACAAAAGACCTAACCCAACGGGAGACTCCTCCTTCTCCATCGAACAGACAGAGAACCAGAGCTGAAACAACAACAACAAGACTGCAGCCAGAACTATCTCCACCTGTGGCATCCAGAACCAAACAGCATGCTGACGATCAGAGATCTACGCTCATCAGTCCCTCAGACGGGACCATGAAGTTCCAAGCTGAGCACAAGCGCAAAGTGTGGGACATGAGAGCAGAATCCGCCCTCCATAAAAACAGCAGGGAGACTGTAAAGGAGGAGATGAAATGCGAAGCAGTGCAAGAACATTAGCATGATGAGGCATGCAGATGTAACTGGGCCAATGGCTGACAGCGGATGAAGTTACAGCTGATGGACTGAAGAGAACACAGAATCAGAGGAGTTGGCATGGTCGATTAGAAGTGAGGAGGCCGGGGTCACGGCTTGAGAAAACCAGAGGAGGAGAAAAGGAAAACGGGAATGAGTGAGTTTACACATAAACACACTTATTCACAAAACGCACATTTGAAGCATAAATACGTAAAGACAGAAAGATTTATTAAATTAAAAATAGCAGTAAACTATTAGAGTAAAATGAGAACACACTGAGGGTTCAGAGTACAACCATATTCTTCAATCTTTTCATCAGGTTAACAAAATATTCTTTGACATTGTTATTCACGTGTGAATAAAGTAGTGGGATAGTTTTAGGAACCACTCTATAAGACAAATCTTTATCTGTATGGATAATGTTAAAGGGAGAGCTGGTGCCAAGCCAGATATCGTATTCCAATCTAAATAATTGATTTCACCATTGTAGCATAGTTATTACCATAGGAAATATGAAATGACTTCTGTTTTAAATCCTTGATAAAGGAGGGAGTAATGGTTGCATGTTCGGACATCCAGGGTTCTACACACTGCTAAAGAGTTTAACATTGGTTTTTAGGTGGACCAGAATTGATGACATGTGGTTGTTATACCATTGTTATCGTGAACAAAACATAAATAAGGACATAGTATCTGCTTGAAGATGAATGGATTTCATATCCTAGAGGGGATTAGTTATTGTGAAGACTCCACAAGGTATCTACTAATGTATTGTAAAGAACTTGAATTGCCTTGATAAATAAGTGAAGATAAGAAGATGTATGGACCATAAATTAGTCAAGTGGTAAATAAAAATAGCGGAAAAGAGGGGAACTATTAAAGGGAAGTGGAAAATCAGTCTAATACACACTGATTAAAAAAAGGGGGGGGGCATGAAGGAAGTATGCACTGGACTTTTTATTCGTGTGTGAATTTGGTAGTGTTTTAATTTGTTACAGTATTGATCAGTTCAAAGGGAGAGTTTTAGTAACAGCTCTATAAGATCAGATAAATATTTATTTATATAGGTCATGTTGAAGGGAAAGCTGGTTCTAAACAAAATATAGTATTTCAATTTGAGGTACTGGTTTCATGTTCAGACACCCAGAGTTCCACGCATTGTTAAAGAGGGTAACATTGTTCTTTAAGTGCACCAGAATTGAAGATAAATTGATAGAATGAGTTATGGAATACATAGCAGATCTTTACAGATCCTAGTAATGTTTTGACACAAGATAGTGATGTACACATGTTTCTGAAATAGATCTATTAGTCATTTTAATACTAATTAGGTGTAAATGAATTGCAGTAATAGTAATAGTACAATAAGGAAGTGACATTTTTTTGGCTAGACACTTTTCAGGGAATGTGGGAAACAGCAAGGAGGGGTTGGAGATATCTTGAACATTATAGTTGTAATTGTGAATTAATAAATGATGGCGCTCCATATATACAGATTTGTATAGACGGAGGATGCTGGCCTGTGCTGGAACATCTCTGCAGGGCACGACACATGGCCAAAAAGACTGAGACCAACTGACCGACAGGGTAACTTGGGAAGGCACTGTCAATGACTGACTCTGCGGTGAACCTGACCAAACCTGACTTTACAACCTGACAGTGTGAGTGTGAGTGTGTGTATGTCTGCACCTGATCAGTGCAACTGCATGATTTAAAACGATGACTAATCAAGCATGTTTTGGACTAACACATTATTTTTGTGTGATAATAATGTGTGAAATGAGAGGTTTCCTAACATTGCACAAAAGGGGAAACCGTATCTAATCTGCTTCATGATGTTTCACTCCCACAGGAGGTGGCGGTTTGAAGAATGTGAAACTCAAACTATGAAATTTGGAATTCTGTTTCTTTTAGGACTGAATGATGGAGAGAAACACTCTCAAGTGTTTACTGGGAAAAATGTTTGGTATTGTCTTATAATCCATTATGACCTGAAGGTTTTCTTCCTATACAGGTTTTTGTTTACACATGAGAGAATGTGTAAAAAAGGGGGAGTGTAAACTTTACAATGTACATTTTTCATTTAGGGACTGAAAGGAACCTGCTGCCCAACTCCATTGTTCAATCTGACCATTGATTGACAGTTTTAGAATTGACCTGCTCCATATCTGGGGATAAGAGGCTGTTTGATGAATGTTGACATGTCTCTAGTATTGATTGAGTTATAGCAGGTGACACAGATAGAGAATCAGTGGACAAGGGGCTGCCAGAGAGATGTAAGTCCAGAATGGAATACTGGAGAGACTGACCGGTGAGTAATGTTTCAACAGACAACATCATGTAACTAGCCTGGTAAAGAAGTAAGAGCCATAGACTTTATTGTTTAGGTCATTATGGGGATATACATTTCATCTACATTTGTAATAGAAAGACATTTGATGACAATTGTAAGGAATTTTGTATTCATTTTTTAGTAGGATAATATCTAAGACCTGACGGGTAGAAGCAGTATCACCAGGAAGCCATTCACTTTGTTAGTATTGTGATTTTGGTTGTTTTTGAATCCATAAGATTAGTGTGTTTCTTTACCAGAAACATTAGCAGTTCAAATCATATTTTTAGATTTTTAATGGGATCTCAGGGATTTCATTTAAATAAATACAGATGCTTGTCAGAAATTCAGAGCTATTGAAATATGTTATTTAGTTTACCTAAAGATGTTGTAGTTCTTATTTAGTGGGCACAGTCCAAGTATTAAGATTCTGAAGCTGCACAATTAATTTAGAAAACCTGTGCTCAGGCGTCTGTTATTGTAAGACACCCCACCAACAGGCTCCAAGTTGCCACGCACTGGTGGGTCAAACAGCCGAGGGCCCCAGAGCCCGGAGCGTAGGCTTGAGGGATTTGTATCAGATTTCTCCACACAGGTTGCTGACGCCGAAAGGGGGACCCGAGACGCAGGAGGCTGACTGTCAACCCCAGGCTCTCCGGCCCCGACCGAGTGACCCCGAGGACATCCCATGCCGTCCG
Organism: Pseudochaenichthys georgianus; assembly: GCF_902827115.2. Taxonomy (NCBI): domain Eukaryota; kingdom Metazoa; phylum Chordata; class Actinopteri; order Perciformes; family Channichthyidae; genus Pseudochaenichthys; species Pseudochaenichthys georgianus. The sequence goes on along the minus strand of NC_047503.1, from coordinate 15,895,352 downwards.
CCTACAAGGAAAGGGGGACAACTGGTACCACGGGAGCCAGTGTGCGGCGGGGAAAACACCTGCGAGGACCCTAGACGACATCAGGACAGATCTGGCTCTCGTCATGGAGGTCGACTCGGATGCTGTCATCAGCGGATTGGAGGAGAAGGACCTCGAGGACATCCATCATCCATCCAGCAGTCGTCCCGGGAGGCATCATCATCGGACCGGAGAAGGAAGATCGGGAGGACATCTATTCAGCATCGACTCGGAAGCCGCCATCAGCAAGCCGGAGGAGAAGGAAGACATCTCTCTAGCAGGCAGCCCAGAAGCCGCCGTCAGCGGATCAGAGGGGACAAAGACACGGCAAGCCAGGATGGCACAGGGGACTCCACTCTCCGCTGAAACAGGAGTGTGTGTTAAGTGCAACAAGACGGTGTATGGAGCCAGCCAGGCCTGCCAAGCTATGGGCAGCCTCTACCATGACAGCTGCTTTACCTGCAGCGCCTGTAGTAGGGAAGGCATTCTACTATGACGCAGGAAGGGTTTTCTGTGAAGAGGACTTTCTGTACTCTGGGTTCCAGCAGTCTGCAGACAAGTGCAACGCAGGTGGACATCTAATCATGGACATGCAGGCCGGCAGGCCCTGGGGAAGTCTTACCGCCCCGGTTGCTTCCGCTGCGTCATCTGCAACGAGAGCCTGGACGGAGTGCCCTTCACGGTGGACACTGAGAATAAAAAGTATGGAGACTCAGCAGACAAGGATGCAGTTTTTTGCAAGTGCCTTGTGTAAATTGCACTCTCTTTTTTAAGAGTGCAAAAGAGGGAATTGTAAGGAAATATTTGTATGTATTCATGCAAACTGTGAAGAAGCTGGAAAATGATTTGGGTGAGAAAACTGTGAACTGTTTGTGGGGCCTGTGAACATTTGGTTTTGTGAGGACAAAAGGAAGAGGGGGAAGGTGTGGAGTTAACATACAGTCATCTCAGATCCCTGAGATAAGGAAGCTGAGCCACTGGGATTGGGGAACTTAAGATGTGAGCTGTTGATACTAATTTGGGCAGCCAATCACTGGTCTGGAAGGGGGGGCGCAGATAACTCCTCCTCCGGTCAGCGAAGTATTTAGACAGGAATCCCAGCAGTGCCTCTCTCTCTCTCTCCTCTCGCTGGCACAGGTAATTATGGGATTTAATTTGTACTGTACTTGATTGTATTGCATTGTATATTACCATTAAAATTGATTATTGTTAAACGGTTACTTGTATGCTTTGGGTTTCCTTCCTGTAAGATAACGGCTTGTGTAGGGACGCGAGGAGATTTGGAAATGCGGCCTAGTTACCACCTAAATCTCCTAACAACCCCTAGGCTAAAGACTTCTTCAAGAGCTAATTGGAGTCAGGAGTCAGCCAACCTGGAGTCCAATCAATGAGAGGAGATTGGAGGTGTTGCTTAAAGCTGCCCTATAAAAAATACACACCAGTTTTGAATTTGCTATTCTTAAGAAGCATTGCCAGATGTGAACCATGCCTCGCACAAAAGAGCTCTCAGAAGACCTACGATTAAGAATTGTTGACTTGCATAACGCTGGAAAGGGTTACAAAAGTATCTCTGAAAGCCTTGATGGTCATCAGTCCACGGTAAGACAAATTGTCTATAAATGGAGAAAGTTCAGCACTGTTGCTACTCTCCCTAGGAGTGGCCGTCCTGTAAAGATGACTGCAAGAGCACAGTGCAGAATGCTCAATGAGGTGAAGAAGAATCCTAGAGTGTCAGCTAGAGACTTAAAGAAATCTCTGGCACATGCTAACATCTCTGTTGACGAATCTACGATACGTAAAACACTGAACAAGAATGGAGTTCATGGGAGGACACCACGGAGGAAGCCACTGCTGTCCAGAAAAAACATTGCTGCACGTTTGAAGTTTGCAAAAGAGCACCTGGATGTTCCACAGCACTACTGGCAACATGTTCTGTGGACAGATGAAACCAAAGTTGAGTTGTTTGGAAGGAACACACAACGCGTGTGGAGAATCCAAAGGGTTCACATACTTTTTCTTGCAACTGTATTTCTTGGGGGCGTTCCCATACAGAACCATATCCATAAAAACGACACACGTTACTTCAATACTAACTATGAAAAAGTATGGTGGTGTTGTATATTTCTCCCTTTGTCAACAATCCAATGAAAAGACCAAACCAACAACTTATAGATCCTGCTAACAAGTATTGCCTGTCAAAGCCTGAATCTTACTGCTCTGTGCTGCAGAACTCTGTTTTTGTGCTTAAACATACAAACAAAAAAGCCACACTGTTGCACTGCGTTACATGTTCTCTCATTATTAAAAAGAAACATGGGAACTAGTTAATTTCAAATCAAGCAAATAGACCAAATAAATACCCGATGTGCATTAATCCGCAGCTGGAAATAGTCCCCAATGAATGCGCTAGTTACTCTTGTAGTATTGTTTTCTAAAAACAACAGTGCCCAGCTTTTTACGGAAATGATTTATTATCATTAATAATCATTATTGTCATTATTTAAACATAAACATAATATGTATTACCTGTTTGTAAAGATGAACGTATTCATTAGGAATAAATACATTTGGTGCCAGCGAAATGGGTGTGATTGTGGATTTTTAAAGTAAAGAAATTAACTAGCGCATTGATTTTGGTGGAAAATACATTTTCAGCGTTGCCATTTGACCAAATACTAAACACACACACGGTGTGTCGGAAGTCCTTAGTAGCGTAGCAGATGTTGGAGCACAACTGGATTTAGCCTGTTGGTCAGGATGTGAGGGAAGGTGACGGGCGAACAGGAAGTCCCCGTGACTTAACAGGAAATGTTTTCCTGTTTGACTCTATTGTCTCCCAACTGACAGGATGAGACACGGCAACATGTGATGTTTACCATGTGGTGGTCAGGATGTGTTTTTGCTCGAGCTTTAATGTTTAACTTCATCAGAATATCTTGTGTAAAATAAAAGCACTTAGTGAAATTGGTTTATTATTCAGCACAGATATTTAAACAACTTATTATTCACCTTTTGTTGTCATTGTGGTTGATTTATAGATTTTTGTATGGGCTTTACACCACTCCAATGAGACCTTTGGCTGCAGGGTCAACGCTGCACGCACTCGAGTCATTTTAGTTCACTGAAATAAAACCTTAAACAAGTGATACACTTTTACATAAAGAAGTCTGTTTATTATTTGATAGATATATCATATGCATTTTCATATAATAGTTCTAATACCAGTAAGTCGAAAAATAATAATCATATTATATTTTATTATATATATATATAGATATATAGAAAACTAATCCAATAATCTACTTTTTACTTGGACTTTACTTCCTTGTAAAAAACAACATACTGTACGTATAATCTTCTCCCCAGCTTCAATATAGCGCTTCAAGGGAGTAAAGAAGATAATACAAAAAAGAAAAGTTACACCTGAACATTGCATCTTATAGAACTAGAACATCTGTCAGCAGCTAGTAATGATGACCATCTCGGTTTAAGACACAGGAAGAGGTTTTTTTCTTTTCTTTGCTAGAACATCTTTGACAAATATGCTTTTGTTTTTAAATTCAGTTGAAATGGCTGAAAACGTTAAAGACATTGGCAATCACATGATCCGCTGTATGTGGAGAGCAAGAGACAGAACATTAGATTACACCAGTCCCATTACACACTCTGAGGATGAAGGAAGGGAGGCAGAGAGCGGATAAACAGGGAGGGGAAATGAATCCGGCAGGGTATAGAAAGTTTCATTTATGTGCTTCTCCACCAATGGTGTAACATTTGTAAACAGAGGGTAGTGGCACATACAGTGCAGTCCTATATATCTTCTCTCACCCACCCCCAGCGTCTCTCCCCTTTTTTCTGGGTACTGTCCAGGAGGTAGCCACGTCACAGTTGGAAGGGAGAGATATCCACTTTAATCCATTTAGCTGCGGCAGTCTTTGTGAGTTTTACCAACCATACTAATAGCATTTCCACCAAAACTCCCCCGTGTCTCTCAAACTCTCGATATGTAGAAATGAAAACATGGAGGCAGTCAGTTTTAGGGCATGGAAGAGGCCATGGAGGACAGACCGTTCTCAGTCCTGGAGGAAGGCGTCCGGCGGTCCTCGTTTCTATCAAGGCCAGAGACGCAGGGGGGCTGGACCACTGTGACCCCCCCTCCGTATGAGGAGCCTAGCTGGTCAGGTGTGGGTCAAGAGGATGCATCAAAGCTGTAGAACAAGAACAAAAATAACATGTGTTTTTAATAATGTGTAACTTTTGTGGGGCCTTACGGAAAGAAGAAGTAGTTAGGTTACCGGTAGAAACAGGATTTCATAGACAGTGGAAATTCATTTTCAATTGTTTTTTATTGACGTTTGGAATAACACAAACATGTCATTACATTTTAGGGTTAGGGTTATCGCAGACTACGAATTGACATAGTCGAATCTGATTGGTTACCTCCTGCCAATAGTTGACTCATTCTAGAATAATGTGTGTTAGCCTGCTAGCTTTTCCTCATTGTAATTACAACTTCCTGCTGTTCCCCCCCATTTTCCAACTCAAAGAAGAAAAGCAAAGGGAGAGTCAGTGAGACAAAGGAAACAGCTGGTTATACCCACCTCCCCTTGCTGATACAAACGAAAAATTGCTCATTAATACAAAATGAATTTAGTGCAATGTGTGTGCTACATTCTTATATGAATAATCTACTAAAAAATGTATGTTTTGGTTTTACAACGGTAGCCTTTGGGAGTTCCTATCAGGCCTTACTGAGGCTGTCACCAACCTCTCCAACACTGAATTCAACCTTGAAGGCAACATTCAATTCTTACAATAATCCATCAAATGCTAATGGTAATATCTTGTTAAGAAATGGATTTTGCCATTTGCCAAAGGGATCTTTCCCAATCTGGCTACCCTATGTAATGGTCTTTGATTGTCCCTGAAATATAAAGCATTAGAATATGATTATTTAACCATAAATAAAGCCATCAGTCACAATGTCTCAGACAGATAGATAGATAGATAGATAGATATAGAGCATAAATCATATGAAAGCAAGTAGTTCTAAGTAAATATGATGTACGTTCCTGCAGGCTTTTGTGTTGCTTATCAATGACAGATCCTGGGTCTGTCTCCTCCACAGCACAGAGACCAGGGACTTTTACTCTGCATTGTTAGCACATCCTTTTTTTGCTTTTCTTCTGAGCTCGCAAATCTACTGACATAAAGTAAACTTTCATCTTCTGCTCCTCACCTGAGTCATTGATATTTTTGTATGAGGCACAGAAGCAACGAGGATGTGAATGAGAAAGAAAAGAAGGAAGACTTCAACCTTAAGGAGAAAGGGTCACCATATATGGGAGAACCACCATGAGCATGTGTGTGAATTATGCACATATGTATGTGCGTGTGTTCTGGCTAGGGGGGGGGGGGGGGGGGTGTGGCTATGTGCTAGCAGGGAGGTATGTCTTGTCTTGCAGTTATTAAATATTAACACGACCATCTCGCCCTCCCACTGGGACCTGATTGAAGATGTGGGATGGTGCACGGGGACAGGATTGGGTCACCTCTATCTCCGTAGTCCCACTGTAAAGCCACTGTGATTACACTTGGGCCAGAACAAGCTTACGAACACATTACTCATCTGGAGCTGGGACGCTCGGCTAACACAAGGACTGACCCTGCAGTGGCATGGGATCACAACAGAATATAAATTGAGATATTGTGTTGATCACCTAATGATTAGCGGAAGAACAGAGTGAAAATATTTTTATTATTTTGTAAGGTCCTGACTCAGAGACTTCTTATTGTGATCACAAATACCCTAAAACCCAACTGCTAAATGTGAATATGTTTAAAGATTTTGTATAAAAGAAGAGGTCTGTATGTTAAAATGGAATAATTGGAGCTAATTACAGGATTAGGGCCCCTCGTGGTCATTTTGACAAACACAATGACCTTCAATGGCTGTTCTTCTTCTAAAGACTTTAATTAACGCAAAATTAAAAAAAAGAGACAAAGTCGAGAGAGGTTCTTACCTGTCCCATAGCTTGACATTTCTACAGTTGTTGGTGCAGCAGCCGGCTGATATCAAAGCTGTAACAAAGAAAAAGGAAGAGACGAGATGTCAATGTGTTGTTTTGACAGGATAAGAGCGCCTCAATAATCAGCGAACAATGAGAAGATTGATTCTTGATTGAGTAAGAAGCTACAGTCAAGAAGCGATTAGCTAAACTTAGCAAAAAAAAGACTGCAAACACGGGGAAACAGCTAGCATGACTCCGTTTCAAGTTCAGGTACGTGGTATAACTATTTAAACTCTTTATCTTTGAGCCCAGCACTTCTGTAACACAAGCCGGAACCCCCTGATGAATAGCTGAAGAATTTGCCAAATCCTGAAATTTCCAAAGACTCAGATGACAGTTTTTAAGGTTTGTGAACAGATGAAACGTAAAGTATATATTACGTGTTAATTAGTGAGCTTTAGAGTTACTGTCTGGTGATTTGTTTACTTTGCACAGAGCTGAGATCTGGCTAACTTGATTTTAGTCTTAATGCTAAGCTAGGCTAATAACAGAGTGGGCTCCATATTTTAATCTAATTGGGTGTTCAATTTGTACCGGGAAGTCCGAATTTCCAATCCGAAATGTCCACTGAAACCCCCCTGAAGTCGGATTTCTGACCCGGACAGTTGGGAGAACCTCACTGAACTATTACATCAATTTAGCTTCTGGCTTATTTGTATGTCATTGGATCAGTTGTACACACAGTACTGTCCAACTTGTATCCATGGATGGGTTGCTACCATTATTTTACGTGTGTAATGTGTTATCAATTATTATTGCTAAGAATGAGTGACAAAGCTCATATCATTTTGTTACAAACTTTACAATTTAGATGCCAGGGAGGAAGAGCTTTTAAAATGCACTGAAAGACAACACTCACTCAGACGGTTCACGGCCTTGTTCTTTAAATGGTGTTGTTTAGAGCAGCATTTACAACTTTTCCACACCCTCGTCTCGTTTGTTTCAATCTCTGCTGCAATGGTGCAAGCGACAGCAACAACCTTCGAAGAAAATGTGAGTCATAATGTACACACACCTACAGGCTGACTGATTTATCTAGACCTTAATCTCAAAGTGTATCAAATTTAAGATGAGGAGATAACATGGAGCAATAGCAGGAGACAAATGGGGGCTTAACACGGGAGATCGAATCATGGGCTTTACAATTGTATTTGCAGTATCTCACAGTGACAAGTGTAAGACATCACACTATCGCTATAAACATTACTATCCTTAAACACAAGACAGGCTATGGACTCTATCTTGACATCTGGACCAAAAACTCTTGTGCTGCTTTAAATCATCTTACCAAGACAAATGTCAAAGTAAATGGTGTTCATCTAAAGCTGTTTTAAAGTATAGGATACACAGTATTGGCCCTTAAACTTACTGTGAGGTTCTGTTCAGAGCTTGGTACAGTTAAACGGTCGATAAATGCCTTTGCCTTAAGCAGTTCAAGCTCTGAAAGGAAAATGTTATCCCTTTATACCTCCTTTGTCCTTCAAAACAATTCTATTATCACCCCCCATGCTTGATAATGCTTTCGCTCTTTCTCTCTCCACCAATCATTTCCTCCCCATGAGCCCATAATCATGTTTTCACCACATTTCCTCTCCTTGGCGCGCTTACACTTCTTATTAAAGATTCATAATGCTCGCATCCGCCGAGTTCTGTTCCAGTAGCCACCTTCCTTAAGTCCCCTGCCCTTTTCCTTGCTTTGTTTATCTTTGGAGTGAAGAGGGGGGGTGCAAAACTGCACAGCGAGATATCAAAACTCCTTTAAAGTGTCGGGGGATGCAGAGGTGGGCTGGAGGGTGTTTTTCGTATGGAGGTCAGGGTGTGAAGAATGGAATTGATTTCACAGCTAAAGTGGAGCTCATAGACTGGTTAGAGAGTGGTTTATACATGATCCCATCTCACTTCCTTCTCAAACACAAACAAAGTCCACAGGAAGTTTAGCGGTTAGCTATTTAAATGGTAAAATTGTTTTTGTTTGGACATGCTCTGCTAGATTTTAAAAAACATAGAAGAGTCGAGCAATGACATCCAAGCAGTTTCTGAATATGTTTTTGGATGGATGCTGGAGTCCTGAAACATGGATTCATGTTGGTTTTATTGAGGCCAAATAAATATTAGGTAAGTGACCAGATGTGTTCCTGAGGATTTTTCACAATAATCACATGTCTGCAAGGCATTGTATTAACTTTGCCGTATGAAGGTTGCCCCCGCCCCTGTTCCTGAGCTCATTATCTTGTGGGGACGTCCAGATCAGTTTCAAACTTGCACAATATGTTCCTGTCATTGCATAATCTTTTATTTACATGTACACCAAAGTAGATACAACTGCAATGTTAGCAATTAGCCTTGGATACAGTCAAAATACAACTCCTAAGAAAACATGGAAATCACTACAACAAACGTATTGAGTAAATAAACGCAAGAAAAATTCAGTTTTTTGTTCCACGTATCAAGCTATCTCCGTTCTGGGTCTGAGATCTCACTCTCAAGCACAATAACAATTAGTCTAAATGGATTTGCTGTGTCAAGGTCTCTAGTTACACACAAACACACAAAGACACACACACAGGTCACAAGATTACTATCTGCTGTTTTGTGATGGAGCATTCCTGTTAACACAACAATCCAAGAGAATCTTTAAAGTGATCAATGTCTGATAAAACTTGTCATGTGACCCCGTCAAGGAGAAACATACAGCAAATTTGGCCCGTGTTTGTTGATTTAGTTATGAGAAGGGCGTTAAAACCAAAATTGGATTTAACAGGATGTGAGAGATGTGTAAAAGGGAAGAGGAGTCTGTGTGGGTCAGAGCAACAGTCGAGGCTATAGATAATGTGATTACTCGAGAATAATGTAGAGTTTAAGCCCCTTTAAATTTCACCTCTGTACACCAGAGCTCGAGTGAAAGCCTCTAAATGTTCCCACAAAGAGATCTGGGAGATTGGCCGGGGAGAAGCTGCTCCCACGCTGCATAAATCACTGCTCCGGGTAGAGGAAGAACTCTCCCTCTGGAGCCAGCCACCAATTATTAACTCCATTCCACTCATAATCCTGCAAATTCAAGTTCTATGAAGGTTGGTGCAATAAGTTTGATTCAAAAGGAAGCTGTGATCAAAATCAGCTCTGACAAAAATTTTAATGAATGTATCCGTATTCTTTGTCCGAACCAGTAATCACATTGTTATTGATGTCTGAATCGACCCAATCAACACATAAACTTTCTCTCCTCACAGATATTCATCTCTCAATCCTCTATGATCTGTCAACCCCCCCTCACTCCTTCCTTCTTCTTCTTCTTCTTCTTCTTCTTCTTCTTCTTCTTCTTCTTCTTCTTCTTCTCTCAACTAACAGGATCAATGCAAGGTAATTTCTCTCAGATCTCCTAAAAATCTGCCATATAAATTATTCAGCCGGGCTGCGCAGTGAAGCCTGTGGAGATGCATGGTAGATCAGTGACCTTCCGTTTAGCTAGCAGTCAGTCAGACAATCAGGGAGACAGTCAGCCAGTCAGGGAGGCGGCCATGTAGGAGAGCTACTTGTCTTGACGTCCCTCGGGCGACTACAGTCAGTGCTGTTACATGCAACTCTTCCAGCATGAGTCTCTGAATGCATAATACAGAGTGCACAGAACACCAAGAGGAAACGACGCAGAATAGTTAAGGATTCAAGTCAATGTTTGGTCAGTCGCACGGAAGGGCCCCAGTCTTGAGAGTCCAGACTTCTAGTCGATAAACCACTTCAGCCCCCGGGGAATTTCATCACTTTGGTCGTTTCTGCCGCACTAGATTTTACAACCGATATGCTGATTGGCTACACTGGTAATCAGTCATGGAGGCATAAGCTGTCAGTCCTTGATGGAGATATACCCTCGTGGCTTGTCTTTCTTTTTTGAATCTGTCAGGATTCTCATGTTTTGTCACATTTGTAGTTTTGTATGTCTGGTTATGGGTATTTTCCTCCTTGTATATTGTCTGGTCCTTCTTCCTGTGTTTTTCGCCTGTCATTAGTTTCCCTGGTGTGTCTAGTTGTCTGATTGTGTTCACCTGTTGTCCTTGTGTTTCTCCTCCCCTGCCCGGCTGTTTCTCGTCTTGTGATTACCCCTCCCTGTATTTAGTCTGTTCTCTTCCTGTGTTCAGTGTTGGTTCGTCTTGTGTCATGACTAGTTCGTCGGTGAGTGTTCTGTTTTGTCTTTGTTTATATCCCTAGCCTTGAAATAAAGGAGTTTTTTCAGTTTATATCTGCATTTGGGTCCTGCTTCCAACATACACCGTAACAGAATCAATTAAAGGGTGAGTTACTTTGTATAAAGAAATTAAAACTTTAAGTTGGCATTTTCAAGGCTGGCATTTTGAAATTCATGGACATAATGGCTGCCCTGAAGTTGTCGAAAAAACGTTTTTGACATTTTCTACGATACATATATAACTGCATGACTTCAACAACAGGTGTACTACTGCAAAGTGGCTTCAAATGGCAGATGTTATTAAAGCGTGCCCTAATGGGCTTATTTCCAGGTTCATATTTGAATGTTGTGCCTCAAAACGGTCTTTCTTTTTGTCCTACTGCCTGTGTTGCTGCACCTCTTTTGACCCTCTGTCTGAAACCAGAGCAGAGTATGCTCTGATTGGTTAGCTGGCCGGCTCTGTTGTGATTGGTCAACCGCTTAGAGCTGTCCCGCCCCTTCGCATATAAATGTGAAGCGCGAGTGAGAGAAACTCTCTCTGGAGGGAACTTGGGAAATGTAGTATTCACAGACCATTTACATACACAGAAACCTATTTAACACACTAAAGGAAAGGGAGAATCACAAAAAAGCACAATTGGGCGCCTTTAAGACAATTTATGATAATAGAAAATGATGCATTGACTCACTAAAGAACACCAGATGAATATACTGAAGAGGGACAACACAAGTTGGGTCTTTTGTTTTAAAGGAATCGTTCCATATGTTTGGATATACACTGATTTGCTTTTTTTGAGCATCAGTTGGGAGGCCATTAGCTTAGCTCAACGTTAAGAATAAAGGCAGCAAGAAACAGATGGCTTTATGTCCAAAATTCACAAATCTGTATACTTGAACCTCTATATATCACTAATGATATAATTAATGAATTGCTTTAATCTGTAAACAATTTTTTAAAAATGTTTTAAGTTAACCTTTTGAAGCTCAACTCAACGCTGGACTTTCATTTAGTCTACGGAACATTGCCATTTTGCCCATTTGGTGATTTAGAGGCACATTTCCCCTAAATCAATGGCTGCTATCCTACTGTTTAATTTTACATTGTTAATATTTAAACTCACATTAGCTGTCATATAAGACTAAGAGTATGAAAATAAGGGAATAAGAGAAAAGTTATGATGCTTTATTTTATGGTAAGTGTCTTCTGACTACTGTGTAAGAGCTATGATGAAGTGAGTGATGGCAGCAGGTAGGAACGACCAAGTATTGGAAGCCGGGGCTTCTGCAGTTTGTCTGACTGTGAGGCTGAAGTTCACCGTGGAGAGAGGAGAGCACCAAACACCAAACCCATTGGAGGAGAGCTGGATAATTGGAGCCCGGCAGGCTGATCAGGGCTTGTGCGTGCGTTTGTGTGTGTGTGTGTGTGTGTGTGTGTGCGTGTGTGTGTGTGTGTGTGCGTGCGTGTGTCTGTGTGATTGTTATTTTGCCTTTGTGATCCCAGGGAGAGTCAAATGGATCTACACACATCTATTTTAAAAGGGAGAGCTGACTCGTGCAACCACGTGCAAAGTCATGCATGGTATATAGGCGTCACATTGTGTATATATACGCAGGAATTTGAAAGCAACATTGTAAAGTCAACTATTATGGCATTTCATATTTAATCAAAAGAGATCAGCAGATCAGGAATAAACAAAATTCCATCTGAAAGATTTATAGATGTCGTCACAACGTCAGCCTTTAACTCTTCTTTGTTGCTTTTGTCCTCCATGTTCAAACCCCCACATCATGTTTTCCAAAGGCTCATGTTGTCAACCGCATTGATGTTGTACGCATCCTCCTATGACTCTCAAAGGTAAATTAAATATTTAAGCGGACATTTGCAAGATAAACTGATGTTGTCCCATTTTAACATGTCACCACCCATCACTCCTCAGTGCTGTTAAATAATACAACAGGATTATGAGAGATTCTGATGTATGTGTGTGGGAGATGGGTGTGGTTAAGATGCATTATTTCCCCAGCTGTGAATGATGTTAAGATTTCAATTATCCCAGGATTCTTTGCTGCTTCCTCCAGCGCAGAGAATCTGCTTTTAATGGCTTCTCTCCCCTCAAATCTCACAAGCCTTCGGACCTCCATGACCCATGTCCTGAGGCCAACATTTGTTTACACTCTCTGACACTGTTTTTGGCTCTCGTCTCCCTGGTGAAAACAACTAATCCTTCTCTGGTTGTGTCATGTTAAAAGACCCTTTGTATTAAGACAGAAAATGTAGTGTATCATAGAATAATGCATTGAAATATAAAATGCTGTTAATATTTCATCCGATTTTCACGCCTCAGAGATGAGCTGACATTAGCGCCTATGTACGGTATTTATATATTTCTGACTTCAAGGTAAATGAAGAACCCAAAACATTTGTAAATTGTCAAATAATTAACTATCGAAATTCACAATTACTAATTCAATCATGTCATAAACAGACGAGATGTGGGAGAGTTTCTAAACAGACATTTTTATAATGTTTTGCTGTTGTTCAATGCAGCCTCTATTAACTTCAATTCATTAAAAAAAATAAACTTCTTTTACTGTTTTGTTTAAGAATTCAGAGCAGGGTGAGTAATCGTTTCAGAAACAACAGGTGAACTATTTCTTTAAAGAAGTGAGAATAATAGTCTTGGCTCTCATATTAATGCACAGCTAGCTTGTCTATCTGTTGTGCATTTGTATCTCTGATCAAGCAGCGGCGATGAGCTGCTTTGCTGCTGCCATCGCTCTGATGGTTTTTACAGCCTCGCCATCTGCTACCATTGTTACAACAGGGATAGAACGTGAGATAACATATCGGGAACGTAACGTGTCAAAACCTCTGCAGCTGACAACATTATTATCCCTCCCTTTCACAACACCCAGGATCTAGTTCTCCATTTGGGCATAAATCTCCTGCCCATATTGTGCATTATGTGCATTTGATGTAACGTTATTCCTGACAGGAATGACAGACAGGAACGTGCGCGGCTCCCATTGTCTCGGATGGATGGGCTGATCCCAGGTGGAATGATTGGCACACCGTCATTATATTTATATCATTATCCCTTCTCTTTCAGACAGATCTTTTGGTCTGTGAGATCTCCTCCCAGAGATATTTAAATCAATTCCATTACCCCCAACTGCTCCAGACAGACTGGCTCGTTTCCTTTACTGTTACGGAAAAAAAATGACCTCTTTCATCCGGCTTTGCTTTAGCTGCAGGTAAGAAATGTAATTGAAGGAATTCTTGTGTTGCTTTCAACTGCAGTAGACGGTAATTTTCTGAGCTGCTATGTTAATTGTTTTTAATAGTTTCTATAAATGTGGGCTGCTGATTTACTGAATAATATGCCATGAAACTTTGTATTGGTATTTCTTAATAGTCTAGAGCTTAAAGCGACATTAATCAGCCTTTTAAAGAAGAAACACACTTTATTTTACAGATTCATAAAAGCACTGTTGCTCGATTTAATGAACTTGTCTGTTTTACCAATATCACCACATCTTGTCTGGCAGCTTCTGGGGGCTAATGTCAGCTAACGTTAGTCAGATCCCTTTGTCAGATATGGAAGACATAACTGATGGTTTAATAAGACAATGCACGCTTGGTACTTGGCACAAGCTGATGAAGAACGTCAATGAGTTAAATAGTTTTAATGTGAAGGAAGAAAAGTGTTCTAATTTCTCTTACAAACTGCATGATGGATAATGTTGTTTTTTTTTTAAGTACATGGCTGTTAATGTGTTTGTTAATGCCCACCATGTACATAAGGGACACTCGCCTCCATAACAGTAAATCCCCTCATAAAGGTAATAATGTTGATCAGAGTTCTGCCACTTATTTTGTAATGTTAGAGGATTGGGAAGCATTTAATTTAAACATATTTAGCTTGGATGCTGTCCTCTCTTCAAGTCCTCACAATTGGCTCATTTATGTACAGTGATATTTAATATACTGATTCAACTGATTTTGTTTGTGCATAGCAGATTATTAAGTAGTAGGGACACATTTGAAGACATCACCCTTGACTTTGCAAATCAATGAATCCAGAAATTACTCTGCAGTTCAATAGATACTGAAAATAATTGGTAATTACAGCCCAACTGGTCCCTGACTGTGGTCATTTTACCCAACAGGTTGGTAGAATGAAGCAGTTTATCAGATATTATCCCAACATTGTGGCCAATATTCTCTTAATGCTCTTTAGCAAACTCACTCTTTTTACAGTATCATCAGATCTTCCTTGTATCTTGATAGGAGCCAAACATAACTCTGAGCACCTTGTGCACTTGGCTACATCTGTCTGTCACCCCCCCCACCTCCTTCACTCCCACCTGATACCCTCAGACTGCCAGCTCTCTTCATGACGCACAGCTGAAGTAAATGGCACACAAGCTAAATGTGGTTACTGCTGGTGACTTTTTGACAGAGGTTCCCTGAGGCCCGGCGCTGCCCTCGTGCATGGCAGCCACTCAACTTCCAGTTAATTACCTGGCCTCGCAAGCTAATCTCCTCTTAGCTCAGTGGGCCGTTCCCCGTTGGCACGACCTGAGAGGACAAAGACTGCTCCCCATTCCACTGGGTTTGCGTGTCTACCGGATGACTGGGGCTTCTGTGGAACATTTGTCACATACCTCTGGGGTTTGGGCCGGAGCGACGCTAGTACACGCCAAGCTGGCTCCTTCATAACTCACACAGCTACTTAGCCGTGGAGCTGCTGGTGCAGGGAAATGTTTGGATGCTTCCTAAAACAGCCAGCTGTTCGACATGTTCATAAATACCGCTTTAATGATCTGTTTAAATAAATTTTAACGACAAATCATAATGGATACATCCACCAGAGTGCCAAAATGCATGACACACATGTTCATCCTGGTTAAATCTGTAGCGTATAATCATTGTCCTTGCTTCCTTCCAAAAATATGTTTTGTTCTCTTGTTAGAGACATTTCACACTCCATTTCCCATTGACATTACTGTTAGGAAAATGTAGCTGGTATTGAAGATATAAGACCAAAACGTAGTGCGCATTATTTGAGTATCACATGGCAAACAGGCAAAATAACTGTCTTTGCTCTATTAAGCTATAAAAGAGACGGAGCTGAGGGCGGCTTGATTAGGAATGACAATGATATGCACGAGAGGTAGATAAACAAAATGCCTAATCATGCACTCCCTGGTTAATGGCTGCAGTGATGGCCTATAGGCAAGGGTGTTTGGGATAATTGGTCTCAGGTGTGATTAAAAATTCAAATGCCATGATAGCATTTAAAAGGGATGCGAAAAAGACATCCACCTAGAGAAAAAAATGTCTGTTGGATTTGAAAGACTGCTGGAGCTTTTAACCTGTTCTCATTCCTTCACTGGTTTAAAACAGAGAATACCTACTCAAGTGTGAATGAGAGATATTTGTAGAACATTATTAAGGTTTTATATATAGTCTGCAGTGATAGAAACTAAGGATTGAGACATGGATGTATAAAGAGAACTGGATATAGCGTTGGAGGCGGGACCCCGTTCATTCCTATAAGAGTTTCTCAGTGGCGAATGAAAATGGAGCGACTGTAGATTCAAAAAGTACACGTATCTGCACTTGTTTTTTCTGTAAGCCCCCCCCCCCCCCCCCTCCAATTCGCAGCATCACTGCCATTATTGGCTCAGTCAGATGAATGGAAAGGGAAAATAAGTTGTAATAGTTTTAGAACATTTGACAACCAGTCACTAGAGATTTAAATAACAAATCCTGATGAAAACGGCAGGAGAAGAGCAAGTTAACATTAGCTGTTTCCTGTTGGCATGCGGGGAGCTTCACAATCCTGCTTAACTAAAAACGGAACTAACAGCTAAAAAGCATTGAGTTACATTATGAAGAACTCAAGCTCTATTCAGTAAGAATGAAAAGACTATTGGGCCAAGGTAAAGTAAAGCTTTATCAAGATGTTCACATTTTTATTAAAACAATATTTTTTTTGCCAAGAAACTTCAATAAATAAAGTTTTATTGACAACTATATTTCTGGTATCCTGACCCTCGTAGTCTGAACAAGTCAACCGACACAACACCACGCTACTTTGGTGAGCTAAACTAATGCAGAAAGGAAAAACTGGGATGGAAGCAATAAAGATGAAGGTTGTCTGGTAATAATACTAATCCATTTGAATTACAGCAGCCTAACTCTCCCTAAATCCTTTCATGCCATGCAGCTGTGACAAACATTTGAGTTTCTTCAAATGTCGCTTAGGCTGTGAGACTTCACAATTTGTCAAGGGGATGCTTTCCATCCATCGCCCTGGCAGACGAACGAGCGAGAAGAGGACCGAAGGGTGGAATCAGAGGAAGAAGAGAAGATGTGTTGCAGAGAGGAAAATGGAGAGGGACCGAGAGGGAGAGAAGAAACCATCCAGTAATCCACTCAAATACTTCCTCAACCCTATTTCCACAGCCAAGCTTGGCAAACAGCACATCCTCCGGACTCCTCCAGAAAGAGGGCTTTGAAATCAGAGTTTTCTCTGTGTCCGACAGCTGTTTGTTCACACTGGCAGCCAATTAGGATGGAAGGAGGGAGAAAGAGAGATATCCTGGCTTTCATAGTGACAGTGGAGAGGGAGAACATTATCTGAGGCCACAGCTTCAGCGATGATTTCCTGTTGCAAACAGGCAGCAGCACTTCTTAATAACAGACAGAGGAGCTGGATCGTGTCAGCTGATGCAATTAATAGGAGAATGAATGAGACACTCGGATGTTCTTTGCTAATTCGATCAGATAAAATAGCAGGAAAAATGCTACTGTGCTGCCAGTGTTTGTCAGTTCTTATTAAGTTAATATGATGGTGGCACAGAAAGCTTGATGCACTCAACATTAATAAAACATATGCAAATAGACACAACACAAGCAAATGAAAATACCTCACCAATTTAATGAAAGCTGCACTGCTTTTCAGAAAAAGGTCAATTGTTTCCAGGGAGGCATGAATAACACTGCTGAGACTCTACACGCTTGTCGTTTGTGGAATATCGAGTGTTTGAAGTTGGATTTCCATTAGAAATGTTTGAGTTTTCTTCCATTTAAAAACTACCATAACATAAGTGGTAATGACCAATATGTTCGCTCTATAATGAAGTAAATGTTGATTGCAGAATGGCTACAGAAGTTATAGAAGAATGAAAACAGATAGTTACATTAGTTCCCTATCCTCACTAGCATTGCTTTCAATATTCTGTTAACCACCGAGAAAGGATCGATTTACTGCACAAAAGGAAACGACCATTGCGCAATCAAAACAGGAAGAGGATAGCAAGTTTTCCCTCGGTAGCTATCCCTAGTTATGAAAGAGTGTCAAATAACTCTGCCGTTGCTATCATAAGAGGAATTGGGAAACAATATAACAACCAGAGTTGCTGTTTAAAACCAAATACAGAGTGTCCGGTGTTGTTGGTACTTGCTAGCCTCAGAGGAAAATGAAAAGCTTGCAGGTTGTTGGCGATAGAAAAAGATGTAAATTATTTATATATAAAGCAGGCATCTAAATCGAGGGATACCATGTAGACACGACCAAACATTTGCTAAAGATAGTTATTGCAGGTGAAAAAGTAAGTTATTGCTGGCTTGAGATGATAAGCCATTGTGGCTTTACCTCAGTGTGAAATGTAGTAACTTTCAGTGTGAGTGGTTAACCTGGAACTGTTTTCATACTACTTTTCATGTATATAAAGCGTAATACGTCTATGTATCGTAGCAACAGTATCTAAAGGAAGCTGTGTGTGTGTGTGTGTGTGTGTGTGTGTGTGTGTGTGTGTGTGTGTGTGTGTGTGTGTGTGTGTGTGTGTGTGTGTGTGTGTGTGTGTGTGTGTGTGTGTGTGTGTGTGTGTGTGTGTGTGTGTGTGTGTGTGTGTGTGTGTGTGTGTGTGTGTGTGTGTGTGTGTGTGTGTGTGTGTGTGTGTGTGTGTGTGTGTGTGTGTGTGTGTGTGTGTGTGTGTGTGTGTGTGTGTGTGTGTGTGTGTGTGACCCACTGTAGTATCTTTTTTCTCCCATGCAGCCAATTTTTTCCTCCCCCCCCCATCATCTGAGTGGCTTAGGCTAATATGCAGAACTTGTGATTGCCAAAGCAGAAAACATGATTAAGTCTCTCGTCTTTTTGAAAAAGACCCTCTGTAGCGCAGAGATCCTATAGGCTTAGCGAACAGTCTGGGTCAGGAGACTACAGTGTTCATGGCTGATTATCTTTTACCAAGGGGAAGTCTATCACATGAAGAGATGGACATATTTGTTCTGGACAGGATAACATCAGGATAACATTAGTTGCTATTCAGGAACTATTCAGGACCATTCAATTAATATATTCACTTTATACTCCCTGAATAGTCTTAATGCCTTTTCAGGTACGCCAGTGTTATTTACTGGTTCATGTATTTTGTTGGATGGAAGGCTTATTTTTAATATTTGTATTATAGTTATTTTGGGGGGGTCATATCCTACTCCCAGTTTTAAACCTCACACAATATAGTCCCTTTCCGACCAGACAAACAACCCACTAACATTGGCCTTTAGTCTCAAGTTGGAAAACGTACAATCGGCATTGATTCCCCGGACAAATGACTCTACAGTGAATCACGTAAAGGTCACAAGACGTCCCAGAATTAGATGCAATTTGTCATGATTCACAAATGCTGTCCTGCTTATCAAGGTTTTGAAGAACTCCTGAAAATTGATAAACATCTACGCATTACAGCAATTGCATAAAGTTGTTGATTTGACATTTACTCAGGGGAAAAAAGGGACCTGCTGACACCCAGCCAAATAGTACAATTATTATTATTACTTCTGTTTGTGCACAATGAATGAAATGCAATGGAGGCCACAGTTTAGGTAAGCAGTCTATTGCCTATTTTTAGCAGCTTATCATGTGCTTAAAACCCTGCATATAAGCGCTAAGGTAGTGTGAAAGGGGTAAACGTGTGATGAGCTTCCCAAAACATGCAGAAGCAGTGTGTAGTAAAAGGCCGTAGAGGTCAGAGTGTTGTTTTGCTTTCATTTTGGATTTTGTCAGGAATTTAAACGGCCTGAGCTGTCGAGTGGCCCGGGAACATGAGACTTTTCTTTGTTTGGATACAACACTACAGTGACCCTGGATGGGACACTCTGGCACATCCATACAATTCTCACACACACACACGCGCGCACACATGCAAGTAGATAAAAAATGAAATAATACTGTTCAAAGGGCTTAGAGGATAATCCAAGTGAGTAGAGTGTACTACATCGTCACAGGAATTTAATTCCCTCTTCGTCCAAAAATGGACATTGCAGTCAGGATGGGTCAGAGGATGACACATGGACACGGCCACAAAGCTGCTCTCTTTACTTCTCCTACTTTACAATACACTCTATTACAGCCTGTCATCCTCCAAAAATCGACCAAAGAGGTTGATTGTTCAGCAGCTTATTACGACCTATAGTCACGTTTTAAAGTTTAGCACCTCTAGTGGTCGTGTAATAAAAAACAATTTGCGGCAATTGCAAACGCTCCGGGGGGTCGTATATTCACAAATAACCCTCTCTGGAAAATCCTAAATTGTAGAATAGTTTGGCCAATAAAATGCTTTTTGATTAGATTTCTAGCGAGAAGTGTATATTGTACTTTTAGAATCCAGGTCCAGTGGATGTGTAAGATCTGTAGTTTGATAGATATTAAGAGGATGATTTGAGGTCTCGCCAGGAGAATGTGTATATACTACATCTTTCCCCTATTCATTTCAATTGACGGCAGCGTCCATGTAAAGTTGGCGTCAACCCTCACGGGGTGAAAACAGTATTTCCGGTCTCTAAGTTTTCATAGTAAAACCGGAAGTATTCCCCTCACTGTCAAATTATTTTACAGTGATATCTGCCTTACTCATCCACTAAAAAACATCAGTTTATCCTTAATAATTACATAACCTTTATTGGTTTCAATTGTGTACAATGCTTTTGTGTTTTTAACCTTCGATCTGGAGAAACAAATAGTTTTTTGGGAGTTTAGGATGGCCGAAGACACTACACTACCCATAATCCTCAGCTATCGTTTGGGACTACAACACCCGCTTTGCTTGACAAACCCTGTGATTAGCTCTGTGATTGGATGTTGGAGTGGCAGTGCGCCAAGGTTACGCCAAGCTTCAAACAGCTCTTTGAAATGGAATGAAACCACGGCAGACTATCCAAAACTGGACTGAAACATGCACTTGTCAAGGTTCAGAGGCAAATTTTGCAAATATGGCAGTAGCCATCGATCATCTTAAGATAAGATAAGATATACATTATTGATCCCAAGTTGGGAAATTTTTTTGTTACAGCAGCATGTACAACATGCAATTTACTGTTGCTTTGTAATTCTACTCCACTACAATTCAGAGGTTAACCTGGTATTTTTACTCCACTACATTTATTTTAGTTACTTTGCAGATTCTGATTAATGATGTGAAATATATACAACCCTTAAAGCAGACTTTAGTTACAGTGATTGTCAAGTACCAAAATAAACTATGTAATATATTAGACGTTAAGTACTTTGCAGGCTTAATATTTATCTCTAGATACCCCCAAAGTTTTTTTCTTATTCAAAAGAAGACCTTAACTTAAAGTATTCTTTAATATTTAAATAAAGCCTTATTAGTTTATTTGTTTTGCACATCTTCCTATTAATATATTTGGACGTCCTGCACTAAACTGTTTCATTGTAGAGAATTCAATAACGTGCTTTAACGGCGGTGCGGGTTAAAAAACTGTCAAGTTTACAGTGTTAACACAATAAATTATACTTTATGAAGATGTTACAAATAACAGACAGCCTACAATGCTATAATGACTTTGTATTATTAGTGTAGGACACTTATGTATGTATAACATCTGAAGATGTGTAGTTTTATTCATGTTTCCACATAATTCTACAGGATATTGCTATATTATTTCACATATTGTAGTTCTACACATTAATGTCTGAGGTATATCCATCATTTAATGGTAAGCTATTGGAATTCTGAGTGATTCCATAGATGTGTCTCCCATCACCCAAAACCCCTGACTATTCTCTCAACTCAGTATTTACATTCTTTAATTCAAAGAAAATCAGTAATATCTTTAAAAATGTCAAGTCCCTTTCTATAAACTGTGCACCGTTATGGTGTAAATATTACCTATCTACCAATTGGATCAAATATAAAAGTCAGCCGAATTACTGTTGATACTACAAAGAGACGTATTGTGCGAAGAGAAATTGAAGATGTTGTTTAATTACTGATATATTTATGATCCACGTCACATATTCAGTTTTGGCGGTATTTCTTCCAGTTTGTCCAGAAGTCTTCTCATCAGGGCTCTATAAATAGAGAACTACGGCAGATGTGTAATACTTAATGCAGCCGAACCGTGTATTACAATGCCGGTATGTGATGACTTCCAAAGAGAAAAGCAAGCACACTCGAAATAAAGTATTCTTTTTTTTTTGTATGTTTTCGGATTTCACATCGCATAAACACCATATCCCAACGTGCATTGCTGCTAAAACATCCAATCACTGAGCTTCAACGATAGCTGAGGATTATGGGTAGTTTGAAAACCTCTGAAAAAAGAAATGGGTCTCTCGGAATCAAAAGGGAAACATCTATGGGAAAAACACAAAATCATTGTACACAATTTAAACCAATTAATGTCGTGTAATTAACAAGGATAAACTGATGTGTTTTTAGTGGATGAGTACTGCAGATATCACTGTTAAATCATTTGTCAGTGAGGGGAATACGGTTTTATTATGAAAACTTCGAGACTGGAAATACTATTTTCACCCCGTGAGGGTTGACACTAACTTTACATAGGGGCAAAGACATACACGTTCTCCTGGCGAGACCTCAATTAATCTTCGTAATATCTATCAAACTATAGATTTTTCAAATCCACTGGACGTGTATTCCAATATACACTTCTCGCTAGAAATCTAATCAAAAAGCATTTTAATGGCCAAACTATTCTACAATTTAGGATTTTCCAGAGAGGGTTATTTGTGAATATACGACCCTCCGGAGCGTTTGCAATTGCCGCAAATTTTTGTTTATTACACGACCACTAGAGGTGCTAAACTTTAAAAGTGATTATAGGTCGTAATAAGCTGCTGAACAATCGACTTATTTGATCGTATGAGTTGGAGGACTTGTTGCTCTATTAATACTCTTTATTTTCATCACTGTATTTAGAAGCAATACATTCAGTATGTGCACCGCTTGTCTAATATTGTATGCCTTGTCACTTTTATACTGTGTTGTGACAGTTGAGGTTGGTGGCCTTGTGAGGTCAGTTGAGGAATAAGGGCCCTGTGGGGACATCTGTTATAGTGATCAACAGCCATTCTGACAGATAACTATAATGATACACCAATATTACTCCATAGCAACACACACACACTCACTCTTTTCTCACACAAAGGCTCAATTAAATATTTGTGAACATGGTTTAAGGCGATTTGTTGCATGCATTTGACTTGTAGTTCACAACACTCATGCTACAGTGGGGCAAACCACTAGACTCGAGGGCCAGTGACTTCCCGTGTGCACTCACAACAATTTCCAATTAAGGATTTGCAAGGCATTACCGTGGTGAGGCCTTTTTGCAGACATCATACGGGTTTCAGGTTACATCAAGATTCAAATCACTTATTGAGCTACAGAGCACACAGATAAAATAGAAACAGAATGATGATCCAAGTCAAAGTTGTGTCTTTGCATTAATCTGGCGCAAACTGTAATTTCTAAGGCTGTAATGGCTGTTTTGTACCATAAACCTAATTATATTCCTTCCTTTCTGCGAAGGAGTTATGCTTTTGCAACAGGACTTCTGGCCCTTTATGAAAAAACAAAAGATAGATAGCTGTTTTAAGTTAATAAATATGTGTTACTCGGTAGCTGCCAATATAATCAGGGTCTAATAGCATTGGCGACACTACTTTCGGTTGATGCTCTGTTATTTGGAGTGTGCACCTCGAGTGGTACTGCCATTGTTGTGTGACATCATAAAACAGCTTTTTATGTAAGATTTTAATAAGAGGTTGAACAAATCTTAAATTTCCAAGTTCTTGTAAAGTAACATTGTTCTCCAGTATGGGTTGAGTCCAAAAACACAAATAATTTCCCATAATTCAGCTCAAAATGGTCCTTTAGACCATTGACGTCTGGCAAATAAAAAGATGTCTTCATTTTCTACAACTTCTGTTTGATTAGTTCTGTCAATTAATGTATTTTTACTCTTCAAACCAACAAGGGGAAAAAACCCAGATGACATAAAAATTACATCATCATTTGTCAGACTCCGTAAATCAGCCCCAAAACTACAGATGCCATACAACCGTTTTTACAATAAATACTCCAAGTAACTAGTAAACTGATTTCCAATGCGAAAAATATGTAGAATGCCCCTTTAAGGTCATGCTAATGTTAGCAAAGATAGCACGCATTGATTTGTCTTTGCTTTGCAATTGTCTTTTTTACAAGGAGACATAATAATCAATAAGCAAAAATGACTTACTGTTCCATAACAATTGCACATAATATCACATGACTAACTATTTGCCTCACTACATGAGAGGTTATTGAACTTCTTCCAGGAATCACTCTGCTCTGTGTACACTGTTTCTCTTGTATTTTCAGCTTCGTATTGCCAAGGCAGGCAGATATTTCACCTTGAGGAATTTGTCCTTTAGCTTCTGCCAGCTCTGTGCCACTCAGCACTTTTTTCCCCCTAGACTCCAGAAATCATTATCAGCCACTGTGGGGTATTTAAACAGCAGCCAAGTTGGTACTTTGATATTCCTCCTTCTCTCTGACACCCTTAACTCTCCCTGATCTCACTGGGAACAGATCAGCGAGACGGGAAAGATTTGGAGGTAATTTATCATCTTAAGAGGTGCACGCACGTGTGTTGCAACGTTGCAACGCTACACTGATATCTGAGCATGGTTCATTTGAGTCCAATATGTTCAACTTATAGAACGTTAAAAATAATCAAATAATCTGTTCCCTTTTACTTTCTCTCTCATCCACCGAGCCAACCCACATTCCTCTCGAGACGCCAGAAAAAAATCAATAATGCTGTAAATGTTGCAACAGTCAGAACGAGGAAGAGTATCTGTGTTTTTTCAATAAAATAAATGTGTTCTACTGAAATCGCCTTTAACACTTTTGTTGATTTTCCTTATTTAATTATTTTTAACAGTTTTTACAGAGATTGTGTCTTGAGTTCATGTAAGACTTTGACTGTATAAGATTATTCAAAATGTCATCTGGTGAATTTAAAGGTATAACATGTAACATTTCTGCATTCAAATGGCTGAACACAATTAGAAATATCTTTATACCTATACAATTTGGCAAACTTTAGCTAGAAGCTGTTATAAATTGGATCTTATCTAGTTTCAAGCCACATTTTTACGATAAATGATTTAGATCTGGAATGTTTTCAACTTTACATTTTAAGATCATCTGACTTCTGGATCTAATCATAAAAACAAGCTGACTACATTTGAGCAATTAGCTCACAGCCCCTGTGTTGCTCGGGGAAACACATAATATGTTGTACTTGAAGGTGCTTTGTTTGTTATGGAAAGGAGGGGAACGCTGTGGATAATTCGGCTCCCCTTTCAAACCTTTCGAACAATAAACACTGAACGAATCCTAACCCCGGAGAATCCTAACCCCAATGACCTTTTGGTGAAGACAACAACTCCCACGAGGCTTCATTACAAAGTAACCAAACTTTGTTGTTGGATATTGTTTAAATCGAGAAACTCCTAGATGCAGTTAAAAAAACAAAAATTGCATGTATAAGGGTATGTGCGCATGAGAACGTTTGTGAATACATTTGAAAATTGAGACATAGATTGACCCCATGCACTCACACACAAACCTACCATTCATGCCATTGTAGATGCCCCGATGGTTTGGCGACAGCTCGTCTCCAGCCGGCCTCCTCTGCCCGTCTCTCACCGGGCTGCCAAACTTCACATGGTCGGGGCTCAGACTGTACTGGTGCCTATGAGTTTCAGGGCTGCCCCCCTGGACCACGCATCCCTTTTCGTGGTGCTCTGGGGCCCCTAAATGTGCCTGCCTGGGCTCGGGGCTCCCGCAGCCCAAACTGCTGATGCTGCTCCTGTGGTGCCTCTGATAGAGCTCCCCGCTGCCCCCCTGACCCAGGAAGTGCTGCCTCTGGCCCAGGAGCAGGTCAGAGGTGTGGTGCTTGGGGTGCTGCTCCGGACTGCGTCGGCCCACGTTCCGCCCGTATTTTTCCGGGCTGAGACCCTGCATGACTCGACTGTGGTCAGGCACGGATATGGAGCCGCAGCGGGGGCGACGGAGCTGGGGCAGCGTGTACGGGTACTCCAGGCTGGTACTCCTGTGGCGTCCTGCAGGGTGCTCAGGGCTGGACACATCTCTGTCTCCCCCGCCTCCTATTCCACTGATGCTGCTACACCTGGGTTTGTGCACCAGCTCCGGGCTCCCTTTCTCTCCACTGCTCCCAACCCCACCCACCCCTGGAACCAGGTGAGGCTGCTTGTGGTGAAGGTGATCCGAGCTGTCAGCACTTCCTGCGCTGGAGGTGCTGCTCCCGTCCCCTACGTCTCTCATCAGGAGCCCCTGCCCGGGCACCAGCAGCAGACTACTCTGGCTGTCGATGGAATTGCGGCACCCTCCCATCCCTACACTCCCTCCCCCTATGCTTCCTCCTCCGCCACCGCCACTTCCTCCACCTACCACCCCCTTCTCCTCGTCAAGCAGCAGGCAGAGCTCCTTCAGCTCCAAATTCTCCCGGATGACCTCCTCCTGCCGAAGCTCCAGCTCCTTGAGTTTCTGGAGGTAGAGGGACACCTCTTTGCGCATGATGCTGGCACTGTAGCGTCCTAAGCGCTGCCACTCCCTGGATACACGCTTGCCTTTCTGGCGGTCATCATCCAGGAAGCAGCACAAGTCCCGCAGCTCGCGGTTGTCCTCCTGCAGCTTCTGGTTAATATCCTGAGGGAATGGGAAGGAAAGCACAATAGACAAATGAGTTTAACTGGCATTAGGGAGCAGATAGAAACCAAATGTGATTTGGATTTGGTATAAAATTAATGAATTTGTTTTCTATTGATTTAACTCTGACTAAATCGCTACAACAATTCTCCATTTTCAATCCATTTCACTGCTCTTTTATAGATTTCAGTACGCTGTATGCAATCATAATGAAATGAAATCCTAATCCACTCTATCTTTTCCCTCAAAAGCACTGCCTCACTATGTGCCATTCAACGTGAAGTAGACTGAGAGATTGGAGAGGGCCTTACATAAAACTGAAAGCAGTGAAATCTCACGCCCCATACATTTCACACCTAGCAACGTTTACTTAAACATCTCCCCTTCACCTCCCCGAGAGCTCCTTCTTTATACCCTTGCTCTCCCGCTCCCTCCCTCTCACACCCTCCAGCTCTTTCCTGTGTAATTAAGCAGCGTGGAAGTGTGGAGAGGTGACGAGGTCTCTGAAAGAAAGGCAAATGATCCCCATGTGTTTCATCTGAGGCTACCTCAGGCTGGGTCTCAGCTTTAACTGCAAATATTGTGGACACTGTTCCACAACCCTCTTATTAGCAGTGCGGAATATGAAGGCAGTACAAAGGTTATGGAAAAGGAGAATGCTTGCATAGACTTTTGAAGCAAATGCCACGTTGTTCTAAAGGCAAATTGTAGTGCACATGCTGTAGATTAACATGCAGGGATTGTCTGGGAATGTGAGGTGTGTGTAGCTCAGACAGAAATAAATCTGGACTCCAGATTTGAGCTTTGGCATTATGAACAGAGAGACGTGATCTTCACTTGAGCATAAGAAGGATGGACTCCTATTTCAATGGCCTTTTCAGCACTTTAACTTGCTTTGTTGTTCTATAAACTGAGGGTAAGGCTGTGTGATGTGGTTATATGCATCATTAAAATTATTAAAAAACTCAATTGTAAAAATATTTGTTATATTACATTTTGCTACATTTTGTTTTTTTCACTATGATTTCACATAAAACTGTTTAATATCGTCAAGCCTTTAGTTTAGAGATACATTTTGTAAATAATTTCCCTTTCTTTGTTAATTTAACTATTTTTGATCTTCATGTATTTCCAGGAAGTTAAATATAATCTATAAACTCTCTTTAAGCATACTATAAAGTATGTGTGCACACAGTGTTCATTCACCTACATCACACTCTCATGCAGGCCTGCACGATGAACTTCGATAATACCATCTATTCTCACACCATGTTCACTAAAAAGCAGAGCATCCATCCTGCTATGCGCGCTCTCAGGTGTGCTCCAAACCTATGATCTCATCTTTCACCGATGCGCGCCCCCTCCTCACCTTCAGCCCCCTGATCTCGTTCAAGTGCAGCTGGAGGCTGCGATTGACCTCTCGGATGAGATTCCCGTGGTCCAGAATCACGCTCATCTTGTCGGCCTCGGACCGCCTCAGCCGCCGCACCAGATCCTCCTTGCCCCACTTGAGCAGCTCCTCGTCGGTCAGGCCGGAGACGTCCTCCGCCGGACTTTCCGTCTTCGCTATCGACAGCTGGAGCTGGGGCTGGGGCTGGGGCGGCGGAGTTGCTTTCTCCATTGGCAGGGCTCCTCCGGCACCGACAAAGAGCAGAAAATAGTCCGAGGCTCGTTGGCAACGTCTGCTCGCATCCGCTCCCTGGTCGACTTGAGGTGTAAAACGGTTACCGGCAGAAAGTCAGTCGCATAGTTTGGCCTTTTTTGTTCAGTTCGCTCGCGACACTTCCACTCTCGGCTAGAGCAACAGCTGACGATGCCGGCTGAGCGCGATACAGTGGGAAAGCTGCTCTGCTGTATATCACTGCAACATCCTCACAGCCACATTACAGTGCTTGCAGTGTGAGTTATCGTCTCGGTTTTGTATCCAAAATCGGTCCCAAATAAGTGAGAAAAGCTTCCGCGGACAGTGGATGCACACACCTGCCGCCTGTAGGTCCAGCACACTGCGAGGGAGAGAGGGGAGAGTCTGCTGTGCACGATAGAAACATACAGAGAGAAAGAAGAGAGGGAAGAGCTCTCCCCCTTCTCACTCCCTCTCTCTTGCTCTCTCCCTCCAGGGGTTTATGCTCCACCAAAAATACAGCTTGGTTACAGCGCCACTTAATGTTCACAGACACTCTAAACAAGCTGTGCGAAATGCTGAGTTAATTTGCACTCTGGCTGTTTTAAGTGCAAGTGGGAAAATGCAGTATTGTTGTAATGTGTTGACCAGGGAAACACTTATAGTATAAACTAAGACTTTAAAAACGTAGGTGCATACAGACTTTAACTTTAATTTCATAGCATATTTCGTTTTTGTGTTTTTATTATAAACTAATACCCATTCCCAGATTGTAGGATAAAGTACATTTCAGTTGTTGTCTAACAGTGTTACAATGTTTTATAGTTTTTAAAGTTCAAACGATGGATTTTGCCATACATATAATAGGCAAGATATTCTGTTTAAAAAGTGGTTTTGGTGAACACACACACCAAAGTCCCAGTTAGTGAGCCAAGCCATGAACGCAGCACAACCATCAGTTTCCAGCAGTTAACTCCAGCACCATGGACAGCTGTTAATGGGAGCAACAAGGCTGTGGCCTTCAGATATATACACAGTAATTCTGTTAACAACACACAGCAGTGTGTACGTGTAGGTTACCATTTGTTACCTTTTTCTGAAGGGATGTTATTACTGGGAGCAAGGGTGAGCAATAATTGTTAAGGCTGATTGATAGGAGTAGTGATGCAACCCCTGTTTAGTGAAAGATTTAAACGTGCCTCAACTGTGTGAAATAATTGTGTGAGTTTGTCAAAGTACTGTGCGTTTACTTTTGTTAAGCAACAAGTGCACATCACAAAGCGTATCATATTTTTTAAGACGATATCTATTAATTAATGAGTTGTGAAGAGTTATGTAGAGTGAAGCTTTATTAAGTAATTAAACCATACACTAAAGAAGGGTTTAGCATGAAGCCTCTTGTAAAATAAAAATTAAATTAGTTGTAGTAAGTGTATTTATGTTCTATTTCAGTAACATTCAAATGATTGCTTTAGAGTAAAACGTATGAGTATGATATTCTCTTCTAAGGGCCTACAGAGTAGAAATAGACAATATAAATTATGCAGCTAAAAAAGGCTACAACATAGTAGGTCCACTTATGTGAAGCCTATTTACACAGTGAATAATTAACTTCAATCTGTAGCCTTGTGGTCGTTTGGGATTAATCACCTATCTAGTAGCCTACTCCACGTAACCAAGAGGTGAGATAGCAAAAAGTAAAAAAACTATCACAATGGTCTAATCACGCCTTATCAACAATGATAACTTCAACAAGCTCCTTGCAAATGCGATCGTTTCCGTAAGCGAATACTTTAAACTCAATTTCCCACAATTCCCCTCTTCCAATGCGCACAAAGAGCACGCCCTATTCACGTCACGGAGAGAACAGCCAATAGGAATCGCCTGAATTTGGAGTAACACGTCATTCTAGTAAAGTGCAGCAGGAGCCGGCTGACAGGGAGTGATCCCCTCACCATCGTCTTTCTGTCATTTACATCCGTCTGCTTGTATCTCCAAATGCTGTAATTTTCACCGAAAACACCGGTTTGCTTTGCTCGTGTCTAGACCTGAGGCCAACCTAACATAAAAGGTAAGCTTTTGACTTAAATTTGCTCGAAAGTAGGCCACCCGTTTCGGCTGCCATTCATGAAGGGACAGGAAGTGGGCTAATGCTACATTCCGTTAGCTAGCCCAAGCAACGAAATGTTAGCTTGTTTGACTGACAGAGCAACGTACTAATGTTAGACATTAACGGGTACCGTTATATTCATCTGGTTTCGATAACACCACGGTTACAATACTATAAAGTATGTCAGAAACAGCGTAAGAGTGGATATTCTACACGAAAGAGACCAACCTCATTTGTGATTATACGTGGCCTGTAGCCTATGTTATTGCATTAAAGGTAATTACTATTTTTTTTAAAACGTTAAAAAATATCAATCATTTCTAAGATGTAATGAAATGTCAAGGTTTGCCTCTACCTATCCCTAGAGAGTGTAATGACAAATTGCCAAATACCCCCTTGACAACGTCAACGTGCAACAGATATGGCAGGGCAAAGCTCACATTCTCTAAGAAAAACATTGAATACAGGGAAACTGACTGTGGTTGTTCATGATCTATTATGATTATATTGGTTTATGTTGAGGGTCTTTTTCTGGCCAAAAGTCTAAAATGAACATCAAAACTCTCTCAAATGGAGAAGTTGAAACAGTACATTTTTGGCCTTGATTATTATATTACAGGGCTAATACAAAACACTGTGGATGGCAATGGTCTTTAAAGCTAATGTGACATTAATTCGTCTCTTATCTTAGGTCAAACAACTGTGACCTGCAATAACTTAATGTAACATTATATTATCTTGTGTGACAAGTTGATTACGTAACAGAGATGATCAAGTTAGATTGCCAAGTCTTTATCAAGGGAAAACTGCAAAGTGTCCTAGTTCCGTCTTGTGTGGTAGTACATTCAATGTTACCTGTCGTTGGACTGTTGATTAGACGAAACAAATGCTTTGAAGATGTCACATTGGACATCTATAGAATTAACAATGGGGAGATAATTGGTGGTTCAATAGATCCTTTTAGAAATATTTTAGAATCATAATTTGGTTTATTGCCAAGTAGGTTTTCACATATAATATAGTAGCTTTATGGTAAAATGGTGCAAACACACTTAGAAAAAATAAGGAGAAATATTATGTAAAACATTTCTACACAAGAAAAATTAATTTATAAAAAACGATATACAATTTGAAAAGCATATCTGCATTCACTTTGCAGCCTTGCCTAGTACACAGGTGTGTAACCTACAGAAATATACATCATATTATATGTTCTGAAATCTTAAGAGTTCTCGAGAGACTTAAAAGATTGGAACTTTTGTTTTGCCCCTTGAAAACTAGCTGAAATGCTCTTGTTTTGCCCAGGGAACACAAAGTTCCTCTGACAACAGTGAGAAAGAGGGCGAGTCGACAGCCACTACAGCAGCTTCTTGGTGAGGCTTCTCTAAAGGCGTCATCGATATTTCACTGACACACGCCAACAAATATGTAGCCTAAAAATATCCTTGAGATTCCTCTGCGCTATTTTCTATCTCACGAAAAAACATGCTTGTCAAGTTTGCTGATGTCACACGTTACACTTCTGCGTCATGCTATCTTGAATCTGCATCTTATTTTAGCATGGGAGGGAAAGGAGCACCTGTATAAAGAGTGGCTCACTGTAGCAAGAGGTTAGACTAGCAGAAAGATCACCTGTAAAGAGCTGCTCACACACTGCAGACACTCAAAACAAGTGTCACTGGGACTACTGAGAGTTTCTCTATTGGACTTACACCTGACTGTGATCTATCGGGCTCTTTCCCTAGCTCTGCGATGGCGACCTACCAGGAGTTCATCCAACAGAACGAGGACAGGGATGGGGTGAGATTCAGCTGGAACCTGTGGCCCTCCAGCCGCCTGGAGGCCACCAGGCTCGTGGTGCCCGTCTCCTGCCTCTTCACACCGCTAAAGGAGAGGCCCGATTTACCGCCGGTCCAGTACGAGCCGGTACTGTGCAGCCGGGCCAACTGCAAGGCTGTGCTCAACCCCCTATGGTGAGTGAAATGGAAAACATTGCAACAGATGGGAACTTTGTCAATGTTTGTTTCTGCTGCCAAGCATAAAAAACGGTCTTTATACAAACCACATTGTGTATAATAAAGATATGTTGTATTCTATTTAATTCTTTATGATTATCAACCTTTCATTTGTAGATGTAGCTTTCTTTAATAAATGAAAATGGTGTTTAACCTACTGTGCCACTGCCTTTTGTACTAT
Organism: Pseudochaenichthys georgianus; assembly: GCF_902827115.2. Classification (NCBI taxonomy): domain Eukaryota; kingdom Metazoa; phylum Chordata; class Actinopteri; order Perciformes; family Channichthyidae; genus Pseudochaenichthys; species Pseudochaenichthys georgianus. The sequence continues at coordinate 15,863,094 of NC_047503.1, read as the reverse complement.
AAGTACATTAATTTATTATTGATCAACAGAAAAAAATTGTAATTGTAATATTTCTTGCAAAATCAGAGACAGCTATTTTCATTATCCAACATTTTTTTATTAACCTGAAAATGTTTGGGTTTTGGACTTCTAAAACAAAACATTGAAAAACATGAATTTGGATTAGTAGAATTTAGGAATGGATTTTTCATGTTCTGACATTACATAGACCAAGCCAAGCGAACCTTGGGAATAAAATAAATTAATAATTTAATCTATAAGAAAGTTGGGCCAAGTATTGGATAATGAAAACAATCTTCAGTCGTAGCCTTAGTGATAGTGAACACTGTGTTTTTTTCATTGTAGTATTCCTTAAGTAAAAGAAAATGGCTTGCAGGGATATGAATTAGGTGTTTGAAACTTTGAATATATTTAACCACATCAGCGTTTCCAAATGCTGATGTGTTACAAATTCTAGGCGTGGTACTGCAAATACACCTTCAGTATTTACTTAATATCATTCACAGCTGCACTCCTGCCAATTGGATGCAAACCCTAAACTGTTTTGTTCTCTCCTTCACAGCCAAGTTGACTTCAGAGCCAAAATATGGGCGTGCAACTTCTGCTTTCAAAGGAACCCAGTAAGTGCTGACGTCCACAGCTTACTTTAATTCGATAACAATTGTTTCCATAACTCTGCGTAACATACAGTAATGTGGACTAGCTGCATTCCTTTTATTCATGTGGTTCTGTCTTTGTCTCCGCAGTTTCCTCCCTCTTATGCAGGAATATCAGACGTGAACCAGCCGGCTGAACTCATGCCACAGTTCTCTACCATCGAGTACATAGTGCAGGTAAATATTACACATGACTGCACACTGACCCATGCATGCAGATTGTGTGTTCTCCAGGTGTTCCGTGCCAAGGGGAATAATAACGATTTCTGATATTGGCCGCTCTACGTGAAGAGTTTTCTTTTATGTCAACCACCTCCCCCCCCCTTCAAGAAAGCATCTGCGGCCACCGAAGCCTGATAAGAATGTGTGTACAAAACGCAGCAAACTCTTACTGATATGTGCTGGGTCCAGGCTCAAGGGCGTATGGCACTCTCAACTCTTTCCAGGACATGCCGAGGCCCTGCCTGCCAGTAGCTTTGCCGATATCTGTGTTGATAGGTAATATATTGAGAGCGGTGAATCAGCTTAGAAACAGGAAGTGCTCAAACGTTCGTGTGAGTTTATCAAATTTAGCAGTGATTCCATGTCAGCCACAGCTTGTCACAAAAAATCTTACTGATATACTGATAGTGTATCTAACAAACTTAAACTAGCTTTATTAAATGTCAAGTCTTTGACAGGAAAAACATTTTTAATCAATGATTTTATCACTGAGCACAATCTTGATTTTATGTTTTTAACGGAAACTTGGATTGAACAAAATAACAGTGCAGCTGTTCTTATCGAATCAACCCCTCCCAACTTTAGTTTTATGAGTCAGGAAAGAATGCATAAGAAAGGGGGTGGAGTTGCTATTTTTTCAATGATTCCCTTCAATGCAGGAGGACATCGTATGGGATCTTTGCTTCTTTTGAATATGTGGCCCTTCAGCTGAAATGCTCCTCTCGAGCTCTGTTCCTAAATATCTATAGACCACACAAATACTGTGCACGCTTTTTTGATGACTTTACTGAACTGCTGTCTATAGTGTGTATTGACTTTGACCGTCTAGTCATTGTTGGTGATTTTAACATCCATGTTGACAACCCCCAGGACAGAGGGGCTAAAGAACTGTTTTGTGTTCTTGATAACTATGGACTGACTCAGCATGTGACGGAGCCCACGCACAATAAGGGGCACACTCTGGACTTAATTATCTCAAAGGGTCTGAATATCTCTAAGGTTGTGGTGACTGATGTTGCACTCTCTGATCATTCCTGTGTTTTCTTTGAGAGCTCTATTTCTGTTCACCAAAATGTTCAAAAAGAGGTAACCACAAAGCGATATTTAACTGAAAATACTAGGGAAATGTTTACTCAGAATTTTTCTTCCACACTTGCCCCTGCTAACATCTCAGTAAATGAGCTAGGAGATCATTTTAATTCAAAAATTAAAAATGTTATAGATGCCATTGCTCCAACTAGGGTAAAGGAAGTGACTGGGAAGAAAATATCTCCATGGAGAAAGGCCATGACCGTGAGAGCAGAACAAAGAGTGTCGAAAAGCTGATTGTAGGTGGCGAAAAACAAATCTCCAAATCATATACCTGGCTTATAAATATTTGTTATTGTAGTTATACAAACACATCCGTGGCTTTGCAACCAATGAGGGCTGCATTACTATTGTTGTGTGCCTTCATGAATAATACATATGCTTTTCATCAAGTAATATGATCCACTAGTGTAAATATATTGAACGAGCTCAAACAATAATTCAGCAGCACTTTTTGTTTTCCAATAAGAAAAAGAAAGATCTAATGTAACAGTGCCGTCTCCTCAGTGTGTGGAACTCATGTGTCCCTCCTCTCTGCAGCGCGGACCCACGGCCCCTCTGATCTTCCTGTACGTGGTGGACACGTGTTTGGAGGAAGAGGACCTCCAGGCCCTTAAGGAGTCCCTGCAGATGTCCCTGAGCCTGCTGCCCCCCAACGCCCTGGTGGGCCTCATCACATTCGGACGCATGGTTCAGGTCCACGAGCTCAGCTGCGAGGGGATCGCCAAGAGCTACGTGTTCAGGGGCACCAAGGACCTCACCTCCAAACAGATCCAGGTGGGTACAGGGAAACTGAGGCATAAAGAGTGTATTAGCAAACAGAAAACACTTGTTTCCAGATGTAGGGAGAATAAAAACAGAATGCTGCTTCTCCATATTGACGTTTGACTCTGTGGAAAGCATCAAAGAAAAAACCCAACTTTGTTTGTTTTTTTGCGTGTGTCTTTCAGGAGATGCTTGGTCTAAAGCCCGCCGCAACAGGACCACAAGGGCGCCCACAGGCCGCTCAGGATGCTGAAGCCACTTGCAAGTACGTAGGAGCATCACACCTTCCCCTCTAGTCTGAATAAAGTTAATGGGAGCTGTTTCTAAAGGTTAAATACACACAGTGAGTTTGTCTTTGCCTAAAGCGTGTTTGTGTTCCCTCGCAGGTTCCTTCAGCCCGTGCACAGAGTCGACATGAACCTGACTGACTTGCTCGGTGAGCTTCAGAGAGACCCCTGGCCCGTCCCTCAGGGCAAACGGCCTCTCCGCTCCACTGGGGTCGCACTGTCGGTCGCTGTGGGCCTGTTGGAGGTACGACACACACACACACACACACACACACACACACACACACACACACACACACACACACACACACACACACACACACACACACACATACACATACACACACATACATTCAGATAATATTACATTAAGGTATAATATGGGGTTATTGTCCCTCCATAACATGTCTACTGTCAGTTTAAAGGAAATACAAGACTCAAAATTCACATTAAGGTGTTCAACATTTAAACTATTTTATTAGTATACAAATACCGCTTTCAACAGTCATTTTAGAGTGATACAAATAGATATCCAAAATTCCCTTCGTAAAAATCTATTTGAAATGTCACCAAAATATACAAGAATGTTGAACCTGGCTCTAATTATGGTCAATGTTTTGTTCGGGAAATGGATGCATATTAGCCAATATTTGCATATTTAAACATAAAAACTCAATAATCTTCAATATAAATAGTTGTCTTGCTAAAGTCAGACTACATTTCATCATATCAATTGGGTCAATATGTGTCCCCTTATCACCTGTATTATCCCTCCTTAAGTGCATACAAATAATGCAGGACTATATCTATGCTGTTCTTTACACGTCTACAAAAACAACAACAAAAAAACAACTCCAGACCATACCCGATGTGTTTGCTTATGGTCTGGATTCAAATGAATAAATCACTCTGTAAGCTGAACTTTATCCTCTTGGAGACGATCGTGCCACATTCAGTGGTTCAGAAAGGTACACAGTGTCTGATGACTATCTGCTGCAGGAACAGTACATGTGCTTTGTGAGTTCAAAGGCTAGTTCCATGTTTGCCTTTTCCCCCTCACCATCATCCTCATCATCATCATCCTCTCTCCTCCTCCTGCTGCTGCTAATCAGCACGGTTACATAACCTTCGTTCTCCCCGCTCCCCTCTCCCTCAGCAGATAGGAGGCCTGATTGGAATACATTTGGCTTTTTCAGATTCACTGATTTGTTCAAGAGGCGTTTTGCTTGATGAATGGGTCTTTAACATGTGAAGCCGAACAACAACAAAAAGCCCAATTTGTTGGCTTATTTGATTGTTCTCCGTGAATGAGTACACTTTGGCCCTGTATAAATGAATCACTGTTTGCGTAGAACATGTGGTCAATAAGAGCTTGTTCTGGTGGCTTTGTGGCTTCCTGGCCTCCTTCCAAATGCCTCGACTTTCCCAGACTCCTGGACTTTAGACCTGGTTGAGTATTGGCTGAAAAATCCCCCTTCTGCTGAAACTGATTCCCTCAAAGCGCTAAATGTGACTTTTCACGCTCCTTCAACACACTTTAAGTTGACCTGGATTTCTACTTTTGTCATCAAATGTAAAAAAACTGCATTATTTGAATGGAAATTCATTTCCAATAGCTTTATAAAGCAATGAGTATTCATCATATAATTTAGGTTTATTTTCTCCTTTGACACCTACCTAGCAACGCTATAAAAAAAGAAGTAACCAACCATATTGAATTTAAATAACATGTCTTTAAAAGGTTGTTTTCTGGATTACTGTCAATGTACCTGTGATCATAATTCTTTAAATAAGGCTAGATGATTTTCCTCAAACCTTCTCTTTAAACGGCAAATTCGAGAACTAGGTCACTGATCCGTGGTCATTATCCACATCCACTGCCCAAGTACATGGATTTGAATGTGGATATAAATGGGTGCAAACTGTGCACTTCAATTGGCAGAAATCTGTTCTAACAACTACAGCATGTGACCTAGTCGAGAAACATTGTGGAGTTTAATTGTAACTTAAGCAGAGGGGACTGTAAAACAATAACCCACTTCCTCCTCTCTTTATCTCCAGGGTACGTACCCCAACACCGGGGCTCGCGTGATGCTGTTCATCGGAGGGCCCCCCACCCAGGGCCCCGGCATGGTGGTGGGAGACGAGCTGAAACTCCCCATCCGCTCCTGGCACGACATCCAGAAAGACAACGCTCGCCATTTGAAGAAGGCAACCAAGGTGAGCAACTGCATAGGCGTTTTCAACTCTACTTGTATTCGAGTGGAATACTCCTTTTACACATTTAGTTTAATGCAGGTAACAATCTTGCTGCAACATTTTGAACGACAACTTTATTGTTTAGGCAGGTTAAAATGGAATTATCAATTTAGAAAGTTGGCGAAAACAAGACTGGACGTTCCACAAAAAAGCAATAAAGGCAAATGCAATTAGCAGGTTCACTGACAACAATCTGTGTGTTCATTTGTGTCCCACAGTACTATGAAGCCATGGCCAACCGCACAGCAGTCAACGGCCACTGCATCGATATCTACGCCTGCGCCCTGGACCAGTCGGGGCTGCTGGAGATGAAGTGCTTATCTAACCTCACCGGGTACGTCAGCCTCAGTGTCAGGGATGTGTGGTGATTCACGTATTAATGAGATACTTTAGATCCTAACTGATTTATTGTCATTTCTTTGATCAGGGGGCACATTGTGATGGGCGACTCGTTCAACACCTCACTGTTCAAGCAGACCTTCCAGAGGGTCTTCAGCAAAGACTACAACGGAGACTTCCGCATGGCCTTCGGAGGCGTCTTGGAGGTCAAGGTAAAGGAGTCATTTAGGCATTATTAACCAATGAATATCCTCGTTTGATATGTTTTATTCCATTTGATTCAAAGCGTTGATAGATCTACATTCCTATACTCATGTTGTGTGTCTTTCTGTCTTCATAGACGTCAAGGGAAGTGAAGGTTTGCGGCACCATCGGACCGTGTGTTTCACTCAACGCCAAGGGTCCCAGCGTCTCAGAGAATGTGAGTCCCTGCCCCCCCTCCCCCCATTCCTTCCTTCCCACAATGCACTTGTAATCCGAGAGTTGCCGCATACTGGCATTCATCATAATGTCTCCTCTGTTCTGTGCAGGAGATGGGTACCGGGGGCACGAGCCAGTGGAAAATATGCGGACTCAACCCCTCCACCACTCTGGCCATGTTCTTTGAAGTGGTGAATCAGGTAAATAAACACACTTCCTTGAATTTGATCTCGTTAGCTCTGAAGGGATTACTGTAGACAAGTCTCTAATCACATAAAAAAAAGTGATTTCATTGTGATGTGATGAAGGCTTTGTTTAGAGAAACTCCTCGAACAATGGTCTTGTTGTTCCTCGTAGAAGAAGGCCATTTGTTAGACTTATGCAAAGAGAGATGTCTTACTGTGTCTTCTGTTTTGTGTGTGTAGCACAATGCCCCCGTTCCCCAGGGGGGCCGAGGGGTGATCCAGTTTGTGACCCAGTACCAGCACTCCAGCACACAGAGGAGGATACGGGTCTCCACCGTCGCCAGGAAGTAAGAAGACCCTAAAACATTACAGTATCACATGTGTACCTGGAACATTAAAAAGGTTTACATTTGGATGTATTGAAGTACATTTTTATGAAGTACTTATCCGTAGTCTTTATTACCTTCAGTAGATGATTGGCTATACACAGTTTGGGGAAGCACCCAGGGTTAGTGGCAAAACATATACGAAAACATGTTCTCTTGAAAGCCACCAGACTCCATTGGGGGAAAAAACAACACATTTGACCCTTGAACAGCACAGCAGGTGCTGCTCTTCCTCTTCCTTGATCCTTGATCCGTTAGTTTGTTTGTGTTATTGTGTGACTTAGTGATTCCATCAAACCCTTTAAATCTCCAAGGTCACACAATAACACAAACAAAGACATGGATAGAGGCAGCGGTGGACAAGCTACTTGCGTGTTCTGTAAGGTAAAATGAATGTTTGGTGGCTTTGAAAAGGGCTCTAGTTCCTCTTTGAAAAGGGCAGCATGGAAAAGAGGTGAAAATATTATAAATATATTATACACTAAAAATGATATTTTTAGGTGGGTAAAAGGTGCTGTGCTGCTGCCACGTCCACAGCAGTATATTGCTTATCTTTAGTGCATTACTACCGTCTCTTGACAATAAAGAAAGAGACCGCTGGATTAAATATAACCTCCTCTAAAAGGATGTTTACATTCCAGTAGCTCCTGGCGACGCCTTCAGAGACCTGTTTGCATGTGCGTCTTTAAACGGCACGCTCACCTGCAACACCTTTTTTTCCTTTTTACCCAAGCTGGGCTGACGCGCAGACTCAAATCCAGCACATCGAGTCGTCATTCGACCAGGAGGCGGCCGCGGTGATCATGGCCCGCCTGGGCGTGTTCCGGGCCGAGTCGGAGGAGGGGCCTGACGTGCTGCGCTGGCTCGACCGGCAGCTCATCCGCCTGGTGAGTGACGCTCACACACCTCCATACCTGGGCTCTGTGACAACAATGCATATTTGGCATTCTTAGGATTGTGCGCTATAAATACATTCCACAATCTGTCACGTAGGATGTGCCAGGTTATCATAGGTTAAAGTATGTTCAGTAATTGAACCGTGTTCTGTCTTTTTTCTTTTTTTAGTGTCAGAAGTTCGGACAGTTCAACAAAGATGATCCGACCTCATTCAAACTGTCAGAGTCTCTGTCCCTCTACCCACAGGTAAACATGGAAATAAATGACTAAATTGACTTTTCCACCTATTTCTAGCTCGGATTTAAATGTGATTACTCATTATAACTCTATCCCCACTTTTATTGGTTTAGAATATGCTTTAATATAACGTTTATTTCCTCTCCTCCACCTGCAGTTCATGTTCCACCTGCGGCGGTCGCCCTTCCTGCAGGTGTTCAACAACAGCCCAGATGAGTCCTCCTACTACAGACACCACTTTGTCAGGCAGGACCTGACCCAGTCCCTGATCATGGTGCAGCCCATCCTCTACTCATACTCCTTCCACGGACCACCAGAGGTCAGCCTCACACCCTCCACACCATTAGTATCATCACTGTTGGAGAGGCGTCGGCCTTTCCTTCAGAATGTCTGTGAGAAATTATGTGTTTGGTGCTTGAATGGTTTCCAACTGGATGTGTGTCTCTTCACAGCCCGTCCTCCTGGACAGCAGCAGCATCCTGCAAGACCGGATCCTGCTCATGGACACTTTCTTCCAGCTGGTTATCTACCATGGAGAGGTGAGGCAGCAGATTAAAAACACCTGACAGTTCACCCTAAATTAGTGGTTCTCAAACTTTTTCTGTCAGGCCCCCCCTTTGAAGGAAAAAAAAGTCGGGGCCCCCCAACACAAATAGTCGGGCTCAGTGGCGGCGCCAGAGATTTATTTTGGGGGTGCTGTGGGGTTGCTAGACGTTTCATAGAGGGTGCTCAAACATTTAGGGTTTCCCATCAATGTACCGGGCGCTACAGTAGAATTCTCTACTGCAACACTCCCCACGCATATACACAACGTACCTGCAACTGTTACAATGAAGGCTCGATAATCAGCTCACGGCATATAGGTGTAAGCGGGGGTCAAGTGCTATTGTTATAGGTGGTGTGTGGACCTCACATAGGGGGGTCCGGGGGCAAGCTCCCCCGGGAAGATTTTTGAAATATTGAAGTTAAAAGCATCAATCTGGTGCACTTTGAGAGCAAAATGAAGAGATCTATGGATACATTTCTCAACACAGAACTGTAAACAGATTTACTATTTCTTTATGGATATTTTACAAATCACTCTCCTTTTAAACTGTAGTGTCTTGTTTTACTGTCATATAGTATTTCATACCTGTTTTTAATTTATTCTCTTATTTTTTTAGAACTATAATGATCATATAAACGTGTGCCTCGGAAATAATTGTTTACATTAATGGTGACCAAACCGTTTGAGACCCACTGAGATAACACTGAGAGAGTCCTTTAGCTCACTGAGCCTCTCAGTCTGACAGGAGAGGACTCTCCTCCACTTTGTTGTTGAAAAACTCCTTATATCCGTTAGCGTAGCTCGCTAGCACCAGAAGCTAACATCAACGATCTCCGGTACCGGTGCGCTCTCTCTCGCGCACGCACACAAAATGGCTCGTTCCACACCAGTGGCGGGCCGTGCATTTCACACCTAGGCCTTCAGTGATGTCCGACACAGTCCTACCTGAATTATTCCACCTCTTAATACCATCATTATGACGCCATGGCTCTAGAAACTATACATTTAGACAGAAACGCAGTATAACCGGGCGTTACATCACCTTAACATAGTCAAGTACAACAGAGTTATATTAATATTTCCGAAGCATTTATAATCAATATATCCGCATTTACAATTAAGAGTGTTAAACTACCAGCTTTAAGATCGCTTGGATACTGTCAAAACTTAAAAATAAAAGGGGCTTTTAAGGCATTAGTCTACAAAGTTGTATTAAGTCCACCAAAAGTATGTGAGCTTTAACAAGTTTGTTCACTAAACAGCGCATTTTCGCACCCAAAGCAGTTTCATTTAAGAAACGTGACGATAAAGACACAAACTATTCACTGAAAATAAAAGAAAACAAACAATGAATTTGCATTTGTTCATGAGGATATATTTGCGACAGTGGTGAAAGTGTATTCCTAGCCCTGAATGTCCACTTTGATAAAGGTTAAACCAAAACAATTCAACAAGTCTCCTTGAGTACTTTTACTGCACAGCTGAGCCAGTGCGCCACACACATCTCTATATCTCTTGCAGAAGCATCAAACATTTATTTTTTATATATTTGTCATTTTAATTACATATATTAATTCGTTAATATTGATTTAATATTAACGACATAAAATGACAAAAATATATTAAAATAAAATAAAAAATAAAATGCTTTGTACTCACCAAAACAACTGATTATTTGAACACAAAATCCATCCTCCTTTCTTTCCTCAAGAAGACTTCAATGACTCTGTTGTACAGTTTATCTGTGAGTTTCAGTTCCACCAATAAGTCCCTATTTTTGTTCACCCTTTTGTTGTGGAGCTCCGTTTTCCCGGCGCACTTGTTCGTTGAGCTGTAGATACACTCCAAAGGTCCCCAAAGGTTTTCAAAAGCACCATTGCTTGTAAGTGCCCAGCCGTGCTTTGGTGTCTCGTTGCTGCCTTGGTTAGACAACTCAAGTTTGCAAATCCAGTGTGGCTCCAAACACCAAATCGATCATTTGCAAATAGCAGGCATTACCAGCAGTACCATTTGCAGTGCCTCTCGGAGGCTGTGAGCCAGGGGTACCGCTCGTAGTTAGTGATTTGAAAGTGGCGGACAAACCCTTTCCCCCGCTGTGATAGGCTCGCTAGCGTCGGGGTTGGCCGTTCTCTTCTCACAATGTGTAGCTTTTCTTGAAAAGTTCGTCTTGAAAATGGCGTTGTAATTATATCTGCCACCAAATCGATCTCTTCTCCTCCTTCAGCCATTGTGGGTTGAAAAAAAACAGCTTGTAGAAATCTACACAAATTAGCTCGTTCAAATTCAAGTTCAGTTTTCTAGCTCTACATAGCTCTGCCTCTCAATAGTGCGTATCCAATCAAAAGACGTGCACATGCTGACGTCATCGTACGCCTGCTAGCTGGCCCGTAGTCGCCAACTCAAAATCTGATTGGTTAACGCCACAGTTTTGTTTCCGTTCACTTTAAGCTACAGGCGCCCGCACTGTTGATTCTGAAGGCCTAAGGGCAGATTTCTTGGACCCTGGCAACACATTATGGCTGAAATATGATTGGATAAAAGCTCTAACATAAAGGCCAGCCCTCCAAATCTTGTTCTGAGGCTGGAAGCAGCGCAACCAAGAGGAAAGCTATGAAATGAAAATAATAGACTATGGGGAATAATTTAATACATATTTGTGGAAAAAATATATCAAAATTAAATTTATATTCTGATGATGTTTAGGCCAGCAGAGAAGGCCTTGCTGGCCCTGACGGCCCACCACTGTTCCACACACACACACACACACAGAGCTGAGCTATAATGAAACACAGAGACCCAGACGTACTTGTACTGTATCATATTATTTTTGAATCAATAATATGATTTTTTGTTTTTTTAATTTTTTTTTAATAAATAACCATTTTTCCTCCTGGTCTCTCGCGCCCCCCTGTCATGCCTCTGCGCCCCCCACTTTGAGAACCACTGCCCTAAATTAAAGATGCCAAACATTTATATATTGCCTTTACCTTCTCTCAAATATATTAAAACTATATGGCACTCATACAAAAATAAATAAAACAACTTTATAGTAATTTCTCTTTCCCAATTGAGGAATACATTTTTTTTTAAACAAGCTTTTATCCAGGTTTAATCTCCAAAAAATGTTTACCAAACTATACCGTCATATGAGTGAGCTTGAGCCTATCAATAGTATATTGGCGGGTGTAGTTTGGTTGAAATAAAATAGTTCCATCTAAAAATTCTACCACAATCAATACTACAGATATGTGGCAAAATATGTTGTTTTTCGGGATAAACCGTCCCTTTTAATGTCTTTCTAGAAAATATCATTAAGTGATACAGCAGACATTTCTTAATGAAGTCCTTTATCTCTTCACTTCCAGACCATAGCCCAGTGGAGGAAGGCAGGCTACCAGGAGTTGGCGGAGTACGAGAACTTCAAGCAGCTGCTGCTGGCCCCCCTGGACGACGCCCAGGAGATCATGCAGACGCGCTTCCCCATGCCGCGCTACGTCGACACGGAGCACGGCGGCTCGCAGGCCCGCTTCCTGCTCTCCAAGGTCAACCCGTCGCAGACCCACAACAACCTCTACGCCTGGGGACAGGTACGCTGTTACACGCTACAACTGCCTGTGTTTTAAACTTGGGAATAGATGGCTTTCAACTGAGCATATGGAAAGAACTGCATCGTGCCGCTTCAGTCGGCTGAGGTTATTTAACCCTTAAATGGAAACACATATTACTATTTTGGAAATGAGTTGATTACCCATATATACCAACATCACACCCGCATGACCTCCATGTTACACCATTATTACACCTGTAACTAAGCCTTATTATACACACCCATGTAATTAGAATGGCATTACACCTATATTAGAAATGTACACCCTCCATTACACCCGTGTTAGAAATGTACACCCTCATTACACCCGTATGACACCTGTATTACACCCATATTATACACATTGTTACACTTTTATTTCACCTATATAACTGCTTATTTTTACTGTTATTAGACTGTTATTCGACCCATATCACACGCTTGTAACACCAATATTCCACCGTAATTACTTTGTTATTACACCCATTTTACACATGAACACAGCCTGTCAAATGACTGTATTCCCCAGGACACAGAAACAATATAAGGGTTAAAAACAAGTACAGCACCCTTATAACCATCTATCTAAAAAAATAAAGACGTTTCAGAAATCTCCTTCTGACGTCCAAATCAAGAAAAAACAATCTGTCAAACCGTCAGGAAACGCAGGCCTTGGATTTGCTAACCTCAGATTTTGAGTGTGGGAGATTGAAAGCTAAAAATAGCGTTAATCTCTTATTTCCCAAGTGAAGGGAGAGCTGAATCCTAACCTGGGATTTCACAAACACTGCGTAAAGTTATACAGCACGGATTATCAAGAGAACAAGGCCTTGCATAAGCTAATTTTAGCCATAAACTTATTTACTTAGTTTAAACAAGCACAGGATCAGAGTTGTCACAAAAAGATCTATCCGGAAAGTGCGTTAATAACTCTTCTTCTTTCTCTATCTGCAGGAGACAGGAGCCCCGATCCTCACCGATGACGTCAGTTTGCAGGTCTTCATGGACCACTTGAAAAAACTGGCAGTTTCCAGCTCAGCATAGATGTCTCTTTTCCACCATTTAAGGGATCCATCAACATTTCCTCAGTTTCTGTAAAGTAGACAAACCCACAGTCTACTGTATGTGCTTGCTTTTCCTTTCCGGAGTCACATGTGACATATCATGCTACAAAACGAACAGAAAAAAATAGCACATTCCTTGAAAGACATTTTTACTCATTTTAATTTCCATGTTATTTATGAGAAACAGCTCCACACTGTCCTCATGCGAGCAATATCACATGCTCCATTTCTCTTTTTATATTTGACAAGCAGAATGATTAGACTGATAATTAATATTTTTGTTTTCTCTTTGTTCGTTCGACCCAAAAATGTGTGTCTGCTGCACCCGTCTGACGGTGCTGTTGTATGTGTTTTTGCTTTGTCTATAGCTAAAGATGATATGCCTAGATTTTTCTTAATAATAAATTATAATGGTACCTTCTGACGCTGGTTAAGAAACGCTCACATTGATGGCTTGTTAATCACTTGACATACTGATAGGAAATCCTTCCCGGATTTAAAGTGTTTTCCGAGAAAATTCCTCCAGAATAATGAGGATTAATGTTCCGAGGAATAGGAGTCAATCACACCGACTCTGTTGTCAATGACGAACATTTCCATGTATTTTTAACTTTACGGGTGGCTCTATAGTTCATTCCTCTCATCCCCGACTCGACACCATCTGGTATTTTGTGCCCAATGATTTCCCAAGTGTCTTTGTAATCAAACTTTAATACACCGTGAGACTGTATAAAAAGGCGACAGTTGTTTGATTTAGACCCTGTCTGGATTTGAAATGCTATCCATTATAAAGCCCCGTCGTCAAAAAAACAATTGTGTGTGTGTCTGTCCTTGCACCAGCATGCACATTCACAAAGCATATTCACAGGGTTAGAAACTACCAGTGGTGTGAAGTAACTAAGTATATTTACTCAAGTATTTAAATTTGAGATTAGTTCTTCAGTATTTTAGTTTGTTGCTACTTCATACTTCTACCCCACTACAATTCAGAGTTAAGTCGTGTACTTTTACTCCACTACATTTAGTATATACCTCTAGTTTTCTTTGCAGATTTGGATTCATGATGTGAAATGCAATGAACACTTAAATCAGACTTTAGTTACACCTGGAGTAAATGCACAAGCTACACTGAACTATACAAATTCATTAAAATCCACCTTTACCAGCTGTGAGAAAGCCTTTAATGCAACACTAGTTAAAATCTAAATAAGTTATCTATATTATAATCTGCATAATAAGTGCTTTTACTTTTGGTACTTTAAGTATATTTTGATGCTAATACTTTTATAATTGTTCTAAAATAACATGTGCAATGTTGGACTTCCTACACTGGTATTTCTAATTTTACTTAAGTACAAGATAGGAGCAGTTCTTCCAATATGGTCTAGCTGCAGCCGCAACTAGACGGTACACGACACGCCCCCTACACGACACGCCCACCTGGCACGACACTACGGTGGCTGAGAGACGTTGAAACCGTATATGGCAGAATAAAAACGAATTGCAAATGTTTTTGTAGCATTTTAAGCAACTATTAGGCAAATTAATATATATATATATATTAGTAAGCCTACATATAAAATAGGTAATGAGATCATCTATTAATTATGTTTGTCTAACTGCTACACATGTATTTATACTAGGGCTGTCAAGTTAACGCGTTAATAACGCATTAACGCATGTGTATTTTTTTCCTCGGCCGCCCCGTAGTTTCAGAGCGCATCGAGTTTAAAATATCAATCAATCAATCAATGTTTATTTATATAGCCCAATATCACAAATGTTACATTTGTCTCAGTGGTCTTCACAGTGTGTACAGAATATCAGTATGACAATACGACACCCTCTGTCCTTAGACCCTCACATCGTACAAGGAAAAACTTCCAAAGAAAACCCAGTTTAAAGGGAAAAATGGGAGAAACCTCAGGGAGAGCAACAGAGGAGGGATCCCTCTCCCAGGACGGACAGACGTGCAATAGATGCCGTGTGTAAATTGAAAAGATAATACATTTGCAACATAGGTAGTCCAAATGTTTGGAAATGCATGTGTGTATAATAGGAAGATGAATCCACGAGGATATCCATCCAGGACCTATGATCCAGGACCACAGCCACGACTCAAGATCCAGCGCTCGCGATCCAGGACACAGGACCGCAGGATCATCCATGACTCCGGATCCCAGCGTATATAGACACCAAAAAGAAAGACATTTGGGGAAGCTGGGTTAATCGGAACATGAGTGTACACGGGTATAGACAGAGAGAAGGAAGAAGTAAGATGTCCCCCGACAAACTAAGCCTATATCAGCAAAACTAGGGGCTGAATCTAATCAGCCCTAACTATAAGCTTTATCAAAAAGGAAGGTCTTAAGCACACTCTTAAAAACGGATAGGGTGTCTGCCGCCCGAACACAAACTGGAAGCTGATTCCACAAATGTGGAGCTTGATAAGAAAAGGCTCTGGCTCCCATTGTACTTTTAAAGATTCTAGGAACAACCAACAACCCTGCATTCTTGGAACGCAATGCCCTAGTAGGACAGTAGGGTATAATGAGTTCTTTAAGGTAAGATGGCGCCTGCCCATTAAGGGCTTTGTAGGCGAGAAGAAGAATTTTAAATTCTATCCTGTGTTCTATAGGGAGCCAGTGTAAGGCAGCCAGAACAGGAGTAATGTGGTCCCTTTTCCTAACTCTGGTTAGTACACGAGCCGCAGCATTTTGAATCAGCTGAAGCGACTTGATTGACTTCTTAGTACTCCCTGATAATAGAGAGTTACAATAATCCAGCCTAGAAGTAACAAATGCATGGACTAGTTTCTCTGCATCGTTTTGAGGCAAGATATGCCTGATTTTTGCAATGTTACGTAGATGGAAGTAGGCGGTCCTTGAAATTGATTTTATGTGGGCGTTAAAGGATAAATCCTGATCAAATATAACACCAAGATTCCTTACAGTCTCACTGGAGGCCAAATTAATGCCATCCATAGTTAGTATGTCTTTAGATAATTTGTTTCGTAGATTATTCGGGCCAAGTACAATAACTTCAGTTTTGGTCGTGTTTAACATCAAAAAGTTTAAGGTCATCCACGTTTTTAAGTCCTTAAGGCAGTCTTGAATTTTATTTAGATGATTAATTTCATCAGGCTTGATTGATAAATATAGTTGAGTATCATCCGCATAACAATGAAAGTTTACAGAATGATTCCTTATAATATTGCCTAACGGAAGCATATATAATGTGAACAAAATAGGTCCGAGCACTGAGCCCTGTGGCACTCCATGGCTAACTTTGGTTTGCGTGGAAGATTCATCGTTAACACGTACAAACTGAGAGCGTTCAGATAGATAGGACCTAAACCAGCCTAAAGCAGTTCCCTGTATGCCAACTAAGTGCTCTAGTCTTTGCAATAGGATATCATGGTCGATAGTATCAAATGCAGCACTAAGATCGAGCAAAACAAGAATAGAGACAAGTCCCTTGTCTGAGGCTATTAGAATATCATTTGTGACTTTAACCAGAGCTGTCTCTGTGCTATGATGTGTTCTAAAGCCAGACTGAAAATCTTCAAATAAATCATTGTTTTTTAAGTAATCACACAACTGTTTTGCGACCGCTTTCTCAAGAATTTTTGAGAGGAACGGAAGATTAGAAATAGGTCTATAGTTGGCTAAAACCTCTGGATCGAGGTTGTGCTTTTTAAGAAGCGGTTGTATCACTGCTACTTTGAATGATTGTGGAACATAGCCTGATAATAAAGACATATTCATAATATTTAATAAAGAAGTGCTAATTAATGGAAAAACTTCCTTCAACAGCTTAGTTGGAATTGGGTCTAACATGCACGTGGATGGTTTAGAAGAGAGAATCATTGAATGTAATTGTTCAAGGTTAATGGCTGAAAAGCATTCTAGTTTACTATCTAGTGTAATATTAGAACTTACGATTCCGGGAGCTGTTGATAACACTATACTGGTCGAAGGCAAGAGGTCATTAATTTTGTTTCTAAGAGTAACAATTTTATCGTTAAAAAAGCACATAAAATCATTACTACTGAGTGCTATGGGAATAGAAGGCTCAATCGAGCTGTGGCTCTCTGTCAGCCTGGCTACAGTGCTGAAAAGAAATCTTGCATTATTCTTATTCTCATCTATTAATGAAGAGTAGTAGGCTGCTCTCGCTTTACGCAGTGCTTTCTTATATTCATTGAGAGTAATATGCCAAATTAAACGAGATTCTTCAAGTTTAGTGGAACGCCATATCCTTTCAAGTTGTCTAGACTTTTGCTTTATTTTGCGGGTTTCGGCATTATGCCATGGAGCTAATCTATGTTGTTTTATTTTCTTCTTTTTCAAAGGAGCAACAGAGTCTAATTTTCTTCGCAGCGCATCTATAGCACTATCAACAACATGATCAATTTGGGGTGGTGTACATTTTGTATAAGTTTCCTCCCCTACATGCAGACATGCTATCGAGTTAAGTATTGGTTGAATCTCTTCCTTAAATGTGGCTATAGCACTAACAGATAGGTTTCTGCTGCAAGAGCTTTTGACTAATGCTTTGTAGTCTAGTAACAGTACTTCAAAAGTTACTAAGAAATGGTCGGATAAAGCAGGATTATGCGGTTCGACTAATAGTTGCTCAATTTCAATACCATAAGTCAGAACAAGGTCGAGAGTGTGATTATAACAGTGGGTTGGTTTATTTACACTCTGACAGAAACCAACAGAATCTAATATAGAGTTAAATGCAACAGTAAGGCTATTTTTATCATCGTCAACATGAATATTAAAGTCACCTACGATAATTACTTTGTCTGTTTTAAGAACCAAAGTTGATAAAAACTCAGAGAATTCTGATAAGAATTCTGAATAAGGACCTGGTGCACGATACACTGTAACAAATAAGATTGGCTGCAAAGTTTTCCAGGTCGGATGCGTAAGACTAAAAACGAGGCTTTCAAAAGAGGTATAATTACATTTTGGTTTAGTATTGATAAGTAAACTTGAGTCAAAGATTGCTGCAACTCCACCTCCTCGGCCCGTGCCTCGAGCAATATGAGTGTTGACATGGCTGGGTGGAGTGGCCTCATTTATGCTGACATATTCTTCATGTCTCAACCAAGTTTCAGTGAGACAGCATATATCAATATTATAATCTGATATTAAATCATTTACCAATATTGCTTTAGATGCTAGAGATCTTATGTTTAAGAGACCACATTTAATCTTCCTGTTTTGTTGCACTGTAGTAGTTGTTACATTTACTTTTATTAGGTTATTATGTATGACACCTCTATTAGGTTTTACCTTAAATTGTCCTTGGGCAGACACACACACTGCCAATATTGGGTATTTTATTGGGTTCGGGATTCCTATGGGTGACTGCCTAGGAGAGAGCGCAGAGAAGCGTGTAAGACTGCGACTCTGCCTCCTGGTCTCAACTCCAGTTTGTCATGGATTACGTCCACAAAGCCCTGAAATGTTTGCCGAAATGAGATCTGCACCTTTCAAAGTAGGGTGAATGCCGTCTCTCTTAATCAGACCAGGTTTTCCCCAGAAGGCTGTCCAATTATTTACGAAGCCCACATTGTTTGCTGGGCACCACCAAGACAACCAGCGCTGAAATGATGACATGCGGCTATACATGTCATCATTGATCAGATTGGGGAGGGGACCAGAGAAGATTACGGTGTCCGACATTGTTTTAGCATAACTACACACCGACTCCACATTACGTTTTGTGCATTCTGATTGGCGTAAACGAACATCATTACCACCGACGTGAATAACAATCCTACTGTATTTACGTTTATCTTTAGCCAGCAGTTTAAGATGCGCCTCAACGTCGCCCGCTCTGGCCCCCGGAATGCATGTGACTGTGGAGGCTTCGGTCTCTAAATTCACGTGTCTCATAATAGAGCTACCAATAACCAGAGTTGGCTTCTCAGCGGGTGTCTCGCTGAGTGGGGAATATCTGTTAGATACGTGAACGGGTTGGTGGGGACCTGCGGGTTTCGCGTTATGCCCCTTCTGAACAGTCACCCAGCCTCCCTGCTGCTCGGGAGTTGCCGGGGGACGGCTAAGAGGAGCTACATTTTGCCGGTCCGCACATGCTAACATGGGCTTTACTTTAGCTGAGTTACTTTCTAAGATGCGGAGCCGGGCTTCTATGGCTATGATTCCCGCCTCCAACCTAACAACTATACTACATTTAACACATGTATCCTTACCAGTAAGGGAGGCCGGGAAGTAACCAAACATGAGACAGGAAGAGCAGGAAATAGCACCAGAAGGTGGGGAAAGAGCCATGGCTAGCTATCAAGCTAAAGTAGCTACCGTTAGCAAACCCGAAAAGAGTGTAGGCAACTGTGGAGTTACAGTCGCTAAGAGAAGGAGAGTTGTGAGTGCTTAAGCTGTAGTAACGTGTGATTACAACGTCAGGCAGTTGCCGTGATCAAGAGTTTTAAAACGATCGATTAAGTTTAAGTTAATAAGCTATCAGCAACAGAACAGGCACACGGGATACCCGGAGATGAAAACAACAACCGGAAGTTACAACCGGAAGTTACAACGTGCTCACCGCAATAGGTTCCTCCTTCCGCTCAGTCTCTGTGTATACCATCTACAAGCTGATGCTGCTGACAGCCCCGCTCCTGCCGCCCACTTGTGGCAGACCACACTTCCACGCTCACCGGCAGGCACCGACTGGCCATCGGGAGGACCGGGAGGGTGTGTGTCTGTGTGGCCCGAGCGAGCGAGAGAGAGACCTTAAGTGCATTACCGTACCGCAGTGTGAACGCGGCTATTATTGTTGTTAGCATCTGGTGCTAGCTAGCTGCGCTAACGGATATAAGGAGCTGTTTAAATGAAAACAGAGGAGCGCCCTATCCACACAACTGCGCCGAGCACTTGACTTGATGCAGGAAGCAGACAGCGGGACATTGTACGAGAAGTCAGCACACTCATGATTGCAGCGTCCAGGCAGCTCCCGTTCGAGCATATGCCTTGAGTTGCACATAGCTCCAACGATCACACACACACACACACACACACACACACACACCCCATTTGTATTGTATGATTGTATGAGAGAGGTTCCAGGTTGTTGTGTTTAATATGCATGAGAATATTTGTCATTGTTCAAATGATAATAAACATTAGCATAAAGCATATTTGTCCACTCATATGTTGATAAGAGTATTAAAAACTTGAAAAATATTCCTCTAAGGTACATTTAGAACAGATAAAAAATGTGCGATTAATTTGCGATTAATCGCGATTAACTATGGACAATTATGCGATTAATCGCGATTAAATATTTTAATCGACTGACAGCCCTAATTTATACATAAATTTAGATATTTATGAACATCTAAATATAGTTGTTACAGGTTTTAAGATATAAATAATCACATCATGGGGTCATTAAGGTTTCAAACAGGTTCATGTAAGGTAGGCCTACTATAACATGAAAACATGATTTTTAAAACTAATCTGAATCTCACATTAGCCCAGCGGTTCTCAAACTTTTTCTGTCAGGCCCCCCCTTTGGAGAGAGAAAAAAGTCAGGCCCCCCCAACACAAATAGTCAGGCTCAGTGGCGGCACCAGAGATTTATTTTGGGGGTGCTGTGGGGTTGCTTGACGTTTCATAGAGGGTGCTCAAACATTTAGGGTTTCCCATCAATGTACCGGGCGCTACAGTAGAATTCTCTACTGCAACACTCCCCACGCATATACACAACGTTCCTGCAACTGTTACAATGAAGGCTCGATAATCAGCTCACGGCATATAGGTGTAAGCGGGGGTCAAGTGCTATTTTTATAGGTGGTGTGTGGACCTCACATAGGGGGGTCCGGGGGCAAGTTCCCCCGGGAAGATTTTTGAAATATTGAAGTTAAAAGCATCAATCTGGTGCACTTTGAGAGCAAAATGAAGAGATCTATGGATACATTTCTCAACACAGAACTGTAAACAGATTTACTATTTCTTTATGGATATTTTACAAATCACTCTCCTTTTAAACTGTAGTCTTGTTTTACTGTCATATAGTATTTCATACCTGTTTTTAATTTATTCTCTTATTTTTTTAGAACTATAATGATCATATAAACGTGTGCCTCGGAAATAATTGTTTACATTAATGGTGACCAAACCGTTTGAGACCCACTGAGAGAGTCCTTTAGCTCACTGAGTCTCTCAGTCTGACAGGAGAGGACTCTCCTCCACTTTGTTGTTAAAAAAACTCCTTATATCCGTTAGCGTAGCTCGCTAGCACCAGAAGCTAACATCAACGATCTCCGGTAGGCTTCCGGTGCGCTATCTCTCTCTCACTCGCGCACGCACACAAAATGGCTCGTTACACACACGCACGCGCACGCACACACACACACAGAGTCGAGCTTTAATGAAACACAGAGACCCAGACGTAATAGTACTGTGTCATATTATTTTCGAATCAATAATTTTTCAAAATGTGATTTTTTTTAATGGTTTTTTTTTTTTAATAACCATTTTTCCTCCTGTTCTCTCGCGCCCCCCCCTGTCATGCCTCTGCAACCCCCACTTTGAGAACCACTTCATTAGCCTGTAGTTTAGTATATTATTGATATGGGCTGGACACCCCTTCACAATGATCATTTACTTTTTTAGACCAAATTAGGAGGGCCAGTCAGGCCACTAATGAGCTCAATTATTTACATTTATTATTATTACTTTATAAATTAAGAGTACTAGGCGTCTATTACAAAACATTTGAATTTTTCTGTACTTTAAAAACATCATGGCTCAAGATCCTGTTCTTGTTTAAGATTATTCATACTAATTTGTGAATTTAACATCCATATTCACTCTTCAAAACTGAAACAACACCAACAATTTTTTTAAAGCATTGCAGGCCTAAAGCTCCATGTCAGTGACCTATATTTAATTTCTTCCATCAAACTTTAAAAATGACAAACAGCATGTTTTTAAAGATTTAATCTTTTAAGAAACAAAATATCAACTTTAAAATACGTTTTTAATGCAAATAAACTTAAACATAAACCTATTTGTCATTTCAAAATTCACTTTTATTGTCTGCGTGAAAGGCACAGGCTATGAGCGAATACATATCAACATTCAAAAATTACAAAGTCTTACAATATATACCATGGAACTGTAGGATTAATGATCAAATCAAATGAAATCTAGTTTTATTTATATAGCACATTTATAAACGATTTTTGGTCGAGCCAAAGTGCTGTACATATAATAAAAATAGCCTACAGTAGAGACACTTTACAGCAAATAAAACAGCACAGATTGTTCAGAATATCAGTATGAGAAAAACGACACCCTCTATCCTTAGAATGATAGATGAGACTTTTCAGCCCGCGACCCCCAAAATAACAGTACCAGAGACTCGACCCCTGACGGGATAGTGATCTCCAGTGTGCTGGGCAGTGTGGCGGCGGAGGGAGCCGAGGGCACCACCGGAGGAGAGGCAAGCGATGACAGCAGCATCACCGTGGTAAAGATAGGGCCCCCCCCTGGACCCTTCTCAGTTCTTCCACCACTGGAAACTACTGCTCTGGATTTTTCACATCCAGGTGACAAAGGTTACGGCCCATCCACACGACGGCGTGCGTTGAAGCTTCAACGCTTCTGCCCATTCACTTTGAATGGGGTGACGTCACACTTTGCCGAACTCCATTGTGGGAGCGTGGCTTCGCTTTGTTTGCGTCACTCGCTTCAAAAGTTGAGCAATGTTCAACTTTTGAAGCTTCAACGGAAGCGTCAGCCAATCAAATCATATGCCAGTACACGCTCTAGCCAATCAAACCACGTGCTTGTGTGTCCGGGGCGGGAGATTCATGTGATTGGTTGTTCGTCGAGCTTCAGACACGCCCACCGGCAAGCTTCAACGCACGCCGTCGCCGCCGTGTGGACGCTGCGTTAGAGATGCTCAGTTAATCCGTGAGAGAACGTCACGTGTCATGTTGCTGCCCCATTAGGAGACACTTGTTCAGATTGGAAACGACTCTCCTTCAACAAATGTCTTTTTTTTCTCATTTGACCCTACTGTACATAAAGCTTGAGTGGCACGCGAACCAAATCATAAAAGCACTCCCCAGCAGCGACTGTCACTGTAAGCTGATCTCGGAGCACCCAGACAGTATGATTTCAAGGATCAGTGAACGGCAGATTATGAACACTAATCCCTGGGGGCTATCTGTTTAGCGGCAAACTCCACTTTTAGCAGCTTTAAACGGAAGTTGCCGCTGAAACACAAATGAAGTCTGTGTCTATCAAGAGCTTAGGCTGCACGATGTCGCACTCTAAAGCCACATATGCTCCAAAGGTATTCAAGTGGGTAAAAAAAGAAGCAATGGCTTTTGAGGCTTTTAATCTGTTTTACATGGATATTGTTGCACAAATCAAAAAGCTCCTTTTAGGTGCATGTTTTTTTTTTTAGATTAGTGCGGCTGCGTGAGATCTGATGCCACACTGTGCTTTGATATAAAATGATCTCGTAAAGTGGAAAATAATCATGCCATCATGCAAAGGCTGCAGCTGTGCATGTTCAGTGACGTCCAGAGGAACAAGAAAATGTGTCTCCGCACACGATTAGATGTTGTCTTTAGTGATCATTCACGATGCTCACATCCATCTGATTCCCAGGCTTAGGAAAAGCTGGGAGGAAATGTGTTGTCTTATTATCTCCTATCAAATCCTAACGGATGAGTTCTATTCCAGCAGCCACAGAAATCCATTCAGGCTGCTGTCCTTCATAATGTATGTAAGATTGGTGAATGGAATATGCCATAGCTTTTTTTATATAACTATCATTGACACAATATTGTAGTCCTATGATACACAATATAGTTCTCTTTCTATCAGCGGTTTGGATTATAGGAGTTTAAATGTAAGTCTGGACGTATATATTATTATTGTGTTTCTGAGTACATCATGTACACTTTTTAATCCCGAGAAAGCTCACAGCCACAGGATTCGAATGAGTTAATCTTCACCCAAGTATGACATAAAACTCCAATTACAATCGTTTTTTAATATTAATCATTATAGTAACACGATACACGATTTCATAGATTTCAAAGCAGTAAAAAATATACCGTTCCAAACAAAACCCAGTTATACACTGAACAAAAATATAAATGCAACACTTTTGTTTTTGCTCCCATTTTTCATGAGATGAACTCAAAGATCTAAAACATTTTCTATATACACAAAATAACCATTTCTCTCAAATATTGTTCACAAATCTGAAAAAATCTATGATAGTGAGCACTTCTCCTTTGCCGAGATAATCCATCCCACCTCACAGGTGTGGCATATCAAGATGCTGATTAGACAGCATGATTATTGCACAGGTGTGCCTTAGGCTGGCCACAATAAAAGGCCACTCTAACATTTTCAGTTTTATCACACAGCACAATGCCACAGACGTCGCAAGTTTTAAGGGAGCGTGCAATTGGCATGCTGACAGCAGGAATGTCCACCAGAGCTGTTGCCCGTGAATTGAATGTTAATTTCTCAACCATAAGCCGTCTCCAAAGGCGTTTCAGAGAATTTGGCAGTACATCCAACCGGCCTCACAACCGCAGACCACGTGTAACCACACCAGCCCAGGACCTCCACATCCAGCATGTTCACCTTCAAGATCGTCTGAGACCAGCCACTCGGACAGCTGCTGCAACAATCGGTTTGCATAACCAAAGAATCTCTGCACAAACTGTCAGAAACCGTCTCAGGGAAGCTCATCTGCATGCTCGTCGTCCTCATCGGGGTCTCGACCTGACTCCGGTTCGTCGTCGTAACCGACTTGAGTGGACAAATGACACACATTCAATGGCGTCTGGCACGTTGGAGAGGTGTTCTCTTCACGGATCAATCCCGGTTTTCACTGTTCAGGGCAGATGGCAGACAGCGTGTGTGGCGTCGTGTGGGTGACCGGTTTTCTGATGTCAATGTTGTGAATCGAGTGGCCCATGGTGGTGGTGGGGTTATGGTATGGGCAGGCGTATGTTATGGACGACGAACACAGGTGCATTTTATTGATGGCATTGTGAATGCACAGAGATACCGTGACGAGATCCTGAGGCCCATTGTTGTGCCATTCATCCACGACCATCACCTCATGTTGCAGCATGATAATGCACGGCCCCATGTTGCAAGGATCTGTACACAATTCCTGGAGGCTGAAAACATCCCAGTTCTTGCATGGCCAGCATACTCACCGGACATGTCACCCATTGAGCATGTTTGGGATGCTCTGGATCGGCGTATACGACAGCGTGTTCCAGTTCCTGCCAATATCCAGCAACTTCGCACAGCCATTGAAGAGGAGTGGACCAACATTCCACAGGCCACAATCAACAACCTGATCAACTCTATGCGAAGGAGATGTGTTGCACTGCGTGAGGCAAATGGTGGTCACACCAGCTACTGACTGGTTTTCGAAATAGTAAAACACGATGAATAAAGAATTACATTTTGAGGAAATAGTATGAAGATTACAAGTACAGTAAGCTTGTGGTAAGAGCAAGATAGAGTTTGAAAGTTCACAGAAAAGACGCTTTCATTTCCAGGGATGGCTTAAGTGCAGCATCATAGGGGACTGTATACTAGAGTGAGAAACATGTAGAACACAGTGATAGAACAGTGATAGAACACAGGAAGAACACTGCTCAAAAACAGTTATTTAAACTGTCAGTTATGCGACATGTCTCTGTGCTTTAATGTTCAAAAAGCTGCACACACTATAGGAAAGTTAAATCCCCAAGAACCCCAAAAAAACATGACTACCATATGTATCCTTTTCTAATCATGAGTCACAATGGAACAGCTATTATGTGCTGACAACTTGTACCATAAAGCTAACTCAATAAGTAATGTCCACAACAATATTTATAAAGTGTACGAACGTTATCTAATATTAATCACCAGAAGCTGGTCATACCAGAGGTAAGGCTGTAGCAACAAAAGCCCTGTGTGCCATAATGATCTCTGCCAGGGGATCATGAGATCATTTCCGTATGTAAGCGTTTGTGTATACCGACCTTAGCTTTTATCAAGGGTTAATCTCCATTACCGCCACATCCTCTGCCTAATATTTTGTGTTCTCATTTATGACTGCCTGCTCAAAGTCCTCTCGTGGCCACACGGACACTTTCCACTGACAAGTTTTCATTTGTAGGCGGCAGATTGTGTTACGCCTGCAAAATCAGGTCTTTTTGTCACTTTTGAGGGGGGAAGCAAGGTGATAATATGACACTATAGTGTGAGCTAACAAGTTCCCGTGCAAACTTAAGAACCAGGGAGATGGTTTTAGTGCCAGTGAGGTTGCAAATTGGAATGTATTATTACTCACCCTTTTCCCTTTTCACCCTTTTCGATTGTTGGTAACTGAACCGACAAAGACCTTTAGGTAATGTAAAACACAGAGGCCCTTTTAAGAGCCTGAGTTTAGTTTGTCCGTTCTGAGCTACTGCAGAAACAGCCCAACATGGCGGACTTTGTGAAGAGGACCTGCTTCCTATGTATATTTTCTAAGAGCAAATAGTCTCAGCTGATTTTAAACTGATGAATATTATACTCTATTTCTGCCAATAAATCATATACATGCTGGACTTTTAAGTTGACTGCATACAATTGACACAACTAGCAAGATAGGGAAGAGCAAAATTATGCTAAGCTAAATTGGAAAACATTTGTGCCTAGACCAGGACTTTGCAATAATATGAAAAAAAAACACGAGGTCCACAAATACCATAAATTAGTAATTGTTTTGCATTTGAGTTTATATTAATTATCTCTTTGTGTTTCTTAGGATGTTAACTAGTATTCAAAGATTTCAAGAAGTCAGATGTATCCTTGATTCTTCAAATTCAGATCTAGACATTCATATTCAATCTATCCTCATGTGGTGGGTACATAGGGAAGTATTCTCCTACAGTATAGGATTTAGTGGATGTGTGAACGAAGCAAAGGACTTTAAAATGTGTTAATTTGAGAGCGGGATTAGCTTCCTGTTAATGCCAGACATTATCACCACCCTCATGGACGTCATAAGCACACTCTAAAAACAAATGCCTTGGCTCAACAAAGAAAATCAACGCAACAGTTTGCATCGATGTTTATTGAGTTAAGAAAACTTCTAATGAAATTGTCTTAAAGCAACAAAGTTATTTGAGTTAGGGGAGAAGGCTTTTCCTCTACAATCAGAGGTGTTTTTAATTACCACTTACTTAATAATTGGTATTATAAACACAAGTTTTGAAGTTGATTACTCAAAAGATTAAGTTGTTCCAACTTGTTTTACCACATGATTTAAAAGGAATTTTAAGTTGTACAGTATGTACTTAATTACCCTCATTCGGGATACAAGTTTTTAAGTTGACAACCATTTATAAATTAAGTTGCTCCAAATATATTGTATTCAATAGTTTTTTTTCATAGCTTTTTCATGTTTTTGCCTTTAAAGAAATAAATAAATTGATTCCACAACAAAAATATTAGGCAATTCACTTTTTATTTTGAACTGCTGTTGTTTATTTCAACACATGATGTTTCAATCAGGAGAGACTTCATTTAGTTTGAACATTTATTGACACATGCCATATGATAAGGTGCATGAACACCTGAAATCACAGCTGACTGCAGGAGAGAGGAGAACCATTTTATAGTTTGGCTGCAGCACGGTGATTGGCTTCTGGAGAATGAGGTGAAATGTAATAGGTTAAAGAGAACGCCTGTGATGAGCTGATTATATGCAGCTGCGGAGTGAATGTATATTCACCCAGTCTTCCTGAAAGAACTTGCGCTGAGCTTCATTTCAATCTTGAAAAAAAAGATAAATAACACAAATTTAAAATGCCCCACAAGTAATAAATAAACAAACACATTAGCCATATTACCATGGGACATGGGGACACAGCAAATACATGCTGCCATCACAACGAAGTTAGAGGCCTTTGCATATTTAAAACCAGTGCCAAATATGTCAAATCAAACAAACTCTCAATGGCCACCAGTCTGCAGATCACACACATCAATTTTACAAAAGATGTAACAAAGATGGTTGCACTGCCGACAGTCATTATTTCAAACAGTATGAACACATTCAACGCAGAATGCTCATTCATTTGTTTCCCTCGACCACGATGGTTGCCATGGTATGGTCAGATCCTGGGTGGACCGGTCACTGATGAAGGCGATATTCATGTCCTTTTGAAGCACATTAAATAATAGGTTAGCGCATCAGAGATAATGAATTAGGTAATGCATACTTTTTAAACTGTCACTGTTAGCTAATTCAGATCCATTATTACCAGCTGCTAAAGCAACGCTGGTATTGTTTTCACCTATTGAGTCTGCATGTGTGTGTCGTCATGGCAATGTGGTCCTGAAGACACACAGAGGTGCTTTTGAGTACTTTGCCTAGTGTTTAAATGCATGTGAACAGATTTTGTCAATCACAACCGTGCAAGTTTTAGTATCTTCTCATCTTTTTTGCAGGTTCCATACAACATGTGAGCTGGTTAAGTCTTTATGTCTTTATTAGGATCCCCATTAGCACTAGCATGAGCATTGGCTATTCTTCCTGGGGTCCTCACACACTCAAAACATACATAAACATACAACAAAATTAAAACAAAACAAAACAGCTCATAATTTCATGCTATTTACAGTGAAATGAAGTGAAACTAACATGGTCATTCAATTATCGCCATCCTAAGGCCAAACAAAAGTAAATACAAATAAGTGTACATAATAATATATGCATACATAGCCACAGGCACAGTTCAAATTTACTTTGTAATACTTAAATAATTTTTTAGCAACCATTTGAAATGTACTTGAGAATTTTCCTGAATGATGTGAACCGGTAAAGAGTTCCAGCTGATCATGGCTCTGTACGTGACTGTTTTCTGTCCCATATTTGATTTAGATTTAGGTAATACAAACCTTCCTTCTATTGTATGTCGTGTTTGATAGTTATGTTGTGCATATTGCGCTATAAATCTTTGTGATAATATATCTGGTGAGTGAGTCACTGTAATATTTCTGACAAAATTCAATAAAATATAAATTGACCTCTGTCTGACAGTTAACCATTTCAGTGTCTCCAGCATTTCAGTGACTCTGGTTCTGTAGGAGCACTGCAGTGCACATCGTGCTGCCTTATTTTGTGCTACTTGTAGTTTGTTTAAATCTTTTTCAGCAGCACTAGACCATATAACCAAACAATAATCAAGCTGCGACAGAACCAAAGCATCCAAAACTTGTCTACTGACATCCATAGGCAAATATTTTACAATTCTTTTTACAAGTGACACACCCCTTCCCATTTTACATACAACATTATCAATTTGTTTAGACCAAGATAATTTATGATCCAGGGTTATACCTAGCAATTTTGTCTCCTTGACCTGTTCAATTTCAATATGGTTTAAATGTAGTTGCAATTTTGGTTCACCTTTTAACTGATGATTTGATCCTATTAATAACGATTTTGTTTTTCCGGCATTAAGTACCAACTTATTATTTATGACCCACTCTGATATCAGTAGTAGATCTTTATTCATAACATTTGTCAACTCTCTTGTAGTTGATGCTGCATAATATATTGTTGAGTCATCTGCATACATTACAATTTTAGCTTTTTCTAACACTAATGGTAGGTCATTTGTAAAAATAGAAAATAAAAGTGGTCCCAAACAACTACCCTGAGGTACTCCACAGGTGACTTTTTTCATCTTTGAGAGACTTCCATTAAAAAAAACAGTTTGACTTCGATTTGTCAGGTAACTTTCTAACCACTTCAGCGTTTCCAAATGAAAACCATATTGTTCCAGCTTCTGTAACAACAAAGAATGGTCAATGACATCAAAAGCAGAACTAAAATCGAGTAGTACTGCACCCACTAACTTCCTATTATCTAGTTCGCCCTTCCAGTCATCTGTCATTTGTGTTAAAGCGGTGCATGTGGAATGGCCAGGTCTATAAGCATGTTGATACACAGTATTAAGTTTGTTACCTTCAAAGTATTTTTGTATTTGATTGAAAATTATTCTCTCCATTATCTTTGCTAATGCTGGTAATAAACTTATTGGACGGCTATTTGTACCAGAAAATGGTCCAGCTGGATTTTTTGCAAATGGAATAATTTTTGCTATTTTCCATGCCTGTGGGCAAATACATTTATCAATACTCAAATTTATAATATGACAGTGAAGAGCAGAAGCCACTTTTCAAATGTTACACAATCCTTTTCCCATGCCATTGCTGTCAACACCTATCCATGCTGAACGCTGCTAAGATATTATTGATTGGGGTGTGGCCAAAAGTGCAATATGCTTCAAAATGTAACTGACAGAGAGCAGTGCTTTTGTCCTGTGTTTTTACACTGTGCCCGTGGATTTGATTTGATTTCAAGATTTTTAATTACGCCGCTAAACTCCTTGAAAAGGTCCTCTTCCTTTTCTCCAAGGTACACGACAAGGCAGCGGATGGCTATAGTTCTCTGCGTACTTCAATTGTATTGTGCTATTTTTGAAAAAGGAAAAAAGGAGAAATGACCTAAATGAATATATTCTGAATGGGTGACTGCCAACAACTTGCATTTCAATGACAACTCTAAATAACGATCCTATCTCAAGAAGCATCCTTGATCTGCTTCACCGAGATTCATTTTTGAATAAAAAGCGATATCACAATAGTAACCAAAGTATTGTTACTCTCACAGTAGCCTCTACTACTTTGTATCCTCTCACAGAACTATTCACAGTTCAAAGGCTGCTAATTTTGGTCAAACAGCAATTTGCCTATACAGTGCAACTACAAGGCTATACTGTATTTGAATGACAAAAGATGACACTCACCTTAAAATGTTCTTTGTATATTTCTATTTGTCTTAACTGTGGGAACTTGTCCAGGCATGTTAAGTGGGAGTGGACTTGAAATCCTTAACTCAAGGTGTAGAACAATTAAGTTATCAAGCCAATTGCATTACTTACTACAACCTGAATTTAGTTTTAAGTCAATTAACACAGAAATCAGAGTTCAAATTACACACAATATTAAGTTGATGTAATTACCAACATTATTACGTCAACACAACTTATAAATTAATGTTTGCAACTTAAAATGTTTATCTAAATCAATTAACTCACATTTGTATCTTGCAACCATGCATTTAATTAAGTGGAGGTGCAAGGTCGCCTGAATTCGTTTTTAGAGTGCAGTGTACCGTCTGGCCAAGTATTCTGACTCTCACTATGCTGCTGATACTCAATAAGACTCTTTGGCAGCTGTTGGCAGCTGTTGGCAGGAACCACTGGGTAATTCCAGGACACGTTTCCAAGCTTTTGGATGTGGGAAGCGGGAAGTGATTACTTACTTACCCCAACAGTGGGTCTTTTCCTAGAACTTTTTCAACTCTCACCAAAGCAGTTCATCAAATGAAATGGGTTTGAAGTGGGAGGTTTAAATCCTGTTTAATCAGAGCAGCTAATGTCCCTGTCATCCCTTGGTCACCTTTACATGAAACCCCTTGCAAGTTGTTAATTACCCACATTTATAGAAGCAGCTTGTTCAGCAGTATTTGGGACATTGTGGTGTCCTGATTTGCCAGAGTCATAATCTGTATAACAGAGATGTCAAGCATATCTGGCCTCCTTTACTCTTGGGTTGTAAACAGTGTTTGCACGGAGGCTCAAACGACTGGTATTTTTAGCTCATTCTCAAACAGCAAAATCACATCATTCATGGAAAACATCTTGGAAATGCGCCAACATCAGTTGCCCTTCAGAAGGCTTTGGCTGAAGTCTTGTGGAGGTATCATCAGTACTTATTTTCCCAGTGTGAAGAGTTAATCAGAACCCCATCAACGTCATCAGCAGCAGCTCATCATCCTCTAATGGCGCTTTTCCACTGCAGGGCCTCGCTCGGCTTAGTACGGTATGGCTAGGCCTTGTTAGGCCAGGCTCACTTTATGCTGCGTTTCCATTACAGTTTAGGACCTGGGGTAGTTACTATAATAACGCAGTGTAGGCGGAGCCGTGACGTCATCTTCAATGCGAACCACAAAACCAACATCAGCCGTTAGCTGTTAGCACTCATAGCTCACAGCTCCTCATATCTGTTCAGAAACTAGACAAAAGTTAAACAAGTACAAACCACAGACTGTCTGTGTCATGGTGAATACAGTCGCTGGTTTATTTATGTCTGTATAGGCATCATTTTGATTGTTGGCTGCTCATTTAATAACTATTAATTTTACTAGTTTGTTGTCTGCTCTTGTGCTTAGTGAATACTAAAGAAGACCATGTCTCTGTGTTAACTGATTAGTTTGTAGACTTATGTTGAGTATTAAACAATTGCGTGAGTGTGAGGGTATTACAATAAATTGGTCAGTAAGTCAGAGATATGCAACTATATTTAACTTTTAGTTTTAATTTTTTTTTTTATAAATGATTATGCAAGTGCCCTTTTTCTCACTTGAGCTCCCGTCCCCCCAAATGTCTGTGCACGTCCCTGTATGGGACCATATACAGTAGTATTTGATTAGTCATCAGAAAAACACTAACATTTAGAATATTGTGGTGAATTTCCAATATCGGGATTATGGTTAATATCTTCATGAGGATCTCAAGAGTTATTGGAAAGAGAGGTCTAGCTCATTTTCATGGTAGAAAATGGTGGCATTGGGATATATATTTTTGGGATATATATCTCTGGAGCAGAGAGAGGAGCTGTGGATTATTGTTATTGATTAATGCATCAGTGTTTCTTAGGGTCAACAACACTAAACTCACAACTTCAAATGAAAGTGTTTAGTTTATTTAATAAAAGAGCACATGTTCAATGTGAAAAGGGACAGTAGATATAGATTAGTTGCAATTTGGTGCTATATATACAAAACAATTTATAAAAAGAAAAATTATAATAATTTTTTTTCTTTTGTTTAAGCACCTTGAATTTCAGGGGGGGCGTGGGGTTCCGTTGGCGGGGCGCAGCGCCTCTACAAGACAATGGTATGGGAAACACTGACTTGTATTTCTTTACACTGATACTTTTAACTTAAATAATAATTGCACTTCCTCCAGCTCTGGTAATATAATAAGTAAATAAGTACATACATATGTAATAAATAAATATACAGTAATATAACGTGGTAGCTTTTGTCGTGAATAGGATAATAGCAGTCTGAAGTTGTGAGAATAGACTGTCACCCACAAGGGAGGAAATGCATCATATTGACAGAGAGACAGTGAGGGGAGAGAAAGTGCATCTGCATCATTAGAAAATCCCACTTGATGCAATGCAGCGTCAAATCCTTTAACAACGTGGATTCCTATGGGCCGGACGCGCGCGGGCCAGCCAAAGGAAAACACTTCCTCGAGTGTGACACTTTGACACACAGCTGATTCAGTGTGTGCATGCCTTCGGTCTCCTCAGCATCCATGGAGTTGCTTGCTCACTATGCCAATTGGGACCTGTAGACCTACTTCTCCACCAGGTGTGTTTGGAAACAATTAGCCAGCACCCATGAACTTTTCGCACCTCCGCGCGCCGCCCCATCCCTCTCACGGACAATGAAGACGACTCGCAGGTGCAGGAGCCTCCTGTCGGTCAGCTTGAACTTCTTCGCCCTTTTCTTCTCCATTACCGCGTTTATAACGACGTACTGGTGCGTGGGGACCCAGAGAGTCCCCAAGCCAAAGTGCAGCAAACTGCGGACTCACCAGTGCATAGACTACGGAGTGAACGAGACGGACCCGAACAAGGTGGTGTACAGCTGGGAGACCGGGGACGACCGCTTCCTCTTCAGACAGTTCCACACCGGCATCTGGTACTCCTGCGAGGAGAACATCCACGATGAAAGTAAGAGTAGAAGGTGTGTGTGTGTGTGTGTGTGTGTGTGTGTGTGTGTGTGTGTGTGTGTGTGTGTGTGTGTGTGTGTGTGTGTGTGTGTGTGTGTGTGTGTGTGTGTGTGTGTGTGTGTGTGTGTGTGTGTGTGTGTGTGTGTGTGTGTGTGTGTGTGTGTGTGTGTGTGTGTGTGTGTGTGTGTGTGTGTGTGTGTGTGTGTAATAATTGGGAGGGATTAATTAGATAAACAAAAAATACGTTTAAGAGACTTATATCCATGTCCTAACACACACGAACGCGCACATGACCAATGAGGGCACGAGATAAATGTGTGCCCCGATGGCAGGCTGACAGGCAGGTAGGCCATCCATTGGTTGTACTTTTTACAGTATTACGGCTTCTACAGATGACATTTTTTTATGGATTTTTTTACAAAGCACTTAAGATATTCATTGCTATCGGATGTTAAGAGCATTCCATGGAATATAACAAAAAGTGTATCTCGAGCCGGTTTCTGAAACTTACCTACCCCACCTTTAACCTACAAAAAATATTAAAACATTGCACCCCATCACCCTCACATTTCACTTGCTCCTTTCCCCTATGTTTTATTTTTATTCTGACAGAGTAGATTATTTTGTCATCATCAGATTATTGTCTGAGCCTACTTAACCTCATTCACATTTTAAAACACAAACCAAAATATATATATGTTCACCTTTTTTGTTGTTGTTGGAAATCATCATTTCATTTGTCATTTTAACTCACTTATTTGTAATAATGCAGCTCTAAATTCAGCTCTCTCTTTTACGTATTCCCTTTCATAAAAATGTAGGGATAATCGCTTCTTCCATTTATATCAGACTACTTATCTAATTGCAGGGATCTAGCCTGAGTATCTGTTTATTTGGTAATGCAGAGCAAGAGAGGCACAGAGGAGTTTCAGAATGAAGTTTCTTTTTTTAAAGGAGAAAAGGATGATTCTCACTCTTCAGTATTGTACTCAGATCTAGGATTTAAGTGGAACACTTGATCGTGTTGGCATGTGATTGCTTAGCCGCTTAATCCAACGGGGGGAAAACCAGTAAATGATGTGTTCACAAGCCTTATCTCTACTGTTGAAGGAATATGGTGACGTTGGTGTAAAGTAATTTAACTAAGGGCTCAAGGACGTGTCACTGAAGGTAACAAACATAACAGCAACACTGCAACTTGTGTAAAATATCTCCCAGCATTCATCTTCAATTCAATAAAAAATGTGCTAACAATCCATATGTTGATATTGTTCAAGACTAGAAATAAAGCACCTATTGAGATAATTTAAGAATTCCTAGCACATGTCTATCTCATCAAGTGGCTGTACGATGGAGGGGAGGGGGAGCACCGGCTTGAGTTAATAAGGATTATGTAACAGCAGCCTTGATGAGTTTTTCCTCAAAACAGCTGTTGCCAAAATCTTTCTACCTAAAGTGTTCCACTTAGAAAAAATGCAGCTACGCGCCCCGCTCGACAGATGACGAGGGAAAACGTCACATCTGCAGGAATGGGTCTTTTTTTACATTGTATTTGTTCATTTGAAAAAGGGTTTCATTATATCTAGGTATATCATTTTTTTAATGGTGTCCAAATAGTAATCGTAATCGATGCTATTTTGTCATTGTAACTCAATGCAAAATGGGCCAAATACAAGAGGATAGATCCAGATGTTGAGTAAAGGTTGCCAACACACCAGCTGGTGACACAGAATTAGGTGCCCGAAAGCAGCTGCATTTCTGACATATGTCTCTTATTCAACATCCTGTTCATTCATTTTTGAATTTATGAACTCTGACCTTGCTGTAGCGGTGTGATCATCAGGCGTCATGGTGCATGCTTTGTCTAAACCGATCCAGAGATACACACCTGGACAGATTAAGAGGACTGAGGCCTGTATCAGTTCAGTACTAAGAGCCTTTATCTTTTGTTTAATCCAGAACATGCCCCCTCTGAACTTCCAGAAACAGGTTAATCACAAATATCTGAACTGCCACATAGTGAATTCAATATGAGAAGCTACTGCTATCATGATGTGCGAAGTCACGACAATATTTTTGTTCTGCTTCAGGTGAGATGTGCAGAAGCTTCATCGACTTGGCCCCTGCATCAGAGAAAGGTGAGTCCACTGCTCATCATCATAAACCATGATCAGAAGTTCTCCAACAATCCCAAGTGTTGTTAAAATGTTGAAACGCAGCCTGAAAGGTTTATTGTATTCTCAAGTCATCCTCACTGATTCTTAACAGACATGGCTATGGGCAAAGAAGGAGATTGGTTGACATTTCTTTCCAACTATATGTCGCTTCAGTGACTTTATTAAAATGATCATGTACAATTGAAAATGTGATTGCAATATAGCCCAATTTTCTAAATGTATATCTTTTTTAATTACACATTTTTAAAGTATGGATTATGTAAATTGAATGTGAAATTCCAATGTTATTTTTGAACAGTTATACTATTCAATTGTTTTACTTAAATAAGCTATTGCTTGTATACATGGAAAATACGGTTACGGTGATGTAATGCACCTTAGTTTCCAAATTTGAATAAGTATTTTATTAGTATTGTCCAATGTACAGTGGAATAGAACTTTCAAAATGATACATGAATACTGCCGAGAACAAACCTTGCGAAAAAATTATCCAAATTTCTTTATTGCATTTTTATTCAATTAGCATTTTACTCAAACAAAACATACTGTACATGTGTGAAAATAATAAGTTTACATTTTCAAACCAATGAAATCCTTCATGGGCTTCTATATGTTTGTGATAATTACCAGATAATTATATATAGATGATTTCAGTATACTCCCTGAAGGCAAATCTGGAACTCTAGAAGTGACCTGTATATTTGTTTATCAATTCGATCAATTTGTAAAGGTGTATTATCAAACATTAATAACAATTAAGTTTAGTAAGGATAAGGATAAGGATGTTCAACTTTGCTATCTGAGAAAATGTCATATCCTGTATTGCAAGTGATTGAATCAGAAGATACTAAAATAATTCAGTTCAATGTGTGTAAATAATAATGTCAACCAGATGAACGTGGCCGTCAAGAAAATGTTGAGTAAATATGTCTCCAAATTTCTACTAAAGGTCTCCAGTATGTCTGGTCTCTTCCTGATCTGTTCATGAATGGAGAGTAAGCTGAGCCCAACATGCTGTTCCTTGCTGTTTAAAGCAGATATTTCAAGAGGAAAGAGCAAAAGAAATGTCTGGGAAAAAGTAGATTTTTCAAGCATTCACACTGTGAATAAAGGCATCAACCAATGCTGTGTGCGAAATTAGCGTCACATCACATTCAGTGTTTCCCCTACCATTGTCTTGGAGGGGCGCTGCGCCCCCCCTGAAATTCAAGGTGTTTAAAAAAAAAAAGAAAATTATAATAAAAAAATAAAAATGGTATCAATATTTATAGCACCAAATTGCAACTAATCTATATCTACTGTCACTTTTCCCATTGAACATGTGCTCTTTTATTAAATAAACTAAACACTTTCATTTTAAGTTGTGAGTTTAGTGTTTTTGACCCTATTTAAAAAATATACATCCCAATGCCCCCCCCGCTCAGGCAGCACCCCGCACCCCCAAAAGGCCAAATCAACTCCTACTGTTCTTATCTTTCACAATAAAAGCCCCACTTATAAAAATTGTCTAACTTTGCACCATAGGACAGCATTTTGGGAAAGAATAACTCAATCAAACAGAGAATAATTCTGAAGAATGAGATGGAGTGAATCAGTTCTTTAACATTTTAGAGTATTCTGTGTTTTAATGTCTTCCTTTGATCCTCAGCAATACACCTGTTGATTGATTCTTGAGAAAGTCAAAGGACATTCAGACATGTGGTTCCATCACATGAAAGACTTTGGACTTATTGTGACTTGCTGTAAATAAACTGTACGTTACATAACACAATGATTAAAATGTTATCGTAATCAAATATGTCCCCCCTTTGCAGGGATGCTGTGGCTGTCGCTGGTTTCTGAGATGTTGTACATCGTCCTGCTGCTGGTGGGCTTCAGCCTCATGTGTTTAGACCTGGTCCACTCCAGCAACGTCATCGATGGACTCAAGCTCAACGCCTTCGCTGCCATCTTCACTGTGCTCTCAGGTAGTCAGGTTTTATTTTGAATGAACAAAGAGGCTTTCAGCACTTGTTTTTATTGCTTTTTGGAGCTATAGTCAAGAGTTTGACATTCCATTAGCCAAAACTTGATAAAAGATAAGCATTGTGTAGAAAGTAGGGCATGAATTCAATAATTTAAGGCAATCAATGGACATTACATTATCTTGTTTACATATTTGCATATTTCATGAGAAGGTTTTACTCTAGTTCAAAACTTGTTGAAGCTTACCATCCTGTTTCTGAAGAATTATTTTTTTATACTTATATTTCTAGCTAACCACATTTTTTCTTTATTGTTTCAGGTCTTCTGGGCATGGTGGCTCATGTGATGTACACACAGGTGTTCCAGGTCACTGTCAGCCTCGGCCCCCCCGACTGGAGACCCTACAACTGGGTGTACGGCTGGTCCTTTTGGTATGACTCCACACTCAAACTCAAAGATTGTACTCACACCATCATCATCCATCATATCATATAAAGCTCTGTTTTATAAATAAAGTTGATTTGAATCAGCCGGTAAGAGGCCAGATGAGCGATTCCCTTCTGGACGTAGCAGCCCCAAATAGTTTGTTGCATCTCTGCTGTCACCTCTCCTTAGCATCACTGTTTCTAATGAAAACAATCCCGAAGCTCTCATGTTATGGTAGGATTAGGCTTTGGTGTGCAAAGCTCCAATGCATGCCTGATTGGAATTGCATAAGGAGATGATATTTCACAATATGCACAGTATGCTGAAAAATCGTTTGCAGAAGCGAAACAATTCAAGACCTTTTGTTGGCATTAACCAACACGCATGAAGTACATGAGGCAATGATGTGATTGTCTGATCTCTCATGTGGCCCAGCATGCTTGAGGAGAATGAAAAATACTTCAATGTGCTTAACACTAATCTCCGCAAACAAAAAATATTGAGAAAAAAATTATCCAAATGCAATTTTGAATTTTGTCTCTACATGGGTGTTCCCCTTTTTTAATCATAACATCCAACACCAGTCACTACTTGTGCTGAATTACTAAGTGATATATATATATTTTTCAGCATGGCCTGGGCGTCCTTTACCTGCTGCATGGGCGCATCAGTCACCACCCTCAACTCCTACACCAAGACAGTCATCGAGTTCAGGCACAAGCGCAAGACCTTTGAGCAAAGCATCCGTGAAGAGAACGCACGGGAAGCTTTTGGATATTACCGCGAACGCTCCATGCAATCTATCTCAAAATCCGTGGAGGTTTATCCCAGCCAGTCTCTGAAAAGCAGCAGGAAAACTCCCATACCTGCGGACTCTCTGGACCTGAGTGACATTGCAGGATCTTTGGGGGAGGAGCAGTGCTGAGCGGGACAGGAAAGATCAGTGGTGATAACTTGATAGATGGAAGAGTTGTTATCGTTCAGGTGGAAAACACTTTGGAGGATTTCAGGCTGTATCATTAGCTCCACTCTTTTTAACACTGCCTTAATTGTGGGTGTGTTGTTGACATTGGAAGTCACCCCTTTTCCTTGAGGCAGTTCCAGGAATGGTTCTGAGCCGATGTCCGTTTGCGAACCATTTTGTTGTGTTTCCACTGCAGAGGTGCTGGCTCTCGGCTGCGTAAATTGGTTGAACTAGGGTACCAACTATTTGCCTGGACAGCACCAAGAGCATAAAGCAGTATACATTGGACCTTTACCTCAGAGTCTGGGACAAAATGTACGTGAGCAACAGCAGTTCATGGCAAGTACCACGAAGAGTAGAAAGTTGTTGGAAAACTTGTGCTTGCTAGTGAACCTAGCCTTGTAAGTATAAGAACAAAATGAGCTGTCCTCAGCGAGGTCCAGCATTTAGTTTTTTTCCCTGGTGTTGCTGGGAAGAGCAGCAAAGTAAACGAGGATGTCATGACGAGGGGCCAAAAGGGTTCATTGGAGCTAGCCCCATTAGCCCTGCCACGGAAATTGTCGTGGTGGAATAGGGGTCATGGGAGATTCTAACCAGCTGATACACTGGAAAAAACGGACATGAGCTAATCGCATTAAAGATGATGTTTCTTCTTTCCTCTAAAATGAAAATGTGAAGTATGCTTTTCTAGGGTGAGGTGCCAAAAAACTGCAGTGATGGCCACTTTAGGCTGGTTCCAACAGCACGTCAATCCCCTAAGCCCCAATGTCGAAATGCACAACTTTACAGCAAAAATAAAAATGTTTACAGCCTGGCACCAAACTGTTTTGTTCCCAGTAGGTTTCCCTGTTCATAATAACTGTAAGGGGGAGGGATCTTTGTTTGCATCATTAAAGAAACCCTATTATGCTTGTATTGGTTTACCCTTTCCTGTTGTGTGCTCTATAGTTTTTCTGCATGTAAACGACAACAGCAAAGGCTAAAATCCCTAAGTTCGTTCCAGAAGGAGTTTCTCTCCCCCATACTCCCCCCCTGCCTGAAACGCCTCCATTGGACTTCTTTGTTTACTTCCTAAAAATAGGAACATCACTATGTAACTATAGGTGACTTACGTAACCCCAGTTCTAAGAGTAACATGAAGTGAGATGTCTCACTATGGGATGCGCCTCATCGCGGAGCAAACAGAAGCATCAATCTCATTACGCCAATCCTGATTGGCTGGTGATCTTGACGTCAGTGTCAGGGAATTCACCCCCTATAAGTAGCTTGCGCCACAACGCATGCGTCATTCAAAATAAGCACCTCTTCTCGCTTCACCATAGCAAGGAGGGCCGTCTGGTGAGACATCTCACTTCATGTTACTCTGAGACTGGGGTTACGTAAGTAACCTATAGTTCTCATTCATAACACTCCGTTCGATGTCTCACTATGGGAAATTGTAGCTCCCGTATTGCCAGACGAGCTTATCTCGAAAATCACCAAACCGACCAGAACTTTAACAGGTAGGGCTCCGACTCAACCAGGTGCCCAGCACTGCTTGAGTCAAAACTGGGAGTAGAACATCCAGACTGTTAAAAGGCGGACAAAAGTGAGTGGCGAGGACCAGCTCGCCGCTTGCACCAATGTCTTGGATGGGAGACATCCTGGACAGAGCCCAGGATGCAAGTCAAGAGAAACTCGCGAACCCGAGGGTGCCTGCGAGCTCTGACTCGTACGGGCCCCACAGCAATTGCTTCCACAAACAGTGGGAGAGCCGTTGCTTAGTAACAGGCTTGCCCTTGTAAGGGATAGCCCAGGACACAGGGGGCTTGGTCATTATGACAAAGCACCCCCGATTATGGTACCACTCATGGGCCAGGCCCATAGAGCCAAGCGCTCTGGATGTGGGTGAAAGATCGCCCCCCCCGCTTGGGACAGTATGTCCCTGCGTAGTGGGAGCTGCCATGGCTGCTGCCAGCTGATATATCTCCGCTAGTCAGTACATAGCTGGCCAGTGTGGAGCTATCAGAATAAGTGTGTGGCGTTGCTCTCTCACTCTGGCCAGAGTTGGAGGTATCAGAGCCAGGGGTGGAAATGCGTACAGAAGGCCCGGGGGCCAATCGTGCGCGAGTGCATCCAAGCCTAACGGTGCATTCAGATCCTGCATCGAAAAGAACAGCTGACACTGAGCTTTGTATATCGATGCGAACAGATCCACCGCGGCTTTGCCGTAACGCACCCACAGCTGGCTCACAATCCTTGGATGTAGAGTCCAGTCTGCATAAAGTGGTGCACCTCTGGACAGCAGATCTGCCCCGAGGTTCATCACTCCCGGTACGTGCGTCGCTCTCAGAGAGAGGAGACGTCTACCGCTCCATAGGATAAGTTTGCGCGCCAGTGTGTGTAACTGGAGAGAACGCAAACCCCCTTGGCGGTTAATATACGATATTGTGGTCGTATTGTCTATCCTCACGAGGACGTGATGTCCCCTGAGGAAAGGCAGAAAGCGTCTTAGGGTGAGAAACACCGCTAAAAGCTCCAGGTAATTTATGTGCGCCCGCTCGAGGTCTCTGCTCCAGAGACCCCTTACCGGGCGACCTTCATAAATACCTCCCCAACCTGTCAGACATGCGTCCGTGGTGACCACTTTCCGTGAAAGGACAGCACCCATGGGCACACCTAGTACTAGAAAAGTCGGGTGCAGCCAGTGGCGCAGTGCCATTACGCATTTCACAGTAACCATCACTCTCCGCGCGCCATGACGCGCTGGGTTTAGTTTTAGGGCGGCCACCCAGCGCTGAAACTCCCTCATGTGTAACGGAGCATCCACACTACAGCTTCAAAAAAAGCTTGGAGCTGGGCGTGTCTGGAGCTTGGGGATTTTATTCAAGCAACACGACCAACAACCAATCACATGAATCTCCCGCCCCCGACATACAAAGCAAAAAACCCCGGGGATTTTATGGGAGCAATATATATATAAACTCCCCAAACAGGCGAAAACCTACCAGTTTCACCCACTGTCTCTGCCACCTCCCTCCATGCCTGGTTCCTCCGGTTTGTATCCCGGTAGGTGAAGAGGGTCTGGTCATACAAAACTGGGTGATTGCTACGGCGATAGTTAGTTTCTCCTCCAACTTTTTTTGAAATATAGAAATGAACGGCGGGATATCTCTCCCAGCTTAGACGCGGTTTGATTGGCTACGGCTTCAGCTGTCAGATTTTCAGAAATGGGATTTGATTGGCTGGCGCTGGCTACTCCGACGTCTCCGGCGTCAGAAGTTGAACAATGTTCGGAGACGGCGGAGACGGACCGCTCTGCTACCCACAATTCAGTTCAGCGAAAAAGCGAGACAACGTGACGTCACCCCATTGAAAGTGAATGGGCAGATTGGAGTTTTCGACACTGTCGACGCTGTCGA
This sequence comes from Pseudochaenichthys georgianus, assembly GCF_902827115.2. Lineage (NCBI taxonomy): Eukaryota > Metazoa > Chordata > Actinopteri > Perciformes > Channichthyidae > Pseudochaenichthys > Pseudochaenichthys georgianus. The sequence goes on along the minus strand of NC_047503.1, from coordinate 15,820,335 downwards.
CGCTGTAGTGTAGACGGGCCGTAAGCGTCCCAGTCGTACGACCAGGATGGCTGACGCCATGAGCCCCAGCAATCGCAGGCATGATCTGAAGAGAACATGTTTGTGCAGCTGGAAAAGAGCAAGACAAGCTCTGAAAGCTTTCACTCTTTCCGCTGACAAGCGAGCTGAAAAGGGCACCGAGTTCAGGCGTAAACCCAGGAAGAGTATAGTCTGCGCGGGGCACAACGTGCTCTTCTCTGTATTTATTATGAAACCCAGGTTGAGCAGGTGCTTAACGAGGACATTTGTCTGCGTAACAGCCTCCTGCTCCGACTGTGCGAGAAGCAGCCAGTCATCCAGGTAGGTCGCCAGGCGAATGCCCTGTTGTCTCAACGGGACTATCGCGGCTTCCGTACGTCGTACAAACACCCTTGGACTGAGAGACAGACCAAAGGGGAGTACTCTGTATTCATAACAGATCCCCTGAAATGCGAATCTCAGATATTTCCTGTGTGGGTAATATACTGGGATGTGAAAATATGCATCTTATGACTGATGTAAAGCAGTCATTTTGTCGCACGAGCCGCAGCAGAGATGTGTGAGTGAGCATTCTGAACTTATATCTTTTTAGATATTTGTTCAGAGCCCTTAAATCAAGTATTGGCCGAATTCCGTTCCCTCCCCGTTTGGGAACGAGGAAGTACTTGGAATAGAAGCCGCCCTGACTCTGCTCGGCGGGTACAATAGATATAGCCCTCTTTTCTAGGAGTGAGAGAATCTCTTTCTCCAGAATGAGGACTGACTCTCCTCGGGCCTGCGAGTGTAGAATGCCCGAGAAGCGAGGAGGGGTGACAGCGAATTGGAGTCTGTAGCCTCGTGTTACTGTCTTGAAAACCCAAGCAGATAATGTGAGCATTTTCCACTGCATGCTCCTTAGAGCCAGTGGAGATGTCACATCTCCTCCTCTCCTCCTCTCTATTTGCTGTGTTATGGGGCCCTCTAGTGTCTGAACACAGTGGTGCCCCTTATCGACAATACCCACCGACACTGCGCATGCGCGTGACGGTGGTGCCTTCACAGCTCCAGCCGGCACTGCGCATGCGCGTGACGGTGGTGCCCTTAAAGCCCCAGCCGGCACTGCGCATGCGCGTGGCGGTGGTGCCTTCACAGACCCGTCAGTAATACGCCTTTTGAGAGATGCCGTAGCTGCTCTCAGAAGGGGAACAATTGGCGGGCTGTTTATTGGCTTCATTGATTTCCTTTTCATTTTTTTGAGCTGCGCCCTCGGCCTGAAGCCTGGATGCGTCAGCGGCAAATGTTTTATGACAGAAGAATCAACCAATGTGTGACATGTGTTTGTGCGGACTTGAGGATGGTGTTTAGGCATCTCTCGAGGTGGCGGGAACACATTCAGAGCTGGAGAATGAACTTCCAGCTCTGTCACGGAGGGGAGAAGGAGGGGCTGTCACGCCGCTCGCTTCTTCTTCCTCGACAGCTGGCCGAAATTCTGGGTTGGCTGAGCCTGAGCTGCAGCCAGAACTGGAGAATTTCTAGGCCAGCTTGCCCTTGTCTCCAGCCTGGGCTGGGGACTCGGGCGGGCTGCGACCTCTGCGTCTTCGGTGCTTTAAACCGAGCAGAGTTCGAGGCAGCATGGGCAGAGGACTGCTGCTGCGAGAGCAGCGGCTGGACCCTTCGAGGGAGGCAGAGGTGGAGGACACATTCAGGGCCCTGGCGGACAACGCTGCCGCTTTGTAGGCCTTTGTAGTCATTGCTGACTGAAAACGGTCCGACTTTTCTGGCAGCGTGGGGTTCCTGCTTGGTGACGGGCTCACCTGTGGTAGAAGGTGAGCCGCTACCAGCGGTTCCATGGGCGGCATGCGGAGCAGGCCGAGCTTCTCCATTCCGTCGCAGTCTAGGGAGGAGGCACCCTGGATTGGTCCTTGTTGCTGAAGGGCCGGTCTCTCCACGAGACCGACACCTCATCCAACATCTCCGGGAATACTGGAAGGAGATGCCTCCTTTTCCCCGCTGCTTGGGGAAGATGTTTTCCCTCGTAGCGGGACCTGGAGGTCTCCTTGGCCATTTTGGGCCATGGGACGTTGAGTCTGGCTGCAGCGCGTTTACACACGGCCTGCAGGTCCATGCTCAGACCGGGTGAAGCTGGTGTGCTATCGTCCGGGAGAGCAGCTCTCGCCTCAGGCTTTGCAGCCTGAGCCGGTGACATGAAGGTGTCCTCTTCCTGTTCATCCGACTCGGACAGGAGGAACGCCAAGGCGTCCTCTTCTTCGTCCTCCTCGTAGCCCAGCTCGAGGACATCCTCCACGGGTGAGACCATGGTGAGGTCTAACCGGGAGCCCCAGTTTGGTAAAGCGCGGGAATCCGTTCCCGCGTGTCTTGTCGTCACCGGGTCCCGGCCTGCCAGGGCGCGGGATTCCGGTTCTGTGGCCATCGCGGATAATGAGCCCCAGACCGACACGGAGAGGGGTTCACTCTCTGTGGTGGACGCCCCCGTGTCTTGACTGCCGGCCGGCGGTACCGTGGACATGGGGGGGTCCTGTTCCGACAGGCTAGCTTGTCGTGCTAACCGTCGGCGGAGGCTCTTAACGGTGAAGCGGACACAATGTCCCCTGTACCCTGTACATTATGTTGTATGTCATCCTTATTGTTGTTCTGTTGTTTTTATGTTACATGTGTAACTAATGTCCTGCAGGTTGTAAGGAAATATTTGTATGTATTCATGCAAACTGTGAAGGGCTGTTAAGGATTTTATTGCTGTGGGGGAGCTGGAACAAGACCCCGCTGTGGTCTCTGGAATGTGATGGGGGGGATGTGTGGATGCTGCAGAGGCTGCAGAGGCTGCAGAAATAGGAGACAGTGAGGGTCAGAGGTGTTTGTTTGAGATGACTGGACCAGTTGTCCTTAAACTCCACCCCCTCCTGTATCATTTGGTATGAAAGCCTATCCGGCTTGCTGTTCTCTCTCTCTCTCCTCGCGTCGCTCGGACTGGAAGGTTGTGGCGGCCTGTGGGCAGGAGCCAGGAGTAGGCCAAACTCCTGACATTGCACATATGATACGATATGGTTGTGTATGGTAATGTATTTGATTGTATTGCATTGTATATTACCATTAAAGTGGATTATTGTTAAACGGTTACTTGTATGCTCTGGGTTTCCTTCATGTAAGATAACGGCTTGTGTAGGGACGCGAGGAGATTTAAGAAAGCGGACGAGTTGTCCACTAAATCTCCTAACAAATGGTGACCTCCAACGTTTCTGAATAAACATGAGCTGTGGAAGGATTCAGACGACCACACTGGGTCGGGAACAAGCACTTTTAGACGCCTCGGACAATAGCAGGGCCCTGTAGGATTGTCTGTAGGCGTTTCAGAGTGTTTTTGAAGTTTGAATGGAGTATACAATGCATATTTTTTACCATGTTAGGAAAGTTATATATAACACGTGAACGTTGATCGCAAGGTATAGAGAGTCCTGCGTGACGAGAAATATAAAGCAGTTAGCGTGGATCTCAGGTAGTATATTCCTGAAGTGACGTAGAAGCGGTGCAGTTCGTGGGCTGTAGGTGTAAGTCCTACACGACGGAACCTGGATGATCGATATTTCAGATCGATCCGCCGTTTATAACTGGGGGTAAATAAGAGTCCAAGACCAAATAAGCGAAAGTGTCAGCGGACTGTTATCTGTTAAATCCTTGGGAGAGAGCGCTAACGTCACCTACATTGTGACGAGACCGGCTCCCGTTTCCCTTGTCTGTAAAAATTCATTTGAAAGGCTGACGTAAACATAACGTTGATCGCAAGGTAGGCAGAGAGTCCTGCGTGACGACATATGTAGCACGTTATCAAGCTAGACAAACTGTACGGGGAATAAATCTGTGTGATTTTTACCTGAATAACCTGTGTGAGCATTGTCTGTGGAAATCAGACATTCGATCAGAAGAGTGAAGCTCATTTGTGCTCTGCTGCTGCCATCTAGTGGCTGAAAAGGGGGGAAGCACGTTAATTGAGTCAGATAAATAAAAGCGAAGTCAATATAGTGCGTATATTTAAATAAATGAGCTGTCTGTAGGTTGTCATTGTTGATTAGTACAGACCTTGTTTTATGTTGGTAAATGTAATGGTACAAAAGCAAGCTATTCATCACAATTGTATTTTTAGGTTATGAATAAAACAAAAAGTAGTGGCCTAAGGGATAAGCAGAAAGGTTTTTGAACGCTTGTCAGTTATGACAGGGCGCTTAGGTTTGCAATGTGCGCCATCACGTTAAAACAGGATTGGTGGCATTTTCAGTTCATTGCTTGCTTCCACACGCCTTCCCCCTCCTTGTCTCTTTCACGACTATAGTTAATGCATTAGAACGATTGTCAACTTGCCGTGTTTCTAGGATTCGGACTCGCTGTTCCGGAACGGCCTTTCAAAATAAAAGCCAAAGGCCGCTGTTCGCCAGAGAGGCCTTCACAATAAAACAGTAATTAGCTTAACAATATATTTAACTTATATTGCGTCCTTAAAATATTGATTTTAATTCATTACAGATCTAACCTGCTTGCAACACAACTTAGATAAACAATTTCAAGTGGTTAAAGGGGGTTTCCTGTCTGGCTCATTTGATTTAGAACTGAAGTAAGGGAGAATAGTGTTTTATGAGTCATTCCTCATGGTTTCTGAAGATAAATCATCAGTTTGTCTGGACTTTGATATAGAGATAGGATCATGGTGGAGAAGGAAGACCTTTTTTGGTTTCAAATTAAAGAAGAGTTTAAGGATGAAGTAAGCAGGACTTCAACTGGTCAAAAGAGATTTTAAAGTTTAATATTCTTGGTTAGCAAACAAGACATCTGATTATTATGTCACACATGATAATCTTGCTATAGAAACTAGCTTAAAATATTGGAGAAAATATGTAGATGTTCTTTCGTAGTGTGTGGAATATGTGATGCTGGAAACATGTACGTTTTTCAATGTATAGGAGAAAATGGTTTCCTGAAAGAGTTATGTTGGGTACATATGTAGCAATGGATGAAACAATTTTTAGAGTGAGTTTTTGTAATATCATTTGTAGACATCAATTAGGTTGTTTAGATGGCATTTAACAATTAAGACAGATAGTATGATTACAAAGAGTCAGAGTGGAAAGGGTTGGATTTATTTAACCTCAGTGTGCTAGATTTTTTATAGGTAATGCGTCCCGAGACCTGGACTCCCCCTCTGAGTTAGAAAAGGCTACGATCCCGACCCTCCAAGCAGACAAAAGACCTAACCCAACGGGAGACTCCTCCTTCTCCATTGAACAGACAGAGAACCAGAGCTGAAACAACAACAACAAGACTGCAGCCAGAACTATCTCCACCTGTGGCATCCAGAACCAAACAGCATGCTGACGGGCAGAGATCTACGCTCATCAGTCCCTCAGACGGGACCATGAAGTTCCAAGCTGAGCACAGGCGCAAAGTGTGGGACATGAGAGCAGAATCTGCCCTCCATAAAAACAGCAGGGAGACTATAAAGGAGGAGATGAAATGTAAAGCAGTGCAAGAACATTGGCATGAGGGCGCATGCAGATGTAACTGGGCCAATGGCTGACAGCGGATGAAGTTACAGCTGATGGACTGAAGAGAACACAGAATCAGAGGAGTTGGCATGGTCGATTAGAAGTGAGGAGGCCGGGGTCACGGCTTGAGAAAACCAGAGGAGGAGAAAAGGAAAACGGGAATGAGTGAGTTTACACATAAACACACTTATTCACAAAATGCACATTTAAAGCATAAATACGTAAAGACAGAAAGATTTATTAAATTAAAAATAGCAGTAAACTATTAGAGTAAAATGAGAACACACTGAGGGTTCAGAGTACAACCATATTCTTCAATCTTTTCATCAGGTTAACAAAATATTCTTTGACATTTTTATTCACGTGTGAATAAAGTAGTGGGATAGTTTTAGGAACCACTCTATAAGACAAATCTTTATCTGTATGGATAATGTTAAAGGGAGAGCTGGTGCCAAGCCAGATATCGTATTCCAATCTAAATAATTGATTTCACCATTGTAGCATAGTTATTACCATGGGAAATATGAAATGACTTCTGTTTTAAATCCTTGATAAAGGAGGGAGTAATGGTTGCATGTTCGGACATCCAGGGTTCCACACACTGCTAAAGAGTTTAACATTGGTTTTTAGGTGGACCAGAATTGATGACATGTGGTTGTTATACCATTGTTATCGTGAACAAAACATAAATAAGGACATAGTATCTGCTTGAAGATGAATGGATTTCATATCCTAGAGGGCATTAGTTATTGTGAAGACTCCACAAGGTATCTACTAATGTATTGTAAAGAACTTGAATTGACTTGATAAATAAGTGAAGATAAGAAGATGTATGGACCATAAATTAGTCAAGTGGTAAATAAAAATAGCGGAAAAGAGGGGAACTATTAAAGGGAAGTGGAAAATCAGTCTAATATACACTGATAAAAAAAAGGGGGGGGGGCATGAAGGAAGTATGCACTGGACTTTTTATTCGTGTGTGAATTTGGTAGTGTTTTAATTTGTTACAGTATTGATCAGTTCAAAGGGAGAGTTTTAGTAACAGCTCTATAAGATCAGATAAATATTTATTTATATAGGTCATGTTGAAGGGAAAGCTGGTTCTAAACAAAATATAGTATTTCAATTTGAGGTACTGGTTTCATGTTCAGACACCCAGAGTTCCACGCACTGTTAAAGAGGGTAACATTGTTCTTTAAGTGCACCAGAATTGAAGATAAATTGATAGAATGAGTTATGGAATAAATAGCAGATCTTTAGAGATCCTAGTAATGTTTTGACACAAGATAGTGATGTACACATGTTTCTGAAATAGATCTATTAGTAATTTTAATACTAATTAGGTGTAAATGAATTGCAGTAATAGTAATAGTACAATAAGGAAGTGACATTTTTTTGGCTAGACACTTTTCAGGGAATGTGGGAAACAGCAAGGAGGGGTTGGAGATATCTTGAACATTATAGTTGTAATTGTGAATTAATAAATGATGGCGCTCCATATATACAGATTTGTATAGACGGAGGATGCTGGCCTGTGCTGGAACATCATAGTCTCTGCAGAGCACGACACATGGCCAAAAAGACTGAGACCAACTGACCGACAGGGTAACTTGGGAAGGCACTGTCAATGACTGACTCTGCGGTGAACCTGACCAAACCTGACTTTACAACCTGACAGTGTGAGTGTGAGTGTGTGTATGTCTGCACCTGATCAGTGCAACTGCATGATTTAAAACGATGACTAATCAAGCATGTTTTGGACTAACACATTATTTTTGGGTGATGTGTGAAATTAGAGGTTTCCTAACATTGCACAAAAGGGGAAACCGTATCTAATCTGCTTCATGATGTTTCACTCCCACAGGAGGTGGCGGTTTGAAGAATGTGAAACTCAAACTATGACATTTGGAATTCTGTTTCTTTTAGGACTGAATGATGGAGAGAAACACTCTCAAGTGTTTACTGGGAAAAAAAATTGGTATTGTCTTATAATCCATTATGACCTGAAGGTTTTCTTCCCATACAGGTTTTTGTTTACACATGAGAATGTGTAAAAAAGGGGGAGTGTAAACTTTACAATGTACATTTTTCATTTAGGGACTGAAAGGAACCGGCTGGCACAACTCGATTGTTCAATCTGACCATTGATTGACAGTTTTAGAATTGACCTGCTCCATATTTGGGGATAACACACTGTTTGATGAATGTTGACATGTCTCTAATATTGATTGAGTTATAGCAGGTAACACAGATAGAGAATCAGTGGCCAAGGGGCTGCTGAGAGAGATGTAAGTCCAGAATGGAATACTGGAGAGGCTGACCGGTGAGTAATGTTTCAACAGACAACATCATGTAACTAGCCTGGTAAAGAAGTAAGAGCCATAGACTTTATTGTTTAGGTCATTATGGGGATATACATTTCATCTACATTTGTAATAGAAAGACATTTGATGACAGTTTGTTGGAATTTTGTATTCATTTTTTAGTAGGATAATATCTAAGAACTGACGGGTAGAAGCAGTATCACCAGGAAGCCATTCACTTTGTTAGTATTGTGATTTTGGTTGTTTTTGAATCCATAAGATTAGTGTGTTTCTTTACCAGAAACATTAGCAGTTCAAATCATATTTAGATTTTTAATGGGATCTCAGGGATTTCATTTAAATAAATACAGATGCTTGTCAGAAATTCAGAGCTATTGAAATATGTTATTTAGTTTACCTAAAGATGTTGGGGTTCTTATTTAGTGGGCACAGTCCAAGATTCTGAAGCAGCACAATTAATTTAGAAAACCTGTGCACACACGTCTGTTGTTTTAAGACACCCCACCAACAGGCTCCAAGTTGCCACGCACTGGTGGGTCAAACAGCCGAGGGCCCCAGAGCCCGGAGCGTAGGCTTGAGGGATTTGTATCAGATTTCTCCACACAGGTTGTGGATGCCAAAAGGGGGACCCGAGACGCAGGAGGCTGACTGTCAACCCCAGGCTCTCCGGCCCCGACCGAGTGACCCAGAGGACATCCCATGCCGTCCGCCTACAAGGAAAGGGGGACAACTGGTACCACTGTGCGGAGCCAGTGTGCGGCGGGGGAAAACACCTGCGAGGACCCTAGACGACATCAGGACGGATCGGGCTCTCATCATGGAGGTCGACTCGGATGCTGTCATCAGCGGATTGGAGGAGAAGGACCTCGAGGACATCCATCCAGCAGTCGTCCCGGGAGGCATCATCATCGGACCGGAGAAGGAAGATCGGGAGGACATCTATTCAGCATCGACTCGGAAGCCGCCATCAGCAAGCCGGAGGAGAAGGAAGACATCTCTCTAGCAGGCAGCCCAGAAGCCGCCGTCAGCGGATCACAGGGGACTCCACTCTCCGCTGAAACAGGAGTGTGGGTTAAGTGCAACAAGACGGTGTATGGAGCCAGCCAGGCCTGCCAAGCTATGGGCAGCCTCTACCATGACAGCTGCTTCACCTGCAGCGCCTGTAGTCGAAGGCTGAGAGGGAAGGCGTTCTACTATGACGCAGGAAGGGTTTTCTGTGAAGAGGACTTTCTGTACTCTGGGTTCCAGCAGTCTGCAGACAAGTGCAACGCAGGTGGACATCTAATCATGGACATGCAGGCCGGCAGGCCCTGGGGAAGTCTTACCGCCCCGGTTGCTTCCGCTGCGTCATCTGCAACGAGAGCCTGGACGGAGTGCCCTTCACTGTGGACACTGAGAATAAAAAGTATGGAGACTCAGCAGACAAGGATGCAGTTTTTTGCAAGTGCCTTGTGTAAATTTCACTCTCTTTTTTAAGAGTGCAAAAGAGGGAATTGTAAGGAAATATTTGTATGTATTCATGCAAACTGTGAAGGGCTGTTAAGGATTTTATTGCTGTGGGGGAGCTGGAACAAGACCCCGCTGTGGTCTCTGGAATGTGATGGGGGGGATGTGTGGATGCTGCAGAGGCTGCAGAAATAGGAGACAGTGAGGGTCAGAGGTGTTTGTTTGAGATGACTGGACCAGTTGTCCTTAAACTCCACCCCCTCCTGTATCATTTGGTATGAAAGCCTATCCGGCTTGCTGTTCTCTCTCTCTCCTCGCGTCGCTCGGACTGGAAGGTTGTGGTGGCCTGTGGGCAGGAGCCAGGAGTAGGCCAAACTCCTGACATTGCACATATGATACGATATGGTTGTGTATGGTAATGTATTTGATTGTATTACATTGTATATTACCATTAAAGTGGATTATTGTTAAACGGTTACTTGTATGCTCTGGGTTTCCTTCATGTAAGATAACGGCTTGTGTAGGGACGCGAGGAGATTTAAGAAAGCGGACGAGTTGTCCACTAAATCTCCTAACAAGGTCACCCTTGAAAAAGAGATCTTTTGATCTCAAGGGGCTTCACCTGGTTAAATAAAGGCTACAAACAAACAATGAGCCGGGGTTGTCGATAGCGCGTGTTCCAGCCCGAGGCAGGACGAACAGACCTGGTGTGTGTCTGTGCCCGAGATCTTCAACCCGCAGCCGCAGAGTCGAGCCACCGAGTCCCTGACTCCTCTGGTGTGAGGGAGAGGGGCGTCCATCTTGTTCGCCTCGTGGCGTGGAGAGGGCCCGCTCTCGACAGGTGGGATGGGAGAAAAGATATTACCACCTTGTCCTTAATCCGGAGAAAAGGACGGTGTGGGTCTTTTATTCCCGGAGAATACTGACTGGTGTGGCAGTATGCTCCTTTAATCCTTTCCTCCTCCGTGGAGAAGAGAAAAGAAAAAAAAACTTCCTCGCTACCGTGGTGTCGGTGGAGAGGGAGCGAGCTAGCAACAGGTGTGCTGCTAGCTTGAAAAATCGGACCTACCTTACTTTCTCGGGTAAGAGAAGGGCGAGGTCGATTTGAAATACTAACAGCGTTAGTACTACCGTCTTCCTGCAAAGCAGAAGGAGTAGCCGGCGAGCGCCCGTCGACCGAAATGGGTATTTGGGTTCAGTCTGTGGAAAGTGAAGCTTGTCCGGCTACTGTGAGATGTGCTCTGAAGCGAGAAGAGGTGTTTGAATGACGCATGCGTCGTGGCGCAAGCTACTTATAGGGGGTGAATTCCCTGACGCTGACGTCAAGATCACCAGCCAATCAGGATTGGCGTAATGAGATTGATGCTTCTGTTTGCCCCGCGATGAGGCGCATCCCATAGTGAGACATCGAACGGAGTGTTATGAATGAGAACACTTGCACTTCTATTGGCTAATGCTCCAACACATTGTATGTGATAGGGGTCTGCAACCCGCGGCTCCGGAGCCGCATGCGGCTCTTTAAACCCTCTGCTCTGGCTCTCTTGAGTTTAGACGAAAATAAGAAAGAAATTAAATAAAAATATTTGTAGGACTATTATATTTTGTTGCATGGTTGAAAATGTTTCATATCTTGTATTTTGAGGTGATACTGTGACACATTAATAAAAAAATAACGGTTTTAATTAGGTCAACTAAAATAAGCGTCATATCCTGCTACGGTCCCGCACCAGCGCCTTTTCTTGCGAGTGAATAACCTGAACCCCGGCTCGATGAGCGAACTATAGATACATCAAAGAAAATAAAAGTATCGGAGGAACACAGACAGTGGTGGCTGGCCAATAGAGGGTGCTAGTGCGCCGCCCTCCCTAAACCACACACAAAAACATTATTATTAATACTAATACTAATAACTCACCCTTTTTATCCCTCCCACCTGACATTAGCAAGAACACACACACACACACACACACACACACACACACACACACACACACACACACACACACACACCCCACACACCTGCTGTCTTTCTGCTGACACAATCTCAAACTCATACCTGGGTTCTGTTGTGTTATCTCATCGACACATACACCTCGCTTTATACTCTTACATTAGACTCAAAACAAACCCACAGAAAAACAGAAGCTCAATAGAGAAGTCCCGCCCTTCAAGGTCCGACCCATGGGACCTTATAGAGAGCCTAAGTCCCGCCCTTCTACTTCCGACCCATGGGACCTTATAGAGAGCCTAAGTCCTGCCCTTCTACTTCCGACCCATGGGACCTTATAGAGAGCCTAAGTCCCGCCCTTATTTCGGAAAAAATATGTATTGTAGTCAATGGCGAGAGAGAAACATTTTTTCGATCCCATTTGAATTGTGCCATGAATTACACATATGATGTTTGTCAATTTAAAAGATAATTTTGCAAGTCACGAAAAAAAAAAGTTTGTCGTAAAACTGTGAAGTAGCACTTAGTTTTGTGAAACCGCTCAATGAACTACATCTCTGGTCTCGCAGAACAACACACGTCACCAACACCAAGATTGCTGTCACCTTGGCACATTTCACCTCTTTCTTTCAGAATGAGGTGAAAAGTATTAAACGAGGTGGAAATCATTACACTTCTGGGCATGTTGAGAGCTGCTATTACACAAAAGGAGAGTTAGTCGTTTGCCAGCATGCGGGACCGGACATCACTTATGCGACTCTTGGATTTGTGGTCTTTCTAGTTGCGTATTTTCATAGTCTTATATTTCAACAATTTTACGACGAACTGTGACTTTCTTGACTTGGAAATTATTATTTAAAACTGACAAACATCTCATGTGTAATTCATGGCACAATTCAAACGGGATCAAAAAATAATTTCTCTCTCGCCATGGACTACCATACATATTTTTCCCGAAACAAGTTCCCATGGTGGTCCACGGGAAAGGGAGGGACTTCGGCTCTCTATGTTCCCTGTGTGACTTTAACGTTTACAACGTGACAGGAGTTCCTTCCTGTTCCGGTCAGACCGGTCTGACATCAAACTGCTGCTGGTGTAGAAACGGCTCACCAGCCTGCAGGCTCCATTATTTATTTCCTGCTACATCTTAGCAAGAGATGCCTTCTTCATCTTGTACAAGTACACCTTTTTCAGCTCTGGTTTCAATGTCATCCCGGTTTTACGGTCTAAAAAGTGTTGCAGTAGTTTGTATCACTCTCTGAAGAACAAGAACAAAATGTATTTGACCTTTTATTACTTTAAATTCGATGTTTCAGTTTAAAATGTACAAACTACGGCCCAAACACTTACATTAGGAGTAACGTGCTGCAGCTTCAAAAACGATGAAACATATTAACAGCAATGTGCTAAACACAGCAATGTGCAGTGGCGACGGGTCATTAGGGACACAGCCCCACCTAGTGTCAGCAGAAATGATTACAAAAAAATGATTACAAAAAAATAGAAAAAAAAGATATATATATATATAAAATATATTTTAAGGTCATGGTTGATCATCTGATTCGTCTGTACATTGCTGTTTTAGTCTGTGTTCTTCTAATTAGTGTCTACAGTGCCGTTTTGAGCTGTTTAGAGCCATGTGGGACAAAACCCGATCCTGCCCGTCCCTCTCACAGTCTAAGTCAGGGATGGGCAACTTTGATGGTGGTGGGGGCCACATCATTGATGTACTGGCCACCAGGGGGCCGCAGATTCACTTGGAACACACACACACACAAAAATTCCATGTGTTGTATGTAATTATTAACAAATATACTAAGTCTGACATCTTCATTGACATTTTACAATCAAAGGGAACATCCCCAAAAAATGGGAACATCCTCTAATATGCTCACTAAACAAATATCAGTTCACAGATATTTTATTTCATTTTTACAAGTGGCATGTTTGTATTGAACAGGTTATTAAACAGTGGAATAAAACTATGTTAAACTATTGGAAAGCACGGAAAATATGTGTGTATTGAGATTAACCATTAGATGACATACACATGAAGTCATGAACACTAACCCAAATATTAGTTGTCTAACTTGAACCTAAAACACTTGTAGCCAGTCTCTGCATCCCCCTTATTCCACAATAAGGGGAATGTCAACACAGACACCTTTCAGCCCGCACTCTGCTGTTCCTCAGCACCACTCCCCCTCCCTCCCGCTGAAATTATGAATGAAAAGCGTAGTAATCATATAACGTCCGTGACAGTTTGTTTTCATCTGATTTCAAATAAACAAAGTCTTGGTTTTAAGAATATTAAACTTGTTTCACCAAATTCAGATGATAAAAACAACCTTTAAGCTTGTAAAGGCATAATTACAAGAGGCAACTTAACGTCACAGCAGGCATAACAACAGCCGGTGTTTCTTGTGAGGGTTTCCCCGGGAAACAAACACAATACACACAATACACACAAATACGTCACAGATTATTTCGCGGTATTTGTAATCATCTACGCAGCTCGCGACCAAGCGGCAAACTGTGGGGTAGAGCCGGGACGCCAATACGGAAGTGCCACACACTGCAGTTCATACATGGGCCGCTAGGGACTGGCTGCAGAAAGGAGCAATTTCCATAGACCCCCATGTTAAAATGCCCAACTTTACAGCAGAAAAAAACATGTTTCTACCCATGGATGCAATAAATATTATTATCGATATTGTTAGATTCCACCTTCATGATTATGAATCTGTGAGTGAATTGTTTTCTAACACGACCCTTTTATTTATATTAGGTCTTAACGTTTTTGCATAAATTAGGGCGTGGTCACTTTGATGGACATGTACATGCCTCACTGTCAGCTAACAGCAACTTGTCCACTCTGCTAGGCTACAACGTTAAGTTAGTCATAGTACTGTACTTTACCCTTTAGCTTTAGCCGTGTTCGTGGTGATTGTGCCTTTTAGGGAATATTGTTACAAATACCAGACAATTCAAATGTCGTGCTGTGCGCTTGAATGTACTAACAGAACTTCCAAGAAGTCTAAAATGATAATATTATACATGTTAACCCCGTTCGCAGGTGCTTGTGTGCTTGTTAGCTTAGCTTGTTACTTATTAGCCAGCTAAGGACGTAACCCTTTATGCATACATATACATTTTAGGTTATGATTCAGCCTTGGGTAAGACTTTTATAGTCTATGGCTATGACGCCCATAATGCTAAACGGGAGCAAATGTTAATAGGGGACCCAATTATCCCAGTGGTGGCCGCCGGAGCTAATGGAGCCGCAGGGGGCTATTTCCAGCCGGCGTCCCAGAGCTAGCCCCCTGCGGCTCCGTTAGGTCCGGGCGGTGGAATCTGTCTTTTCTTAACGTGTGAATGACAAGCATTAAGAATAACAAAATATAGCTAATTCTCTTGCAGATTGTCTCATTTGATTATGAATGTAACGTTTATATAGGGGAACTACACTGTTAGCAGTAACTTGGTAAGCATGTATTTCATGTTAGCTTAGCTTCTTAGCCTGAGCTAGCTCTGTTTACTTCCAGTTTGGAGGCAGCAGGTCCCGCCTCGGCTCCGCCTCTTTGCCATGGATTAGACTCGCGGGGAGGGCGGGGAGCTGTGGTCTCAAGGTCTTAGGTGCCTCAAGGGGTGGTAACCCTCGAACCTCCTGGTGGACACCGGTGGTCAGGGAAGCCGTCCGACTGAAGAAGGAGGCCTTCAGGGATTTGTTATCCCAGGGGACTCCCGAGGCAGTTGCAAGGTACCGACAGGCCCGAAGGGCAGCAGCCTCATCCGTGGCCGAGGCAAAGCAGCGGGTGTGGGAGAAGTTCGGAGAAGACACGGAGAAGGACTTTCGGGCGGCACCAAAGTTGTTCTGGAAAACTGTCCGACACCTCAGGAGGGGGAAGCAGGGGACCATCCAAGCTGTGTACAGTAAGGATGGGACGTTGTTGACCTCAACTGATGGAGTGTTGGGGCGTTGGAAGGAACACTTTGAGGAACTCCTGAACCCGACAACTCTGCCCTCTATGTTAGAGGCAGAGCTGGAGTATGACGGGGGATCAACACCAATCTCCCGGGGGGAGGTCACTGAGGTCGTCAAACAACTCCACAGTGGCAAAGCCCCGGGGGTGGATGAGATCCGCCCGGAAATGCTGAAGGCTCTGGGTGTTGAGGGACTGTCATGGTTGACACGTCTCATCAACGTTGCGTGGAAGTCGGAAACAGTACCGAAGGAGTGGCAGACCGGGGTGGTGGTTCCCCTTTTTAAAAAGGGGGATCAGAGGGTGTGTGCCAATTACAGAGGCATCACACTACTCAGCCTCCCCGGGAAAGTTTACTCTAAGGTACTCGAAAGGAGGGTCAGGCCGATTGTCGAACCTCAGATTGAGGAGGAACAATGCGGATTCCGTCCTGGTCGTGGAACGACGGATCAGCTTTTTACTCTCGCAAGGATCCTGGAGGGGGCCTGGGAGTACGCTTATCCGGTCTACATGTGTTTTGTAGACTTGGAGAAGGCGTATGACCGAGTTCCCAGGGAGTTACTGTGGGAGGTGCTGCGGGAGTATGGGGTGAGGGGGTCTCTACTCAGGGCCATCCAATCTCTGTACTCCCAAAGCGAGAGCTGTGTCCGGGTCCTCGGCAGTAAGTCGGACCCATTTCCGGTGAGGGTTGGCCTCTGCCAGGGCTGCGCTTTGTCACCAATCCTGTTTGTAATATACATGGATCGGATTTCGAGGCGTAGTCGTGGGGGAGGGGGTCTGCAGTTCGGTGGACTAAGGATTGCACCACTGCTTTTTGCAGATGATGTGGTTCTAATGGCTTCATCGGTCTGCGACCTTCAGCACTCACTGGATCGGTTCGCAACCGAGTGTGAAGCGGCTGGGATGAGGATCAGCACCTCCAAATCTGAGGCCATGGTTCTCAGCAGGAAACCGATGGACTGTCCACTCCAAGTAGGGAATGAGTCCTTACCCCAAGTGAAGGAGTTCAAGTATCTCAGGGTCTTGTTCTCGAATCAGGGAACAATGGAGCGTGAGATGGGCCGGAGAATCGGAGCAGCGGGAGCGGTACTGCAGTCGCTTTACCGCACCGTTGTGATGAAAAGGGAGCTGAGCCAGAAGGCAAAGCTCTCTGTCTACCGGGCCATTTTCGTTCCTACCCTCACCTATGGTCATGAAGGATGGGTCATGACCGAAAGAACGAGATCGCGGATACAAGCGGCCGAGATGGGTTTTCTCCGCCGGGTGGCTGGTGTCTCCCTTAGAGATAAGGTGAGAAGTTCGGTCATCAGGGAGGGACTCGGAGTTGAGCCGCTCCTCCTTCGCGTCGAAAGAAGCCAGTTGAGGTGGTTCGGGCACCTAGTTAGGATGCCACCTGGGCGCCTCCCTAGGGAGGTGTTCCAGGCACGTCCAGCTGGGAAGAGACCAAGGGGTAGACCTAGGACCAGGTGGAGGGATTATATCTCTTCGCTGGCCTGGGAGCGCCTTGGGATCCCCCAGTCAGAGCTGGTTGATGTCGCCAGGGAAAAGAAAGTTTGGGGCTCTCTGCTGGAACTGCTACCCGACCCGACCACGGATAAGCGGGAGAAGATGGATGGATGGGATTAGACTCTAACGTTGCTGTCAAGCCGTTAGTGGCCGACTCCGCCTACTAAGGGCTTGACGGCAACTCTGCAGAATCCTATGGGTGACGTCACGGACACTACGTCCATGTATATATACAGTCTATGCTCGCGACGTAACTAGGAGTCTAGTGGACGGTATCAGTACCAGCGATTAAAAGAAGTAAAAAACTGAAAGAAAATGAATGAAGTTGACCATTTACTGGAGCACACATTTGAGACACTTAGTCTCGGAGAGAAACTGGAGGAAAAGCGCCTCGGTGCCCACCATCCACCGGATTTCCAAATGGTCCAGACTGCGGGCAAAGTTAAACGTGGGTTTAACGCTGAGTGGTTTTCTAAAAAGAAATGTCTAACGGCGAGCATCCAGAAGAATTCCCTCTTTTGCTTTCCTTGCCTGCTTTTTGGTGAAGATTAAGGTACTTGGTCGAGGATAGGTTACAAGGACTTAAAGCATCTTTCGGAGAGGACAATGAAGCATGAGAGCAGCAACAGTCATTTGGAAAATGCCGTAAAATTGGGATTACTTGGAAGGGTGAATGTTTCAGCTCAGATTGACAGCGCCTACAGACAGGCATTGATGATCATAATAGGAAGGTGGAAGAAAACAGATACGTGCTGCATCGGATCATCACCTGTATTAAACTGTGTGGGAAATGTGAGACAGCACTGCGGGGCCACAACGAGTCGGCGGACTCTCTGAATTCAGGGATATTCCAACCCAGTCTCACAAAAAAACGTGTAATAACTACGTTGGTCCACAACGTAGGACGTAGTATTTCTACGAAAACGCCTCTGAAATTGTAAGATCCCTACGTTTTTTTTCACCATTCATTCCAATGGCTGGCGTCTATGTCACGTGATCTTCACATTTCTCCCTGCAGAAAAAAAAAACATGGCCGAACTTCGTTTTATTCTCGGTGTAAAATGCCTATTTAAAGTTACTTTGGCCATTAAAATGCGTTTTGATGTCATTTGATGCGAGAAATATGAGTTGTTATTTCAGATTATGTGTGCAGTGGATGTACATGATCTTTAGTTTGCTAGTTATTACGAAGATTATTTCAGGAAATGGTGTCTATACAGCCTGTCCTCCTACAAAAAACGACCATATAGGTCGATTGTTCAGCAGCTAAATACGACCCAGAGACACGTTTTAAAGTGTAGCCCCTCTAGTGGTCGTGTAAGAAACAACATGCTCCTGTCGATTGCAAACGCTCCGGAGGGTCGTTTATTCACAAATAACCCTCTCTGGAAAATCCTAAATTGTGGAATAGTTTGGCCATTAAAATGCTTTTTTATTAGATTTCTAGCGAGAAGTGTATATTGTACTTTTATAATCCACGTCCAGTGGATGTGTAGGATCTACAGTTTGATAAATATACGAAGATGATTTGAGGTCTCGCCAGGAGAACGTGTACTGTATATGGGGCAACTTCCATGTAAAGTTAGCGTGGGTGAAAACAGTATTTCCGGTCTCGAAGTTTTCATAATAAAACCGGAAGTATTCCCCACACTGTCAAATGATTACGCAGTGATATCTCCATTACTCATCCACTAAAAAACATCAGTTTATCCTTGTTAATTACACAATATTGATTGGTTTAAATTGTGTACAATGCTTTTTTGTTTTTAACCTTCGATTCGGAGAAACAAATTGTTTTTTCGGAGTTTAGACACTACAGAGTTTCCGAAGACACTACACTACCCAGAATCCCCAGCTATCGTTTGGGACTACAACATCCGCCTTGCTTTACAAACCCCGTGATTAGCCCTCAAGCTCTGTGATTGGATATTGGAGTGGCAGTGCGACAAGGTTACGCTGAGCGTCAAAGCTCTTTGAAATGGAATGGAACCACGCCAGACTATCCAAAACTGGACTTGGACGGGTCCAGCCCGGCCCTCCCCCCCAGAATTACACTTGCTGGCTATTGTGTGTTTCGCAACATGTTCTATGGCACGTCTCTACTGGGAATTGTAGTTTTAAAAGACGTTTTCGTATTTCCCACAATTAGAAGTTGCCAGTATTAAACTGTATACATCCCTGGAGGTTTAGGGGACACGAAACACATTGGTGTTATGAAATTTAAAACATATAATTAATACATGGGTGAAAATTGCTTGTGTCCATAATGGGCAGCATTAATACCACATGACAGCTGGTCTTATGTCTGTGACCCCTCCTGTTGTTAATTGATAAGCCTGAAACATGCACTTGTCAAGGTTCAGATGCACATTTAGCAAATATGGCAGTAGCCATCGATCATCTTAAGATAGGATACTTTATTGATCCCAAGTTGGGAAATGTTTTTGTTACAGCAGCATGTACTACTTTGTTCTACTCCACTACAATTCAGAGGTGAACCTGGTATTTTTACTCTACTACATTTATTTTTGTTACTTTGCAGATTCTGATTAATGATGTGAAATATAAACAACCCTTAAATCAGACTTTAGTTACACCTGAGTAAAATTCAGCCTTATCAGTTTGTCTGTTTTGCACATCCTCCTGTTAATATCTTTGGACGTCCTGCACTAAACTGTTTTATTGTAGAGATCACTACAGTATCTTCTAGATATTTTCCATTCTATATTTCTATCATTGACCCCTATTTTGTATGTAGGCTACTATTAATATTTAAATGTTTTCATCAATAACTAAATAAATATAACTTATTCAACAACTACATTCAATAACGTGCTTTAACCACTAGGAGGTGCGGTTTAGACCAGTGGTCTAGTTAATAAAACATAATAATATCGTACATAATATGACTATTCACTTTATTGTGAGTTTAAAACAGAACGGTAAAGGAAAATACAGTTTCAGTCTCTCGACGTGAAGCTTATGCATTGTACCATGAACCTGTATAGACCTGTAACAGTCAACTGCATGAGGAGTTGGAAAGGTAGTTCAGAAAATCAGTAATATCTTTAAAAACTACAAAAAAGTCCCTTTCTATCAGCTGTGCACCGTTATGGTGTAAATACAGACTATCTACTAATTGGATCAAATATATAAGTCAGCCGAATTAGTGTTGATACTGCAAGGAGACGTATTGTGTGAAAAGAAATGGAAGATGTTGTTTAATTGTTGATATATTTATGGTCCACGTCACGTATTCAGTTTTGGCGGCATCTCTTCCAGTTTGTCAAAAGGTCTTTTGATCAGGGCTCTATAAATACATATCTAGGGCAGATATGTAATATTTAATGCAGCCGAACCGTGTATTACCATGCCGTTATGTGATGACTTTCAAAGAGAAAAGCAAGAACACTCGGAATAAAGTATTATTATTTTTTTTTTTAATGTTTTCCGATTTCATATCACATAAACACCATATCCCGACGTGCATTGCGGCGTGATTTTAGCCTATCAAAACCTCTGAAAAATGAAATGTGTCTCTCAGAATCGAAAGAGAAAAACCTATGGGAAAAACACAAAAGCATTGTACACAATTTAAACCAATTAATGTCGTATAATTAACTAGGATAAACTGATGTTTTTTTAGTGGATGAGTAGTGCAGATATCACTGTTAAATCATTTGATCATTGGTTTTATTATGAAAACGGCGAGACCGGAAATACTGTTTTCAACCCGTAACTTTACATGGAAGCTTGCCGCATATACACGTTCTCCTGACGAAATCTCAAATCATCTTCGTAATATCTATCAAACTATAGATCCTACATATCGACTGGACGTGGATTCTAAAAGTACAATATATACTTCTCGCTAGAAATCTAATCATAAAGCGTTTTAATGGCCAAACTATCCTACAATTTAGGATTTTACAGAGAGGGTTATTTGTGAATAAACAACCCTCTGTAACATTTGCATTCAACGGGAGCACTCGAGGCCGACAATTTTCAAACGTAATTATAGGTCGTATTAAGCGCTTGAACAAACGACATATTTGGTCGTAATAAGGGCTTAAACAATCGACCCATTTGGTCGTATGAGTTGGAGGACTTGTTGTGTCTATACAACGTTTTCATTGTTACCAAGGTGGTTGCTAGGGACGCTGCTATCGATATTATTTCTGTTATGTTGTGTAACTCTTTAATGGTGTTATCTTTATTGCTACCCCCTTCCCCGTCAAAGTATAGTGTTGGTCCACAGCGCAAACGTATTAGTTTAACAAAATCCGCATCTAAAAACGTTATTTTCCCCTGTACAATTCCAGTCTCACATCTCACAGCACATCGTCATTAACAAATACCGGAAACATACCGGAAACACTTTATTCCGAGTGTACTTGCTTTTCTCTTTGAAAGTCATCACATAACGGCATTGTAATACACGGTTCGGCTGCATTAAATATTACATATCTGCCGTAGTTCGGTATTTATAGAGCCCTGATGATAAGACTTCTAGACAAACATGAGGAACTGCCGCCAACACTGGAAACGTGACGTGGATCATAAATATATCAACAATTAAACAACATCTTACATTTCTTTTCACACAGTGCGTCTCCTTGCAGTATCAACACTAATTCGGCGGACTTTTATATTTGATCCAATTGGTAGATAGGCTGTATTTACACCATAAAGGTGCACAGCTGATATAAAGGGACACCTAGTGGTTAAAGCATGTTATTGAATTTCATTATTTTTATTATTAGATATTAATAGAATCCCTATAAAGTATGTTCATTACTCGTTATTCTCTACTAATAGTTAAGTAAAGACTGTATATAATGACTATTTTGCACATCCCTTTCAAGATTTCAAGATTTTCTAAGGTTTATTGACATATCATATAGGCCTACACAACTATGGTGTAGTTATGCAATGAATGAAAAACTTGGGTCGCAGGTTCCTCAACAGTGCATTACAAGACATCTATCAATATTTGTGCATACCTCCAGCAATGTTAACTATGTTGAAGCACTTATTTTAACTGATATTATACATATGTATTATACTCTTATAATATGTATGTAGATAGTATAAGAAATGTGCAGAATATGACAATTTAATGGTGGAGGTACACATATTGAAAGATGTCTTGTGATGCACTGTTGAGGAACCTGTGACCAAAGTTTTTCATCTCCGACCTTGTCAGGTATTGAACAATCAATAAATAAAGAACACAGAATTATTAAATATAAAACACAGCATTTGTGTGATTATACTAAATGATTAACAAATAAACACCACTGCATATGTACAACTATACACATGCTGATGTAACGCAAATGTTTCCAACTTGGGATCAATAAAGTATATCTTATCTTAAGATGATCGATGGCGACTGCCATATTTGGACAATGTGCCTCTGAACCTTGACAAGTGCATGTTTCAGGATCATCAATGAACAACAGGAGGGGTCACAGACATAAGACCAGCTGTTAAATAAAGCTCTTCTGACCTTAGCTGTCGTGTGGGTATATATTAATGCTGCCCATTATGGGCACAAGCAATTTGAGTGTTTCCTATCCCCTAAACCTCCAGGGATGTACACAGTTTAATACTGGCAACTTCTTATTATGGGAAATATGAAAACGTCTTTTAAAACTACAACTCCCAGTAGAGACGTGCCATAGATAGAGAACATGTTGCGAAACAGAATAGCCAGCATGTGTAGTTCTGGGGACCGGGTGGGGGAGGGGGGGACGCGGTGGACCCGTTCAAATCCAGTTTTGGACAGTCTGCCGTGGTTCCATCCCATTTCAAGTGCTGTTCGAGGCTCTGCACACTCTCCAATCACAGAGCTTGAGGACTATCACGGGGTTTGTCAAGCGAAGCGGAGAGAATACTTACTTCCGGGTGTAATATTCTGTAAAGCAAATGAGCTGCTCCGACCCTCGGTCCTGACGGACTCCAACTTGTGTTTATTAATCAAACAAATAAATAAACACAAGGATAATTATGTGTTATTGTTGAGTAAATGGAGAATTGCACAGGGGAAAATAACGTATCTATTTTGGTGATTGACATTATTCACCCACGGATCTATGGGTTAGGGTATTGTTCTGCACGGACATTTTAGTGAGCCGGACTTCCTGTCTCCGCCGGTCTTCGCTTCCCGGGCATGAAGCTGTTTACATGTGTTTTGAGATGCTAAATAAAAGTCTAGCTTGTACCTTTGATACCCCGCCTACGACTCCCATCTCTCGGCACCACACTATGCCACAATTTTAGATGTGGATTTTGTTAAACTAATACGTTTGCACTGTGGACCAACACTATACATTGACGGGGAAGGGGGTAGCAATAAAGATAACACAATTTTACCCAACATAACAGAAATAATATCGATAGCAGCGTCCCTAGCAACCACCTTGGTAACAATGAAAACGTTGTATAGACAGAATTTCTTGAAGTAATCTTCGTAATAACTAGCAAACTAAAGATCATGTACATCCACTGCACACATAATCTGAAATAACAACTCATATTTCTCGCATCAAATGACATCAAAGGGCATTTCAATTGCCAAACTAACCTTAAAATAGGCATTTTCCACCGAGAATAAAACGAATGTCGGCAGGGAGAAATGTGAAGATCACGTGACATAGATGCCAGCCATTGGAATGAATGGTGAAAAAAAACGTAGGCATTTTACAATTTCAGAGGCGTTTTCGTAGAAATACTACGTCACCACCAGTGGCAGCGCCAGGGTATGGCTGGGGTAGGCTACACCCATACCAAGAAATGGCTTAGCCCCACCATGAAAAATGATGTTAAAGTAAGCAAAATAAAGTCTGCCAACTCGTGCGGAGTAAATTGCACAGACAGCAGTTAGTAAGACTGATTTCAGTAGCCACGGTTTTGAAAACTTTTGTCACGTAGTGATCGTCTTCTCAATAGAACATCTTTGATAACGGCGTGGTGTTGTTGCAGGAAGTCCCGACGGAGAATACTCTTGCTGTAGTACAGGGCAGAGCCATATAATAGTAATAATATGGCTCTGGTACAGGGGTGCACATAACTGGTACGCAGGTTATGTGCGTAATCTGAAATGCGTACCGTCACTTGTGTCACAAAGCGCATTTGCGTACCGACGTACTTGTGAAGCTTTTCCAGAAGGCGGTTAGATCACCGGACGACAGAGTCGGTCTCCGTGTGCACAGACAGGGCTGCTGTTAACGTCGGTCTGTACAACGGAACTGTGCCAAAACTACGCCAACCGGCTGCGGAGGGAGACTCCCCCCATCACTGGAGAACTGTGCTAAAACAGCTGATCACAACGTTCACACTCTGTGGTCACGAAGTACTCCACTAGCCCCCCCCCCTCTGTCGACTTTCCTGAAGTACACCCCGTTGATAGAAATCAACACGTAATGAATTAAGACCCCACGGTTTGATGATTGATAGGCAGGGGTTAAGTTGGGATTTGATATGTGGGGGGGCTGTGTTTTTTTCATATATTTATGATGCCCAATCCTAAAGCAACTGCTCCTGTATTAGATGCACTATTTCATGCCACCAATCGAGAAAGTAAACATAGAAAGTATGTCAAATAGACCGTCTTTTTATTAGTATTATTTAACTGGAATGAATTTACATTTGAAATTATTAATATATACACAAACATTTTTCACAAATTACAGACCTTAAAATTTCCATTTTAAGTCAACATTTATCTGCACACTTACTCAAGAACATTAAAAAACAACTATGTGAGTACAGAAACATATTATCTGAATTGATTGAGGAATGAAAGTCCACATCAATATAAGCAGTTCAACAACATTACTGTATGTACGACCAGCTACTTCATCAAATCCCCGATGGGCTGATAGGGGGAAGCCTGTGTCGTCGTGCATCTTTGTCTACAGGCTAAATGGTCTGCAGACCTTCTGGTAGCTACCCACTTCCTCACATATTTTGTGGGGTCCCAAGAGGTAAGAGGAGGTCCAACCATTTGAATGAACATTAGAGCAGAGACATTTTGAGTTTTCAGTTGTGAGCGCATTGATGTTACAACTGCATTCATTTCTGAGAAACCCCTCTGACACTCTGCACTGCTCACAGCAATGGTTCACTGCATTCTTAAGCTTTAGAAGGGACATGTGCATCGGCACACTGGCATTCTCCTTAAAGTAAATGTAGGATAAGTAACAAAGGAACTTATGGTGAATAAATAAAAGATACAAATGGCTTTGACACGCTAAGTAGCAGTGATGTCTTGCATACCTTTTAAAGAAGTCTGTAAGTTTCCTCCTTTTTGCTTCACTCATTTCTGCATCATGCCTTACTTTAAACTCTGAAACTTTCAAAGAGAAAGGAAATAAATATATGCATATCTCAGCTTTATGCACTCACATACATAGCATCAGGCTGGGGCCAGTTATTTCATGAGAGGGGTACAATAAAAGCGGGTTAAATTGACAAAGACAGTATAAAGTAATTTTGTAAAATAAACATAAAATACAATAATTGGTATTTGTTTTGGTAAATGTAAGTGAAAATGTCATTAAAAAACATAAACAGTATTTGCTTTTATAAGGTAATGAACAGTTTAATCTCCACTGTACATCCGGGTCTCTGATTTGATTTAATTCCAATAAATCATAATATTGTAACCTTTTTTTGGAGTGGAGCCATAGGGGGGTACCTGGTCAGTGTTACGGGGGCACTGGCCCCTGTTTGCCCCCCCCCCCCCCTAGAACCGCCCCTGCATAGCATGGTTTAGGAAACGGGCGCTCTGCACGGAGGAACCGCAGCAGAGTCCCGCGGGAGGTGCTGCGGTGTAAAGGCCCTGACACACCAAGCAGTCACTGAAGTCGGCTGTTGCCTGCCGTGTTCTCCTGCGTTTTGGCCATGTGTCGCACGGGAACACACCGCACCGACTTCAGTGCATGAGTGGCAATAACTCTCCTTACCAGCAGGCGGCGGTAGTGTGTATTCGTCATTCAAAAGAGGCAACAACCGGAAGACAGAGAAGAAGAAGAGTATATTTTCTCCGTAATATCATACAGAGCTGGCCTCTCCTGGATCAAGGTGATGAGCACGTCTTCGTTTGCATCATTCCAGATCGCCATGATGAGATGAAAATGAATAGCAGTCTGTGTGTGCCTTCTTAAATCGTTTGTTTACGTCCCTCACTTCCGCTTCGCTTCTCATGCACTGATTTGCTAGCTGAACAGCCAATCAGAGTGATTATTTGGTCTGGCAGTCCAAATAAGGCGTGTCACGGTCGACGGTGCGGGACACACCAACCTGACTACGGCGCCGCGAATGCCCGACAGCCTCTGACGGCCTCTGACTCCCAAAATCGGGTTGGTGTGTCAGGGCCTTAAAGCTCACGATCGGAGCAGAGACACACGTTCACTGACAAAGCCGACAAACTGTAGCTGGTCGCAGAGATCTGCTATTCTAAAATAAAGTCAACAATATCGACCATTGACTGGTGTCTTTCTCTTAGTTTAAGAAACGCTTGATTTGATCAAAAGTTAGTTAAAACAAAAAAACGTTATTTAACTTAATGGTAGTCGAACGTAAAACCAGAATATCAGACGAATTCATGTTAAGAAACCTGTCAGCGTATTACCTATTTTTCTCCACACTTTTTCCCGGATTCACCTGTCACTCTGCTGGCTGTCTGTGTGACTGCCGGAAGAGACTGTGAGGTCGTCGATCAGCCAAGTAGATTTGAAGAAAATAAAGGGGAAACCCGCGAAAAATTTGAAAAGTGCAAGTCATCGTCGTGTCATCTTATTTATGTTCCCTACAGCTAGAAAGAGTGTTTTATTGATTTTTCAAATTATTAAGAACCTTAAACATATAGAAAGAAAGGTTTTAACATGTATATATTTTTTGTGTAGACATATGATATAGGCATGCTGCATTCACTGTTAAAATATGCGAGGGGCATGACGTCAGAGCATTTTCCTATGTGCCGGTGCTTAGCCCCGGACAGCCCCGGCCCAATTTAACCCCTGATAGGTGTGTGGGTTGTCTTTCATTTTGACATGCAGAAAAATGTTATAATAAACATACATACTGTATGTTAAATGGATATATCCGCCTGCTTTCATTTATCTTTCCGTTCCCACAACAATATACATACATACATGGCATATTTTGGACATATTTCGAATGGTGATTAATCATGATTAATACATTTTTAAGCTGTGATTAATCTGATTAATAATTGTAATCGTTTGACAGCCCTAGTTTTTTTATGAGACTGGGTTGGATATTCAGGTCAATTTTCGAGACAATGTGTGAGGGCGATTCCAGGCTTCGACGGCACTACGAAGCTCAGCTTGTTTTCAAAGGGACATCAAGCACCATACAGAATGAACTCTTGGACTGCATGTATGATGTGTAGGCCTACAGGGAGGAAATAGCCAAGCAAGTGGACAACACATCATTTGTTGCCGGTCAGGCCGACGAGACCACCGATGTCTCCTGTAAATCGCAAATGGTGATTGTGCTGCGATACATTATGCCTGACCTCACAGTTACAGAGCGTTTTTTGGAGTTTGTGGAAGTAAAGGACAAAACTGGTGTAGGTCTCTGTCTCTCTAACAGCATCAAGGCTGTTCTGGAACCCCTGAAGCTGAAAGAAAAGCTAATCGCTCAGACCTATGACGGGGCGGTCGTCATGAGCGGTAACGTGCGCAGGGTACAGACGGTGATGAAGGAGACGTACCCAAACGCTCAGTTTGTTCACTGCTACGCCCACCAACTGAACCTGACCCTGCAGCAACTGTTCAGCAAGGATGAGCATCCTGAAGGTGTTTTTTGCAGATCTAACTGCTTTTTCCACTTTTTTCTCCGGTGCTCCAAAACGTGTTGCAGCTCTTGCAGAGGCAACACAGAGACGCATACCACGGCCACCGGCTGTGAGATGGAACTTTAAAAGCAGAACTGTGAACGCGGTTTGGGAGACCCGAGAAGCACTACTTCAGTGTATGGAGCATATACGCGCACAACCAGGATGGGATGCGGTCACCATAAGTGAGGCATGCCATACGGCCTGTCAAAGAAACTGCGGAACCGAGCATTTATGCAGCTCCTGGAGTTTTTTTCGTTGCTTATGCCAGAAGTGGATGTTTTATACAACACTCTGCAAAAACGAAGCATCGATGCACCTGGGATCAACACCGCGCTCTGCCATTTCAAGGAAAATGTCCAGAAAATGAGGCAGCAAACTGATGCATTGGCCACCACCGCTCATGATGGAACAGACGAGCCAGGCCGACGAGTCAGCAGCACAGCGCCGGTGATGAAGGAGGCTTGTGACACAGAGTGACCATTTGATCGCTGCAAAGCTTGTTGACAGCTCATTCTTTAGACCCTCCAGAAAAACGCGATTCTGCGATTGCAGAATTTACCGCATAATCAGCTAAATGGCGCAGATTTTTAAAAGGCCACATATTTATCAAAAGCCCGCATAATCCCCGCATTTTTCCACACAAAGTTGATGATGATGATGACGCGACGTCATCAGCTCGCGCATCACAGAAGGTAAACAACACCGTAGAGTGAACGTGTGGAGCTCACACGAGAGAGAAAACACCAAGATGAACAAATCTAATCCATCTCATTTACCGACGAACATTTCTGCTAAAGACCGGGCAAAGCAGTACCCCGATGTCTTGCACGAAAGTGGGGGGAAACTATTGTTTGTAGATGTATGTGCATTAATGAATAAGGCAACTCAGGCTGTGTCTCAACACCGTGTATTCACATTAAGCAGGCAATCATACAACTGAGGTATATTCACGTGAGGCAGATATATATATAACACAGGCACAATACGTCCACAGGGTGGAGCTGCAACCTAGCCTAAACCACCCTGTAACATCTCCCTTCCTTTTGTTAAGTAACAACACAGGATCAATACTGCCATTAAACTGTTGACCTTCAATCAGAACATTAATCAAATGATTTCAACAACAAATAGTGCACATAGCAGAGACACTTCAATAATAGCCGGATCCGAACACATCAGCAATAAACTCAGAACAATCAATCACATTTGTTTTACAATCTCTTTTACAATCTCTCTACTTTTTTTCAATCTTTATCTTCCATGTGTGTTGGAGTGCGCACAGTCCAAGTGTGTGTGTGTGTGTGTGTATGTGTGCGTGACCTAGAGGTCAAGTCTGTCAGGAGGTCTAATCAGCCGTCCGCTCCGGGAGATGGCCCGGCCCTGTAACTCACGGCATGGTGTATCCCCAGTCTGCGGGGAAGAGCGCGACGACCCCGGGGGTGATGGCCTTGGAGACTCCTCGGGGACGCCAACGACCTCTCTGGCGCTCCCCCCACTCGCAGGCTGCTCCGGGGCCGATTCTGGGAGAACTGACGGCTGGAGAAGGGCCGCCTCTGCTGGTCGAAGATCAACCCTGTTGCGCCGATACGTGGTCCCCTCCACACCGACCAGATAGGACCGGAGTCCCAACTGCTGAAGGCACACACCTCTCCTCCATCTGCCCGTCCTGTCTCCTGGGAGTGGCTTCATCCGTATGGGCTGGCCGACGTTCAGCTCCGGCAGATCCTTGGCTGATCTGTCATATGTCAGCTTTGCTGCTTGATGTTTCATTTTCAGCTTGTCAGAAACACCCATGACGACCTGAGGCACCAGTAGCTGATCGGCCACAGGGAGAAGGGTTCTCAGTCTCCGCGACATAAGCCGCTGTGCTGGGCTGCAATGCATACCCTCAGTGGGCGTATTTCTCCAATGCAATATGGCCCTCCAGGGGTCCTCTTTGGCACGGTCTGCCCTTCTGCACAGGCTCTTTACAATTTTCACTGCTGACTCCGCTTTGCCGTTAGCTTTTGGGTGCCTCGGTGAGGACATGACATGCTCAAAACCCCACTCTCTCGCAAACGCCCGGAACTCTCCACCGGCAAACTGGCCTCCACCATCCGAAATGGCCCTGTCTGGGACACCATAGCGTGCAAACTGTACCTTGCATCTACGGATCGTGGTGTCCGCTGATAGGTCAGGGAGGAGGTCGATCTCCCAAAAGTCAGAATAATGGTCCACCACGAGTAAGAAGTTCTGTGCTGCGTAGCTGTACAGATCCATGCTTACTAGCTGCCAGGGGCGTGTGGGGAGCGGGTGTGACATCATAGTCTCTTTCTGTTGTTCGTGTGCATACTCATTGCACACAGAGCACTTTTGCACATAATCCTTGACTTCCCCTTGCATACCGGGCCAGTAAAGTGTATCACGGGCCTGCCTGTAGCACGCCTCGCCCCCCACGTGGTTGTAGTGGATCCGTCTCAGCATTTCCGGGCGCATAGCTTTTGGAATGATGACGCGCTGACTCCTGAAGAGCACGCCATCCTGGGCACTTATCTCATCTCTGATGGCCCAGTAGTCCCTGACGGCTACAGGGGTCTCCTCTTTGTGTCCTGGCCATCCCTCCAGCACGACAGACTTAAGTGTTTGAAGACACACATCCTCCTCAGTGTGTGTCCGAATCTGTGTCAGGCGTTGGCTGCTGACATTTAAATAGTCTGCCTGCTGAATGGCCGCCGTGTCACCCTGCTCCTGCTGCATGCTGCAGACCATCTCACGTTGGTACAGTGTGTCTGTTCTCTGTGGCGGGGTGGTGGCTCTGCTGAGCGTGTCACTTATGTACATCTCAGGGCCTGGCTTGTATACCACCGCAAGGCAGTAGTTCTGAAGTGTGAGGAGCATGCTCTGAAGGCGCTTTGGCGCACTGAGGAGGGGCTTGGTGAAGATGGACACCAGCGGGCGGTGGTCGGTCTCTGCAGTCACATCACTCCTCCCATATAGGTAGTAGTGGAAGCGTTGGCAGGCGAATACGATGCTCAGGCACTCCTTTTCAATCTGTGCGTAATTTTGCTCTGTTTGGGTCAATGCCCGGGAGGCGAATGCGACAGGCTGTCCCCCTTGAAGCAAGCAGCAGCCCAGACCCGCCTGACTGGAGTCGCTCTGTACGGTGACTGGCTTGCGGACGTCATAGTACCTTAGGACTGGCACCGCCGTGACCAGTGCCTTGATTTCCTTCATGGCGGCATCATGTTTGGGCAGCCAGTGCCACATCACATCCTTGTCCAGCAGTCTCCTCAGCGGCTCACATACCGCTGACAAGCGTGGCATGAATCTGGACAGATAGTTCACAAATCCGACACACCGCTGGACCCCTTTTGCATCTGTGGGGTTTGGCATGTCCAGAACCGCCCTGACTTTTTCAGGGTCAGCCTTGAGGCCCTCCGCGGACAGTATGTGGCCGTGGAAGCGGACCTCCTTCACTCGGAACTGCAGCTTTTTCAGGCCCAGTCTCAGTTTTACTTCCCTGCATCTGTCCATCAGAGCGATGAGGTTTGTGTCATGGTCGCGATTGGCCTCATCCTCTGTGTCCCCACAGCCGACTATAAGGATGTCATCGGCTATGGGCTCAATCCCTGTCAAGCCGGCCAGCAGCTCATGCTGCTTCCTTTGATACAGCTCCGGGGCAACTGACACACCGAAAGGGAGTTTCAGCCAGCGTTTCCTACCCCACGGTGTCCAGAATGTTGTCATCAGGCTGCTTTCTTCATCCAAGCGGCACTGCAGGAATGCATCACGTGCATCCACCAGGGTGAATATACGTGCCTTTGGCAGCTTATACAACACGTCATCTAAAGTGGGCATAAGGTAGTGGGACCGTTTCAGAGCACGGTTGAGAGCCTTCGGGTCAATGCATAGTCTCAATTTGTCTGGCTTTTTCACTATGACTAGATTGCTAATCCAGTCCGTAGGTTGAGTGACTGTGGTCAAGTGTCCCTCCTCTTCATATCGATCAAGCTGAGCCTTAACAGCTGCCTTGAGGGCCACTGGAACATTCCTGGGAGCACACTGCACCGGTGCCACAGTGCTGTCCAGCTCAAAGTGAATATCACCGGGCAGAGACTCAACAGGGCTGGTGAACACGTCGTGGTAGGTGCTGACCAGACACTCCTTGGTCAGGTCTCCCTTCCTGCAGTGCTCCACCTTATTCAGCTCCTCAGGAATGGTGAAGCGTATCAGACCAAGTCTCTCACATGTCTCACCCGAAAGCAAGGGCCTCTGGCCAGTATGCACAATCTCAAAGTCCAGTCTGTGCGTCTTACCCCTAATGACGCATTGTGTGCTGTACACCCCTAGTGAGCTCATCCACTCACTGTTGTATAGTTTTAATCTGGTGAGACTCTTCAGAAGAGGCGTTCTAGGCGCCAGTCTCGTCTTGTCCTTGATGCTCATCACATTGCAAGTGGCTCCAGAGTCGAGCTGGCACCTCTGAACCCCACTTTGCAGTGGCAGGTTGACAAACCACTTTTTACCTCGAGTGTTCACAGCCCCCACGCTCTCCGCTGTGTACACGTCTCTCTCATCGCTGTCCTCCAGTTCCCCTGGCAACGGGTCATCCACAGCATTCAACTGACGTGCCTGCTGGCCTCTTTTCATGCATACTTTTGCAAAATGGTTAGCAGTGCCACACGAGCGGCACGATTTACCAAAAGCAGGGCACAGGTCCCGCCCACGCTTGTGCCGTGTGCCACAGTACTTGCATTCGCCAGCGTCTCTCATGCTCTGTGGTTGTGCAGATGTGTTGGTGGACTCGGATGGCCTGCTGCCAGACCTCCGTCCATATCGCTGTCCTTGTGTGGCATTAATGCTGTCCCCAGGTCCAGAGCTGCCCAGTGACATGGTTTTTAACTTGCTGTCCATGACCTCGGCTGCACGGCAAATTTTAATGGCCTCGTCCAATTTAAGGTCATTTTCCCTTAGTAAGCGACGTCTAGCACCCTCGTCAGTTATCCCGAGAACAAGCCTGTCCCTTATGAGTTCATCTTTTATAGCTCCATATTCACAAGAGGCAGCCTTTTCCCTCAGCCTGGTAGCAAACGCATCCAAGAGCTCTCCATCCTCTTGTTTAAGGTTGCCAAAAACGTACCTCTCAAAGATTACGTTCTTTGCGGGTGTGAAGTATTGCTCCAGTGCCACCAGTATAGCACCCGCATCTTTTTGTTGGTCCGCGGTGAGTCCCAGGTTGTGTTTGTAAACATGTCGGCAGTCGTTCCCCATTAGCCTCCTGAGCGCAGCTGCTTGTACCGGATTTACTTTCTCGCTGAGCCCGGTCGCAAGCAGATAATCCTCAAATTCTGCTCGAAAGCTCACCCAGTTGCCGTGGATGTCCCCCGCCATCTTCATAGGCTCCGGAGGTGGGATGCTGGATGCCATTGTTCCAACGTGACGCTAATGCTAACAGGCTAACTGAAACTGCTAAACCTCACCAAAACAAATAAACGCACTCTGTCTCAGCGACGGACAGTAGCATGCAATCCACAGCTGGGTCCTATTTGAGCTTCTGACACCATGTTTGTAGATGTATGTGCATTAATGAATAAGGCAACTCAGGCTGTGTCTCAACGCCGTGTATTCACATTAAGCAGGCAATCATACAACTGAGGTATATTCACGTGAGGCAGATATATATATAACACAGGCACAATACGTCCACAGGGTGGAGCTGCAACCTAGCCTAAACCACCCTGTAACAACTATTCTGCACCCCGTGCAACTGTGTGTTGAAGCATTTGAGAAAATCCACGGTGACGACCACTTTGATTCATTCAAACATTCGAAAATGCTTTCTGCTGCTGCGGACAAGAAAGCCAAACAACTCACGTTCACCGAGGGTAACCTTGTGGGCTCAACAAGGGCAGCCTGTCTGTGTGGCAAGTGACATCGTGACCAAGTCAGCGCATTGGAAGTGTGTGTCACATACATGTGGCTGTGTGTGTGTGTGTGTGTGTGTGTGTGTGTGTGTGTGTGTGTGTGTGTGTGTGTGTGTGTGTGTGTGTGTGTGTGTGTGTGTGTGTGTGTGTGTGTGTGTGTGTGTGTGTGTGTGTGTGTGTGTGTGTGTGTGTGTGTGTGTGTGTGTGTGTGTGTGTGTGTGTGTGTGTGTGTGTGTGTGTGTGCGTGCGTGTGTGCGTGTGTGTGTGAGATTAAAATAGCCCGATTGCTTTTACAATAAATAAACATTTAATGTGTTTAATTGAATAGTAAAGGGATTTAACGTTAGTGGCAGGTTGTGTTTGAGAGAGAATAAATAAATAAGCCAGCCCAATATTTATTTTTCCCGCATATTTCGCAACTTTCCGCCTATTTAGCATATTTCGAAACTTTCCGCAATTTCACCGCTTAAAATTACATAAAACCCTGCATGTTTGATCGCATAATCAAGGATTTTTGCCCGCGTTTTTCTGGAGGGTCTAATACTTCCCACAGCATGTCCTGTCATTTCCTACACCTGAGCTTGACTGCGCCGTGCAACTGTGGCCTGCGTTGGGAAACAAGGAGAAGTTGAAGTCTGAGCTGACCACGCTCTACCGCCACAGTGACCTTCACACTGGAAACACTGCCCTGTCTCTGTTGAAATCCATTCACGAGAACAACTTGGAGGATACGTTTGCTGAGACTGTTATTTTGGTCAAAATAATAGTAACAACTCCGATGACGACATCCGAGTCAGAGACGAACTTTTCCACCCTCAAAAGGATAAAGACTTTCACTCGCAACACCATGGGACAGCCACGACTTAATGCATTGGCCATGCTTTCAATTGAAAGCCAGTTGATCCAGCAACTACAGGACTTCATCCCCAAAGTGATCATTCTGTCAGAGGAAGGACCGCCGTGCCGCTTTTCTTTTCAAGTGAGCCTTCAGCTTTGGTAAGTTCATTTATGTCATATATTTTGTTGATTTTCTGTGTTTTGCCTCTGCTGGATCGATTGATATTGTGACCTCGGTGATGAGTGTCTGTGTTTTCCTTATATTTACAGTCTATGGTGTTTTAATGCTAAAGCATTACGGTTGTTGTTATTGTTAAGAATTGCTTTGTGATGGTGACCTTTACTCCATGTATTAAGGTGCATTACTATGACATCCCCACGCTGTGTACGTAAATGTATGCGCTCACAGTGTTGCTCCGTGGTCTTCAGTATGTAATTTGACACTCCCCCTCTAATAATTTAGAGATGTTTTGTTATGTTTGCAAAACTGATAGGTGGACAGGCTACAAATGATCAGTCCCTTCAGATCCGCACACATGAAGCTTAATGAGCATGAATTGAACAGACCTGCTGCTGTGTTAATTCTTTAGCTGCCACTTTAAGCTTTATGATGTGTACAACATGGATGTAATTTGATTTAATCTTGCCATTTTAAATGATGTATTCAATAAATAAGGTTAAACCAAATCATTACATTACAATAGATTTTATTTTAATGATTTGGTTTAACTTAAAGAGAAACGTTATTGTTATTGCACATATTACAGGTACTGAGACAACGAAATGCAGTTTAGCTTCTAACCAGGTGCAACAAGCAGTGAAGTGGAAAGTAATGTACACAATCTACAGAATAACATATAGAATGAATTGAATGATGAATAAACAGTGGGGTATGAATACACTAGATATCAGCCTGTGAGCAGTATGGACAGTGTGTATGAATATGCTAAGATATATAAAGTATGAAAACGGTAAGCAGTATAGTATAAAATATATAAATATTAATTTCATGATCATAAACATTGTGGAACAATGATGAAAAATGGGAATGGATGTGGCGACGTAAAACTGACACAAAACAACAACAAACATTTGCCAGCCAATTGGAGAGTTTCATCAGCAGCACGTGGTAAAAACCACCAATGAGCGCTCAGCTCGAGATACCAGCGAGCCGTTTCCCATCAAGCATTTCGCTTCCGCAGCTCGTGGAGAGCAACTGCGCCAACTCGCCTCGCCTCGCTCTCAAGGCTGCGGGCGTCTTTGTCCCGCGAGATTTCAAAGTCTCATGTGGGCGAGCCTCCAGAGCAAGTCGGACAAAATGACTAACCATCATGCAACGCACTAGCAAGACGTTGATCGCAACTGCGCAGGTCTGCGCAGGTCTTGCTTGTCTCAAACAAGCCTAGTGTGAACGTTGTGATCAGCTGTTTTAGCGCAGTTCTCCAGTGAAGGGGGGAGTCTCCCTCCGCAGCCGGTTGGCGTAGTTTTGGCACAAGTCCGTTATACAGACCGACGTTAACAGCAGCCCTGTCTGTTAGTGCTGTAGCGACGCATCGACAACGTCGACTTCAAAATATCGTCGACGACATATTTCCGCGTCGACGCGTCGCTACACACACGTGGGTCACCCACAGCAACAAGCAGTTCTAGCTGTGGTGGCTACCATTAGCAGCTAGCATTTGCTCTCCGATTTTTACATTAAAATGGAATTATGGATTATAAATTCAATCGTTTTTTTATACATAGACGTTAAAAACCTATGGATTAACCGATTCAGCCGCGTTTTCTCTCATTGTAATGCCATTGAACACGTCTTTTGATCAGATTGACAGCTACGGTGGTGAGACGATCTCCCTAGAAGCTCCGTAAAGGTACGTGTTGTGATGACTGTATTTGCTTCCCCTGTCGCGAGTTCGGATGACTCAGTGATGATACTATATATACCTACATAATCTGTGGAGTCTCAGTTTTAATCGGATATCTTGTATGTGCAGCTACGATAAGTAATAAGGGTACTTTTATCTTGAGTTCTGTGCCAATGTCCGTTAGCATTTTTCGCTCAGGGGTCATTTAGATGCTTCTTATGAGACTTGTGTTTTGTTTTGGTAAACATGGTTTGTCAGTTAATCTGGTATAACACATTAATAGGTTCTTAAATATTAAGATCCCCTGAGACACAGTATCGTGACATTACGTTTTTTTTACATTACGTTTTTTATGAATTGAACAACAGAAAAATAATCGTTAGATTAGTCGACTAATCGATCAAATAATCGCCCGATTAATCGTTTTCAAAATAATCGTTTCCCCCCAGCACTACTGTCTGTGCACACGGAGACCGACTCTGTCGTCCGGTGATCTAACCGCCTTCTGGAAAAGCTTCACAAGTAGCCTACCACGGTACACAAATGCGCTTTGTGACACAAGTGACGGTACGCATTTCAGATGACCACATAACCGAGATGGGTCTGGCTGCAGACCGCAGCAAGGAGGCGTTTCCTATAGGGGCGTTTCCTATAGGGGCGTTTCCTAACTTTTTTTATCCAATAGCAACTTAAGGGATTCCAGCTGCTTTTATAAATCCTCGCAGACTAAGTCATTGTTCTAGTGATGGGAATTCCGGCTCTTCTTGGTGAGCCGGATCATTTGGCTCACCAAGAAGAGCCGGCTCTTTCGGCTCCCAAAGGGCTCTTCAGTTTACCACATATTATACCTTTTAATTAAATCAAATGTAGCCCTGTTTTGACTAATGATTTATATGTGTATGCCTACACATATATCACTTAAATTATTCAAGACATCCTTTGTACTAAAGTATTCAAAAGTAAAAATTACATGTTTAATATAAATTATTTGCTGTGGCCAATTGTTTTCATTGCATTTACAGACCCGTGTAACTCTCTGATACCACCCAATTAATGCATTGACTTGCTTGTAGAACCACGCTACACAAAACAGATGGCAACACCTATAAAAAGTATTTTAAAAAAGGGGCTACTGTATCAACCTATATAAAGTATATAAATATAGTTTTTCTCCCTGCAGGAGAGGGGAGCGTGCTTTGAGATCCGCTGGCTGCAGCGGGGAGAAGAGGGGGACAAAAAGAGATCTCCGTCCTCCGTGTTTTATTCTTATAGAAGTAAGAAGAGAAGTAATGGGGCAGAAACCCTCCTTTTTACGCAGCGGTCCAGACATAGACATCATAGCTACGTTACTTTTGGCATTAGGGCAGGGATATCTTTCAAGGTTTGACATAATGAATTGTGCTACTTTTAAAGCAAGCAACGATGTTTTCAAATCTGTAATCAAAAAGCTCCTCAAAAACACTATAGAAGCAGTTCCTGCCGTTGTTACGTTAGTTCAAACGGTAACAACGGACTACTTTTCTTAGCGGATGCATGTCAATTTAAATCAATACATAAAACTATTTTTTAAATCAATAAAATCTTTTTCTAAATCCATAAAAGCATTTCAATTATTATTGGGAGTCATGTCGTTACTTTGTTGAGAATGTGGCCATGTGTAATAAGCGGGATAATGTCCACATTGCACATTGCATAATGTGCCTTCATGCCGATTTCATTTCATTTCATTTCAAACCTTTATTTAACCAGATTGGTCCCATTGAGATCATAGATCTCTTTTTCAAGGGAGACCTGCAGCATATAGGTTCCACATGAAACATAAAACAATAAAGGACATTATACATTATATTTACAGGATACATAGTTATAGACATTTACAAGTGCCCATTGTATCAGCAAGCATTTCATTTAGCCTAGATTTAAAAACATGCAGAGGAATGAGATTGCTCAGTTTCAATTCTTGCTGAAGATTGTTCCAAGCAAGTGGAGCTGCGCACATAAAAGCTGTCTTACCTAAGACAGTCCTTGCTCTTGGCACATCTAACAAGACTACATCATGTGACCTCAGACAATAGCTGCTTGCAACTCTCTGTGTTATCAGAGAGCAGATATAATACGGGAGTTTACCCAACAAAGCTTTATAGATAAACGTGTACCAATGACTGAGCCTCCGTACAGAGAGTGATGGTAAACCTGCCTTGGTATACAGTGTACAGTGATGTGTAAGCGCTTTACAATTTGTGACAAATCTCAGAGCACTGTGATACGCAGCATCCAATTTGCTCAGGTAATTGGCAGGTGCATTCATATACAACAAATCACCATAGTCCAGCACAGGTAAAAAGGTCACAGTGACTAGCCTTTTCGTGGCCTCAAGCGAGAAACAGGACTTGTTTCTGAAAAAGAAACCTAGCCTAACCCTCAGTTTTTTAAGCAGGCTATTGACATGAAGTTTAAAAGAGAGACAATCATCAAGCCAGATACCAAGGTATTTGTAACAGGCAACAACTTCAAGTTTTGTTCCTTGCGTAGTTACAATATCTAAAACAGGCTCTGGTGTCTTCTTAGCTTTTGAAAAGAGCATTACCTTGGTTTTATCCACATTTAAAAGAAGCTTTAATTCAGAGAGCTGAGTCTGAATAGTGTTAAAAACAGCTTGTAATTTAACAACAGCCTCTTTAATGGAGGGACCTGCACAATACATCACAGTATCATCCGCATAAAAATGTAAAGTAGCTTCATCCACATTATCACCTACACTG
This sequence comes from Pseudochaenichthys georgianus, assembly GCF_902827115.2. Lineage (NCBI taxonomy): Eukaryota > Metazoa > Chordata > Actinopteri > Perciformes > Channichthyidae > Pseudochaenichthys > Pseudochaenichthys georgianus. The sequence goes on along the minus strand of NC_047503.1, from coordinate 15,781,342 downwards.
TTAATATATATGGAGAATAAAAGTGGTCCTAAAACAGAACCTTGTGGTACACCATTAGAAATGTTTAACCATTCAGAAGACAGTCCATCAAAATGAACACATTGGGACCTTTCAGAGAGGTAGTTCACAAACCACCCCACTGCATTGCTGGATATGCCAATACTGAGTAGCCTCTGCTTTAAAATGCGATGATCAACGGTGTCAAATGCTTTGGAAAGGTCAATAAACAGAGCTGCACAACTCTGCTTATTATCTAAAATAGTAGTAATGTCATTTACCACTTTCATTGTCGCAGTGATGGTGCTGTGTTTCTTTCTGAATCCTGACTGATGTAGACAGGATATCATTTATACATAAAAACTCCTTTACTTGTTCACTCACTAAGCGTTCGAGCACCTTAGCCAGAACTCACAATTTAGAGATTGGCCTATAGTTATTTAAAATCTAGATCTAGATCCCTCCGCAAAAACAAAATAAAAAACGGCTCGTTCGCGGGCGAGAGCCGGCTCCCGTCGTTCACTATAGGAAACGCCCCTATAGGAAACGCCACCTTGCTGCGGTCTGCAGCCAGACTCTATTGACATAACCTGCGTACCAGTTATGTGCACCCCTGTACTACAGCAAAAGTATTCTCCGTCGGGACTTCCTGCAACAACACCACGCCGTTATCAAAGATGTTCTATTGAGAAGACGATCACTCCGTGACAAAAGTTTTCAAAACCGTGGCTACTGAAATCAATCTTACTAACTGCTGTCTGTGCAATTTACTCCGCGAGTTGGCAGACTTTATTTTGCTTACTTTAACATCATTTTTCATGTTGGGGCAAAGCCATTTCTTGGTATGGGTGTAGCCTACCCCAGCCATACCCTGGCGCTGCCACTGGTGGGATGTATGGGGCGGGCCATTCTGCACATGCGTTAAATGCGTTAAATATTTTAACGCAATTAATTCAAAAAATTAATTACCGCCGTTAACGCGATAATTTTGACAGCACTAATCATAATATATCATATATTTCCTTATCTGAGTCAGCTTCTCGAGCCGTATCTGGCCGTGCAACACTCAGTGTCACATAGCCCAGGCCAGGCCATCGGGAAACCTCCCGGTCCTCCCGATGGCCAGGCCTGTTAAGTGGCCTGCTCGCCTTTTTTTTTATGTCTTTTGCACGCAACGCTGGCATAATATGATCTGGCCTGCTGCTGACATGGCCTGTAATAAACACAAAAGACTAAAATAATACGTGTTTAATTCAGCCCAAATGCAGTGACTGCAGGCCAAATCCATGAATGTGGCAGGCAGGTGTCCAAAATAAAGTTGCACCGGTATGAGGCGCAGTGAGAACCACGCACCTGTCAGACTAGCGATTGGGCACAATTACATTTCAGGAGAATAATGAAGATGTGACGTTTCTCACGAGACCCGTGTGCGCTGCCATTTGATTTAGTGTGGACTGGACCGACTGAACTGACGCCGGTGGCAAGCTTCATTATTGTGGAAGGATGGACCCCCATTATGCGAAAAAAAGGAGGAAAGGTGGTGCAGAGAGGGAAAGGGAGAAAAAGAAAAAAGCCCGCAAGGAGGAGGCAGCGAAATGTCCTAAAATCACAGATTTATTCAGAACCCCCCGAATGGTACAGAATGACGAAGCCGAAAGTAAGTTAGCCAACATTATGAGCAACATTTCTTTCTATATTGTAGCCTAATGTGCACATCGACTGACTGACTTAGATTGCAGCTAACTGGGGCTACATACCCCATACTGTGAGTGAATAACTGTGCAACAAAGGGGGAGACAATACGTATGTTATTAGGCCATGCAAATACAGGGTCAACTAACTTGAACTAAGTGATACAAATAAGTGTTGTATAATTAACTATAGTACTGGATCTCCTTCAAAACCACCAACATTGGCATTGGCCTACGTGAAGTAAACTTGAATAGGCCATTATACAGTTATAATGTACTCTGACATGTGTGTCAATTGAAAATAAGTTGGGGTCCTCATTGTTTTTCCTTTGCAAAGGTGGAGATAATAGCAGTGCCGGTCCTTCACAGGGAGAACCAAGCACCAGCACAGAGGAACTGGCAGGTACAGGGCAGACAGTCCACAGTGGAACATGTTAGATATTAGTGAGATTTAAACTACAGTATGAACAGTTGAAAACAACATAAATGATGACAAAAATATTCCTGAAACATGTTCTTGAACAATGTTATTTCATAAATAGTTGTTAATGTGATTACATGTTCTCCTTATTCAGTAACACTATCAGATGATGCTGATGGTGATGGCCCTGAGGGAGAGATGCAGGCAGAGCTCAGTGCTACTGCTAGGACAGAACTGGCAGGTACAGAGGAAACTGTTTCAATAGGCTATGACTATGAAAACACTGAACAAAACCAAAGGAAATGTAATGACAACAGTATAAGCAAGCTATGTTCATGTTCTCTCAATAAGTTACTGTTACATATAGTTATTGATACAAGTTTAATCCTTATGATGGCTGTTATTCAATACCAGCAGACGCTGAGGAGGTCGAAAAGACAAGTGAAGATTCAGGGTCCAGCAGGGAAATTGCAACTGAGGAGAAAGACAGGGAACGACAGGAAGTACAGGAAGTTGACACAGAGAGGCCTTTCGATTATTTTGCTCGCCCTCAGCCAAAAGATTTTGACTTATTTTTTTCTTACCACCCACAACAAACTTCCAAGAAAGCCATTCCTAAAATATTCCACAGCAAGGATGAAACAAATAGGAAATGGTTAACTTACTGTGAATCATCGCACTCTCTGTATTGCTCGCTGTGTCTCATGTTTGCCAAGCCTGCCAGTGACAATGCTTTTGTGAAAGGAGGCATGCAGGCATGGAAGCATGTTCACCAGAGAATTGAAGAGCATGAAAGAAGCGGGTTGCATCGAGATAGTGCAAATGCATATTTCCTGAGAGCAAGCAGAGCTGATATCAGTAGCCTACTGAGAGACAAACAAATGTCAGCCCACCGAGAGGAAGTGAGGAAGAAAAGACAAGTTATGGAGCGTGTGGTTAATGTCATAAAGTTAATTGGTAAGCGTGGACTCAGCTACAGGGGTGGTATCAGAACGTATAAGGAAGCTCTCTCCCATGCCAAGACTCACTACTACTCCCGTCTCATTGGTGCTCAGCAAAGCAACCCCAGAAGACTGTTCTCCACCATCAACCGCCTACTACGGCCCCCTGACGCCCTCCAGCCCTCAGGGGCTCCCGATCTGTGCTCCAAATTCCTCGACTTCTTCCAGGCGAAAGTCGAGGCCATCCATCAGCAGCTCCTGGTGACTGGCCCTTCTCCCCTACCTGCACCTCATTCACCTGGTAACGCACCCCAAGCGCCGCGCCTCTCCCACTCCAACCTCTCCTCCTTCTCCCCTGTGGATGCTCTCCAAGTGGCCAAACTGGTCAGCTCGGCCAAGACCTCCACCTGCTCCCTGGACCCCATGCCCACAGCCCTGGTCAAGGATTGCCTACCCACCCTCTGTCCCTACATGGTGGTCATCATCAACGCTTCTCTGGCTCCTGGTATAGTCCCCACCAGCTTCAAACTGGCCTCAGTCACCCCCATACTCAAAAAACCTGGCCTGGACCCCGACGACCTCCAGAACCACCAGCCGATCTCCAACCTTCCGTTCCTCAGCAAAACTCTGGAAAGAGTGGTCGCCGGCCAACTCCATCTGTACATGTCCAACCATGAGCTCTATGAGCCCTTCCAATCCGGCTTCAGACAGCAACACAGCACTGAGACCGCCCTAATCAAGATCACCAACGACCTCCTCATTGCTGCTGACTCTGGCCGCCTCAGCATCCTCATCCTTCTGGACCTCTCTGCAGCATTTGATACCATCTCTCACAACATGCTCCTCACCCGCCTCTCAGACCTCCTAGGTGTCACTGGCACAGCGCTGTCCTGGTTGACATCCTACCTCCACAACAGGAAACAGTTTGTCTCCATCAGTGGCTCAAACTCACCCCCGGCCCCAGTCCACCACGGTGTACCCCAGGGCTCTGTGCTTGGCCCCCTCCTGTTCACCATTTACATGCTCGCCCTCGGCCAGATCATCCGACATCATGGACTCAATTTCCACTGCTACGCTGATGATACCCAACTGTATCTCAGCACCACTCCATCCTCCCAGCTCCCCCCTCAGTCTCTCATCAACTGCCTGCATGACATCAAAACATGGATGTCTTCCAACTATCTTAAGCTAAACAGCAATAAAACAGAGCTCATGGTTGTGGCACCCAAGGCCCTGCTCCAGAAGGTTGGTGACTTCGTCCTTGAGGTTGACGGCTGCTCCATCTCCCCATCTCCTGAAGCCCGCAACCTGGGTGTCATCCTTGACTCCACCCTTTCCTTCCATTCCCACGTAAAATCTGTGACCAAATCAGCCTTTTACCACCTAAGGAACATTGCCAGACTCCGACCGTCACTCTCGGAGTCGGTTGCCGAAACCCTGGTGCATGCGTTTGTCACCACCCGCTTGGACTACTGCAATGGTGTCCTGTTCGGGGTTCCCAACAAAACCCCGGACAGGCTCCAGTATGTCCAAAACTGTGCTGCTAGGGTACTCACGCACACAAAGCCGTGGCAACACATCACTCCCACCCTCATCCACCTCCACTGGTTGCCAGTCAAGTCCCGCATCACCTACAAAGTCCTCCTCCTTACCTACAAGTCCCTCTATGCCCTTGCCCCTCAGTACCTATCGGACATCCTTCACCCACATGCCCCACCCCGGAACCTGCGGTCCTCAGACTCTGGCCTGCTTACCACCCCCCGCACCAAACTGCGAACCTTCTGGAACAGAGCCTTCAGTGTGGCAGCCCCCACCCTCTGGAACGCTCTCCCTGCGGAGATTCGAAACATCCCCACACTTGACGCCTTCAAAAGGGCCCTCAAGTCCCATCTGTTTGCCAAGGCTTTCGGCCCCTAATCGATCTGTTGTTTTGTCTGTCTGACTTTTGTTTTGTTATGTTTGTTGATTTTTTTGCCCTACTACTTGTAAAGCGACCTTGGGTCCCTTGAAAGGCGCTATACAAATCAAAGCTATTATTATTATTATTATTATAGTCATGAAGCAGCGTATAGCCTTGTAAATGTGACCTTGGATCATGGGAACTTCTTGGAAATTATTATGCTGCTGAGCAAATATGATACCACCCTTCAAGAACACGTCAATGACTGCATTAAGAAGAGCAAGAGGTTGCATGAGGCTGGAGGTGCAGGAAGGGGGTCGTTACTAACTCTGCTCTCAAAGCAAACGGTGAACAAAATCATTGATGTCATTCGTATTTTAATCCAAAACACTGTTGCAAGTGAAGTTAAAAAGGCAAAGATGTTTTCGATCCAACTTGACACAACACAAGATCTGACATCCAAGGACCAGGGTGCAGTAGTCCTGAGGTATGTGACTGATGTCATCCATGAGAGGCTTATAGCTGTCATTGATTGTGAGTCTTCAACAGGAGCATTCTTTGTGGAGCTGGTGAAAAAAACTCTGGAGAAAGTTGACATCGACATCAAGACATGTGTTGGTAACTCGACTGATGGAGCTGCTAACATGCAGGGGCAATACAAGGGATTCTCTACATTGATCACCAGAGAGTCTCCCAACCAAGTCCACATATGGTGTTATGCACATGTTTTGAACCTTGTTTTAACAGACACTACTGGAGTAGTCGTTTCAAGTGCATCCCTCTTCTCGTTGCTAAATGATTTAGCAGTTTTCATCAGGGAGTCTTACAAACGGATGAACCTGTGGGACGAAGTCAGTAAGGACAGCAGACACAGACAGCTTGCTCCGATAGGAGAAACTCGCTGGTGGTCAAAGGACCAAGCCTTACACAAAGTATTTGGCTGTTTTGGAAATCCTGGCCATGCCCTTTATATCGACTTAGTGATCACCATGACAAGAATAGAGCTTGATGACACTATGAAGCCTACTGTGAGAGTCAAAGCCAGAGGATACATTGAGGCACTTCTGAGGTACGAAACCATACTTGGGACTGGGATACAAGTTCTTACTGACCTTGTCTGTTACACAAGTTGCCTGTGAAAGGACTTTCTCCACCCTTAAATTTGTGAAGAACCGACTTAGGACATCCATGACCCAGGACCGCCTTGAGGCTTTTTTGCTGATGTCAACAGAGAAGGAAATCCTTATGGGACTTGACATTGACAATGTCATTGACAAGGTCGCAGAGACCAGTGAGTTGATGCGCCGCCAGCTTACCTTCTAAGGTAAGACAGCATCTCCAAAGGTGCATTATGTAGTTTCAGGGAAGGGGGATTTGCAGATTTGCAGAGCCTGCAATTAGTTTAAAAACATATGTGCTGTACATGTGATTCTTAATATTGATTATTTTATCTTAAATAAAAACAAATATTTTAACATTTACATCAGTTTGTTCAGATCTCAGAACTTTTATTTGTTTCTTATGCCTACTGTAGCACTTTGGGATTGATTTTAGCAATGAAAGGTGCTTCATAAATACAATTTATTATTATTATTAGATGATAAAATACGTACAAAAAATGTTCACTGCTCTGATCAGCGAAAACCAGATTCAGACTTCTGTTAAGTTTAAGTTGCTGCTAACATGAAGTAACTGAATTGTAATGTTGCTGCATTGAATAGATGGGCTGAAGCTGGCATCTAAATCATTTGCAGACAAATAATATAATCGTGTTTTTTAGGTAGCATAATATCATAGCATTCTTATATGAATCCTTTTGTGACTTGTATTGAGGGGCAAATGTTGATAAGAAGATTAAATGGTATGTAGGAAAGAGTGTTCAAATAGGACTGCATTGAGGGCTGTGGTTGTGTTTAACAAAGTGGTGCTGTGTGACTGTCAGTCAATATGGAACGAGCTTTGGTGATTATTTTGCCAATATGTGGAATACACTAGCGGATACGGATAGCTCCTGTTACCTTTTTCGTTGAATTGAGTGCTGGAGTTAACTAAATGGGATTTAATATTATTTCGTTTTTCAGAATGAACAAAAACAACACTGCAGCTTGAACAGATATCACTATAGGTAGATATTAATAAGAATGAAATTATACATTTCTTTAAATGTACAGTTCTGTTTCATATGGGTGTTTCCATAGATCTAGTCTCTTTATTTTCCCCTCAAAATGGACCAGATTGATGCATTTCACTCAAAATAAATTTCAAATGTTTTCCCGGGGGAGCATAACAGTAACCTATGTCCATATGTTTCTATTTGGGTGGTAGATTTAAGGGCTATCACTACGGGCAGCAACGCTGTAAATATTGACGATACATCCAGCAAAACGCCCCCCAAAAAAAACTGGTAGTGGCCTGGCTGGGTGTATAATTCCCGGCCTGACTTATTGTCCCAGTCCGGCCCTGACATAGCCTACTGTATGCAGAAGTATTTTTAAGCAACACATTAAGTTGACGAAACACTCAACTCAAATGTAATTATGTTAATTATTTAATTATTAAGTCAGATCACTCGTGTCTTAGATGAGGCAGTGATATCATAAGCCTGTTCATGTAGGCCTATACGCATTCAAACACTCGGTAGTTTATTTATTTTTTAACCAGCTGTTCTGTATTCACCTTGTGCAACTATGTTGCTTTTATCCTGGATAAAGTGTTTAAGTCATGGATGTTTAAAGTTTAACTTGTATATTTGTCTAACATTATAGTTTCATTTTCATTAATGAAGTATGACGCTGCGCTGTCAGTACTGGTGGCTGCATAGCAGCGCTAATGTCAAAGACAAAAACATTATACATTATATTTAAATTTTACCAGGATGCAGTGACAAACATATTTGGGAAGGCTTAGCCTTCCCTAGCCTACTGTACCCGCCCCTGGGAACCGCTCACTTTCTCGCGCTGTATGATACAATGTATCATGAATGCAGTGAATGCTGAACTTGATGGGCCCACTGGTTGGTCCGGACCATATACTTTAGTTGAAAGTACACAATGAAACACTAACTTGATTGTATCAAATCAATACATCCCATACATTATTGGAACGGGAAGAATCTCAGCTACAACACTAACTAAAGCATTTCCATCTCCAGTAAACACAGCCTACATGGCAAGAATTTTTATATACACTTTTTTTATATACACTAATGTAAGCACTATCTTTGAACTTATTGCAAAATTATAACATTAAATTCACCCCTGGACATTCTGCCTGTCACCCCTTGATTATACTTGCTTTGACTGTTCAAATGAGATGTCAACCATCTAAATTGGATAAGGGGTTCCAGAGATATCACTGTGCAAAACACACCGGACAATTTTGACCTAAAATAGTATGGGAAGGGGGGTATGACCGAACACAAGAGAAGGGTTAACGTGTGCATATGTACAAATGTGTCTGTTTGTGTATATATTAATGCTGTCAAAATTATCAGAATGAATGGCCCGCCCCATACATCCCACCAGTGGCAGCGCCAGGGTATGGCTGGGGTAGGCTACACCCATACCAAGAAATGGCTTAGCCCCACCATGAAAATTGATGTTAAAGTAAGCAAAATAAAGTCTGCCAACTCGCGCGGAGTAAATTGCACAGACAGCAGTAATATTGATTTCAGTAGCCACTTGTCTGGAAATACCGAAGACCAGAAACGGTTTTGAAAACTTTTGTCACGTAGTGATCGTCTTCTCAATAGAACATCTTTGATAATGTCTTCTGGCCAATCAGAATCAAGATAACGGCGCGGTGTTGTTGCAGGAAGTCCCGACGGAGAATACTTTTGCTGTAATACAGGTAACACATAACTGGTCTGGTACGCACTACGCAGGTTATGTGCGTAATCTGAAATGCGTACTGTCACTTGTGTCACAAAGCGCATTTGCGTACGGACATACTTGTACCGACGTAGCTTTTCCAGAAGGCGGTTAGATCACCGGACGACAGAGTCGGTCTCCGTGTGCACAGACAGGGCTGCTGTTAACGTCGGTCTGTACAACGGAATTGTGCCAAAACTACGCCAACCGGCTGCGGAGGGAGACTCCCCCCCTTCACTGGAGAACTGCGCTAAAACAGCTGATCACAACGTTCACACACGTACTCCACTAGCCCCCCCCCCCGTCGACTTTCCTGAAGTACTCCCCCGTTGATAGAAATCAACACGTAATGAATTAAGACCCCACGGTTTGATGATTGATAGGTGTGTGGGCTGTCTTTCATTTTGACACGCAGAAAAATGTTATAATAAACATAGATACTGTATGATAAATGGATATATCCGCCTTCTTTCATTTATCTTTCCATTCCCACAACAATATACATAAAGAAATGGCATATTTTGGACATAGTTGAATGGTGATTAATCATGATTAATTAATTTTTAAGCTGTGATTAATCTGATTAAAAATTGTAATCGTTTGACAGCCCTAGTATATATATATGTATATATACATACTTTTATCCACATTTCTATCTAAATTTGTATTTTGTATTCCTCTGGATTGTGGTAAAAGGTATTTTGATCTCTCTGTCTGTACCCATGGTCTGTACACAGGCCGCTACACACCAACCTGAGACCAAAGAACGCGTACCGAAGGCGTCCCGACTTTTACGTCCGCTACGTCGCCTGCGTCGGCTACACCGCCCGCCTACGAACACACCGCAAAGACTTCAGTTGACGAGTGGCAATAACTGTCCTTATCAGCAGGCAGCGGTAGTGTGTATTCGTCATTCAACAACCGGAAGACAGACTATACACCGAGAGAAGAAGAACAGGCTGCGTGATAACATACAACAAATAGCGTCTGGGTTCCATTTTCACTCTCACCCGTCGATCGAAAACATGTAAACATAAAAAAGAAACTCTTGCATCCGGCTGAGATGAAAGTGAAAAAGATTAACTGTCTGTGTGTGCCTTCTTAGTCATTTGTTTTGATCCCTCATTTCCGCTTCGCTTCGCATGCACTGACTCGCTAAGCTGAACAGCCAATCAGCGTGATTTATTTGTCCCAACTTTCTTTTGTATGAAAATGTGCCATAAAGAGACGACGGTGCGGGACACACCAACCTGAGTAGGGCGTCGCGAATGCCCGACTGCCTCTGACGGCCTCTGACTCCCAAAATTGGGTAGGTGTGTCAGGGCCTTAACTCAGTGTTTCTTAAACTTTTTCATACCAAGGACCACTTAACCAATACAAAAACACTCGGGACCCCCAATGGAACAGGACATGGAGTTGGCAGGACCCCCGGCGAGACAGGTGACGGCGGGACCGCCAACAGGAGAGGACAGGGAGTACAGAACAGCTAAATAAACCCAAAACTTAACACACAAAACTCAAATCATGACATAAACTTCTCTAGATCTCGTTCACACATTAAATCAACAATACAAATACAACTACAGATTATATAAGAATTTTGTTCAAATGCGATTTAAAATGATCAGGTTTTACACCTCTTATGAAATGTAGACTACATTTATTACGGAGTTTATGTCCGAGCCAACAGACTAATGGCGCGTTTCCACTGCAGGCCTCGCTCTGCCTCGCTCGGTTTGGTTAGGCCTTATTAGGCCCAGCTCACTTTAATGCTGGGCTTCCATTACAGTTTAGGAACTGGGGTAGTTACTATAGTAATGAATGTAGGCGGAGCCGTGACATCATCTTCAATGAGCGCCCCAGAAAAACAACACAGCCGTTAGCTGTTAGCGCTCTTCATATCTGTTCAGAAACTAGACAAAAGTTAAACAAGTACAAACCACAGACTGCCTGTGTCATGGCGAATACAGTCGCTGGTTTATTTATGTCTGTATAGGCCGTTGTTGTGAGTGTGGACGGTCGGAGCATATATAACGTTAGCTTAGCCAAGCTCCATTTAGAAAACACGCATTTTAAAAGGGTTTTTCGCCTGCCGTCTGTCTGCAGACTTGTCGAATATGATTATATAAATCAGACAACGTCCGTTAAAAAACTTTATAACATAATGAGAGACGTTCTGCAGTAAGGAGGAGGTTTCACAGACGACAGGTGTTCTTACTTTTATGTAGCTGACGGAGAATTTTTACTTTACACAACACTGTTCAACACTTCATTCTGCTTCACTCTTTAACTAAAAAACTGTGGATGTCTTGAAAGACTCTTTCACTGAAGATTCTTGAAGACATCCGCGTTCTTGTGACACGTAAATACTACGCTTCCTATGTTTTGGTGCGGACTGCGTTCACACCAGCAATGAACCGCTCCAGAGTTCGCAAGCAAGCGTTCCGAGGCCACCTATTTTAGGGTGCATTCACACCTAATAGTCCGCTCTCTGGTGCGCACCAGACGACAGTTTGTTACATTGTTTCATTTTTCAGAAGTTTCGGTTTGCGTTCACACGGGCAAAACTCAAACGGACTATACACTTTAAACACAAGTCATGTGCACGGAAATGCTGTTCAACCATTGGTCAGACATTAAGGGGGTAAAAACGCAAATCCCGGCAATTTCTACCGGAGCCTCCGCCATGGAGCATCGGCACTTTCGGCAGGTTATTCTCATGCTGCTTTTAGTCTGGAGATCAACAGACACTAGCGGCTCGCGCATATGATTATATAATCAGACAACGTCCGTTAAAAACATAACACATAGAGAGACATTCTGCAGTAAGGAGGGGCGTTTCACCGACGACAGGTGTTCTTAATTTTATGTAGCTGACGGAGCATTTTTACTTTACACAACACTGTTCAACACTTCATTCTGCTTCACTCTTTATTTAACTAAACAACCGTGGATGTCTTGAAAGACTCTTTCGCTAAAGATTTTTGAAGACTTCCGCGTTCTTGTGACACGTAAATACTACGCTTCCTATGTTTTGGTGCGGACTGCGTTCACACCAGCAATGAACCGCTCCAGAGTACGCAAGCAAGCGCTCCGAGACCACCTATTTTAGCGGACCAGAGTCCGGTTGTTTAGTTCTCGGACTGTGTTCACACCGACCCAAATGAACCGCACCAAGTGGCTAAACGCACCAGGGTTCGATTCAACCGGACTATACAAGGCAGGTGTGAACGCACCCTTAGAGGACCAGAGTCCGGTTGTTTAGTTCACTTAAGAGGTCTCGGTCTGTGTTCACACCGACCCAAATGAACCGCACCAAGCGGCTAAACGCACCAGGGTTCGATTTAACCAGACTATACAAGGCTCTCTGAGGTCTAAGCCATTTTTTCACATGTTAGGCTCATCTGGGCTTTTTTTTTGTAAAAATGCTATTAAAACATGAACCGTGGTGACCATTGGGCTGCTCTGCATGGTCTGCCTACAAAACAAAAATAAAAAAAGTTTTTGCAGCCCCAACAACAGCTTCTGATCAGCAACAGACTTCATTCAATGCTCATTGGATGCATATATTAGATAATAATCTCTATCTAACTCCTAACACATCTACAATCTACTTCCAGCATGGATAAATGTTCATATCAGACATCCATTGTTTGTTTTATACACTTCTTGACATCTTAAAGTTGACTTTGACTGATGCTCTCTTCAGGAAGGGGCAAGCTGTTCTTCCTGAGGAGGCTCTGTCCTTCAACGTGTGCACGAGGCTGCTGCAGATGTTTCAACAGTCTGTGGCCAGTGTGCTCTTCTTTGCCGTGGTGTGCTAGGGGAGAAACACCAACACAAGGGATGAGGCTGAACAAGCTGGTGAGGAAGGCTAGCTCTGTAGATGGAGTACAACTGGACAATCTGGAAGAGGTGGAGGGGAGGAGGAGGGGGAAGCTGGACTTTATCCTGGATAACCCCTCCCCCCCTCCATGCAGAGCTAGTGAAGATGAGGAGTTCAGACACAGACACAGACTCATCCCTCCTCTCTCTCTCTAGGTCGTCCTCAGACGAGCCCTCCATCGTCGCTTCCAGTCATCCCGGTTCTCTGTATAGGATTTTTGGGATGACTTTGTTTACATGGTTGGCTTTACTATGCTAATTTAAGGACTGGGGGGACTCCTCTCAGTCCTCCTGGTTTTTAATTCAGAGTGTCCTTCTCCTAGATGGGTTGCCTTCCATGGCTATGAGCCCCATCTGCCTGGGGAGCATTGTAGGGAACGGTGCCTTGCTCAGGGACACCTCGGTAGTACTTGGTCTTGGGGACCAGCCGGGACTTGAACTGGTGACCTGCCAGTTTCCTCGGCACAGCACCAAGTCTCAGACAATCCTTTGTGCCTGTAGCCATCAGGCTGCACAACAAGGGGTTAACCATGTAACACATAAGTACTGTACATAAAATGTACACTGTTTTCACAATAACTTTTTACCGGCACACATACATGTAAATATATTTAATCTGTATATAGACTCAAATATGTATGTTCATTTAATTCATTTCTTATTATAACAGTTACTTACCTGTATATCATTGTAATTGTATCTTTAACTGTATTAATCTTTAATGTTGTTTGAATCTGTGCTATGCTGTTTTTCAATCTCACCCTGTTGCTGTTTAAACACCTGAAATTCCCCACAGGGATTAATAAAGGTCCATCTTATCTTATTTTATCTCATTAACATCAGAGACAGCAAACTGTAGAGGACACCATCATCTTCATGCTCGACAGAGGATTTAATTCTGCGTGGACTGAGTTATCTGCTTTCACAGCAAATAATGCTGGCTTACCGGTATGATTGATATGTGGAGAGAAGTTGTCAAAGGTGCTGCAGCCTTTACGTATTGGAGGAAAAACACTGAAGAGGAAGACAGCTGACGATCTTCAGTCATAATTCAATCAGTTAAAGTGGACCTATCATGCTATATTTGAATAATATATTGTAGGGCCATACCTATATAAAACATGTCTGTGACGTTTTTTTTTCAAAATACCAAACAGATCATGCATTTTAGCCATGCCTCATTTCCAGTGGCGACTGGTCATTAGGGGCAGGTACAAGTCACTAGGTGGGAGCCCCACCAGAAAGTATTAAAATAATGATTACAACAAAATGCAAAAAATAAATTTAAATATATATATATTTTAAGATTATGTTTAATCATCTGATTCGTCTGTACATTGCTGTTTTAGTATGTGTTCTTCTAATTAGTGTCTACAGTGTGTGCCTATTGAGCTGTTTAGAGCCATGTGGGACAAAACCCGATCCTGCCCCTCCCTCTCACTGTCTAAGTGAACGGTGACTGTAAAAACTACACTGCGCATGCTCAGAGTATTTTCCTATTTAATGTGTGTGGCAAAAAATAATGACCATAGGGGCATAGAGCTGCCATCCCCACCATACGTCATCTCACATCATTCAGAGCTGATTGGCTGTAAGTACGTGTGCCGCGAAAAGTGTGGTGTGTGTGAAGTTGTGAAGAGGAGGAGAGAGACGCGTCCTAAAACCATGAAGTAAGCTGCGCATGGCTTCCCTCCACAAAAAAGCAACAAGATTTCTCCATAGGATTTTAGAAAATAGCTCAAAATAAGATCTGTGGGAAACGTAGCTGTTAGATAAATGTACGTTTTGTTCAGCCGGATAATATCCACATGTCTACCCTACTTTTATAATTTTCGAATCATAAATCCATCATTTAGATTTATGATAGACTTTTGAAACTACAAGAAGATAAGGAGGACTTTTACAAAAAAGTAAGAGATTTTTGTCCAGAAGGATAGGCAAATGGACTTCATCTTCAAGTCAAGGTAAGACCACAATTGTATTGAAAATGGGATCTTACTAAGAGAGAACAATTCAATATTTAAATGATAAAATTACATTTTTTGGGTATCCTTCTGTTGAACTGTCTGTTTAAAATTAATTGAAGCATCAGACTAAAGAGGCTTTTGAAAATAATATTATATTTTGATTTAGGTCAAAATATAATATTTGTAAACCTGAAGAGTCAGTGCCAGTGCCTCACCAGCCATGAACCTCACTGCAGAAGCTTATATATAGACATCTAAGTTTTTTGTGCCCCACCACTTTTGTACATATAGAAACGCCACTGCTCATTTCGCTCTATTTGCTCTATTCCAGCCCTGTTTCTGCAAGGGCTGATTCTGTGGCAAATGAGCTGCAGCTGACCAGGGGCGTGTTACGAGCGTCATGTTACCATGCTGTTACCATGCCACGGCAGCTCTCATTCCCCTGATAGGCAGTAGCGTGGTGTGGGAAAAATATTAGGCGAAGCCAATAATACGTCCTTTCTTTTGGGTCGGGGGGGTGTGGTGGTCAATATAATAACGTAACCAGATGAGTGATTACAGCACCCGGTATAATTTTACACACATTTGTATCATACAGATGCAGGACTTACACACGCCTGTTATCTAACCGGCAGGTCCGCACGCACTCTCCAGCCGAAACTCTAATAAGCATTCATTTACAAACTAAATCAGGAGACCTTTAACGTTTTACGTCCGATTCGCTCCTTTTTTCCTCGCTGTACACAGCTCCAGTTTGGGCATCGGCCTGTCATCAGATTGTATTTGTTGTTGCTGCTGTAACGGAAGTTTAGTACAATTATTTTTGAGTAAATACTCCAAATCTTCACCCTCCATAATTGCACTTGCTTCAGTTGCTTGCTACTTTCTAACGGCGGTGAGAGTGGTGCAGTGACGCTATCTATCTTCTATCGATTCGATTTATGATTCGAAAATTATAAATGTAGGGTAGACATGTGAATATTATCCGACTGAACACAACGTGCATTTATCTAACAGGTTCGTTTTCCACTGACCTTATTTCGAGCTATTTTCCAAAATCCTATGGAGAAATCCCATTGCTTTCTGTCGAGGGAACCCGAGCGCAGCTTACTTCCGGGTTTTATGACGCGTCACTGCAACACTAAGTTGATGCGATTTGATTGGATTGTGAGGCAAGGGAAGCCAGCCGCCTCTGGCTTCCCTTGGCATGGCCCTGACTAATCACAGTTTGGCAGGGGCATCACGTGAGCCTCATCTGATTGGTCAATCTCTCAATCTTTTTTCTCCAAGGGAAGCCAATTTTGGCTAGCCTCCTCTCGCAACAGAGAGTGCAATCTACTGTTTCACCATAACATCTAGAGGGGCGCTGTTTCACTCTTTGTAAAATACTCAATGAGAATGGGGAAGAGACGGGCCGGCAGCAACACACAACAAAGAATTTCCGAAACTAAACGAAGTGTTTTTATTTATTTATTAAAATTATAACTACACTCCGAAAAAACAGGGGAAGCTTGGCTTCCCTTGGCCTCCCGGAGCTCCTCGTTCCTGACGTCAGAGAATTTTCCAATCTGTATCAGATCCGTTGCAGCCCCGTTTTTAGAGATTTGGGTATGGAGGAAAAGAGAGAGGGTTGTGTTTTCTGACACTTGGTGAGTTCCCTGACACACCGGGGAGTCAGGGACACATATTCATGTATAAAAGACGTACAAAAGTGAATTTTGCATGATAGGTCCAGTGCAGCTATATGTTTTATTTATTTCAAAGTGGGGCCATTTTAATTGTATTTATTTTCTTCAAATGTACAGAGTGCTCTCCAAGTGCTGTGTTTAATTAAGAAGGCCTGTTTATTTATTTTTCAATTCTCCTTATAAGGGTTCTTTGTTTATTATTAGAGGTAAACAGTTTTCTATAATGTAATAAATAATAAATGCAAAACAAATGTAGTTTTTGTCTATGATCTACAGTGGAGGAAATAAGTATTTGATCCCTTGCCGATTTTGTAAGTTTACCCATTACAAAGAAATGAACAGTCTATAATTGTAATGGTAGATTTATTTTTACTAGTGAGAGACAGAATATCAACAAAAAAATCCATAAATTGACATTATATAAAAGATACAAATTGATTTGCATTTAACTATGGGAAATAAGTATTTGATCCCCTTGCAACCAACAGGAATTCTGGCTTCCACAGACCGGTTACATAAGTCCTCTTTTGTATTAAAAGTACTCCTAATATCAACTTCTTACCTGTATAAAAAGGCGCGTTCACACCGCAGTACTTTTCCCACATTAGTTCCGATATAGTTCCGAAATGTTGCGTTCACACCAAAAAGAGCCGGAACTAAAATTAGTTAATGAGAACCTTTTCACCCCCTTTTCCGTCCCTGCTAGAGAGCAGGGACTTTCGTGGGAGAAAAAGGTTCCTATGTCTGATTGGCTGGGCGGATTGCAAACCATGCCCCGTAAAACTCCCAAAAAGTGTTGTGAAGCCGCCATTTTATTATCCTCGCATTAGCATTAGCCCAGCGCAGAAACGCAGAGAGACTAACTTATGGCAACACAAAATAAAACATGGGAGCGGTGGAGATGAGGAGGTGTCGGCGTTCTGGCGATTTACTCTGAAGGCTTCAGTAGAAGCAGCAGCTTCTACGTAGAAGATTTTGAATCTTAACCAAACTGCATTGTGGGGAGCGGAGCATGGCTTTGCAAGCATCGTGAGCATCAAAAGTTGAGCAATGTTCAACTTTTGATGCTCCCGATGCTTTCGAAGCTGGCATCAGCCAATCAAATCCCGTTTATGCAAATCCCGCCAGTACAAGCGCTAGCCAATCAAACCGCGTGCAAGCTGGGAGAGCCAGACCGCAGTTCATTTCCTCATATTCCAAACGAGAAATTACGGTAGCAAATCACCCGGTTCTTTACGACCAGAACTATTTACCGGGATACAAACCGGAGGAACCAGGCATGGAGGGAGGTGGTAGATACAGTGGGTGAAACTGGTAGGTTTTCGCCTGTTTGGGGAGTTTATATCCAGTTTACTTCGTTTTAACATTGCTATTGCTTTGTATGCCGGGGGCGGGCGGGAGATTCCTGATTGGTTGTTGGTCGCCTTGGGTGCGAGAAATCGCCAAGCCTCAGACACGCCCAGCTTCAAGATTTTTTGATGCCTGTAGTGTAGACGGGCCGTAAGAGTGGGGCTGTTTTGAGTAACAGGTGGGTGACTCTTAAGAAACTTGGTTCCATCCGTTATACAGTCTCATAGACCAGTGGTTCCCAAACGGTGTGCCGCGGCACACTGGTGTGCCGTGAGGCAAGTCCGGATGTGCCGTGGGATTTTGTGACAACCATACGTTATTATTGCAATATACAACTACACAAAAATAATTATTTTTTAATTTACTATATCAGTACTTTGTAGGTTTATATGTACGTAATCTGCGCGACTTGCGCGTCCACATCTCCGCGTGCAGTGCTGCATAAACATGGCTGAGTCAGCGATAACTCTCGAGGGGTGGAGGACGTATGCCCATTACTTTGAGTTCATCCGAAGAATAGACAGGAATGTGACGTGAGGTGCAAACTGTGTCCAGGCCAGAAGCTGTTATCCACTGCTGTAACACCACGTCAAACCTCAACAAGCACCTGCAAAGAACATGCTAAGGTGGAGCTACCGCACACACCATTTGTTGTTTGTTTATATCACAGTCTGTTCTTCTTCTCTGTCTTCCGGTTGTTGCCTGTTTTGAATGACGAATACACACTCCCGCCGCCTGCTGGTAAGGAGAGTTATTGTACGTGCTCGGCTGAAGTCTTTGCGGTGTCTGGTTCCAGTGCAACACATGGCCAACACGCAGGAGAACACGCCGACGCAATAGCGTGAGCAGAGATAGACTGCGCAAAATATACAGATAGCAGGAGACAGAGGACAGCCACGGTCAGATAGGAAAACATTCAGGATCTGGATCAGTCTTATGCGACAATGGAAACTGAACTAAAGAGAACATTTGAAACTTTAGCAGTCTGCGTGATCTGCCTGCAGGGAGGGGCGGGCCGGCCCTGCGAGTAAAGTAACGAATAAAGTAACGAGTTACTTTATGTAGAGAGTAACGAAATAGTGTAATATATTACTTTTTTTTTAAAGTAATATGTAATATATTACTTTTTTTTTTAGTAACGACCCCATCTCTGCTGAAATGTTACATTTATAATTTGTAGTTCAGGACTATGGACAATGCAGCTTCCTTGCATTGACAGTTCTCTGTGCTGAATTTCCTTTGTCTCATTTTTAATGTTGTGACCTGTCTGGTTTAAATGAGTGTGTTGCTGCTTTGATGAAGCCTAATTTGATAACGTTTCAAATTAATTTCTGAAATATTTCGTTAATAAATATTTCATGAGTAATATAGTTGTCTTTGTCACATTTTATTTGGCATTAATAAATAATTATGCACATAATACAGATATTTTACATGATATGAGTGATAACACGTGTTATAAGGGCTATTTTGCACAATAGGTGTGCCTTGAGATTTTTACTTGTCCTTTGGTGTGCCTTGGGCACAAAAAGTTTGACATAGACTGTATATGTTTATACCAACTAACCAGCCATTCACTAACTAAGCAAGTTTACAGAAAATACACCCTAACTGCTGTAACTCTACAAGAGACACCTACAATCATCACACATGAGGTTTCTGCCTATAGTTTACGTTATAGCTAGCACGTAGCTCAGTTTTAGCAAGACCATAGTGGCAACAAAACAGTCCCATTTCAACACAATTGGAAATGTTCTTGGTCAGGGTTGCCAACTCTCACGCATCTGGCGTGAGACACATGCTTTCACTCTCGATGATGATGATGATGATGGTGATGATGATGATGATGATGATGATGATGATGATGATGATGATGATGATGATGATGATGATGATGATGATGAATCTCACGCTCTCACGATGCCCAAACTATTCGCACGCCAAAAACAAGATGAACCGGCGATCGTTTTTGATGGTTATTTACAATGTTGAGTTGACATGCTCAAGCTGTCGATCCGCCCCCACCACTCTTAACAACGTTAAAGGTGGGGTAGGTAAGTTTCAGAAACCGGCTCGAGATACACTTTTTGTTATATTCCATGGAATGCTCTTAACATCCCGATAGCAATGAATATCTTAAGTACTTTGACAAAAAATCCATACAAAATTTCATCTGTAGAAGCCGTAATACTGTAAAAAGTACAACCAATCCGTTTAGCCGGGCTGGATGGCCTACCTGCCTGTCAGCCTTCCATCGGGGCACAAACTTATCTCGTGCCCTCATTGGTCATGTGCGTGTTCGTGTGTGTTGGAGGAGGGGCTCTATAAGGAAGTGGCAGAATTTCTCCGGTTGTGTATTTTCAAATTCTAGCGATCTCGAGCCGGTTTCTCAAACTTACCTACCCCACCTTTAACAGACAGCAGAGCAGTGGGAGCCGGTTGGTCAATCTCCGACCCGTATTGCGCATGCGCAGATCTAAGATCCAGTAGAAATGATAAAAAAGTAAAAGTCTGCTGCTTATTGTTCTACTGGGCCAAAATAGAGTCATAGAGTATATGAGAGTGAGAGTGTGTTAATTAATATATTTTGCAGTTTAAAGTAAGCCTGTAGATTTGTTTGTGTGTGTGTGTATTTCATGTATAGGCCTCTCACGATAATTAATTTTGTTGGATACATTTTCCCGGAAATTATTGTGATAAACGATAATATTGTCGGGACTGTTGTATGACCATTTTAGACCACTGCACTGACATAATGATAATATATAATAATAATTCAAGTACATCCTTTCAAACTGCTAATCATATCCTCATGTAAATGGCAATTTATCGAGTTCATTTTTATTTATCGTACGATAAGTCAATTAATTGCTTATCGCGACAGGCCTATGCACTAGGGTTGCCAGAAACTGACCATGATCAAAATCGATTATTCGGCAGCCCTGGCGAATAATAATCGATTATTCGACCCCCCCCCCCCCCCCCCCACGGGAGAAAAAAAAAAAAGGACGAAAAAAAAAAAAAAAAAAATCAGACAAAAGGAATTCCGTTGTTGTCTTTACTGTAACATGTTTAACAGCACAAACAACAAACAAGCATGTCATCACAACGACGTGGCCTTGAAGTGAAGTTGGTAATGGCCAGCTGTGCTGCGTCTTTCTCTGTAACCTCTTTGGCGTGCTTCGCACTCAAATGCGAACGCATTGTTGAGGTTGAGCTGTGATAGACCAACGTCTTTTCGCAGAGCTTGCATTTAACTTCCTTTGGACTTGTAAGTTCGAAGTAGTTCCACAAGGAGGAACTCTTTTTACCTGCCGCTTTGTTCATCTTTAGTCGCACGTGTGAGGGAGAGGGGGGGCGGGGTCGGTGTGTAGCTGCTGCAGCAGCAGTCTGCTCTGCATGCAGGCTTCCTCCAAGTTTACAGTAAAACAAACTGGTGGTGTGACCAATGGCCATTTACAATTATTAATACTATTACTATTATTAGCATATATATATTTATATATATATTTTGGTTGAAACTAAGCCAGAAAAAAAAAAAAAAAACATAAATAATAATAAAAAAAATTTAAATAATAAAAAAAATATATATAAATAAAATCGATTTTTAAAAATAATATTCGATTATGGAGACTGTAACGAATATTCGAATAATCGAATAATCGCTGGCATCCCTACTATGCACACAATAAAACAGTGGAAAAAAACATGTGTTTGACTTTCAATAGTGAATGAAACTTTGTGCCCTTTATTGTGTATTTGTATATATATCCTATATATATGCTAAGGTCCCGCTACTGACACGATAGCAGTCATTTAGTGTGCATATGTGTAATTAAACCCATGATATCAAAATCTCACTCTAGCCAGGTACCCGAAGTTGGCAACCCTGTCTTGGTACGTTTGTTTTTTACCATGATTGACAAGCACTCAGGTCAGCTTTACTTCCTCCTCTGTTCCTCTTCTAATAAATGCAGTCACTATAACCTCTTGAGGAACATGTGGTATAAACCAACCCAGTCTCACGGCATTTTGTGTTCACCAACACGATTTTTAAAAAGCAATGTATTTCTACTGCCTGCACGTCTTTTTCTCCGGTCGGGTCGAGGAAGACCGGAAGCTGTGTGATTCATAAAAACATGTTCTTACTCAATATCAAGCCACAGTTATTGCTTTTATTTTAAATCGTATAATTTCGGACTTTTGTTGCCGTCTGTGAGGAAAATAAATGGAGCTCAGAGCCTCAGGATACTGAAATCTGAATTTTTTTAATCTTTTTTATTTTAATTTATTATTCTTTTCAAAATAACACACTGTTATTTACTCACCAATAACACTCAATTATCCTTGCTTTTAGTTATTGGTTTAATTCCATAATCTCGGGCTTTTTTGGCGTCCGTCAGGAACTGAATTTCAAAATTAAAATAACCGGAAACAGACGTCGGCATTTCGAGCGATTACCCAAGATCCTCAGCTATGGTTTTAAGCTCGTTTATTGGATGTTTTAGCCGCAATGCATGCTGGGATTTGGTGTTTATATGATATGAAATCCAGAAAACATTTTAAAAGAATAAAATAATACTTAATTCCGAGTGTTCTTGCTTTTCTCTTTGAAAGTCATCACATAACGGCATTGTAATACACGGTTCGGCTGCATTGTATATTACAGATCTGCCGTAGTTCTTTATTTATAGAGCCCTGATGAGAAGACCTTTGGAAAAACTGAGAAAATGCCGCCGAAACTGAATACTTGACGTGGATCATAAATATATTCAACAATTAAACAACATCTTCAATTTCTCTTCACACAATACGTCTCCTTGCAGTATCAAAACTAATTCGGCTGACTTTTACATTTGATCTAATTCACAGATAGGTTATATTTACACCATAATGGTGCACAGCTGATATAAAAGGACTGTAGTTTTTAAAGATATTACTGATTTTCTTTGAATGTAAAAATGTAAATACTGAGTCTGAAATAGTATAGCAATATGCTGTAAAATTATGTGAAAGCATGAATAAAACGTGTCCTACACTAATAATACAAAGTTATTATGGCTGTGTGTACCTTGTGTGCACCGCCTAGTGGTTAAAGCACGTTATTGAATTATTGTTTTTATGTGTTATAATATAACACATAAAAACAATAATGTACTCTTAATATTTTTTTCATCAAATATTATTTGAATATTTGAATACAAATATGAAGAGTACATACTTTCATAGGGGGAAAGTAGAAGGTCTGTGATAGAAATATAGAATATAAAAAATCAAGAAGATACTATAAGTGATCTCTACAATAAAACAGTTTAGTGCAGGATGTACACAGATATTAATAGGAGGAGGTGCAAAACAGAAAAACGAATTAACCTTTATTTAAACATTAAATAACAGATTAAGGTCTTCTTTTAAATAAGAAAAAAACTTTGGGGGTATCTATCTACAGATAAATATTAAGCCTGACAAAGTACTTAATGTCTAATATATTGCTTTCCTGCAATGTTAACTATGTTGAAGCACTTATTTTAACTGATATTATACATATGAATTATACTCTTATGTATGTAGATAGAATAAGAAATGTGCAGAATATGACAGTTTAATGGTGGAGGTACACACATATTGATGGATGTCTTGTAATGCACTGTTGAGGAACCTGTGACCCAAGTGTTTCATTCATTGCATAACTACTCCGTAGTTGTGTATATGATATGTCAATAAACCTTTGAAAATCTTGAAAAGGATGTGCAAAATAGCCATAATATACAGTCTTTAATTAACTATTAGTAGAGAATAACGAGTAATGAATATACTTTATTACTCGTTTCCATTCATGTCAATTGCAGATACATGTTTAGTCTTCTCAAGCACAAACTATCAAATATCTCTCCTGATTGTTGGCACTTGACAATCACCTTACCTGAATTTTACTCAGGTCACGTGTAACTAAAGTCTGATTTAAGGGTTGTTTATATTTCACATAATTAATCAGAATCTGCAAAGTAACTCAAATAAATGCAGTGGAGTAAAAATACCAGATTAACCTCTGAATTGTTGTGGAGTAGAATTACAAAGTAACAATGAGCTGTCATGTGGGTATATATTAATGCTGCGCATTATGGACACAAGCGATTTTCACCCATTTATTAATTATATGTTTTACATTTGATAAGAACCAGCACCTTACGGTGGTAGAGAGGTTTGTGTGCCCTGATGAACCTGGGGGCTGTGTTGTCTGGAACCTTGTGTTCCTGGTAGGGTCTCCCATGGCAAATTGGTCTCAGGCAAGGGGCCAGACTAAGATTGGTTCAAAAGACCTCATGAAAGACGACACAGGAAGTGAGGATACCCGGCCCGGAGGAAGCCCGGGGTCCCCTTCTGGAGCCAGGCCCAGAAGGAGGACTCGTCGGCGAGCGTCTGGTGGCCGGGCTTGCCACGGAGCCCGGCCGGGCCCAGCCCGAAAAGGCAACGTGGGCAACACCTCCGCTTCTCCGTCCCGCGGGCCCACCACCTACGGGAAACATCGATGGGGTCGGGTGCGCTGCCAGAAGGGTGGCAGTGAAAGCGGAGGGTCTCGACGGACCAGACCCGGGCGGCAGAAGCTGGCTTTGGGGACGTGGAACGTCACTTCTCTGGGGGGGAAGGAGCCGGAGCTTGTGCGGGAGGTGGAGCGGTACCAGTTGGATCTGGTTGGGCTCACCTCTACGCACAGCGTCGGCTCTGGAACCTTACTTCTGGATAGGGGTTGGACTCTATTCTTCTCCGGAGTTGCTCAAGGTGTGAGGCGCCGGGCGGGTGTGGGGATACTCACAAGTCCCCGGTTAGGTGCTTCGTTGTTGGAGTTTACCCCAGTGGACGAGAGGGTCGCCTCCCTACGCCTGCGGGTTATGGGGGGGAAAACTCTGACTGTTGTGTGTGCTTATGCACCCAACAGCAGTTCAGAGTATTCGGCCTTCTTGGAGACCCTGGAAAGAGTCCTGTATGGGGCTCCTGAAGGGGACTCCTTAGTCTTGCTGGGAGACTTCAACGCACATGTGGGCAATGATGGAGACACTTGGAGGGGCGTGATTGGGAGGAACGGCCCCCCTGATCTGAACCGGAGTGGTGGTTTGTTACTGGACTTCTGTGCTAGTCATGGATTGGCCATAACAAACACCATGTTCGAACATAAGGATGCTCATAAGTGTACGTGGTACCAGAGCACCCTAGGCAGAAGGTCCATGATCGATTTCGATATCGTATCATCGGACCTGAGGCCGTATGTTTTGGACACTCGGGTAAAGAGAGGGGCGGAGTTGTCAACTGATCACCATCTGGTGGTGAGTTGGGTCGAGTGGCGGGGGAAGCCTCTGGATAGACCTGGTAAGCCCAAACGTGTAGTTCGGGTGAACTGGGAACGTCTGGAGGAGGCCCAAGTTCAGGAGGCCTCTATTGCCGAAGCCGCGGCGGGGAGCTGTGGTCTCAAGGTCCTAGGTGCCTCAAGGGGCGGTAACCCTCGAACCTCCTGGTGGACACCGGTGGTCAGGGAAGCCGTCCGACTGAAGAAGGAGGCCTTCAGGGATTTGTTATCCCAAGGGACTCCCGAGGCAGTTGCAAGGTACCGACAGGCCCGAAGGGCAGCAGCCTCATCCGTGGCCGAGGCAAAGCAGCGGGTGTGGGAGAAGTTCGGAGAAGACATGGAGAAGGACTTTCGGGCGGCACCAAAGTTGTTCTGGAAAACTGTCCGACACCTCAGGAGGGGGAAGCAGGGAACCATCCAAGCTGTGTACAGTAAGGATGGGACGTTGTTGACCTCAACTGATGGAGTGTTGGGGCGTTGGAAGGAACACTTTGAGGAACTCCTGAACCCGACAACTCCGCCCTCTATGTTAGAGGCAGAGCTGGAGTATGACGGGGGATCAACGCCAATCTCCCGGGGGGAGGTCACTGGGGTCGTCAAACAACTCCACAGTGGCAAAGCCCCGGGGGTGGATGAGATCCGCCCGGAAATGCTGAAGGCTCTGGGTGTTGAGGGACTGTCATGGTTGACACGTCTCATCAACGTTGCGTGGAAGTCGGAAACGGTACCGAAGGAGTGGCAGACCGGGGTGGTGGTCCCCCTTTTCAAAAAGGGGGATCAGAGGGTGTGTGCCAATTACAGAGGCATCACACTACTCAGCCTCCCCGGGAAAGTTTACTCCAAGGTACTCGAAAGGAGGGTCAGGCCGATTGTCGAACCTCAGATTGAGGAGGAACAATGCGGATTCCGTCCTGGTCGTGGAACGACGGATCAGCTTTTTACTCTCGCAAGGATCCTGGAGGGGGCCTGGGAGTACGCTTATCCGGTCTACATGTGTTTTGTAGACTTGGAGAAGGCGTATGACCGGGTTCCCAGGGAGTTACTGTGGGAGGTGCTGCGGGAGTATGGGGTGAGGGGGTCTCTACTCAGGGCCATCCAATCTCTGTACTCCCAAAGCGAGAGCTGTGTCCGGGTACTCGGCAGTAAGTCGGACCCATTTCCGGTGAAGGTTGGCCTCCGCCAGGGCTGCGCTTTGTCACCAATCCTGTTTGTAATATACATGGATCGGATTTCGAGGCGTAGTCGTGGGGGGGGGGTCTGCAGTTCGGTGGACTAAGGATTGCACCACTGCTTTTTGCAGATGATGTGGTTCTGATGGCTTCATCGGTCTGCGACCTTCAGCACTCACTGGATCGGTTCGCAACCGAGTGTGAAGCGGCTGGGATGAGGATCAGCACCTCCAAATCTGAGGCCATGGTTCTCAGCAGGAAACCGATGGACTCTCCACTCCAAGTAGGGAATGAGTCCTTACCCCAAGTGAAGGAGTTCAAGTATCTCGGGGTCTTGTTCTCGAGTGAGGGATCAATGGAGCGTGAGATGGGCCGGAGAATCGGAGCAGCGGGAGCGGTATTGCAGTCGCTTTACCGCACCGTTGTGACGAAAAGGGAGCTGAGCCAGAAGGCAAAGCTCTCTGTCTACCGGGCCATTTTCGTTCCTACCCTCACCTATGGTCATGAAGGATGGGTCATGACCGAAAGAACGAGATCGCGGATACAAGCGGCCGAGATGGGTTTCCTCCGCCGGGTGGCTGGTGTCTCCCTTAGAGATAAGGTGAGAAGTTCGGTCATCAGGGAGGGACTCGGAGTTGAGCCGCTCCTCCTTCGCGTCGAAAGAAGCCAGTTGAGGTGGTTCGGGCACCTAGTTAGGATGCCACCTGGGCGCCTCCCTAGGGAGGTGTTCCAGGCACGTCCAGCTGGGAAGAGACCAAGGGGTAGACCTAGGACCAGGTGGAGGGATTATATCTCTTCGCTGGCCTGGGAGCGCCTTGGGATCCCCCAGTCAGAGCTGGTTGATGTCGCCAGGGAAAAGAAAGTTTGGGGCTCTCTGCTGGAACTGCTACCCCCGCGACCCGACCACGGATAAGCGGGAGAAGATGGATGGATGGATGGATGGATGGATGGACATTTGATAACACCAATGTGTTTAATACTGGCAACTTCTAATTGTGAGAAAAACGAAAACGTTCACTAGAGACGTCCAATTGAACATTTTGCGAAACACAATAGCCAGCATGTGTAGTTCTGGGGGGGCGTTCGATTCCAGTTTTGGATAGTCTGGCGTGGTTTCGTTCCATTTCACACAGCTGTTTGACGCTCTGCGTAACCTTACGGGGACTGTAGTCCTAAACTATAGCTGGGGATTATGGGTAGTGTAGTGTCTTCGGCCATCCTAAACTCAGAAATGTTGACAATCACAATGATGCTCGAAATGTCCCTTATAGGCCTACGTCTGTTTCCGGTTATTTTTATTTTGAAATTCAGTTCCTGACGGACGCCAAAAAAGCCAGAGATTATGGAATTAAACCAATAAATAAAAGCAAGGATAATTGTGTGTTATTGGTGAGTAAATAACAGTGTGTTATTTTGAAAAGAATAACAAATTAGAAGGAAAAAAATATTTAAAAATACAGATTTCAGTATCCTGAGGCTCTGAGCCCCATTTATTTTCCTCACAGACGGCAACAAAAGTCCGAAATTATACGATTTAAAATAAAAGCAACAATTGTGGCTTGATATTGAGTAAAAACATGTTTTTATGAACCACACAGCTTCCGGTCTTCCACGACCCGACCGGAGAAAAAGACGTGCTGCAGCCTGCAGGCACGAAACACGTTACCAGTAGAAATACATTGCTTTTAAAATCGTGCTGTGCAACACGAATTTTTTTTATTGAAAATGGGATCTTACTAAGAGAGAACAATTCAATATTTAAATGATAAAATTACATTTTTTGGGTATCCTTCTGTTGAACTGTCTGTTTAAAATTAATTGAAGCATCAGACTAAAGAGGCTTTTGAAAATAATATTATATTTTGATTTAGGTCAAAATATAATATTTGTAAACCTGAAGAGTCAGTGCCAGTGCCTCACCAGCCATGAACCTCACTGCAGAAGCTTATATATAGACATCTAAGTTTTCGTGTGTGAAATTAGAAGGAAAACAATATTTAAAAATACAGATTTCTGTATTCTGAGGCTCTGAGCCCCATTTATTGTCTGAGCCCCATTTATTTTCCTCACAGACGGCAACAAAAGTCCGAAATGATACGATAAGCAATAATTGTGGCTTGATATTGAGTAAGAACATGTTTTTATGAACCACACAGCTTCCGGTCTCCCACGACCCGACCGGAGAAAAAGTCGTGCTGCAGGCAGTAGAAATACATTGCTTTTAAAATCGTGCTGTGCAACACGAAAAAAAGGGGCAAATCGTGTTGGTGAACACGAATCAATAGATTAAAAATCGTGTTGGTGAACACGAAATGCCGTGAGACTGGGTTGCATAAACAGGACAGTCAGTTAGCATGCTAATTTCAGTAGATTTCTTTGAGACTCAATGCATAGATATCACGCATTACGTTGTTCTCTTTCTTTTTGTAAATGTTTTTAAAATAAATTCTGGTCATACATCACACCCAGTTTTGATTAATTTTGAAATAAAGCAGTAGACTTACTGTAAAGGACGTGCCTACATATACAAATTGTAAATACGTTGTAAAGTACAGGTGTGAAGTATTTTTGTACAAAGAATGGCTTTTAACATTTTATTTTATGTTTCTGTATTGACCTGAGTAACATGATTACTTAATGCTTTGGAAATGTTTCTTTTATAGAGCTTTTTAGCCACATATTCTGGATAATAAAGCCCCCCTCCACTAAAAATACAGGTTTTAGTCATTGCTATTATATTATATAAATATAGTTTAATAAAAGTTAATAGTAAAAGTTTTTATATTTCACCAAATATTTTAATGGTAAAATAAATGTTGTTGATCTACTGGCCAACATTTTTGAATTATTAAGAGTAATGTGTAATCTGTGGCAATGTATGCAGAATCCCTACAGAGGGCAGTGTTGTTTTAAATAAAAAACTACATTTAACTGTATATGGTGGTGACTATTTTTGCATGCTTACTTGCTTATTTTGGCATAAACTAACACATGACAAACAATTATGACACATTTATTTTTGAACTTTTTGAATTTGTATCTGGTCTCAATCCATATAGTACAGTATTGACAACTGGAGTGTATGATATATAAATCTTATCACAAAATGGCACAATATCAGGCCTATACATGTTATAGTGTTTATTTATATTACAAGGCGTATATACTGTCATAGAAACATACTATTAAGATATATTTGTACAAAAAAAGTGCATAGAGAGGTGGGCCTACGATATATTCTAGCCCTGCTACAGTACCTATACTTGTCCTATTAAAATGTATTGCATTTCTAGAGAAATCACCTAATTTATAGATATACAACCAAGACTATTCATCTATGGGTGATAACACAAATCAAAAGTGTCTTTTCAGTCATCTCTTCAATTCTGTCCCACTTATCCATGGTAAAATAAAGGCCCTTTTTTTAGTAGCCATCATCATACTCATTCTGGGCCTGCTGCCGGGCCAACATGGCCTGAATGAGCGCGCTGGAGCCTGCGGGTGCTGGGTTTTGTGGGGGTGCCGGGACCCACTGAGGCCTATCCTCTTTCTCTGCCCTCTGCCTGGCTTGCATGACTTGCATCATAACACTTGACACAGAAGAAGTTGGATCACTTGCATCATCAGTTCCTTCCACTTGCGCTCTTTGTCTGGCTTGCATCGCCTGTGTGACAGCGCTGGATGTGTTTGTGGGGCTTTCGTAATAACCTGCGCTATAGTGTTCATTCCTTTCTTGACCCTCTGCCCTCTGCCGGGCCTGCATGGCCTGAATAAGAGCACTAGAGAAGGAGGAGATGTCGGAGGGAACTGGAACTCCGCCAGTGCTGAGTCTCTCCTCTTCCTCCTTCTCGAGCTGCTGGCGAGCGAGTAACGCCTGAACCATGGCGTTTGAGGTGGACTGACCGCCTGAGGAGTGGTCATCTGGCCTCCGTTTGGAGTGCTGAAAGATGTGAAAAAATATGCAGAGAAATTAATAGCAAATCTCCGGCTGAAAGGTGAGAGTTTGGCATCAAAGAATCCTTACAACACACCTTTTTCGGATTCTTCTGTTTTGATCTTTTATCAGGGTGAGATTTTTGGAGATTTTGGAGTCTCTCTAACAAGAAGGACTTGTCTTTCCCTTCCTGATTTGAGAAAAAGACAGAGTTAAGGGATGAATTATGTACAGCCAAGCAATAAATGAAGGAATCGGTACCAAAAAGAAGGAAAAATATCAAAAAGTGAACACTCACATCAACAATCTGTTGTCTCAGTACACGAATACGGAGCTTGCGGCCCCGAGTGACTTGCCAGAAGATGTATATGATGACCCTGAAAGCATGATAATATGACATAACATTATGCAAACACTGTTCCAGTCTGTAACAGTCTATGTTTAAAT
Organism: Pseudochaenichthys georgianus; assembly: GCF_902827115.2. Lineage (NCBI taxonomy): Eukaryota > Metazoa > Chordata > Actinopteri > Perciformes > Channichthyidae > Pseudochaenichthys > Pseudochaenichthys georgianus. Next base: position 15,750,741 of record NC_047503.1, on the reverse strand, counting down.
AGTCAAATAAATCAACCGCAGAATGGTGACTGGTATGATGCAGTTGCTAAATGTAACACCCTGCTTATACTCTACAAAGAAAGTGTATTAAGATTACTATTAACAAAACATTAAGCACATGGATTTGGTTTATGTCCTATTGATACATATAACATTACAGCCACATTTGATATTAGAGAGAGTGAACATGGTAATAATTACAACTACTAAACAGCAAAGTTAGTAAACCAGAGCCGGCCAGCTAACCAATCAGAGACAGAGCAGACTGGGCTCTGGTTTCAGACAGAGGGTGAAAAGCGGTGCTGCAGCACAGGCAGTATGAGAAAAATAAAGATGTTTTTTAACATTAAAGCATGGAGACATGTCACAGTAGAAGCACAAAATACAAATATGAACCTGGCATAATAGGACCCCTTTAAGGACATGATTTTCATGATTTTTTCTCTCTTGTTTTTTAATTTATATTTTATGCATCATCTCATGTAATGTGACACACACCACATACGCAACATGGCACCTGCACAATCAACTTACATGATGATGAGTGAGATAAGAAAGTAGAAGATTTCACTCCTGATGACATTTTGGTAGATCCAAACCACCCAGTGAGAACTAGAGGTCTCCTTCAGGTGAACCATCCAAACTTCGACCACATTGTAGGTGCTGTTGAGTCCCCGGAAAGGACCACAATGCTCTGAGGGGGTCAGACTACAGAGCAAGACAAGGTAGACAAAACCAATCAACACTTTTAGGGGGGTTTGTGTACCACGGCTATGTTATTGTTTTGTTATCATGTTGTTGTTGTTGTTGTTGTTGTTGTTGTTGTACAATGATATTCTTTGGCCCTTTCTCATTTCATCAAATCCCCCTCCTCGACTCCTCGACTCCTCCGGCAGTGACCCGGAAATGAATTTCAGCGCGCCATGTTGAAGGACATCTCATTTCTCTAAATGCACTTCGAGGACCGAGGATCGAGCGTCGAGGAGGCTCTCTGGAGGAGCTATAACCGAGGATACACTGATGGGTCCTCCACGGTCCTCCACGGCTGCTTCGTGGATGCATTTCCGGCAACAGAGATGTTTCAAAGACTCGTGACGCACGGCCGGACTTATCTCAGCCAATGACAGCTCTGCATGCATCCCCTGGATATTATTTTATTAACTGCTTTCATCGCGACGCGATGTTTACAGTGAGAACAGCTGTGAGGTCCGTGCAGAAAGCAGAGCAGTGTGTATAATATATATCACTCAGTAGAACAGGCCTACTCTTTTTGCTTTAGTTTAGTAGATATCTACAAACAAAGAGTCGATATTTTTCTACAACCATTTAGTGCTTCACAATCAAATACACCACGGCTGTAGCCTGTTTTAGGAGCTGTATATGCGTGTGTGTGGTGTAGGTGTGTGTGGTACAGTGTGTGCGTCGATGCAGCAGACAGACAGGTGTCAGTTGGTTTGGTGTCCTCTGCTTACTTGTAATACTTGTAAATAAAACTTTTGGCCCGTAATTTATTTCCCACATTGTAGCGACCAGAGAGGGCGGGGGGGATATATCCAGTCTCTGATAGTGTTACGTTATTATGAGAGTGCTCTGCTTGATTCTGAAATTGTATATATTTATATAAATAGATACATATATATATATATGTGTGTGTGTGTCCGCATCTGTAGCCATTATTGTCTCATTATACCGCACTGTGAATGAATCAAAGTAAATATATAAGTCATCATGAACACATCTGTCCATCAGACAGAGGGCTGCTGCCTCCTGTCATCATTAATGGACGTCTCTTTAAAATGACCACTGAGGAGAGGAGTTCTCATTTCTCTAACCGCCTGCTGCTTCCCCTCCTCTCTCCTCGGTTCCCCTCCTCGGCTCCTCCGCTCGCATCTCCTGTGGGCGGGACTAAGTATCGAGGATAGGAGTCGAGGAGGGGAGTCGAGGAGGGGAGTTCGAGAAATGAGAAAGGGCCTTTGACTCCAGGCTGAAGGTCATGTCCTCGTACCTCCAGGCGGTGAACGCAACCATAGAGACGGCTCCCACGAAGAAAGGGAAGAAGAGCAGGGCGATGAAGATGGTTTGCATCTGAGCAGCTCTGCCTGACCGCCTCGGAGGCTGGCAGTTCTGGGTCAGGCTGACCTGGGGAAGTGGTAACAAAACACTCATACACATGAACAAATACATGACACACAAAAACACTTTTTCCATCATTATTATTGCACTACCACAATGATGTTTTTTAAATTTACGAAACCAGCCTCCACATCATATCTGTTTCACTCCATAATAGAGAACATGAAGAACTCATCAGAGCTTTGAATAGTATTACTTCAAAGGTCATTCAGCATGTTCATGAAACATTCAAGAACACCAGATCCATCCTGAGTCAAATTACCAATCGTTCTGAATTAAATTACTCTGACATTGACACCAACTTGTTTACTTCACATATCCCAATACCTAAGTCCTTTCCAAAACACAAAATAAAGCATGCTGTCAGTGTGATGAAAGGATTTGAATCAAATATTGAACCAGCTGCACAAATAGCGTAACGTGAGCGCAAAACATTAAAAAGAGCAACTAGGACAGCGATGGCCTTGTATCTCCCTGTGGCTGTTTGTCATCATAGCAGTTTAGTTTACAATCACCAAGGCTATTAATTAAGTGTCATTTACCTTCTTTAAGTAAAACAAAATGAAAAATTTGAGGATCTGGATGGCAGGCAGCAGAGGAGAAAAGTAAATACCAATCCTATGGGGGGGAAATTCACAGTTAGCTAACTATGCATAGTAAATGAGCATTGACACCAGGAGAGAAACACAAATCTTGACTTTAAATTCATTGAGTTGTTAGGTGGTAAGCAGAGATATGGACTTTGTGAATCAAAAATTAGACTTCATATCGACTCGACAAAAATCAAGACTTGTAACTTGACTTTGATTTCAACACCACATCTGACTTAATTTTGGACTTTTGACTCTAGAATACTATTAAAGGTGGGGTAGGTAAGTTTGAGAAACCGGCTCGAGATACACTCTTTGTTATATTCCACGGAATCAGGGCCGGCCCTGACCAACTTGCTGCCCTAGGCAAGATTTTAGCTGGCGCCCCCCCCCCCCCCCCCCCCAAAATGCAGACACATTTACATTACATTGCATTTAGCTGACGCTTTTATCCAAAGCGACTTACAATAAGTGCGTTCGACCAACAAAATACAAACTTGAAGAAAACAGAATCATATAAGTACATCAGGCTTCATAGAGCAAAAACATTTCAAGTGCTACTCAACTGGCTTTAGATAAGCCAGCCCTTTATTAGTATATAAGTGCGTTGTTAATAGTTCTATTGCTCGAAGTGGAGTCGAAAGAGATGAGTTTTCAGTCTGCGCCGGAAGGTGTGTAAGCTATCTGCTGTCCTGATGTCAATGGGGAGCTCATTCCACCATTTTGGAGCCAGGATAGCAAACCCACGTGTTTTTGCTGATGGGAACTTGGGTCCCCTTCGCAGCGATGGTGCAGCGAGCCGTTTGGTTGATGCAGGCTGAGCGGAGTGCACGTGCTGGGGTGTACGGTTTAACCATGTCCTGGATGTAGGAAGGGCCAGATCCATTCGCAGCATGGTACACAAGACACTCACTACGAGTCGCGCATGCACGGTTGTGGCATGACCACCAAAACAGAAAGATATGGACACAAGATGTGTGCAAATGTATTTAGTTTCCTATCTATTTGAACATGATTTATCATTTAAGTGGGGGGGGGGGCTAACCTCCTCTAGGGGGGTCCGGGGGGCATGCTCCCCCAGGATTTTTATTTAATATTGAAGTTAAAAGCATCAATCTGGTGCACTTTGAGAGCAACATTCAGAGATCTATGGATACATCTCTCAACACCAGGGGCGGTTCTAGGGGGGGGGGGGGGCCTAACACTGACTTTGGACACCCCCGTGGCCCCGAGGTTTATGATTAAACGATTTATTGGCTGACGGAATAGGCGTAACTAACGATATTTGTCATTCTAGTCGGACCCATTAGAGCAGGGGTCTCCAACACGTCGATCGCGAGCTACTGGTATCTCGCAAGCCCTCTATAGCCCCCACTTTACAAATATGTTTTTTGTTTTTTTTAACGCAAGCCGTCATCGCCACGGAGGAGCACACAGCCTCTGTGAACCAGCGAGAGAGAGAGAGAGAGAGAGAGAGAGAGAGAGAGAGAGAGAGAGAGAGAGAGAGAGAGAGAGAGAGAGAGAGCTAGAGAGAGCAAACCTTTATCTATTTAATATAGTTGTAAAAAATAAAGTAAGAAATCATTCCAATGTGTACTATAGGACAGTAACAAACAAAAAAGTTTAAAAGGGGAGTGATTAGTAAAATATGCATAAATAAAAATAAAGAATGCTAACTAGGTAAAATAAGATAAGAATAAACTAGTTTAAATTATTTGTTATTGGTTGTGATCATATTCTAAAAGTGTTTGGATCATTGAAAAGTATACAGCTCCCTTTCATATGAGTGTTGAGAGCTGTATCCATAAATTCATTTTGTGCTCCAAGTGCACCAGATTGATGCATTTAAATTCAACATTTAAAAAAAAATCTTGTAGTAAACACTGACCCAAACAGCACACAAAGGTATTAAGCATATAATAATAGTGTAATGAAACAAATACCAATAACTGTATTGCATTGTTTTCTTACGCGCAATTACTTCATACTGTCTTTCTCTTTTTCGTCCTCCATTTATTGTGCCCCCCTCAGAAAATAACTGGCCCCAGCCTGGCCCCCCCAGTCAAATTGGTCTAGAACCGCCACTGCTCAACAGCCATATGAAACAGAACTGTAAGCAGATTTTCTCTTTCTCTATGGATATTTTACAAATCACTCTCCTTTCAAACTGTATTCTTGTTTATTAATAACTACATTTTTGTACTGTCATATAGTATTTTATACCTGTTTTTCATCTGTTCTCTTATTTTTTTATAACTATAATGATCATATAAAGGTGTGCCTTTACCTCACTGAGCTGAGGTTATCAGAGCCTCTCAGTCTTTCAGGAGAGAGCTCTCTAAAGCTCCCCCCCTGCGGCCGCAGCACACAGAAGCTGTATACGTTTTTTGGGAGTTTGATTTATTTTAAATTAACACGAATACAAAATGAAAACCTATAATTGCACACTAAAACCATTATTTAAAAAAAAAAAACAATTTCACATAAACCTCTGGTTTTTACTGAGGCTGGGGCAGTTCAACTTGATTTTGGGGGGGGGTGCCATAGTTTATTGGCGCTGTACGCAATATAGGCGTAGTTCTGTTAGTTTAAGATAATAAGATGTACTTTGTTGATCCAAAATCGGGAAATTGTGTTGTTATGAAATGTCCGCCCCCGTTGGGTTAATGCGCCCTTAGAATTCGCCTATACTGCCTATGCCAAGGGCCGGCCCTGCACGGAATGCTCTTAACATCCCGATAGCAATGAAAATCTTAAGTACTTCGACAAAAAATCCATTAAAATATGTCATCTGTGGAAGCCGTAGTACTGTAAAAAGCACAATCAATCATTTTAGCCGGCCGGCTAAAGTAACTGGATGGCCTACCTGCCTGTCAGCCTTCCATCTGTGCACAAACTTATCTCGTGCCCTCATTGGTCAGGTGCGCGTTCGTGTGTGTTGGAGGAAGGGCTCTGTAAGGAAGTAGCAGATTTCTTCCGGCTGTGTATTTTCAAATTCTAGCGCACTCGAGCTGGTTTCTCCAAAATTACCTACCCCACCTTTAATTTAGGTTGAGCAAATAAATACACATTTTAAATGCATTCACAAACTTTGTATATTTCATATATTATTACTCTCTTAATAAAGTACAACTGGGAAAGTACAAATTGTGTTTAGGACTCAGGACTTCAGTGCAAAGACTTGAAGACTTGACTTGGTCCCGACTCTGGTATTGGTAAGTGTTGAATGTATTGCTCTTACCAGGCCAGAGTCTGTGCGTAGATCAGTTCAAGGACATTTCTGGCTACGTCAAACTCTGGAACCCCCAGATGTGGAAGTAATCTGGTCCCAATCACACTGTTGAGGAGAAATTAGACATATGATTTACATGTGAGGTTAACCAACCCCATGTATTTGATTGTGAAGAACACAAACAAACAGAAAGCCACTCACTTGCTAAGAAACTCTCCAAAGAAGGATCCCAACATTAGAAAAAGGAAATCAACAATGACCAGTCGGTACAAAGCCTGTCCTACCATGGACTCCCAACACTGTGGAAAAACATTAGGTTCATGAATGACTGTCTTTAGAGATGGAAACTGATATAACACATTTTTGGGTTAAACCCTGTCAAACATACCGAAAACTTTACAGCCACCACATTCATCCAGTTATAACACAAGACAGTCAGAATGGACATCTTGAGTAACACATTTCTGTAAGTGGGAAAAGAGAAACAAATATTTTATTCAAGATTGATGCTTGAACATTTTGGGAATTATGCTAATGTACTTTCTTGCCGAGAAAGATTGATACAACTGTGCCATGCATACGGTAAATATGAAGCTGGAGTCAGCGGCCAGTAAGCTTATTTTAGCTTATTAGCTTAGCTAAGCATAAGAACTGAAAAAAAAACAACAAGCTTTGGTTCTCCCCCTATATATTCTTTATACTAAGCTAAGCTAATCAACTGCTGACTCCATCTTTGCATTGAACGGATAAATATGTCATGAGTGGTATCATTCTTCACGTCTAATTCTGGGCAAGAATGCAAAAAAGTGTATTCCGCAACAATTCTTTCTACTACTACTTACAATTCTCAATTGTATGCACTTTAAATTCATTTGTCTCTGCTGTCTGACCTGACTACCAGTGCGTAGATCTGTTTGCGCTGGCTGGAGTAGTGCTCAAACTTGTTGAAGAGGGAGTAGAAGAGCGGGACGACCAGGTTCATCAGAGACACCACAAAGGGAACCAGCAGAGTCTCTGCCTCCTGCAGCAGAGACCAGTTGGCAGAATCTGTTGCCCGCTATAAAGATAACAGATGGATAAGGGGTTAGATCAGCTCAACATATTGCTAGACGGACAACACTGTGTGCAAAGAAATGAATCAAACCCTGCACTGCCAGTAAATGACTCGACATATAACTGTCAGTAAGTTGCAATCTTATGACGCATGCTGATACTGAATTTAAAGAACAATTGCTTTATTACCATGCCATAAAGTACGATGATACGTATTTTCTCAGAGCATGCAAACAAAGGGATCAGTAAGAATATTTGTCTGTTAATACTGGTTTAATGGAACAATAAGACTCGTACAGACGAAGAAACCTCTATGTATCAAACAAAACAAATCAAACAAAGAACACTTATTCCAATTTAACAATAAAACTTAGTTTCAGTTTAGTTTTGTGTACCTGCTGTTCGAATTGGCAGAGATAATAGATGCTAGCTCCAGAGCCGACAGCCAGGCTAGTGGAGAGCAGCCAGGCACCCAGATAAACCCCAAAGTGCTTCAGACTTTCAGAGAGGCTTAGGCGCTCCCTCTGGGCATTCTCTGACATGGACTCCTGAAAAAATTACGAGGTGCATGTTGTGTTTTAAAACAGGAATTAACCTTTGAGATAACTAAGGGTCTGAAGTTTGATGAGCGCTTATTGTGAAAAAAATCTTTAAAAGCTTAGATTAGTTAATATATTTAACATGGCATTGAGAGCTGCTCCTACTTGATATATTTTAACACAGTAATAGTCACCTTGAGTTGCACTCGTAGATTGTTTTTGCGCTGTCTCACTGCCTTATCGTTGGTAATATTAAAGTCCCAGCTGCACAGAAGCTGCCATGCACTGTTTGAAGCAGGGTCTGCTAGCACATAGTTTGTCTTGAATGAGCTGGCCATGCTGCGTGACGAAAATAGACAACGTACATTTTATAGAGTTGAAACTACTTCATGTAATTTAATGGAATTTAAGGAAATGTAAAATGTTCTCTACATTATATAGTTGTATGGACAATTGGACTGACCTGAAGATAAGTGCAATTCCACACAGAACCATGTAGACTGCAATGGTGAAGAAATAAGCCAACTGCATGTTGTACTCCACTAGATGCACCTTGGTTTCATTGCTGTAGCCCCCGTAGTACATGACAGTGTTGTTGAAGTAACCCTGGAGAAACCAAAACACATTTATATTGCATTGGGAAAAATACATATGTATTGAGCATCTTCACATAAGGCCAGACAATGTAGTCAAAAACAGTAGTTTTTTCCTACACTGGTCATGTTACGATGTGTATTTACCTACTTGTCTGTGATTTTTTTCTTAAATGTACCAATATTTAGCATTTAAAGAATATTTTATACAAAGATAATTGTCCAAATGTAAGTAATCAACTAGGGAAGTTAATTGGAACCTGGATTAGTTATTCTTCATAGCCTATTAACCTGTAGTGTCTAATACGTGTCATTTTACAATATATATATATATATCGGTTTTGTGTAACATTTTATTCCTAAAAACATGGCACATTTTCGTTTTATTTATTTTTTATAACCATTGACACTATTTTCTGATTTATGGATTAAGACAAAGAGATATCCAAAGTAACCTCTGTAAAAACCTTTATCTCTAATATGTCAACATAAGGAAACCACACTTTTGAACCTGTCTCTCATCTTTCAGATATCTGTTCCGGGAATTCATGCAAACTAGCACATAATAAATAAGATACTTTGTTGTTTGCATGTTTGCATATTTGATTAACACTATGGGGCTTTGAATTCCATGCCGTCACAGTAACCCATCCTATACAATTAACCATTGTTGTTCTCTACCGTCCACCAGGCGCCTTGGGGGACTTCTTGGAGGAATTAGATCATCTCCTCTCACACATCCCTGAAATCGGCCCTCCCGCTGTACTTCTCGAAGACTTCAACCTCCAGACGGGGGAAGATAGACGAACTAACATCTCTGTTAACCACCTTTGCTTTCTCACTGTCTCCATCCCCACCAACTCATAAAGCTGGCAATGTCCTTGATCTCATATTCTCAAGGAACTGCGCTACTTCTAACCTCTCTGTAAACCCGCTCCACACCTCCGATCACTACTTCATTTCATTCTCTCTACCCCTTTCCAAACATAACAAACTAATCTCTTCGCATCCTGCACTTGTCCGCCGTAACCTCCGTTCCCCCTCTACCTTTGCCTCCTCGGTGCTCTCAGCCCTCCCTTGCTCTGACTCCTTCCAACTCCTGCCTCCAAACTCTGCTGCAGAAACTCTCCTCTCTACTCTCTCTTCCTCTCTGGACTCTCTCTGTCCTCTCACATCTCGGCAGGCTCGTCAGTCCCCTCCTGCTCCCTGGCTAAATGACGCACTGCGTGCTAATAGAACCGTCCTTCGGGCAGCAGAGCGGAAACGGTGGAAATCCAAACACCGCAACGACCTCCTAACATATCAGGCTCTCCTCTCCTCTTTCTCTTCTTCGATCTCTCAGGCAAAAAGCACTTTCTTTCAAGACAAGATCCAATCTTCCTATTCCAATCCTAAAAAACTATTTTCCATCTTCTCCACCCTCTTGGACCCTCCCAAAGCCCCTCCCCCCTCCTCCCTTCTGTCAAGCGACTTTGTTAACTACTTTGAGAAAAAGGTTGACGATATTCGCTCGTCTTTTTCTGACTCACCTTTACTCACCGCTGGATCACCTGACCGACGGTCAACCGGCACACTAACTACTTTTTCCCCTCTCTCACCAAGTGAGGTTCTTACCCTCGTTACCTCTGCCCGCCCTACCACCTGTCCTCTGGACCCTATCCCTTCTAACCTCCTTCAGACTATCGCTCCTGATATTCTACCGTTTCTCACCCATTTCATCAACACTTCTCTAACTTCTGGTCACTTTCCAAACAGTCTCAAGGAGGCAAGAGTAAACCCTCTCCTGAAGAAACCCACTCTCAACCCGTCTGATGTTATAAACTACAGGCCTGTCTCTCTCCTCCAGTTCCTGTCTAAAACACTTGAACGCGCTGTCTTTAAACAACTCTCCTGTTATCTCCATCAGAACAACCTTCTGGATCCGCACCAGTCTGGTTTCAAGGCAGGTCACTCCACAGAAACTGCCCACATTGCTGTCACTGAGGAACTGCACACTGCTAAAGCAGCCTCCCTCTCCTCTGTCATCATCCTGTTGGATGATGACACTGCTGCATTCGACACGGTGAACCATCAGATCCTCCTTCGAACTCTCCAAGAACTTGGAGTATCAGGCTCTGCACTTTCCCTCATCACCTCATACCTCAAAGACCGCACCTACAGGGTTACTTGGAGAGGGTCCGAGTCCGACCCTTGTCAATTAACTACAGGGGTCCCTCAGGGCTCTGTTCTTGGTCCCCTCCTCTTCTCCCTGTACACAAACTCGCTCGGATCTGTCATTAGCCCGCATGGTTTTTCATACCACTGCTACGCTGACGACACCCAACTAATTCTGTCCTTTCCCCGCTCAGAGACCCAGGTCGTCGCACGCATCTCTGCTTGTTTAGCTGACATCTCTCAGTGGATGTCCACTCATCATCTCAAGCTCAACCTTGACAAAACTGAAGTGCTTTTCCTTCCGGGAAAAGATTGTCCCACTCTTGACCTGACCATCAACATCGGCACCTCTGTTGTCTCCCCGACCCAGACTGCAAGGAATCTGGGTGTGATCCTGGATAACAACCTGTCCTTCACTGCAAATATCGCTGCTACAACCCGCTGCTGCAGATACACGCTTTTCAACATCAGGAAGATACGTCCCCAGCTGACCCAGAAAGCGACGCAGGTTCTGGTCCAGGCTCTCGTCATCTCACGCCTAGACTACTGCAACTCCCTCCTGGCTGGTCTACCTGCATGTGCCATCCGACCTCTGCAGCTCATCCAGAATGCAGCGGCTCGTCTGGTCTTCAACCTTCCTACATTTTCCCACACCACTCCGCTCCTCCGCTCCCTCCACTGGCTTCCAGTAACTGCTAGAATTCACTTCAAGACACTGGTACTTGCGTACCATGCTGCGAATGGATCTGGCCCTTCCTACATCCAGGACATGGTTAAACCGTACACCCCAGCGCGTGCACTTCGCTCTGCATTAGCCAAACGACTCGCTGCACCCTTGCTGCGAGGGGGACCCAAGTTCCCATCAGCAAAAACACGTGGGTTTGCTATCCTGGCTCCTAAATGGTGGAATGAGCTCCCCATTGACATCAGGACGGCAGAAAGCTTACACACCTTCCGGCGCAGACTGAAAACTCATCTCTTTCGACTCCACTTCGAGCGATAGAATGACTAACAAAGAACTGCTAACAGAGCACTTATATACTAATAAAGGACTGGCTTATCTAAAGCCAGTTGAGTAGCACTTGAAATGATTGGCTCTATGAAACCTGATGTACTTATATGATTCTGTTTTCCTCATGGTTGTGTCTTCCTGGTCGAATGTACTTATTGTAAGTCGCTTTGGATAAAAGCGTCAGCTAAATGCAATGTAATGTAATGTAATGTTTGATTAAGCTGTGGGGTTATATATCATTGTGGGGTCATATGTAACGTTACACATAATAATTTCATGTGAACATAACATTTTTTGATTTAGTAAAAAAATATTGAAACTTTTTAGGGACCATTTGGATAGTTGTGGCTTTACAGGTATGTGTTGTGGTGGGAGCCTCCACTTACTGCTCCAGTCAGTATCTCCAGTCCTCTGAAGCTCACATTTGGAGATATGTTGGGCCAGGGGCTGTAAACAAGCTGCGGGATGGTAATAAAGCCAAAGTTCACCAGGAAGGAGAAAATGTTGAACATGAGCAGCCACTTGAGGAACATGAAGTAGGAGAGCACGCTGGTGCCAAACGTGCCACCGATCTCTTTCATGATGCCCTGCCACAGCTCCAAGGTCTGCCTGGCCGATCTTATACCATATCCGCACCTGCGGAAAGACTGTGTAGCATACACACATAGGTGATGAATCAGATGGTTTAGTTGTTTAAGTAAGGCGTTTCAGCATGTTGTTTACTTACCAGTGACATGTTCTCAGAGCAGTCTGCAAAACATGTGAACTGGCGAGATTTCTTGGCAGACTTGAATGCCAGCACTTGGCTCCTGTTGAAGATATGTAGAATATAGTTAGAAGTAGAAGTAATTTTTTTAACCTACTTTATAAAACTTTATTAAAACATTTCTTAAAGTAATAAAAAGGAAACATGATTTAGGGCTTTCTACATTAGCAGTGCAGGTTAATCATAAGCTAGATAACAACATTGTAAAGTCTGTACATTTAGTGTGATGTTTTATTTGTAATAATCTGATCCTTATAGTTCTCTTCTGTAGCATGAACATTTTATACGTATATTATTTGTGTTTTTTTCAACATAATCAATCCATAATCTTGCACAGAAAGGTATTATCATACTTTAAATGTTTACTCATTATTTATCATACATTTTATTTATTATTGATAAGCGGATTACGAAGTATCATAAATCTAGTTAATTTGTTACAATAATGACATTAGTGCCTTGACAATCTATATTTCCTGATGAGCTAGAAGATCTGCCAGAATGATATAATGTTGTAGTGTGCCCAAAAAACCTTTGGACTTTCTGTCATTTTAATAGTTTCTTGTGTAATGTGGCCTGAAACAAGAACAGTGCATAATTCTGTCACTTTTCCTCTAGTGATCAATATTCCAACAGTGTACCTTGGCATTGCGTTCCATATTTATGGTTCCCAGCAGGGTGTAAAGGTTGTGCTTTGTGCCTAGACATAGTCTAACAAGGAAGCGAATTAACATATTCTTCTCAGTGAAAAACCCACCTTATATGTTTCTTCTCATCAAAGCTCATTGGAAGGTCCCGAATCGCCCAAATTCTGTCTCGTGTTGATAGGGCAACAAGCTCTTTTACCAGGTTCTGTTCCTCTGTCACACACAGGATGACAAACATTTTCTATGTAAAAGTTGTATGAATGTAGATTAGATGTCACTCTTCACATTCAAAAGCTCTTACCATTCTCCATCTCGTTCCTTATGGCGTCCTCTGTGAAGGCTACGTGGTTAGGATCACCGTTAGGAAACATGCTCATCCGTCTCATTGATATTCCCCTCCTTCTCATCGTCATGTTACCTGGAGGAACAAACATGAAGACAATAATGTGCCTCATCAACCAATCGTTCTAAAAGGAAATTTCTTATTGCGATTTATTTGTCTGTTTTGCCAACATGTGTTTGCTAAATAATAGTTTTTTGTGTTTTTTTGAAATATTCAGTTGTATAATAAATGGTTAAAATAACGATATTTTTTTAGCATTTATTATATTTTTTTATCATTATTTTCATTATTTAACAAATCATTATGGACCTTTCAAATAAATACACATTACATTAGAAACGCTTCACTTTAAGAGGCCGATGGGATCCATCATAATAAGAACACAGGCATAAACACATTTTTGGTTAAGGAACATGTCATAAATCTGACATACGGACTTAATTAAGAACATACTTATTAGTGAATGATGCCCATTGACTTCTGTTGTTCGGCTGTGATTGCCAAAATAAACTTGAGATCTACAGGCAAACTCCCGGGACAGATGGGAAAAACAGGAGCAGCATGACAGTTATCAGGGTCTGCATTTTTAAATGTAAAACCTGCAGCTGCTCACACATGCAAACATTTACTCTCCCACCACGGCTTGACTGAGAATTACTTTGTCTGTTTATTTTTTTCCTGATTAATTACAGCACACAAACGTTGAACTTATTACCTTCAGTTATAGTGTACCACCAAAGTACAACTGGTAGCAATGTGAGCTTTTTGTGGTGCTATACTACTGACTTTATCTTTATTCCTGATTAAACCTATCATAGCCTACAGAGTTGGCACCGCAGACTGACTACTGTGCCAACTGTGTATTTCAAGAGACGAGTGTTATTCACAGGTAATATGTTAACGTTATGTCTTTCACATTTAAATTATAGTATAATTTCACTCTGTGAGTCACACTTTAGGCTATGCATTGAGCTAAACGTTAGCTTGCTAGAATGCTCTCAGTTCCAATGCTAACATGCTAATTGAAATAAGTTTCTCGTTATTTCAAGATATTATGACATTAAATTGTGAGAAGGCTTCGTTAGAATGAGTCACAGGACTTTTGTTTTTATCACAATGGCAGAATTAGGCTGCCTTAAACTGAAGAGTCATTCTAAAGGGATTTAGTTACAGTATGCGATTAACATGGTGCGGTCACACATACCCAAATATCCACTTTCTAAACAGACATTTCCAAAACCTTTATATTGTGTCCTTCAGATTAAGACGATATTTTCCCCACAACCCCTTTCCCTCTGTTTCATTTTCTTTGCCAACTTCCTTGTCACTGTTCTGTTTTGCAGACCTTTCATCAATGATTATCCAGTACTTAGCTAACTTGATTGATAATCAAAGTCAACAGGTCACATTTATTAAAAAGTATTGTCTTGTAATGCACTTTACCACTTTTACTGTGTGTTTAACAAAACCATGCCAACAGAGCGCAACAAAACTGTGAAAAGAAACTATTATCTAAGGAGTACATTTAGTTTAACCATTACCTGATGTTGTGGAAGGAAGGCGGATGGAAAGTGATCGATCATACTGAGAGTCAGGTGGGATTTGGAAGGTACTGTGATCTGAATAAAAGAGAGCAGGTGCAGTAGAAGTTTCAACAAACTTGTCACTGAGCAACACAAAGAGGTACATAGAAACAAAACGACATAGCCTTAGTTGTCATGCACAACAAATTATGTGTTTACGTCATACATTGATGCTGGGATAGGCAGACTTTTATTGACGTCAAGAGGCAACATTTCCAAAGAAAGCTCTCAGCGTATTGTAATTCTATTGATATTGCAGTATTTTGCATCCATACCATTAACAAGAACAGACATATACAGTAAACTGTACGTCATTCAGATGATTTTGAATAGGGTTATAAAGCAGCAATTAAATAAGAACTACCTTTCTGTTTTGTTTGGGCCTTCAGAGCCTTTTCAAATGATAATCTGTTTTTAGAGGTTTTAGCTTCTTTCATGTGGGATTGAAAATGTTGCTAATTGTTAAGCCTTCTAATAATTGCAACTGTAAACTAATGTGAGCTAGATGTGAAATGCAGCCACAAGCTGCTGGGTGCTAGCCGCAGTTGAGTCTTTTGCTACGGTGAGCAATAGGCTAAACATTTAACAACATTTCTCTCTATCTCAAAGTGCAAGAGAAAATTGTCAGACTTTCTTTTGGATAAGTCTGTCAATTTTTAGGTTGCTAAAAGAGTTTGTGCCGTTAGATCATGCTATCAATATCTAAAGGGCCATACACATGCAACTGCATTTATAGAACAGCCAAAACAAACACCCTTTTTCATCACCAGAGACAAGAAACTAGTCAAGGCCTGAAAACAAGGCAAATCTATGTTTCCTTTCAGACCACTGAAATTACAATATGCTGCAAGGTTATAATTACATTTTTGTCAAAAGACCCAAAAAAAACATACTGCCTATCCCAGCTTTACTATTGTTCCATAGTCCAAAAGATGTAGCTTGGCCACTCACTGATGTCATGCTGCCATGAAGGACTCCTAGGCCGTGTTGAGATGTGGCCCATGGGGAGGCTTTCCCTCCCCCTCCAGCTCTCCTCCTGCCAACCCCCCCGCGGCACCCTCCTTAAAGCATCATCACTGCTGATCTGACCAGTGGAGTAATGTCCATCTGCACCCTCACCCCGGGCGTAGGGGTTAGTGTGGAGAGGGGTTTTGCTGGAAGACCTAGATACCACAAATGTGTGACGATAAAGAAAAAACATTGACATCACAGTGTTTGTGTTTATAACACTTAAGAGCACTGAGGTTATCAATTCAAGGAAGGAACTGGAATTCCAAGTGATGATTATAATCAGTGTCATAGATATGCTTAATATTGAGCGTTTTTTAAGGAGGTGATATAATATCCTACAAGCAAGTGCAGGATAAGGTTTCTGAGTAGAGACCAACACACTAATGTATTTGCCTCTTAAAGTGTACCGTAATGTTTAACAGAAGAGTGTTATATACATATACATATGCTGCTTGATCCTTGAAGACATCCTGTTCATTCTTTTATAGTATATGACCTTTGAGTACAAACAGCACCCACCCAAAAAACACATTTTTCAGAATAAATAGTTCACTGATGCACATTTGAAGACACATTTTATCATATTGCAACAAACCTTCTATCAATTTCCAGAGTCTCGCTGTCATGGTAGGCAGGGTTGAATAATCCTCCATTACTGTAACTTGTCATGAGATCCTTCAAATTGATCCTTTCGCTCTTCTGTGAAGACAACAGCGATACTTTAGCTCACCCTGAAGCAGTCGCTCTATTGATATGTTGATGTTAATAAGAGAATAGTCCTTCATTGAGTGTTGTATTGAAGCTTCCTATGCCAGCTTCAGAGTAAACAAGTACACCAAGTGCCTTTCTGTGCACAGAGTGACAGCTACATTGTCAGGGGGTAAGAATGTGTTATTTAATCCCCTGGTCCCATCATCATCATTAATTCAAACATTAGGTTTGGTTTCCACCACATGGAAAGTCTATGGTTCTACAGCCACTGAAGGACGGCAGACTAGGAAAATCTGAATTACAATGAACAGAAAACTGCATTGTGATACATCAATAATGGAAATTGGAATCTCATCTAGCAGGACTACAAATAGTGTATGAATTAAAGTAGTTTATCATAGATTATACTATGCTGTCCAGATAATTAAATAAAATCTTGATAAAATACTTTTTCTCACACCCTGCTTACCTTGTTAATGTGTGGGGATGTTGGAAAATAATACAATAGAAAAGTCCGAACAAAATGCTGGAGAGTTGCAGAAATAAATGTCTTCTAGTTTTTCTGTAGTCCTTGTTGACCAAGCGTGAGGAGTGAATCAGCCTGAGCACCACCGTCCGTGAGACAAAACCAAGCACTGTCTGGGTACCAGGAAGTGTTCGCTGAGCTCATAAAGGTAAAAGTCCACTGCTTCTGAGTGGGTTAAGTAAATCCCATGTGGACACTTTGTGATGTGACACAAATAATTAAACCCCCTAAGGTTCAAATGTAATTGCCATTCTTATTAGGACATGCAGTGTGTGTCCAAGAGTCCATGCTGTATCTGCTGTAGTTCCCATGTGGTGGTAAAAAGATAGTAAAGAAAAATGAATAGAGACAGAAAAGAAACCTGCCAACAACTTAAATGTCCTTTAGAAGGAAGTGCCCATGCCAAATGGATGTTATTACCGTTGCCCACTCACTAACTAAAAGGGGAATTCCTTCCCCTC
Source organism: Pseudochaenichthys georgianus (assembly GCF_902827115.2). NCBI lineage: Eukaryota > Metazoa > Chordata > Actinopteri > Perciformes > Channichthyidae > Pseudochaenichthys > Pseudochaenichthys georgianus. Next base: position 15,733,387 of record NC_047503.1, on the reverse strand, counting down.
CCGTAAACAAAGTATAATTATGTAAAATGTCTTCAATAAGATGTTCTATATATTATTGATTTGTTTACTTGCATTATCCCGAATACTTCTGACATAGTTAAAACTTAGTTGGGAACGGAGTTTGACAGTCATGGGATAGTATAACAAAAGGTGGTATTTACTTGCATTTTGAGAAATGTGCGATGCAGTTTTTTGAGGTTTGACTTTTACCCATCTAGCAGTTAAACTTTCATTGTGCTGCATCAGTTTGAACCATTATTATTTTAAATGTATCTTTCAGGGTGTCCCAACTGTATAAGAGCATTACTAAAACGCCCAGTACCCTTTAATAACATCATACAAGTTAATTCATTTTCCTCTTTTATAAATAACATACATTTATATAGATGAGGGATTTAAACTATTAACAAAGATTCCATTTAATGTAAATATATATATATATATATTTTAAACCAGTAATAAAAGACTGAATGAAACAAGAAAATATACAATAACATGCCATTTAAATACAATACATTTACAGTCAGTGGTGGATGTCTCTAAGTACTTTTACTCAAGTGCTGTACTCAAGTACAATTTTGAGGTACGTATAGGCTATAGTACCCCCCCCCCCCCCCCCACACACACACACACACATTTATAGAGTAGCACAAAACTCAGAATATCCGAAATATGTTCTACATTGACAAATTACAACATTGGAAAACATATTATGTGTATTTGTTAGTGATACAAAAACAGGTTAATAATCTGTAATAATATAACATTTTAAAAGAGCCATTCTGGACAATGAGTAGGCCTACTACTCATAATACGTCTAATACTTCTACTGTAAAATGTTGACCTCAGGACTTTTACGTAATGGAGTATTTAAAACCATAATATTTCTACGTTTACTCAATTAAAGTATCCGAGTACTTTTTGCCCCACTGGTTCCAGTGAGTGCGCTCCGGGCTGCTCCTGTATCCACATCCAGGAAGTGGTCTATGGGAAGTCTGACAACGGAGTCAACTCCCAGTTGACAAACTAAGTCTGCTCGGTTCATTGTTTGCTAATATTATCCAACAAATAGCTATTCTTATTCGGAGAAGGAAACAATGGAGGTCGACTCAGGTAAACTGGAAGTTAATGCTATACTTGTATCTGCAGCTATCCCTACTGATACGTGAGCTGGGTCTATTAAAACATACCGCAGCATTAGCTACAAAGCTAGTAACGCTAGCCTCAAATTTAGGTCAAATAATCGCTAACAACAGGCACAACACCTATGACAGGCTAGGTGATGTTTTGTTAAAGGGTTTTTGGAATAAGTTATGGACTTTTCAAGTATTGTTTGGTTTCGTCTGACTCTCTTTACCAAAACTACGTTGTTTTCATTTATTGCTGAGTCTGCTTATTGGGTAGGCATTCTCTGAAGCTGGATAAACACAACAAGGGAGGAAAATACCTAACTGCAGTGTTAGTTGCTGGAGAAAATGCAACACCTTGTCTCAATATTAATGTTTTCACTTATAAACAGGCATAAGCTAGTACTGACAATCTTGTACTGAATCAAACATTGATTTGGTTTTATAGATACCCTGTCATTTCTAACATTTGGAGATTTCTTATTTTCTTTCGAAATTATAACATCCTCATGTGATTTGATAGAAGTAGTAGTAGTTTTTCACAGCATTGATTACACTGACACATAACCCAGGTAAATTCGATCCCACTGAAGTTTATATGGATACAATATAACATTGTAAGAGAATAAAAATAAAGAATCCACAAACTACCTCCTCCATGTAACATCATGTTTGTATTAATAACTATTGTCATCGAGAAACGTACTTATGGAAGGTTCAAGTATCATTAAAGGCATGGGATTACCCATTGCTGTTGACATGGATAGGTCATTATTGTGACGAATGGGACTATCCTGATTTTGAGCAATATTAGTAACACTGCTGCTTTATCAATGGATTTATAATGCCCACAAATATGTTTTGCAGCATTGTTTTTTTATCTTGAAGCAATCAGCGTCAGTCACTAAATGATTTTAATTCAATCCAGTGATGAAAGAATATTTATTTTCAAAATCTTGCAGCCTTATATCATAACCATTATCAAAAGTAATAACTCTGCAATCATATTATGTCCACCTTTCCAAGTGTTCTACACTGATCGTAGTGGAAGGGTCAGCAGTAACCCACTGTTGGACCAGCTCCCCAGCTACCAGTCCCTGCTGTACCGCAGGAAGTCGTCCACGGCTGGCACCAAGCGAAGGAGCAGCTCCAGAGGGCGCATCGGCTCCTCTGGCAGTGGGAAATGGGGCGTGGGCACCATCAGCAGGCGTGAGGAGAAACCGAAGAGTCAGACGGAGGAGAGACCCATCAGGGAACTCCCCAGGACCATGGCCGAGAAACGGAGAGACAAGTGGGAGAAATATCACTATACACTGTCTTGAATGACGCTATTTTGAAAGTGTTTACATTCTTATTTTACTGGCTATGTTTAAAGGGTATTATATAGCAATAATGTGTTTCACTTTTAGCACACAGCGCTTGGAGGAAGATCGAGAGCTCAGCAGTTTGAAACAGTTGGAGCACAGCACCCGCCGGCACCTGAGGAGGCTGAGGGACGATGTTCACCAGTGGCTGGGCTCCCTGAAGCTCTGGAGGGGCGACATCCACCTCATAGAGGGTGAGGCATGAAATAGGAGCTCATATTACCTTACATTTCATCAAGCTGACACTTTTATCCAAAGCTACTTACAATTAGTGCAACTAAGAAGATACAAATTCAGAACATGCAGGATCTGCATCTTTCATAAAGTTCATTCTTACATGCAGATTTAAAAGCCATATCGTAATAACAAAGGATAAAACCAGCTTCTTTCTGACCAAAGCTTAAGAAAGCTCGGGGTGACTATCCTAATAGATGTTCTGGTGAATCTGATCCAAACTGATTTAAATCAACTCTGTTTTGAATGTGTTTCAAACTCAATGACAGACTTTTAGAGATGAATTCAACAACAACAGGATGATTTAAAACCAACACAGCTGACACCACCTTCCAAATACTCAGGGCAATATTATGTTTTCGAAACAAAATAAAATTGAAAACTGTAAAAACATCCTTCTGGCAGCTCTCAGATGAATTGTCCTTAGACTTTTATTAATTTCCTCTCATGATGTTAACATACTATTGCACTCACAGAAAATGGACCAATTTTGTTTTGATAATTGAATCCTCTCCACTGGTTCTCCCAGGGATGTTCGGCACAGGGATCCTGTCGTACTTCTCCTTCCTGCGCTTCCTGGTCATGCTCAACTTGATCATCTTTGTGCTCATGTTCAGCTTCGTCATGTTACCCATCATCATAGCTCCTAACGTTTCGAATATCACCTACAACCTGAATTTAGGTGAGAGGACACTTTCAACGTTTAGATTAAAACAAGGCAGGCATTAGTCTTATGCTTTACTGTTTTTTGCTACAGAAAGTGAGTGCAGTGTGTATCCCAGAAGCACTCGGCGAGGGCTGGTCATCTTTCATGAGCACATTACAGATCTGCTGTCTGGAGGAGTAAGTCATTGCACTTCACATGTACAAGTCCCCCGGAAGAGAGAAAAGGGATGTGTTGTTTTCTCACGTTTCTTTTGTGCTTTATCAACAGGGCTTTCTGGAACAGACTTATCTTTTCTACGGCTACTACAGAGCGGACAAAATCCACTTTTCTAATTCCACTTACAATTTGCCGCTGGCCTACCTGTTGGTCACCATAGCCTACCTGTTCTTCAGTCTCATCTGGATTGTTAAAAGGTACTGAAAATTAAATAATTAAACATGTGGAGTTAGTTTGAGTCTCTGGAAGTGATGTTCACTTTGGATTACTTTTCTTCAAGGTCTGCCACAGGATTTAAACGTAACCTGGTTCAGGATGAGGATCGTTTCCAGAGTTTCTGCAACAAGATTTTCGCCGGCTGGGACTTCTGCATCACCAACGAGAACGCAGTGAGGCTCAAGAGAAGCAGTCTGCTCTACGAGCTCAGGGTGATTCATCCAACTGTTCATCATTTTAGTTGAACTTGTTTTATTATTGTGCAGCTGGCCGGCTTTGTTGTGATTGGTCAACCGCTTATAGATCTCCCGCCCCTTAGCCTATCACATACAATTTGTTGGAGTGCTAGCAAATAAAAGCGTGAGTGTTACATAGTGAAGTTACTATGTTACAGAAGTAAACAATGGAGTCCAATGGAGGCGTTTCAGGCAGGGGCTGAGTGTGTGTGGGAGAGAAACTCCCTCTGAAGGGGACACAGGGATTTTAGCTTTTACAGACCATTTACATGCACGATAACCTACACACACTACAGGAAAGGGAAAAATACAAAATAACAAACATAATCGGACCCCTTTAAACATGAACTGAGACATAACATAAGGGCATCGGTGATCACGTTGACCTGCTTAGAGTACAATGTAAACCTAAATAGCATTATAGAATAGCGTGGGCAAAGTATGAAGCTACAGCTCTAGAAAAACTTAAGAGACCACTGCAGCATTATCAGTTTCTCTGGTTGTACTATTTATAGGTATGTGTTTGAGTAAAATGAATGTTTTTTTATTTTATTCTATAAACTACTGACAAGTACAACTAAGATATCTGACTCTTCAGGATGTCTTATCGTCGAGTGCCTTTCACCAAATTGATATTCAACTTTGGATGGATGCTGCTGCAGACGCTTTTAGTTTATAACATAGTGTGTTTAGTTTGATTAATACATTGTTGCAAATGTTTATTCCATCTATCCATTTGCCAGCCTTTAAAATGTCTTATTCTGTTCTATCCTCAGACAGATTTGGAGGAGGAGAGGATCAAACAGAAAATAGCAGATCGAACCCGCAAAGAGAGGTGCCGGATTTACCTCATCCGCCTCATCCTCAACCTTTTCGTCATCGGTGTGCTGATGGGTTGCTTCTACAGCATTTACCTAGCCACCATCTTCTCCCAGGAAGTCCAGATGGATACTAAAAAGGTAACGGAATCCGACCACCACTTCAAACATTTGTTAACTAACTGTTTTCTCTTTTCTCCTTGTTATCTAAAGCATTTTGTAAAAGCTAAGCTCCTTCTTTCAAATTTGCAAGAAAAAAGTTGATGACATTTAAATAAAATCTTTGATCTGACATCATTTTTTGGCCTTGGTTGCAGGATAATTTCATCGTGGATCTCATCTATGAGTATCTCCCCTCAATTGTCATCACCTTGGCTAACTTCATCACCCCTCTCCTCTTCTCGGCTATAATAAATTACGAGGACTACTCGCCTGCCTTCGAGATCCGCTTCACTCTCATGAGGTACTGCAGACTTCCATTCATCTACTTTCTCTTGATGGAGATATTTGCCTGAAAAGTAATTTTATAAGGAGACAAACACTATATTAAAGTGGCATATTTGCCTTTAAAAGATGATGCAAAGAGGGGGATCCAATGCTTAGAGTAATGACAATGACAGGATTGTGTTCAACTTGGGGGAAAATGAAACACTTTGGTGATTTGGAAAATAGTTTGTTCACCTCCTGAGTGTGTGTGTGACGTCTCCTTTTCAAACTGACTCATTGCGATGCATTTAGGAAGAATTTGTAGCTGTGTGGACATGTTTCTATTGTGAAACACTTACTCAGCTACGTTCCGTCATTCTTTCATTTTCCTTTCTCCCCAGGTGTGTCTTCATGCGGTTGACCAGCATCGGGGTTCTGCTCTTCTCTCTCTGGTCTCAGATCACTACATGTGGAAAGGAGCCCTGCCTGTGTGGCTATAACCACGTGCTTTACTCTGTGAGTCATTTCCCTTCATCCCAACACAACGAACAATGACTCTTTGGGAAAAGAACACGTTTGCATCTCTATGTCGACATTCAAACCTGTGGATCAAAGTTATTTTTACAACTATCAAAGGGGTTTTAAAGCTATTAAGAGTACATTTGAATTTATATTACTATTTACATAAGCTCTTGATTGCTAAGGGATCACTTTATTTGGTAATTCTTTGGTCAATCATTTAGCTCTGTCCCTTGAGACTTTGCTTGAGAACTTGAGGTTCAAAGCTCCAATTGTACTAAGTTCAGAGGATGGACTTGTACCTAGAGAGGTGCCCTTAAACAAAGGCTCCTGACTGCTACACTGCTCCTCGGGCACTTCATATATATTGTAGCTTCCATCCCTTCCTAATACCAGGATGGGTACAATCTAAATGTGAGTGGGTGCAGTGATAATGTGTGATCATAAAAAAGTCATTCTATTTGGTGGTTGAAACTGAACTGATACTGGGATGTGTCTCAGAGGATTCCTTCCAATCTTCTTGATATGTGCCTCTGTTTCTGTCCACAGTGTTGGGAGACCCGCATTGGACAGGAGATGTACAAACTCACCATCTTTGACTTCATCATCATTTTTGCAGTCACCGTCTTTGTGGAGTTTCCCAGAAAGTAAGTCCTCATCAATAAAGACAAAACATCTTTATCCTCTTAATAGATTCTTAAAGGTCACATGTCATGGCCATTTCCACTGATCATAATTCCATTGTTGAGGTCTACTAGAATAGATTTATACTGTGCAATTTTCCAAACTCACATTGGTTTCGCATACAGCATCTCTGTAAAGTATGTGTATTCGCTCGTTGCAGCTCTTGCCCCCCCCTCCCTGTGAGCCCAGTGTGCTCCGATTGGTCGGGACCAGTCGGGACGTTGTGAATCGCGCTAAGCTCCGTGGAGGTGTGATTTCCTTGTTTAGCGATACACAGCCAAACTCACCCTGAGCACACACAAAGTCACAGCCGAAGTAAAAACAATAAGTGTGGCTTGATATTGAGTAAGAAAAAGGTTGATAAACGCTGTGAGGGTCTGCAGAGAGAATTTCGCCACGATCCCAACTGTCTGTTATCAGCCTGCAGCCAGGGAGGAGAGATCAGCAGAGCTGCCTGCACTGAGTGTGTGAGGAAGTCCGTGGATTGGTCCATTTGGACCAATCAGCGGGGGCTTAACGGGGACGACATGACATCATGATGTACCCGGAAGAATCAAATGGACAGTGACGTATCTCCAACGAGGCGTTTTGGGGAGGTATTTTCTGTGTTAGAGTTTTACTCTCTACAGGGTGTACTTTGAGGGTTTTGACTCTGCAGACCGTTTACATGCATAAAAACCTTCATAACACACAAGGGGACGGGCAATAACCGGAAAAGCATGACAAGTCACCTTTAAATAAAACTGTTATTTGCTCGAGTCCTCACTAACACTAAGAAAGTGGATCACATCACTCCTGTTCTGAAGTCTTTACACTGGCTTCCTGTGTGTCAAAGAATAGATTTCAAAATACTGCTGCTGGTTTATAAAGCTTTGAATGGTTTAGGCCCAAAATACATTTCTGACCTACTGCTAAATTATGAACCATCCAGATCTCTCAGGTCTTCAGGGACTGGTCAGCTTTCTGTCCCCAGAGTCAGAACTAAACATGGAGAAGCAGCGTTCAGTTATTATGCTCCAAATATCTGTGTGGTCACTCACTGCTCCTACCTTGTAGCAGGTAAATCAATATTCTGCTGCCATACAGCTCTCTTTGAGCTCTGCTAACAGGATTGGAATTTTTTGGATTGTGTGTCATGTGGTAAAATTCAGGATGTTTGTTTTTAAATTTGGAAAAAGATTGTGTCCGGATTGGTTGGAGTCTTGTGGATTCTGTCAATCGGTGCAACTCTGTTTCCACGTTGTCTTATTTGCACAGCTGGCACAATATATGTGTATTTTATTCTTTGGCCTCCAAATGTCTTGAACACTTTTACGTTGAAGTCATTGTCATCCTTTCTTCTTTAGTAATTTTGAACCCGTTGTCCATGTGTTGCCCTGTGCTACCCAGACTGATAGTGCAGCACTGTGACTGCGGCCTGGCGAAGTGGTTTGGCCAGCAGGAGTTTGCCATCCCTCAGAACGTGCTGGAGATCGTCTACGGTCAGACCATCTGCTGGATCGGCACGTTCTACAGCCCGATGCTGCCTGCCATCTGCACGATGAAATACTTCTTTATCTTCTATATTAAAAAGGTGATATTTCTTACTTTATTCCATGGATCATATTCAGAAGTTCTAGAAGTTTCCATTGTTTTCTGACATTTATGATTCCTGTTTGAAGGTGTCTTTGATGAACAACTGCCGTCCAGCCACACGTCCGTTCCGAGCCTCCAGCTCCAACTTCTTCTTCCTAGTGGTGCTGCTGATAGGCCTGGCTCTGGCCTGCCTGCCTGTCTCTTTCAGTGTTGCACAGTGAGTAATGCATTGTTATTGACCAGTGTATCAACTACAGATTAATGATCGCTGCTGCATCGATCATTAATGTCCTCTACTCTCGTGTTTCACCAACTGTGGGCCCTCTCCACGCCGAGCAGAGGAGAGACAGGGGAAGTGAAGCTAATGCTGTTACACAGAAAACCTTGGTAGTGAACAACAGATTCTGTGTTTTAGTGTGATTTACTGAGCTAGACCAAAAAATATTCGGTTAAACCAATTGGTGAATCTGTTTAGCTCTGGTGTAATCCCTGGTGCATTTTGATGTGAAGTGGGCAATATGCTGGACTGTGATATTTTAAATACTGTAATATTAGCTATGTACGGAGCCCTGGAGGGTTCACAGAGAGAAAAATAAATAAAACGAGGCCACGTTTTATTAATTTGTGCGCACGAGATGTAATTCGTGGCCTCAATTTAAACGATATACTTTCTCGTGCGCACAAGATACTTTTTTTAACTTTCTCGTTCACACGAGAAAGTAACCGGTGCACCAAGTAGGAAGTGGAGCGCACAGGAGACAACCGTTTCATCGCAGACTGTTATGTTTATGTGGGAAATGGCAGTGCATACATTATTTGAGATATATTTCAAACTTGGACTTCATTTTAGGGACATTTCGGCCAGAGGTGTAGAACTATTTGTTTAAGCACCGGATTCGCAAAACGGGAGAGTCTGTGAACCAGTCTGCTTTGATCTATGAATTCATGTCCGCGACTCTCACAGTATCTGCTATCTGCGCGCAGAGAGCTGTGTCTTTTACGCAGCGCCTTCACTGTGTTTACCTTCACTGTGTTTACCTTCATTAGAACAGCTGAATAGAGATCGAGGCTGCTACGTTTTAGCCACGCACACACACACCTCTACACACATTGATCTGCCCGATTATTCCCCCTATTACTCGTTTTATGAAGGAGATATCCGGTCACCAGGGTGCATGATGTGTAAATAACCCAATTTGTGTTCTGTGAAACTGAAAAGGATATTACATTGTTTTTGTTACTTTGTTTGCAGTTGTATATGTCTTCAATGTAATTTAGGTTAACTTCCTCTTTTATTTAGATGCTTTTATGTTGAAGGCGAGTTTACGCTGTTGACAGGAAGTTGTTGTTGCTATGGAAATGCTACATGATGTGTGTGTGTTTGTGCTCAGCTCAGCTCTGTGTGGGTGTGTGTGTTCGGTGTATGTGTGTGTCCGACACCGGCATATGTTTTCAAATTACCATGAACAGTAATTTACACACATCTGGCGAACTCAATATGTGTATTCCCAAGTGAAAGAAGTTCGTTTAACCTAATCTCGATGTAGGCTAGTGCTAAATGCTGTCGGAGTGCACCAGAACGGATATCATAATATCTTCTTAAAACAAATGCACGCACGCACACGCACACACACACACACACACACACACACACACACACACACACACACACACACACACACACACACACACACACACACACACACACACACACGCGCGCGCGCCCTGGCGACCGGACATCTTCTTAATAAAACCAATAATATGGCGTAATAATCGGGCAGTTCGATGTGTCTAACCATAAGAAAGTATCTCGTGCGAATAATTAAAACGTGGCCTTGTTTTATTTAAATTGAGGCCACGAATTACATCTCGTGCGCACAAATTAATAAAACGTGGCCTAGTTTTATTTATTTTTCTCTCTATGAACCCTCCATAGGGCTCCGTAGATATGTGACTTTTCCAGGTTATAATGGCTGCATTACACTAAAGTGAGGTCATTTTCTGAACTTTACGGACTGTTCTAGCTGTTCAATTATTTGCTTTTACCCATTATATTCATGTTACTAATGAATATTTATTAAAACTCTTATAATCTAAATGTTTTTTGAAAGAACGAATAGTCATCCCTACAATACCGTTGCACTATCGATATTGGGGTATCCGATCAGAAATATACTAATATTAGATTTTCTCCGTATTGCAGAGCCGTCGTTTAAAAAAACATCCTTTTACATTGCTTTTCAGCAGCCTGTCACATGGTCATTTAGGCCACTGATGACTAAGCATTGAAAGTGGCGTTTCTTGTTTTTTCTGTTTTTTTTAAGTGTCTGAAATTCTGAAACATAACTGTTGTATTACATTTGAGAGCACACTTTCAGTCTGTTTCGTTATATCATGTCTATTCTTCTCTCTTGTATACTTGTGCATTTAAATGTAATCATGTTGACATGATATTTGTCATTAATCTCTTCTGCATTTTACTGACCTAAAGAATGGTAGCACAGCTCATTGCTGCATCCATTTTGTTTGGCATACATCCTCATTTACCCTTCCCTTGTTGCACAGAATAAACTCTTCCCAGGCCTGTGGACCATTCGTTAATTACACCACCTCCTGGGAGGTGCTGCCAAATACAGTATCCGAGCTACCCCATGGAATCAAAACCCTCCTCTTCGCTCTCTCATCAGAGGCCTTCGCTGTCTCCTTCTTTGTTGTCACATGGTGCGTGTTTCCATCAGCATTTGAACAGTTGTAACAAGTGTTCTTTACTCTTTATTGCTGAAGTTTAATCAACTTCCTGTTTTCCCCCAACAGTTTGATCATGTTTTATGTGATTGCACTAGCTGGAGCTCACAAGAGAGTTATTAACCAACTGAGGGAGCAGCTGGTAGTGGTAGGTTTTCTGCAAAATACATTTTCTAATTCTATTTCACCATTCTGGTTTATTCTATCTCGCCGTTTGTAATTTGAGTAATAACCATAATTGGAACTACTAACTGTGTCATTTTGTATCCCAGGAGGGCCGTGACAAACGTTTCCTGATCCAAAAGCTGTGCCAGGCCCAGAGGCTCTCGGCTATCAAATCCCCGGGGTCCAAATCCCAGCCCCGCAGCCCCAGCTATCACACCAGCTTCTCCAACAATTTCAATGAAAGTGTGTTCCTGGCACACTCACCTCCTGACTCCTCCACACATGTGTGACGCACTACCTGCTTATACAGACCAAAAAGAACAAGACTGGATGGACTGGATTTGAAAACTGAATTAATATCTTCTATTTTTTTATTATGAAAACACTACTTCGGAGCTTCTCTGGACCTGCTTACATTAATGTAGTGTGTTTTTGTGTGTTCTTTCGTTGATAATCTGATTATTATAAAACCCTTAAGACGATGCAATGTTCAAGTATTTTTAAAACAATATGATTTGTGGTGTTTTTAATCTGTTGCATGTACTGTCATTTCTTCCTTCTGAGAAGGACTTGCATTATTATAACCACTGGAGTTTGTAACAACCTTTCTGAAATGTATGCACTTTAAATGTATTAACACTACTGTTTTCTTACTTTTTCTAATTTGCGTGTTTACAAAACAGTGTGGGCATCGTCTGTCATCATCTACTGTTTATCATCAATAATGATTGTATATTAATGCAAAAAACGACTACATTTCAAACTGTAATCATGTTCATTTTACCATCACTGTCACATTTTTCTTTTTAAATTTTATATATATATATATATATAGCAACAAAACAAACAAGAAAAAATATATACATTGAAGTACCAAAGGAGCATATATATATATACTATATATTTTTATTTCAAGATACTTCAACTAAATCTTGTATCTTGAAATATACAAATTAATGGATTCAAGTTAAGTTTACCCAAGGGCTGTGATAAACACTATTCTAAGACAAACATATGTTTTACTTGCATAATTATTGCTGTCATTGGTTTTGAGTAAATCTTCATCTAACAAAAAAGGTCACTCGAAACTGTGAATTAGTTTTATAACATATTTTGGATGATGGGTGTCGGTACTATATTACTAAAAATAAAGTTTATGTCTTTGGAATAAGTACTGTTTTTCTTTATTATGAAGCATTTGTATATGACTGTGGTGACTGGAAAATAAATAAATTTAAAATGATGTGAAATAATCTTCGTGTTCCACTGGCTTTTTTCTTCTGTGCCCTGTACTTTTCTTTCTTTGACCTGTTATACCACCTCCGGCCAACAGAGGCCGCTGCTCGGGGCGCTGCTCTCCGCCTGTGACAGCAGCTCAGCTGGTACGGAACCGGAGGCAGCGTGCTGTTGATTGGTTGGTTGGTTCATCGAGAGATCAGTTAGCCGAAAATGTTGAGAATTACGATCCGGGCAGATGTGGGAGCTATTTGGGTGTTATTATGTATCACCTATTCCCAGTTTTTGACAGTTTCCTCTGATGACATAGTGGTGGCATGCGGGGGATTTGTGAAATCCGACGTGGAGATCAATTACTCTCTGATCGAGGTGAGAGTGCAAGCCTTCCGATAGCTAGCTACCTAGCGGCTAGCTAACCGTTAGCTGGTTTATCGTAGTAGGCTAAAGGTTAGGCGGAACCAGAGATGTGTTTGTATGACAGTATGAATGAAATGAACACAAGTTCAATCTACTTTTTGTAAAAGTTGTATCTCTGTTGCTTACTAAAATAAATTAAAGGGAACATTTTCATTTTGGCAGCTATGCTGGTCTGCTAATTCGGATGTTTTCTCTACGCAGTTGTGGTTGACTGCAAAACTATGTTAGCATTGATACATTAGCCCTATTACAGTTTATTTGTGTTACAATTCTCACTCATAAACTTTAAAAAAAAAAACTGTTTGTCTGTGCACAAGGAGTTGCTAGCCACTATTCCTAATCCCTGCTCATTAACAGGCTCCATTGGATTAGCCATTCGCCTAATTGGTGAAATTAACTTAATCCCAGATATGCTGGTCTGTGCGAATGACAGTTGATACAAATGAATTAACCAATTTCCCATTCGAAGTTGTATTTAAGGCATTTATTTGTTAAAATATGCTAGACTATTTAATGATGTCTTCTTTCATACACAGATTAAACTGTACACCAAACAAGGATCCCTGAAATATCAAACGGACTGTGCTCCAATCAATGGCTACTTTATGATCCCCCTGTATGACAAGGTAGGATATTCATTACATTTGAGCATTTTATGTATTTTATTTACCAATGATGATTATAATCTTTACACTTGTTTCTTTCACATAGGGGGACTTTGTTTTAAAGATCGAGCCTCCTCTTGGATGGAGCTTCGGTAAACTCACAGCTCAAAACATATTATTCATGTGTTTGTACTCCAGGAAATGCAAAGACAGATCGGTCTAGATTCTTTGCAATATTTATTTTCTCATTTCTTTTTGTCCATTATTAACTTTTCTTCTTGGGTTTTAACTCTCACCAGAGCCCACCAGTGTCGACCTCCATGTGGATGGAGTGAGTGACATTTGTACAAAAGAGGAAGACATCAACTTTGTCTTCACTGGCTTCTCGGTCTCAGGAACGGTGAGCATTTTGAAGGATTTCCTGTCTGTATATCAGAATAATTTTCTATTGACTATGAAAGCTTATCTGCATGAAAATAAAGGTTAACACCTACAATTCTGACTGGTATTTAAGAACAATTATAGAAGTGCTTGGAATTAGCTCCTCACACATCCAACACTCTTTGTTTAGGTCTGCATGGCTGGCGGCTCTGCTTTTTTTTTGCAATTTGCTAATCTCAATTATTTTTGTACAGTTTGGAGATCTTTTTTTACACAAAACATGCATTTAAAAAAATAAACATTTTACAAATAGAAGTGACAATCTGGTGCACTTTGAGGGTAAAATCAAGAGCCCAGATGTATGAAGAGTTTCAACAATTACATCATAAACACATTCAGACCCTCTTTCTAAGAGAAGCCTCTGTAAAGGAAAGAGGTGCGCTGGATTAATAATAACACAAGACAAAATGATAGCTTCATTGCACAACGGAATGCGCACACTGATCACTTCATGTCGATTATCTTGTCTCTGTATAATGCTGGAAGTCTTAACGCTAATCGAATTTCGATCAATTGCTAAGCCCACCTTCCTTTCATAAATATGCACAAAGAAGCCACCATAAATAACAAGTTGAAAATCAATTAACCACGTTTTTTTTTTTAGTATTATCAGTTGTAGGAATGAATTCAAAGCATAAAGCATCTCTCTCTTCAGGTTCTCAGTAAAGGCCATCCCCTGGGTCCTGCTGGAGTAGAAGTGAAACTCACCCGAGTGGGAACAGAGGAGAAACTCCAGAGTGTCGTCACAAAGCCTGCAGGAAAGTAAGTACTCTGACGTTTTTATGTTTTTTTGATTTTGATATCACTAAACTGATCCCTCTTACATTGTTTGACATTTCATTTTGTTTCCTTCCTTACCCAGGTACACCTTTTTAAAAGTACTCCCTGGAAATTATGACATCACGGCTTCCCATCCTTCTTGGACTCTGGAGCAGGTTTGTACACTCACTTCAGATGTCCTATTAACAGCATGGACTGAATGGAACACAAATGTGTCATATGTGATGTCTCCCATGGCATTTTTTAGAAGCTTTTGAATTCATATGTTCTTAATTTACTGGACACAGTCAAAATGTTGGTCAATGCAGTAGATTTGTGGAGTGATAGACTAGCCAACTTCCCCATAAACCTCTAATATTGTATGATCATATCATTCAGAAGAAGTCAAAGTAGCTTTTTCGACTCAAATATGTTTATTTCAATATTTTCCTTGCGCAACGTGCATCAGATTTTGGCTATATGAAAAGACAAAAGTCTCCAAAATAAATCGGGCACAAAGTCCTCCTCCTGTCATTGTCCGAAAATAATAGATCAAAAGTATTCCAAAATAACATCATAATGCCTATTTGTCTTGAATTGATGTATTCAGATCTGTACGATAACAAGGGGATTTGAGGAAGTGTATGAAACTCCATAAACATCAGTAATAACATCATAGGAAATAGACAAATACTGTGCTAAAACGCCACTGGGTACCAAAGTAGGGCACTTCCCAGTGAAGAACACATCAGCTCTCTTTAGTTCTGTATGTAATACTTCATTAATCACCTTTTGCTCAGCAGATTAGGTTCCCTGTCAGTGCAGCAGGTTTATAGCTAATGACGCACAGCAGTAGTCGCTATTATTCAGACCCTTACTGTAACTCTCATGCTGATTTTTGTATTTGTTTTATTTGAACAGAGCGCCACCTCAGTGGTGGTCTCCAATGCCAACGCCCCCGCTGCCGAGAATCTGGTGGTTGGAGGCTACGACGTCTCGGGGGAGGTCCGCAGTGATGGAGAGCCCATGAAAGAGGTCACCTTCCTCCTGTACTCGGCCACAGTCAAGAAAGAGGTAAACCATTTCACATTTTTAAACAGTGAGCAGCTGTGACCCTGGAATGTTATGGAAGTTTTGGTTGGATTTAAAATGGCACAACGAGGTAAGAATGCATCATATCTATCCGTGTGATTTCAGGACGTCGGCGGCTGTAACCCATCCCCAGTGGAGGGGGCAGATCCTGGGGACAGCTCGCTGCTCTACCTGTGCAGCGCTCTCTCCAGGGAAGATGGAACCTTCGTCTTCCTCTCGCTGGCCAGCGGCGAGTACACCGTGGTGAGCTTTGTGAAAAAGGCCTAATATGTCTCTAATTAATTTTTATAAGGTTAAAACGTTGTTTTAATTACTACAATTGTTGGATATAAGTCATTACCTCTGTATCAGGGCCTTTTCTTTTTTTTAAACTGAGGTCCTCCTTAAAATGACTTGTGTAGCATTAAGGTTACACTGATACTAGGAAAAAGCTCTTATCAAGTTCTTATTTTAGAGGTATTCAAAATGTAGACATAGGAGAAGAGCCAGACCTGAATGGCTTTTCGACTAGGCAGCTCAGTGAAAATAACTGTTCTCTTGTTTTAAAAGCACTGAAAAAGAAAAAACGTTAGTACGTATGTCCCCTACGATTTCACTCTGACAAGTGCTGTTAATACTACAACAAACCTTTTTTGCAGCTACAGTCAGAAATGTTAAAGTGCACTTGAACACACCCACTGAGAATTTTGAAGGGCTGTGAAACTACTAAATCTACATAATGGAAAGTTAATCACTTTATTTTAGTGCTGTCAAAATTATCGCGTTAACGGCGGTAATTAATTTTTTTTAATTAATTGCGTTAAAATATTTAACGCATTTAACGCATGTGCAGAATGGCCCACCCCATACGTGCCACCAGTGGCAGTGCCAGGGTATGGCTGTGGTAGGCTACACCCATACCAAGAAATGGCTTAGCCCCACCATGAAAAATGATGCTAAAGTAAGCAAAATAAAGTCTGTCAACTTGCGCGGAGTAAATTGCACAGACAGCCGTTAGTAAGATTGATTTCAGTAGCCACGGTTTTGAAAACTTTTGTCACGTAGTGATCGTCTTCTCAATAGAACATCTTTGATAACGGCGTGGTGTTGTTGCAGGAAGTCCCGACGGAGAATACTTTTGCTGTAGTACAGGGCAGAGCCATATAATAGTAATAATATGGCTCTGGTACAGGGGTGCACATAACTGGTATGCAGGTTATGTGCGTCATCTGAAATGCGTACCGTCAGTTGTGTCACAAAGCGCTTTTGCGTACCGACGTACTTGTGAAGCCTTTCCAGAAGGCGGTTAGATCACCGGACGACAGAGTCGGTCTCCGTGTGCGCAACAGGGCTGCTGCTAACGTCGGTCTGTACAACGGAATTGTGCCAAAACTACCCCCCCCCCCCCCCTGGAGAACTGCGCTAAAACAGCTGATCACAACGTTCACACTCTGTGGTCACGAAGTACTCCACTAGCCGCCGCCGCCCCCCCCCCCTCTGTCGACTTTCCTGAAGTACTCCCCCGTTGATAGAAATCAACACGTAATGAATTAAGACCCCACGGTTTGATGATTGATAGGTGTGTGGGCTGTCTTTCATTTTGACATGCAGAAAAATGTTATAATAAACATAGATACTGTATGTTAAATGGATATATCCGCCTTCTTTCATGTATCTTTCCATTCCCACAACAATATACATAAATAAATGGCATATTTTGGACATAGTTCGAATGGTGATGAATCATGATTAATTCATTTTTAAGCTGTGATTAATCTGATTAAAAAATTGTAATCGTTTGACAGCCCTACTTTATTTATAATACATATTATGCAATACATAAAGGGCCACCATAAAGAGTATCATTATTGGGGTTTATTTCAGGACATTGCAAACTGTATTGGAAATGGTGATATCCACATTTCTGCTTCTAAATTATGCAAATCATATTTTTAAGGTGCCCTTCTACAGAGGAGAAAGGATCACGTTTGATGTCGCTCCTTCCAGGATGAATTTCAAAGTGGAACACAACAGTTTGAAACTGGAGGTAAAGAGTGAAAATATATCTACATATAGATATAACCGTCATTATCTTGTGAGTATGAATATGTTTTATGCCTTACTGTTTCTGTTGCAGCCAATCTTCCGAGTCATGGGCTTCTCTGTGACGGGCCGAGTTCTCAACAGTGATGGGGGGGAGGGCGTCCCTGATGCCACTGTGTCCCTCAACAACCAGATCAAAGGTAAACAAAGAAACTCCCAAAAAGCAATAAATAAAACATCCAACTGTGGAAGTGCTCCATTTGTGCATTTCGTTGTTCTCACTTTACGTCTTTCGCTCCTGTGTCCCTCAGTCATCAGCAAGGAGGAAGGCTCTTTCCGCCTGGAGAACATGACGGCTGGTACCTACACCATCCGTGTCACCAAGGAGCTCATGTTCTTCGAGCCTATCACAGTGAAGATCGCCCCCAACACACCCCAGCTTCCTGACATCATCACAGCAGGGTACGCATGGCCTGTCCGCTGTAAACAATGATGTTAAATAGCTACACTACACATGTCCTGAAATATCAAAAATATCAGCTTCAGCGCTCTTCCTAGCTCGATCTGACCTCTGATGTTGTTCCCACAGGTTCAGTGTGTGTGGCCAGATCTCTGTCAGCCGCCTGCCTGAGGGCATGAAGCAGCAGGGCCGCTACAAGGTCACCTTGACTCAGCAGGGCCAAGACAAAGCCTCGAGCAAGACCGTGGACTCAGACCCCCAGGGGGCCTTCTGCTTTCAGGCCAAACCTGGAGACTACAGTGTCCATGTAAGACTCTCGCAGCAACTAGTCCCGGAGTAAATCGACACAAAGCTAACCTCAAACACTTGATTCTAAGATATCTAATGTTTGTCTTTTGAGGTGTATCCTAGCGATATAATTGATGTCAGTGCCTATGTAGCAGTATGGTAACTCTGTTATCTTGCAGGTGTCTCTCCCCGAGGCGGAGATGAAGGCAGGGCTTGCTCTGCAGCCTCAGGCCCTGGAGGTCTCTCTTGTGGACCGGCCCCTCACAGACCTACTCTTCACCCAGTTCATGGCTTCTGTCTCTGGGAAAGTCTACTGTCTAGGTAAAGGCTTTGTAATAAGGGGATGTAACGATATACCGAATATCGCGGTAAATAAACGTCCCAATACCGTCGTGAGACTGACAAAATCTACTGGGATTATTTTTTTTTTAATTAATTTAAAAATTAATTAATTTAAAACACTTTTTTTTTGTTTTAAACCTTTGTTTAACCAGATGGTCCCATTGAGATCATCGATCTCTTTTTCAAGAGAGACCTGTCCAACATGGCAGCAAGTAGGTTACAACATGAACATAAAACAACAGAACACAAAAGGACATCGTATTTACAGGGCTACATTTACACACCTAGAGACATTGACAAGTACCAACAGTATATTTATATCTCGCCCTGTCAATAAGCCTCACCTTCTTGGCAAAAACTGTATTGTTTTTGAAGTGGTGGAGAGACAATGCACAGTGCACCCATGGCCAAAGCATATCTCTCTGTCCCACTGAGGTGGCGTTAGACTTTTTCGCTGTCCGTCATTTTGACAGACAGGATCGTAAAATGTCCGTCATAATCCATTATTACCCGTCGGGTCTGAACTGTTCACGAGAGAGCACGCTCGTGAACTATCAACGGGGGGGGGGGCGGTGTTATGCCGTGTGTGCATGCACCTCGCGGGAGCGAGCACAGCGTAAAGCAAAACCTCCCAGATGTGTTGATCTGTATGGCAAAGTACGGTTTGGAAACTATATCATTTCCTTTTGGAGGGCATGCATACCACGGCATAACACCAGAGCCTCGCTGCGGGGAAACGTTGGCGCTGTTCCGAGTTTGTTCTAATCTGTCAAAATGACAGACTGCTTTCAGATTTTTCCGTCATTGATAAATAAAATATTCTGTTAACGCGACCACTGCTGTCCCAGCAACATCAGTACCAAGCGAGAGAGTTTTTTCCAGAGCAGGGGATATTGTAAATGCCCAAACATCCCAGCTTATAAATACCTGGAAATGTGGACATTCTCATATTCCTAAAAACCTGTCTGATGCTGAGTGAGTGACTAGTGAGTTTGAGTTGAGTTACTTGAAAAACTAAAGTGAAACTTGATTTATTTTATTGCAGGGTCTGATTTAAATGTCCTTGTTTATTTGTGAGATGCAGTGGCACAAAGAAAATGCCTACTTTGTTTGGTAGTACTATAGGTACAAAAACACTGGTTTTCTTGTTCCAGTCTGTTACTGTCACTTTGTTTTTGACACTTTAAAATACTGCTATCCTACTAAAATGCTGTACAAATCAGATTTATTATGTAATAAAGAAAGAGTAACATTTTTTTTTTATTAAAAAAGAAAAAATTGAATTTTTTTTCTTTATTATTCAATATCGTGAAAAATACCGTACCGTGGACTTGTTATCGCGATATTATCGTTACATCCCTATAATATACACTGAATTTGTAATTCTATTATATGTGCTGTCTTTGTCTTAGTGGCTCCCGTCCCACTTAAATATTTATGGGGTTGTTTGTTCATATTTTCCCGTCTCCTGTGTCCCCTGGTTGATCTGTAGCGTCCTGCGATGACCTCTCTGTGACTCTGCAGCCAGTGAGTCGGCAGGGAGAGAGGCGGACGGTGGCTCTGTCCGGCCGCAACGACATCCTCAGCTTCTCCTTTGAGGACGTTTTACCAGGGAAATACAAAGGTCAGGACTCGATTCAGTATTTTTACATATTTCATTATATTGTACCAAACAAATGTGCTCGTGTCAGGTTTTTTTTTTTACATATATTGTGCAGCCCTCATTCATATATTGGCAAAAGATGAAAGTAAAATAATTGATATGTTTATTTTAATGTGAAATACAAATATTGTGTCACTTCAATCAATGAGTAGCTCTGGTAGAAGCTTTCGTTAGCAGTTGAATTCAGCATATGTATAGCCTAGCAGGAAATATAAAATGCTAAATGCAAGCCTCTATTTATTTGGAGCAGATTTGCACCTTTAAATCCTTTCATCAAACATGTCTCTGTTACTTTTATTCTATGTGTTGATTATTTTTCGTTCTCCCCTTTCAGTGAGTATTACTCACGAGGAGTGGTGCTGGAAGCATAAGTCCGTGGAGGTGGAGGTGCTGGACTCGGACGTGGTGGGGGTAGAGTTCAGACAGATTGGCTACATCCTGCGCTGCTCCCTCTCCCATGCTATCACTCTGGTCAGTAATCAGTACCTGATGTGTGTATCAGATGGTGACACCTCCACAATTATTCTAATTATATCTGTTTTTTTGCACAGGAGTTCTTCCAAGATGGCAGCAAACCCGAAAACGTCGGCGTGTACAACCTCTCGAAAGGAGTCAACCGCTTCTGTCTCTCAAAGCCAGGTGAGGTTCTTTCCCCTGACCGCTCATTAGCTTAAAGGGGACCTATTATGCAAAATGCACTTTTTGATGTCTTTTATACATAAATATGTGTCCCCGGTGCGTCGGGGAACTCACGCAGCGTCAGAAAATAAAACCCTCTCTTTTCCTCCGAACCCACATCTGTAAAAACGGGGCTACAACGGAGCTGATCCAGATTTGCGTCCGATATGACGTAATATCTGAAATGCAGGCTGGCTTTACACCCACGGCCCTATCAGAAATGTTGCTATCAGAAACAATGCCTGACTGTTTTGGACGTAATATGGTCGGTGTTTACATTAGCATCGCTAACACTCAGAGCTAACCTGTACTGGAGAGCATGTGTGTGAAGAAGCAGGAAATAAAAAGGAACTCACCTTGTGGTATAACTGGCAAGAGAGAAAGCCTTTGAGCTCCGTACTGTTTCAGAAACAATCCTTGATAATCCATGATATGGCGTGGAGTACTTCCTGACCAGAATGTGAACGTTGTGATCAGCTGTTTTCGCGCAGTTCTCCAGTGAAGGGGGGGGAGTCTCCCTCCGCAGCCGGCTGGCATAGTTTTGGCACAATTCCGTTGTACAGACCGACGTTAACAGCAGCCCTGTCTGTGCACACAGAGACCAACTCTGTCGTACGCAAATGCGCTTTGTGACACAAGTGACGGTACGCATTTCAGATTACGCACATAACCTGCGTACCAGTTATGTGCACCCCTGTACTACAGCAAAAGTATTCTCCGTCGGGACTTCCTGCAACAACACCACGCCGTTATCTTGATTCTGATTGGCCAGAAGACATTATCAAAGATGTTCTATTGAGAAGACGATCACTACGTGACAAAAGTTTTCAAAACCGTTTCTAGTCTTTGGTATTTCCAGGCAAGTGGCTACTGAAATCAATCTTACCTTCTTGGCGGACTTTATTTTGCTTACTTTAACATCATTTTTCATGGTGGGGCTAAGCCATTTCTTGGTATGGGTCTAGCCTACTCCAGCCATACCCTGGCGCTGCCACTGGTGGGATGTATGGGGCGGGCCATTCTGCACATGCGTTAAATATTTTAACGCAATTAATTTTAAAAATGTATTACCGCCGTTAACGCGATAATTTTGACAGCATTAATAAAAACTGAAGTAATTCATCAACTAAACATGTTTCTCCAGGTGTTTACAAAGTCACCCCTCGCTCCTGCCATCAGTTTGAGCAGGACTTCTACACGTACGATACGTAAGTAATGAGAGGATTTCCATGTATTTATTTTAGTGTTTTCCCTCTATGCAATACAATAAATTGACTGTTGTTAACCTGTGTCCAACAGCTCGGCCCCCAGCATCCTGACCCTCACTGCAGTGCGCCATCACATGACCGGGCTCATCACCACCGACAAGATCCTGGACGTCACCGTTACTATCAAGTAATGACTCAGCATGGCTACACTGTGTGCTAATATAAGCTACTGCTGCGCATCCTCTTACAAATTCTCCATCTTTTCAGATCGTCTATTGAGAGTGAGCCAGCCCTGGTGCTGGGGCCCCTGCGCAGCCTGGAGGAGCAGCGGCTCGAGCAGCAGCTGCAGGAGATCACGCTGCGGCGCCAGGAGAGAGAGCGCCGCGCCGCCGAGGAGGAGGGAGGGGCCAGGGACGACAGCCCCCCCATCCAAGAGAAGGCCGACGACCTGACAGGCCCCTTCCACTACGAGTTCTCCTATTGGGCAAGGTAAGGCTGGCTATGAGTTAGCACTTACGGCCCGTCTACACTCCAAGCATCGAAAAATGCTTTCAACGCTTCGCCCATTCACTTGAATGGGGTGACGTAGTTGATTTTGAATCTTCGCCGAACTTCATTGTGGGGAGCGGAGCGTGGCTTTGCAAGCATCGCGAGCATCAAAAGTTGAGCAATGTTCAACTTTTGAGGCTCGATGCTTGGCATCAGCCAATCAAATCATGCGTATGCAAATCTAACAGTACAAGCGCTAGCCAATCATTCCTGATTGGTTGTTGGTCGCCTTGGGCACGAGAAATCGCCAAGCCTCAGACACGCCCAGCTTCAAGATTTTTTGATGCCTGTAGTGTAGACGGGCCGTTAGGATTCCCTAGTCTTGAAGTAAACAGTGTCTAAATACAGAGGATGCTAACAAGTGACTAAATGAGAATACTAAACATTCCAAAAACAAGTCTGGTTTAAGCTCACCTGTGTCGATGAGTAGTCGTACAAACCTGATGGAGTTTGTTTAAGACAAGATAAGATGGAACTATATTTATCCCTGTGGGGATTTGCAGGCGTTTATAGCAGCAACAGGGTCAGAGTGAAAAACAAGATTCACACAAGGTCAAAAATAAAATAGAATACAAATAATAAAGAACCGAAAGAACGAGATCGCGGATACAAGCGGCCGAGATGGGTTTTCTCCGCAGGGTGGCTGGCGTCTCCCTTAGGGATAAGGTGAGAAGTTCGGTCATCCGGGAGGGACTCGGAGTTGAGCCGCTCCTCCTTCGCGTCGAAAGGAGCCAGTTGAGGTGGTTCGGGGACCTAGTTAGGATGCCACCTGGGCGCCTCCCTAGGGAGGTGTTCCAGGCACGTCCAGCTGGGAAGAGACCAAGGGGTAGACCTAGGACCAGGTGGAGGGATTATATCTCTTCGCTGGCCTGGGAGCGCCTTGGGATCCCCCAGTCAGAGCTAGTTGATGTCGCCAGGGAAAAGGAAGTTTGGGGCTCTCTGCTGGAACTGCCCCGCGACCCGACCACGGATAAGCGGAAGAAGATGGATGGATGGAGAAATAATAATACAAACAATAACAAAGTAACTGTTGAAACAATATATCACAGTAAAACGTTGAGCATTTGAATATTTTATAGGCTAATGTTAGCTTTATACTTCTTGAGATTTATTTTACGCTTAAAAAATCATTAAAGTTGTATCAATATGTGGACATTATCCTGCTGAAGGAACATGCAAGTATCATAAACGTGTGTTTGCCACAGATCTTATTTTTTGCAACACTCCAAAAGTTAATGGAAGATCCCATTGCTTTTTGTCGAGGGAGCCCTTGCAATGCTAACTTTGGGGTTAATACGTAATCTATGCACCACTCTTCGTATTCTGGCAAATAGTAGATGGCACATGAGCTATTGCGATTGGTCAGGCAGGAATCTAATGTGAAGCGTTGATGCAGTGAGTTTATATATTCTGTTGATCTGTGCAGGGCTGGAGAAAAGATCACAGTGACTCCCTCATCCAAGGAACTGTTGTTCTATCCTCCAGAGGTAGAGGCCACCATTGCCGGAGGTAAGGACACACACACACACACACACACACACACACACACACACACACACACACACACACACACACACACAATGTAAATCCACTGTCTATATGTGTCTGTTTGTAGCTGCTTCTTAAGTACTTAAAGATACTTTAACTGTAACTCATCAGTTGGAAAACCGATGAATAACATCCCAAATTCTGTAATACCTAAATGGTACTTCCTCTCCCTCCACAGAGTCGTGTCCGGGTCGTCTGGTGGACATCGCAGGGCGAGCCGGGCTCTTCCTAGCGGGCAAAGTGTCTCCAGAGCTGCAGGGTGTGGAGATCTCAATCACTGAGAGAGGAGCCGCTGCACCGCTCATTACTGTGGGCACCAATGAGATGGGAGCATACAGGTCTGAGAACCAAACGATGCATTACTACTGTTCAACCTTAATCAGAAATCCTTTATTAGTCCCACAGCGGGGAAATGTACAGTGTAGTGTTGCACGGTGTACCGATACTTGAAAGGTACCGTGATACCCTGCCGTTAAAAACGTTACAATTCCTCCGTTTCATTAGTATCGGTACTTTAAGAATGACAGGGGAAAGTACTCCGGTGAGAAAGCGCCATTTTAATAAGAGCCGTGTGTGTTCAGCGCTCTGCTTCCACTCCCTGCATTGCAGCCGTGCCTGCAGTCCCGCCCCTCTCAAGCACGTTCTAAGTGCCTCCCCTCTCTCGTGCACGCAGAGCATGGCTGCAAGTGGGAGTGCAACTGCCGCTGCGCCTCGGCTTGTTGACAAAAAAGACGCCAGAAGCGAAAAACAAAAAAGTTGTTTGAGATGATGCTTAATTTTATTTAATACGAATTCTTGTCATTTATTTTATTTATTGTTCTCATTGTTTAAAAGTTTGTGTTATGGTGTGAAATAAAGCACAATAATTATATTTAAGACTGTTTCCCTTTTTTTAAGAAAAGTATCGAAAAAGAATCGGAATCGCAATTCTTGACTTGGTATCGGTATCGAAACCAAAATGTTGGCATCGTGACAACACTAGTACAGCAAAAGTTCAATAGCGGGTACAAAAAAATTAAACGAGAAAACACCAGTACAAAACCATGGCTAATAAAAGAGTATCAGTTATGTCCGTAAACTAAGTGGCATAGATGGCCTTGAAGTATTGTGACCTTATAGAATATATCTTAGGCCTGCAGTCCTAACCAGCGCTGTGCTCCCCTCTCTCCTCAGTGTGGGTCCGCTCCACAGCGACCGGCAGTACGACATCAGTGCCAGCAAAGAAGGCTTCGTCCTGAGTCCTGTGGAGGGGACCGTGGGAGACTTCAAGGCGTTCGCTCTGGCTGGAGTCACCTTCAAGGTACATTTTAATTGTATTTATATTTCACAATTTTAAAGACGACAGTAAACAGTAAATCCAATGTACTTCAACATACACTCTTTAGATAAGTTTGAATATTGTTATTCTTTTGTTAGGAGGTTCGACAGGCTGTAATTCCCTCTCTAATATCTATTTTTGTATTGCTGTAACATCATCTGTAAGCTTAAATAAAACATTTTGTTGTCCTTTGTAATTGGCTTATTTTCTTTTGGGATTTTACCGTGTCGATGGAAAACCATTGTACCTACCAGTTACGACAAATTTGGCATTGACTTTGAACCGATGTATTGGTTTTTATGACTAGGTCAACCACATCTAAAACGTCTAGGATTCCAAAAATGTCCAATTTCTATCATTCATTTAAACTCATATGGTATAAATATAAAGTGCTGAAGAAATCGATGAGTTAGTTAATTGACGTGAGATCTATAACCTGTCCTCTCCTTCCCTCTGTGCTGCAGATCAGATCAGAGGACGGTATTCCCCTTTCAGGTGTCCTCCTGTCTCTGAGTGGGGGACAGTTTCGCTCCAACCTGCTGACTCAGGACACCGGCCTACTCACCTTCAATAACCTGGTAGGGATCCAGCAGTGTGTTAATCTGCTCTCACAGTCTGCTAGTTGACGGGATCTCAATCTAATCTGTTTATTTTTCTGCTTCCCTCTCCTCAGAGTCCCGGTCAGTACTACTTCAAGCCCATGATGAAGGAGTTCCGCTTTGAGCCGGCGTCTCAGATGATCGCAGTGGAGGAGGGTCAGAACCTCAGTATCGATATCACTGGCATCAAGACCGCTTACAGGTATGCACATGTGCCTCGATGCTGTTTATAATAGGGGCCTAACATGTCCACAGCATAAGTCTGATGAGTGTTTATACGTCCTCAGCTGCTACGGAGCCGTGCAGTCTCTGAGCGGGGACGCAGAGAGGGACGTTGCCGTGGAGGCGGTGGGACAGGCAGACTGTAGCATCTACAGCGAGGACACCGTCACCGATCAAGAGGGGCGCTTCAGACTCAGGGGTCTGCTGGTGAGTACGAAATGAACACACTTAGGTTCTCAAAAAGTGAGCTAATCTTGTTAACACAATGTGTATGCCCCATTTGAGCACGTATAACTGATTTAATGTCTGAAATGCTGTCCAGACGCTATTGTTCTAACTATAATTTTTTTTCTTTCAGCCGGGTTGCAAATATCTCATTCAGCTGCGAGCTGAAGGCAACGACCACATAGAGAGGGCCTTACCACAATACAGAGCAGTAGAGGTGAGAGGCTAACGTGTTAAAGGCTTGGAAGCACAACTGTTTGTAATACTCCCAGATTTAACAACAAAGAAATGTGAGCACTGCATCAATCATTTGTATTTACCATCCCAAGGTACACAGAGATAATCTGGTCAGGATACAATAATGGGTCATTGGTGATGTTCAGGAGCTCATTAACAGCTGCAAATAGTTTTTTTGTACGTTTTTTAAATGTTTAGAATCACTGATTCATGGAAAAATAATGTTTTGTGTTCTTGCAATAACTGACGGCTTTAGGGTAGTTGAAATATACTCCATTTTTTGGATTAGTTGTACTTTAAACTGAGTGGAAAACATGGGGCTTTATTTTTGTGTTTCTTGCAGTAAACCCGCTGCAAGTTTCAACCTCTCTTTATAATTTTAGTTTGTCAGAAGTTCAGGCTCCGTAATCGCTCTGGCAAGGCAGGAAATGCCTTAGTTCCATTTAATTCTCTATTATTATCAAACCTTGTGACTTGTGCAAAGTTGTATCCACAGTTAACATTTGGCATTTTCTAAGGTTGTATCTGATCTAAGCTCTGTCTCCCCCTCAGGTCGGCAGCAATGACATTGAAGGGGTCAACATCATCGCCTTCAGACAAATCAATCAGTTTGACCTCAGTGGAAACGTCCACACGTCCCCTGAACACCTCGCAACACTATCGGTAGGACTGCTGGGCTTATATTCCCTTTTACCCGTACTTTTCCCGTTTAGTTCCGATAGTACCTGGAATTTTGGGTTCACACCAAAAAGAGAACTTAGTTCAGAGAACTTTTACCCCCATTTTTAGTGCCTGCTAGAGAGGTGGTACTATCCTGGGGAGAAAAAAGTACCAATTTCTGATTGGATGGGAGAATTACAAACCACGCCCGGAAAACTCTGAAAGTTTTGTGAAGCCGCCATTGTATTTCTTGGCATTAGCATTAGCTCCGCGCACCAACAGAGAGAGACTAACTTATGGAAACACAAAAGAAAACATGGGAGATGAAGAGGTGCTGGAGGAGCTGCTGGGACTCCCAGCAGCTTCTACTGAAGCCAGTCCCCAACCCCGGGGACTTCGGGTGGCAGTATACGCCGTGAAGTTATTTGCGGCCTGCCAGTAAACCCAAAGCAGAAGAAGAAGTGACGTCAGCGGCTTCATTTGCGTAATCTTCCCTCAGGGAACTTATTCCGGTGTGAACGCGATCTGTACTTAGTTCCATGGGGGCACTAAGTGCGGCAAAGTACTTGGTGTGAAAGCGGCTAATGCATTTTGGTCATTTTTATTGAACATATCGGCAACTCCCCTCCAAGGCTCATACGGCAGGAATGTGCAGTTACAGTTCTTGACGTTTTTCTTCTCTTTATCCAGGTGAAGCTTTACAAGAGTGACAACATGGACAACCCGATCAACAGCATCTCTCTGGGACAGTCCCTCTTCTTCAACTTCCCTCCGCTGGACAGAGATGGAGAGGTATGCTTGTGTTTCTGCTCTTAGGTGAAATTAGGGCAGGATCAATGTTTGTAGTGCATTACAGTGCTTAATTTACAGTTTTAATATTATTCTTCTTAGGACTGAACCCTGAAAAAACGAATAACTTAATTTGTCCCTTGTGGGGTACTTAGTTATGCAGCATCGGGGTGCAAACATTTAGCATACAGGGTAAATTAATACAATATAAAGAAGAAAAAAACAAAACAATGAATGTGTACAAAAAATATTTAAGTGAATGAAATAAATGTTATAGGGTTTTTAAAAAGGGTTTGTATTGTTTTAACCAGAATAGGTCAATGAGCGAAAAACATATACAACACTTTCTGTTGGCCAAAATTATTTGATAATTTAGCAGAATCGTCAATTCTGCCAAAGCCAAAGAAGAGACTTCAGCCAACCTAGTCGGCTTACTTCCAGTTAGCCCTATGCTAATTGGATTGGGGATACATTTAATAGTGCTACACTCATAGACTATTCAAAACCTTATTGGTGCAAAATGATCAAATTCTGATAGTCAAACCTGTCATCTCACAGGGGTTGTGACTCCGAATGTATTAACGCATGGTTATACAACCAACTGCAACAGTGTTGGCTTCAAGAATAACTATATTGAAAAACGATCTAATCATGAACATTTTCAAGATCGTTTTATGGTGCTAAAACCTCAAATCCGATTTTTCTTAAAGGTCCCATGTCATGCTTTTCCGGTTATTACCCGTCCCCTTGTGTGTTATGAAGGTTTTTATGCATGTAAACGGTCTGCAGAGTCAAAACCCTCAAAGTACACCCTGTAGAGAGTAAAACTCTAACACAGAAAATACCTCCCCAAAACGCCTCGTTGGAGATACGTCACTGTCCATTTGATTCTTCCGGGTACGCATGATGTCATCCGTACCCGGAACGAGATTGACCAATCCACGGACTTCCTCACACACTCAGTGCAGGCAGCTCTGCTGATCTCTCCTCCCTGGCTGCAGGCTGATAACAGACAGTTGGGATCGTGGCGAAATTCTCTCTGCAGACCCATTCTCACAGCGTTTATCAACCTTTTTCTTACTCAATATCAAGCCACACTTATTGTTTTTACTTCGGCTGTGACTTTGTGTGTGCTCAGCTGTGTTTCGCTGTGTATCGCTAAACAAGGAAATCACACCTCCACGGAGCTCAGCGCGATTCACAACGTCCCGACTGGTCCTGACCAATCGGAGCACACTGGGCTCACGGAGGGGGGGGCAAGAGCTGCAACGAGCCGTTTAGTGGAGAGAGTGAATACTGCTGAATACACATACTTTACAGAGATGCTGTATGCGAAACCAATGTGAGTTTGGAAAATTGCACAGTATAAATCTATTCTAGCATACCTCAACAATGGAATTATGATCAGTGGAAATGGCCATGACATGTGACCTTTAAGTCTTCTCAGTCTTCTTAATGTTGACATGTTTGTATATTTGTCTGAACTGAATAGACTGAGGACATGCTGCTGTTGTTGTTATTGTGTGTTACAAAGTCTCCTCTCTCCTCCTCCACAGAGCTACGTGCTGATACTGCACTCCACGCTGTCCCGCTTCCAGTTTGACTTCACTCTGCCTCAGGTCACCTTCACCTCCAACGGTTACCACAAGCACATCACACTCACCTTCAACCCCACTGTAAGGAGACATTTTTAACTTGCAGAATATTGTGTACAAATATCCAGTTTTTAACTACCGGATACCTGACTAGTAGTGAGATATAGCGAGATATAGTCCTGGGAGGTAATATTCAGAGACAATACTTAACAATTTAGGGATAAGATTCATTAATCATACAAGAAATGTATTGGAGATGAATAACAAATATATGTTGTTCCTTCTTGTAAAAAACAACTTTACTTTCAGAGATTTAAATAACCAACTTTATTCCAAGCTTTTACTCAGAATATTCCCCTTCATTTAATTAGTTTTCTCCTTCGTCGGCCCTTATATGTCACAGTTTCTCTTGTAGTTGTCTGATCTCAGATTGTGTGTTTGTGCTTCCCCACAGCGTAAAGTGCCTGACCAGGATGTAGCCCAGGGCTCGTACATCGCTCTGCCCCTCACCCTGCTGCTCCTGTTGGCCGCATACAACCACGAGAAGGTACTTATTCCTCTTCACCTCCTCCCAGGGGCGGGGTGCTAGTGAACTGTCAACAGGGGGGGGGGGAGCCTCGCTGCGTGGAAACGGTGGACCTCTGTCGCTTGTCAGCGCAACTTCAATGATGCTGTTTAAAGACATCAAAAATGAAAAGCGGTGCCGGCCGTCAGCGAACCGAGCCGGCCGTTCTGTGATTCTCCAGATTCTCCAGATGGCCAGTCCGCCCCGGCCTCCTCCTCCATTAGGGCGGGGCCATATAACTCATATATCGCTTTGTGGTTTTATAGTCTATTTTCCTCGTTCTACAATCAAATGATTGTTGTTTTATAAATGTATGAAAGCACCAATTGTCAACCCTATTGTCGCAATACTGATATTGAGGTATACGATAAAAAATATAACCCATACTTCAACTCCAGAGACAATGTGCTTGGTCTTTCTTAACAATACATTTTAACATGATAACATATTTCAATCATCGGTCATCTTGATCTTAAGTTATCAGAAAAACAAGCTTACCAAACATTCGTAGTCCAAACCACATGGGAGAAACACTGATTTCTAAGTTGACACTGCTTTATTCATATGTTTTACCATATTCAAAAGCTGAGTCCGTTTGTTTTGGAGAGGAGACCTCTGCGAACAATACGGCTTCCGGTAGAAAACCTGAACGATAAACTGAAGTCATCCTAACCAGAACACTGCAATACAAAAAAATACTTACTGTGCGTTTTACATTTTTCAAGTAAGAACATGTTTTGCTCTCCTGTTGCAGGTAATCCCCCTCCTGCTACAGCTGGTGAACCGTATCCAGGGAGTGAGGAGCATGTCCCAGGTCAGCGCGGACAACGCTGCTCTGGACGAAGCCAAACGTCAGGCCAAGAGACAGAAGGCCCGGCGCACATAAGGACCCAACCACGGCTCACCTCAGACCACATCTTTGCCCACTAAATATTCCACTTGTTTACGGAGGGTTGGCTCACAGTTGATCCCAGTTCACAAGATAAATGCCCCAGGATGCTAGAGAAATATTGGGTGCGCTAAAGATGTGATTTGACCCCGTGTGAAGACCAACACAAACCACTCGACGCGCATCAGATTCACTGGACTGAAGTTTTACAGGTTGTTTTCCTCCATTGTTTCCACAGCACTCATTGTCTAAAGAAAATTGTTAATATTTGTGATAGAATATGAGCCATTTTTATACCTTTGTAATTTATCTAGGTCAACGAAAATCATTTGCTTATGTTTTGAAGGCACTTGAATGCTTTTGATATCAGTCTTAACAGAGTTTAGGATACCAGGGATGGTAACGTGTGTCACCTATCAGCGTGTGGGTCAATTCAGATGAAACACAGGGGTATTTACACACTGCGGTGACAAAGAGGATATTTAAACTGTCTACTTTAATATTACAAAAAAATAGGACAAAAAAAGGTCAATATAATTTAGAGCTTGTGAAATGATTGAGATCTACATCTAGAAATAAACACTTGTATTCATTTTCAAATTTCATTTACTCTAATTATGCTTATTGACCCTTATTTGACCCCGTTGTCAATAAACTCAATAGAGCTGAATTGACTTAAATAATTCCATCACAAACATGGGATTGTGTAACTGATAACTATCATCAAAAGACAGCCAAAGACGTGGACAAGCTTCATACCATTGTCCGTCATGTTATATATATTTAAAAAAGAAAACACGAGTTACTGCCATGCACTCCACCTCTTATATGTTGTTTAGCGTGACGCAAGGTCGACTTTTTGTCCGTTTCAGCTCAGGAAAGCGGTGGTCGATAGATGCTGGAAATTTGGGTTTGAATAGAGAATTTTGTTTTTTTCTGTGGGTGGGTGGGTTGGTAGGGCGCTATAGCAGATAACAGATAGTTGATTAATTTATTAACATAATGTCTAATCAGATGTGAATGATTACTTAGTTTGTGTGCTGGGGAATGCCTCTCAGAAGTGTTTGTTTTTTCAAATGAAGTGTTTTTTTTTTTTAAAGAGCTTCCTTAATTTCAAGAAGACTGACATTTGTCATATTTGAGCAGAATCTGTAAAAAAATGTTGAGATAATAAATAAAGTTATGGAAGGTTGTGAAATTGACTTTTATTGGTTTACCTCTAGGGGGCAGTGTACCTTGGTTTAAGGCATGACAAAAACATTGTAATAATTGTATATCCTCTGAGTTAAAGGGGCCCTATTATACTTCGTGGGGATTTCCCTTTCCTGTAGTATGTTATATGGGTTTGTGTGCATGTAAATGGTCTGCAAAGTCTAAAATCCCAAAGTGTCCTGTGATGCTGACAATTGAGCGGCCCGACCAAGGAGGCAGAGGCAGAACGTCCAAAAATATAACCCGGTGTGCAGTGGCGGTTCTACGGGGTGGCAGCTGCCACCTCAGAAAAAGGCCTTGTCACCCCAGCTGCCACCCCATTTGGCAGCTTTGTTTTGAAAGAAAAGTTGTGGCTCATCGGACATTTGAGAGAAAATCTCTAATGTCCGAGTGCAAGTGAATGCAGCACAAGACGCGAACCCCTCCGCGGGCCCTGGCACGAGCGTGGAAATGGCTTAGCCCCACCATGAAAAATGATGTTAAAGTAAGCTAAATAAAGTCCGCCAACTCGCACGGAGTTAATTGCACAGACAGCAGTTGGTAAGATTGATTTCAGTAGCCACTTGCCTGGAAATACCGAAGACTAGAAACGGTTTTGAAAACTTTTGTCATGTAGTGATCGTCTTCTCAATAGAACATCTAGTGTAGTAATAGATTTATTTATTTTTCTTCTCAAAAGACTACCAGAATATGTATTTTATGTAGTATTTCAAAAAATATCCTGGGAGAGAATCCCCCCAGACCCCCCTGCAGGGGTTGGGTTTTCAGCATGTCAACTCTTTCACCTGTGGGGAAATTGCAGGATTGGCTCCAGGTCGCCCTTTTTATTTACTACAAGACAAATGTGCCTTTTTATTTCATACAGTTCAATTTGGATTGAGACAGGGAAATAATCTAAACCTCACGCGTGGCGTTTCACTGTCAAGGGGAGCGTGTATGTAATTACATTGCAAATACTGACTTGAGCCCCACCACTGTATGGGTTAGCCCTACCATAGATTACCCAACACAAATGCTCTGGCCCCGCCACTGTTTGCGGTCGACAATGACAGAGAAGAGCCTGTCAAGTTTGGCTGTACTCAGCATTGAATCAAAACGCACCATGCTTTAAATCTTAATAAGTTTGTGAGGCGTTTTGCTGAACAAGATGGTAATCACCACATTCAGCTGTTATAGGCATGCCAACTTGATGCTCTGCTCAAGGATGAGTCGATGAGAATAATAAACTGTTAAGATCATGACCTTTACGTGTGTAAATATATTTTTCTTCTTTGTGGGGGTCTGCTCCCAAAAACTGTTTCAAGTCCTGAGAAAGTCAAATAAGACGTTGTGTAAAACTTCACTGCCCAGCCAAAAGAAAGTAACCACTTTGATTTAACTAGGCCAGTAGGTAAGGACTTTCCACTGGATAATAACTGCAGCGATGTTTATGTTTTAGCTGAATACACGTGTTTTAACCCTAACTGATGCAGTTAGTCATTTCTTTAATGTTTGTTCTTTCTGATGTAAAGTTAAGGTTGTAACTGTTTGCAATGAAGTTGTGGGGCGCTGAACTGTTCTTTTGATTCTTTTGATTTATGATAGTAATTACTTGTCTTTCAAATTTGAAGGAGGGTGAGCAAGCATCTTGAGGAACATTCATCATTAACTCCTCCAAAAAATATAGTTTATTTAATAATAACACTGAATATGTGAATCATAACAGTGATTGACAGCTGATAGGAATAATATGATTGTTAATATTATCATATTCATACAGACAAACATCGATGAGACAGTTGATTAATGTACTTATTGCAGCAGTCTTCATAGATTTGGTACCCCTGCTGGTCTAAGAGTGAAACCAACTCATTCAGTTATTGTTCAGTTAAAATTCATTAAATGATGTCTGACACCTTATATATTTATAGGCTTTACTGATGTGCCACAATAATGTCACCTAATGTTATTGAGTTAAAATATCAATAGTGTGGCTTTCCAAGTTAACATTGTTGATATGACTGTGATTAAATCAGCATATACTTCTGCCAGGGGACGCCACCCCTGAAATTCTCCTGCCACTCTCTTGCCACCCCATGAATATTTGTCGAGATCCGCCCCTGCCGGTGTGGGCATTTATTACATCATAAACATATGACACAGCCTCAATCTGCTGCCCACGTGAACACAGTCACCAGCCACCACAAGGATCTCACGCACACTACCAGCCCCCTAACAGACAGGGAAACAGAGCCTAAATACTCACTCACCCTAATCATCAATTAGAGACAGGGGGGGGGGAAGACAACACAGGGCACCAGGACCAGGTGCACACAATCAACACAGCAACAGACATGGGGGAAGGGGAACACTTTTCAACATAAAACCAGCAAACAGAGACAGACAAACTAAAACACAGACAGATGCACACGCTACATACATTTCGCCACCAACAAAGCTACACAATTCGTAACGGAGGCAGAGATCTATGGCCCCAAAGATCACCTCTGTTACATGCCCTCTAGAAGGAAGTTTTTCCCCACACTACTTTAATATATGTTGGCATCTTGGGTGTTTTGTGTTTCTTTTTAATACATTTCAGTATGAAAAGTAAGTTGAAAAATATAATAGGACGCCCTGAAGGGAAAGTTGGAAATCAATTATTTGTTGGACAAAATCTAAATGAATCTCGTACTAGGTACAAGATGGTATCTTATTTATACCTACAAGATTAACCTTCACATATGTCCTAAACTAAATTAATGAAAGTCTTTTTGGGGCAAAAACACACAATATGGCATTTCCATTATTAAAAATGTGCTCCTTCTTTGTGTACAAGCTGAGCCAACATTTGATTACAAATAATTATATATATATATTTAGGAAAATATAAAATAAATGAACATCATACATTTTACACACATAACATGTTGACATTAGGGGTACACGGGTACAAAAAAGGTTTTAAACAAATATAGAAAGACGAAGAAAAAAACTAATATTTCAAATTCAAATGTGGTTTTGGTTGCATTCTTATTTCTTCTGAGCCACCATTAAAGCACACCTGAGCATAGGTGAAAGTGACGTCACTCCAGCTTGTCTCTGATTGGAGGAAGTCGATTAAACTGACATTCAGTCGGTTATGCATTTAATGTTGCTTATGGAGATTCCATGAGTTCGGACTTTAAACTCATTTTACTTGGGCGACTAAACGTACAATATCGGGATAATAGGACACAAACATATTCATATTGAGGTGGGGGGCTCCCGGGGCTGTGTGGGGGGTGCACTGCAGATAAAAAGGAGAAAACAACTCGCGACACCTGCGAACGAACTCCAACAGACGGGTGAAGCTGAGACGACCTTCGCGAAATACACAAAAAATAAATAATGGAAACAAAGGCGGGAACTAAGAGAGATGACAGTAATGGCTTCTGATTCTTCTTCAGGTACAACACCTTTGAATGAACTGTGCAGTATTACTATATTTGTGAGCTTCGTTTTATTGTCAATACGTCAATCCCTGCACTGATAATGTTTCAAATAGCCTTTAATACACTTAGTTGTACTTCCTCTGATGCATTGACTGCAGATGTGGAGGAAGTACTCAGATCATGTACAGTACTTGAGTAAAAGTAGAAGTACCAGAGTCAGTAAAAGTCCTGCATTCAAAAGTGCTAGCAAAGTAAATGACAGGAGTAAACACAGCTGACAGCCGCGGTGAAACTCCAGTGATTAGAGCGATGCGAATATTGGTTAGTCTAGCACAGGGATGGGCAAATGGCGGCCCCCACCTCCTCTTTTTGCGGCCCTCATATTAATTTATAAACAACGTAATTAATTAAAAAAAATATTTTTAAAAAAAAATATTATTTTTTTCCATTTGTTTTACATGTAGTACTGATACCGTCCACTAGACTCCTAGTTACGTCGCGAGCTGCGTACATGATTTCAAATACCGCAAAAATAATCTGTGATGCATTTGTGTGTATTGTGTTTGTTTCCCGGGGAAACCCTCACAAGAAACACCGGCTGTTGTTATGCCTGCTGTGACGTTAAATTGCCTTTTATAATTATGCCTTTACAAGCTTAAAAGTTGTATTTATCATCTGAATTTGGCGAAAAAAGTTTAATATTCTTAAAAATACTTTGTTTATTTGAAATCAGATGAAAACAAACTGTCACGGACCCTGCCGTGTTATCTATGATTACTACGCTTTTCATTCATAATTTTACGCAGGAGGGAGGGGGAGTCTGGGTCTAATGTCTGGGTTAGTGTTCATGACTTCATGTTTATGTCATCTAATGGCATACATTTCCGTGCTTTCCAATAGTTTAAAATAGCTTTATTCCACTGTTTAATAACCTGTTCAATACAAACATGCCACTTGTACAAATGAAATAACATTTATGTGAACTGATATTTGTTTAGTGAGCTTATTAGAGGATGTTCCCATTTTTGGGGGATGTTCCCTTTGATTGTAAAACGTCAATGAAGATGTCAGACTTAGTATATTTGTTAATAATTACATACAACACATGGAATTTGTGTGTGTGTGTTCCAAGTGAATCTGCGGCCCCCTGGTGGCCAGTACATCAATTATGTGGCCCCCACCACCATCAAAGTTGCCCATCCCTGGTCTAGCATAATATGTACATGGAGATAACTAAGCCCCTTAAAAACCATGAATTAATAAAGCATTCATTCATGTTTTTTTCGCATCACTCTAATCGCTCAAGTTTCATCGCGGCTGTCAACTGTGTTTACTCCTGTCATTCAAACACGACGTGCTGGAGAGGGGGCGGATCGATCAGGCTAAAGTTGCTAAACTAACCTGTAGCTGCTCCGTCCACACTCACAATAACGTCATACAGACATAAATAAAGCAGCGACTGTATTTGCCATGACATAGACAGTCTGTGGTTTGTACATGTTTAACTTTTGTCCAGTTTCTGAACAGATATGAGGAGCTGTGAGCTCTGTGTGCTAACTTCTAACAGCTAACGGCTGATGTGTTGGGACAAGTTGCGCTGTCGGGTGCTGACCAATCACGAAGCATAATTTCTTGACTGGCAGCAAAAACAACTAATCACAGCAGGCTCTGTCCAATCACAAACAAGAAGTGTTCTCCCTAAAGCAGGGGTCTTCAACTAAAATTCAACGAGGTCCACTTAGAGAAAATGTCCCCATACAAAGGTCCGGAACATAAAACGTCTAAGGGTGTGTTCACACCTAATAGTCCGCTCTCTGGTGCGCACCAGACCACAGTTTGTTACATTGTTTCATTTTTCAGAAGGTTCGGTTTGCGTTCACACTGGCAACAACTCAAAGGGACTATAAACTTTAAACACAAGTCATGTGCACGGAAATGCTGTTCAACCATTGGTCAGACATTAAGGGGGTACAAACGCAAATCCCGGCAATTTCTAGCGGAGCCTCCGCCATGGAGCATCGGTCCGTTCGATTTAACTGTATACAGTTTGGCTGAAACTAACTGACAAGAAAACAGCGGAGAAGTAACGGGCAGAAACCCTCCTTTTTACGCAGCGGTCCAGACATAGGTCAGACGGCGACACATATTCAGTTGCCAGTTACTTTGGCATTAGGGCAGGGATATCTAGATACTTCCCAAGGTTTGACATAATGAATTGTGCTACTTTTAAAGCAAGCAACGATTTTCAAATCTGTAATCAAAAAGCTCTTCAAAAACGCTATCGAAGCAGTTCCTGCCGTTGCTACGTTAGTTCAAACAGTAACAACGGACTATTTTTCTTAGCGGATGCATGTACATTTAAATACATACAACTATTTTTTAAATCAATAAAATAATTTTCTAAATCCACAAAAGCATTTCAATTAATATTGGGAGTCATGTCGTTACTTTGTTTAGAATGTGGCCATGTAATAAGCGGCATAATGTGCAGCAGCGCGGTCATTATGGGGAAAAGAACACCTTCATGCCGATCTAGATCCCTCCGCTTCACGTTGGGCTCCTGATCAGCCTGTCTGTGTTCTTTTCCTGCTTATCCATGAGAGACGTTCTGCAGAGGAGGGGTGTTTCACCGACGACAAGTGTTCTTACTTTTATGTAGCTGACGGAGAATGTTTACTTTACACGACACTGTTCAACACTTAATTCTTCTTTACTCTTTAACTAAACAACCGCGGATGTCTTGAAAGACTCTTTCGCTAAAGATTTTTGAAGATATCCGCGTTCTTGTGACACGTAAATACTGCGCTTCCTATGTTTTGGTGCGGACTGCGTTCACACCAGCAATGCACCGCTCCAGAGTTCGCAAGCAAGCGCTCCGAGACCACCTATTTTAGCGGACCAGAGTTCGGTTGTTTAGTTCACTTCAGAGGTCTCGGACTGCGTTCACACCGACCCAAATGTACCGCACCAAGCGGCTAAACGCACCAGGGTTCGATTCAACCGGACTATACAAGGCAGGTGTGAACGCACCCTAAGTTGCTTCATGAATTAGTGTGATATATATTGAAGTAGCTGCAGCTTTATCAACGTCTGCATGTAATCAGCAACTGACTGCCAATCAAATAAAGAAAGTACAATTCATAAACAACAATATGTATTGTCAATTAACATTACTTAAATACTGTGGCTATGTGTAATGTTCCTCTCGGGCTGCATTTACAAATAAAATAGACAATAAATGAAATAGCTTTTGAAAATGTGTGCATCTTAAAAGTGCTTAATTTTAGATAAATAAAATAAAGTGTAGCAGCAGCTTGAGTTTCCCTTTTTCTTTGTTAACCGTTTCACATCATGACTTAACAGTTTCAGCAGTGGCGTTTTCTCCCGGAGGCCAAGGGAAGCCAGGCTTCCCCTGTTTTTTCGGATTGTAGTTATAATTTAAATAAAAACACTGTTTTGTTTCTGTAATTCTCCTTTCATGTGTGTTTCTGCCGGACCGTCTCTCCGTCTCTCCCCCATTCTCATTGAGTATTTTACAAAGAGTGAAACAGCGCCCCTCTAGATGTCATGGTGAAACAGTAGATTGCATTCACTGTTGCGAGAGGAGGCCAGCAGAATCTAGCTTCCCTTGGTGAAAAAAAATTGAGGGATCAACCAATCAGATGAGGCCCACGTGATGCCCCTGCCAACCTGTGATTGGTCAGGGCCATGCCAGGGGAAGCTAGCCGCCTCTAGCTTCCCTTCAGGGGCGGCTGGCGGCTGGCGATTTGATTGGACACTGCCATCCAATCACATCAACATCAATTTTAATACTGTAACTGTCATCACCGCCGTTAGAAATTATCAAGCAAATGAAGCATTATGGAGGGAGGAGATTTGGCGTACTTAATTAAGCATAACTTCACTAAACTTCCGCTACAGCAGCAACTAAACATTAAAGCAGATGGCAGGACAACGCCCACACTCGAGCTGTGTACACAGAGGAATAAGGGATCTAATCGGACGTTCAATGAGGACAATTATGTCCGCACGGAGTGGCTAACTGGAAGCGCTAAACTTCAGCGTCTATTTTGGTGGCCATGTCTTCTTTTTGACAAGGGTTCGTGCTCCCTGAACAATCCTTGGGCAACTTCAGGATTCATCGACCTTGCCAACCTGTTACGGGCAATTGAGAGGCACGGTAAATCTAAAAATCATATAGATTGTGCTGTGAAATTAAAGCTTTTTGGACGCGTCAGGATTGCTGCACACGCTGAACAACAACAGGTTGTTTCACAAGCCACCAGGAGAGCTGATACAGCTTCTTATTGAGGATGACCTACAGCAGGGCACACTCTCCGAGGTCTCCAAGCTGCTCCAGCTCATGCTCACGATACCAGCCGCCAGCACATCAGCAGAGCGCTCCTTTTCCTGTCTAAAAAGGATCAAAACGTATCTGAGGAACACGTGTGGACAGGACAGACTTGTCAACCTAGCCACAATATCCATTGACTCTGTTGTTGTGGAGGACCTAAAGGCCGCTGGGAAGTTCTATGACATTGTTATTGACCACTTCGCTACCATGAACGACAGGAGAATGGCCTTCCTCTTCAAATAGGGTGAGTGAAATGCACACCCCTTTCTCTCTGTGCATACCTGTTGCCTGAACTGCCCGTGTAGCACTAGCTATGTGTGCAATTTCTGATGTGGTTCTGTTGGTTATTGTGCATTGCTTGCCTGGATTTAGCTGCAGGTGTTCCGTCTGAAGTAGTTGTTTTATTGCAGTTGTTTAATTAGCACAGGGTGCTGCTATCCGATAATCAGCCCCGCAGATAGCATGCCACATAGGGCCCGATCACCTGAATAGATGAGATTGTTTATATTTTTGTGTTACTTTTGGACTACGGACTGAACTAATTACAGAGACAAGGACTGTTGCTGCACTTGCCGTGTGTGTTAGTGTAACAGATGTAAATATGCAGT
Organism: Pseudochaenichthys georgianus; assembly: GCF_902827115.2. NCBI lineage: Eukaryota > Metazoa > Chordata > Actinopteri > Perciformes > Channichthyidae > Pseudochaenichthys > Pseudochaenichthys georgianus. Next base: position 15,692,401 of record NC_047503.1, on the reverse strand, counting down.
GGGGTTTATTTAATTTAATCTTGTATAATCACACACATTCTGTGTTTTATATTATTTCATTCTGTGTTCTTCATTTTATTGAATGTTAAATACCTGGCAAGGTCGGAGAGCTGTGCTCAGAAGTTTATTGTTGTGAGGAATTTCATTTCCTTTCTTTGTGATTTTACTTTTTGTATATATTGTGTCCCTCACGTTTCCTCTTCCCTTTTTGTAAACGTTCCAATGAGAGGAGTCACTGGAGGAAATGTATGTAAAACTGATCATTTGATCTGTTATCAGATTCAGACATTAAACAGAGATCGTCTCAACTTTACGCTGACTCGGCGGGTCTCGTCCATTATCAACACAACGCATACTGATACTTTGATGTGAACGTAAAACTTTAAAGGTCTCCTGATTTAGTTTGTGAATGAATGCTTCTTATTTATTAATTACCGAATCTGCACTGCGCATTGAGCGGCTGGTATTGCATTGGTGGGGGGAGGTTGGCATAAATTAATAAGAAAATGCTTAAATTAATAAGACGAGAGAGTTTCAGCTGGAGAGTGCGTGCGGACCTGTCGCTTAGATAACAGGCGTGTACAAGTCCTGCATCTGTATGATACAAATGTGTGTAAAATGTTACCGGGCGCTGTAATCACTCATCTGGTTACGTTATTGACCACCCCCCCGACCCAAAAACATTGGCTTCCCCTACATTTTTCTCCACCCCACGCTACTGAGTTTCAGAGGAGTATAGAACAATATCAGTCTGTACACATCATAACAATTGAACAGTTTTAAAGTTTCTCTTTCTTTCCCTCTTATATTGCAGTCCCTCACTCACTTTTTTAATTCAGTGTGAGAATTGAGCTGGAGCTTGTCCTGCCAGGAGTTTGTAAATCTGGGCTGAAATGGTGTCAGGGCCATTCTCACACACATGCAGGTGCTCATTTAGGGTGACCAGATGTCCCGCTTTGCGCGGGACTGCACAGCATTTTCACGACTTTTGGTGCGTCCCGCAAATTGAGACGATGTCCCGCATATTTCATTTTGATTGCCTAAAACGCTTTTCTTTAAAATCAGATTCATCCAATGGCTTTTGAGAAAGCAGGGAAGGCTATCACCAGGGGGCTGTGTTTGCTGTCAATCAAACTGTAACACACGTGCTGGTCCAGTGTTAACCAATGAGAGTAACTCACTCACACCCACCCCCCCACCCGCCAAACAACAACAACGAACGCAGGCGACGCAGCAGGTTATGGAAAATGGAGGAAACTGAAACTACAGCTAAGAAGATGCACATACAACAAAGACTGGGAAGACACTTACCCGTGGGTGAAGCCAGTGCAGGGCGACTCTCAGAGATTTTTTTTCAATCTTTGCAAGAGTAATTTTTAAATTTCACATGGCAGTCAAAAATACGACGTCAAAATCAATCAATCAATCAATGTTTATTTATATAGCCCAATATCACAAATGTTACATTTGTCTCAGTGGTCTTCACAGTGTGTACAGAATATCAGTATGACAATACGAAAGACACAGAGAATGCGATTCTCACAAGAAACGTGTCGCTCAAAAAGAGACATCCCACTCTATGGAGACATTCCTACTCAAACCAAAAAATGATGGCCACTCAGACAAGGTAACAGCAGCAGAAATAACCAGTGTTTACCATACAGTGCAACACTCCCATTCATACCGGTCAAATGACTGGTAACAAGCTAGCGCCGACCATGTTTCCAGACTCTGAGATAGTAACGAAAATGTCATGTGGTCGTACAAAAGCAGCGTCCATAATAACAGATGTGCTTGCCCCTGCCTCTGTGGAGAGTTGTTTGACAGAGTCAAAGACACCAGTGGTTCTAGGTGACAAAATAGCACAGCAACAAAATAGCACAGCAACAAAATAGCACAGCAACAGAAGGTGGGCCCCCACATGTGGGGGCCCACCTTCTGTTGCTGTGATGGACAAAACTGAAAGCTATTTTATTTTATGTATTATTATGTTTCTGTTCCCTCCTGGCCAGTGTTGGTTTTATTTTATCTATTAATTTATGTTGTGCCTACTTGTACACGTAATACACTAGTTGAATGAAGAAGATGCATTTCTAAACACTTGAAGTGAATAATGCCTGCTGCCTTGGTTAGCCTTAGTTTACTTTTCTTTATTAAAAAACTGCATTTTGACTTCACTTTCTGCTCTGTTATATATTTGTTACGGTTTTTTTTCCGGGGGTTGGGGGGTGCTGTTGAGAGGGTGTCCCACATTGTCCCACATTGTCCCACACAACCATACTCTTTGTCCCACATTTGGTTTGTTGGGATCTGGTCACCCTATGCTCACTGGTTACAGTGATGCAAACACAGGTATGGTGAAAAAAGAGAGAACTATTTGAAGCAGAAAAAAACAGCGTAATATACCATCTGACAAAGGCCTGTGCTATAATGCTTCAATTAAGTGGCTATTCTACTCAGATCAATAGGAGACAGAGATGTTAAGTTAAAATCAAAGGTTTTTATTATTATTTACAGCAGGGGTGGGGAACCTTTTTCCTTTCAATTTTTACAACATCCTCCGAGGGTCGTACAAATGATTGAACTCAACCTCTGCTTAAAAAAAAAATCACAGCCCATTCATTTGGCCTTTCTTTCATGCTGTGCAAAGAAAAAGCAACCTCTGAATCCAGATATCTCACCATCTTTTTTTAAATATTGAAGTTAAAAGCATCAATCTGGTACACTTTGAGAGCAACATTAAGAGATCTATGGATACATCTCTCAACACCCATATGAAACAGAACTGTAAGCAGATTTTTCTTTTTGGATATTTTACAAATCACTCCCCTTTTAAACTCTATTCTTGTTATTTTTAACAACTTTTTTGTTACTGTCGTATAGTATTTTATACCTGTTTTTCATTTAGTCTCATTAATAACTATAATGATCATATCAAGGTGTGCCTTAACCTCACTGAGCTGAGGTTATTTGAGCCTCTCAGGAGAGAGCTCTCTTCCACCTGGTTGTAGAAAAGCTCTTTAAATTCGTTAGCATAGCTAGCTAACCAGATGCTAATAACAACAGATCGCCACTGTGCTTACAACTAAAGACACAGCCACGCAAACACTGCGGCATGTGTACGGCTCCTAAGAGTATTGCAATATTTTAAGGGCTGGAGCAGCGTTCCAGTGCTCTCTGTCAGCACTCATTTCAGACGAGACATATACCACGTGAAGACACGTTACGCTCGTGCTGTGTCAAGGAACCTGTCCTTGGCCAGGAAAAACAGGTACTCGCTTGTTTAATTATTTTTGCGGTCTAGATTTCTTCTTCTTTTTTGAAGTGAGAAGTTGTCCGTCAGTCGGATTGACGGACGGACTCACCAAACCCCAAAACGAAAACTCTTCAGTTCTCCACGAATTACACAAGTCACCCATATCAGCGTTAAAAAAGCGGGAGCCTTCGAAAAATCCCCTATTAATGTATTGATTATAGCTCCGGGTCCGTATAGGTCGGCGTCTGGGTCCGGATCCGGACCGCGGTCCGCCTGTTGCCGACCCCTGCCCTAAAGGAATACCCTTTCTGTCCAATGTGAAATGCTGTGGTGTTTTCTGAAATGCTGTGGCATTTTGTGAAATACTGTAGCGTTTTGTGAAATGCTGTTGCGTTTTGTGAAATGCTGTTGCGTTTTGTGAAATGCTGTTGCGTTTTCTGAAATGCTGTTGCGTTTTCTGAAATGCTGTAGCGTTTTGTGAAATGCTGTAGCGTTTTGTGAAACGCTGTAGCGTTTTGTGAAATGCTGTAGCGTTTTGTGAAATGCTGTTGCGTTTTGTGAAATACTGTAGTCTTTTGTGAAATGCTGTTGCGTTTTGTGAAATGCTGTTGCGTTTTCTGAAATGCTGTTGCGTTTTCTGAAATGCTGTAGCGTTTTGTGAAATGCTGTAGCGTTTTCTGAAATGCTGTAACGTTTTCTGAAATGCTGTAGCGTTTTGTGAAATGCTGTAGCGTTTTGTGAAATGCTGTAATGTTTTCTGAAATGCTGTGGTGTTTTCTGAAACGCTGTGACGTTTTCTGAAATGCTGTAGTGTTTTGTGAAATGCTGTGGCGTTTTGTGAAATGCTGAAGTGTTTTGTGAAATGCTGTTGCGTTTTCTGAAATGCTGTGACGTTTTCTGAAATGCTGTAATGTTTTCTGAAATGCTGTAGCGTTTTGTGAAATGCTGTAGTGTTTTGTGAAATGCTGTGGCGTTTTGTGAAATGCTGAAGTGTTTTGTGAAATGCTGTTGCGTTTTCTGAAATGCTGTGACGTTTTCTGAAATGCTGTAATGTTTTCTGAAATGCTGTAGCGTTTTGTGAAATGCTGTAGCGTTTTGTGAAATGCTGTTACGTTTTGTGAAATGCTGAAGTGTTTTGTGAAATGCTGTTGCGTTTTCTGAAATGCTGTGGCGTTTTCTGAAATGCTGTAATGTTTTCTGAAATGCTGTTGTGTTTTGTGAAATGCTGTAGCGTTTTGTGAAATGCTGTTGCATTTTCTGAAATGCTGTAGGGTTTTGTGAAATGCTGTTGCGTTTTGTGAAATGCTGTAGCGTTTTGTGAAATGCTGTAACGTTTTGTGAAATGCTGTAGCGTTTTGTGAAATGCTGTAGCGTTTTGTGAAATGCTGTGGTGTTTTGTGAAATGCTGTAGCGTTTTGTGAAATGCTGTGGTGTTTTCTGAAATGCTGTGGCGTTTTCTGAAATGCTGTAGTATTTTGTGAAATGCTGTTGCGTTTTCTGAAATGCTGTAGCGTTTTGTGAAATGCTGTTGCGTTTTGTGAAATGCTGTTGCGTTTTGTGAAATGCTGTGGTGTTTTCTGAAATGCTGTGGCGTTTTCTGAAATGCTGTAATGTTTTGTGAAATGCTGTGGTGTTTTCTGAAATGCTGTAGTGTTTTGTGAAATCCTGTTGCGTTTTCTTAAATGCTGTTGTGTATTCTGAAATGCTGTGGCGTTTTTTATGAAATGCTGTTGCGTTTTGTGAAATGCTGCTATGTTTTGTGAAATGCTGTTGCGTTTTCTGAAATGCTGTATTTTTTTGTGAAATGCTGATGCGTTTTGTGAAATGCTGAAGTGTTTTGTGAAATGCTGTTGCGTTTTCTGAAATGCTGTGGCGTTTTCTGAAATACTGTAATGTTTTCTGAAATGCTGTAGCGTTTTGTGAAATGCTGTAGCGTTTAGTGAAATGCTGTTGCGTTTTGTGAAACGCTGTAGCGTTTTGTGAAATGCTGTAATGTTTTGTGAAATGCTGTAATGTTTTCTGAAATGCTGTGGTGTTTTCTGAAATGCTGTAGTGTTTTGTGAAATGCTGTTGCGTTTTGTGAAATGCTGTTGCGTTTTGTGAAATGCTGTGGTGTTTTGTGAAATGCTGTGGTGTTTTCTGAAATGCTGTAATGTTTTGTGAAATGCTATGGCGTTTTCTGAAATGCTGTAGTGTTTTGTGAAATGCTGTTGCGTTTTCTTAAATGCTGTTGTGTTTTCTGAAATGCTGTGGCGTTTTTTATGAAATGCTGTTGCGTTTTGTGAAATGCTGCTATGTTTTGTGAAATGCTGTTGCGTTTTCTGAAATGCTGTAGCGTTTTGTGAAATGCTGTTGCGTTTTCTGAAATCCTGAAGTGTTTTGTGAAATGCTGTGGCGTTTTCTGAAATGCTGTTGCGTTTTCTGAAATGCTGTAGTGTTTTGTGAAATGCTGTGGCGTTTTGTGAAATGCTGTGGCGTTTTCTGAAATGCTGTTGCGTTTTCTGAAATGCTGTAGCGTTGTGTGAAATGCTGTTGCGTATTCTGAAATGCTATAATGTTTTCTGAAATGCTGTAGTGTTTTGTGAAATGCTGTGGCGTTTTGTGAAATGCTGTGGCGTTTTGTGAAATGCTGTGGCATTTTCTGAAATGCTGTTGCGTTTTGTGAAATGCTGTGGCGTTTTCTGAAATGCTGTAGTGTTTTGTGAAATGCTGTTGCATTTTCTGAAATGCTGTAGCGTTTTGTGAAATGCTGTAATGTTTTCTGAAATGCTGTGGTGTTTTTCTGAAATGCTGTGGCGTTTTGTGAAATGCTGTTGCGTTTTGTGAAATGCTGTTGCGTTTTGTGAAATGCAGTTGCGTTTTGTGAAATGCTGTTGCGTTTTGTGAAATGCAGTTGCGTTTTGTGAAATGCTGTTGCGTTTTGTGAAATGCAGTTGCATTTTGTGAAATGCAGTAGCGTTTTCTGAAATGCTGTTGCGTTTTCTGAAATGCTGTTATGTTTTGTGAAATGCTGTTGCGTTTTCTGAAATGCTGTAGCGTTTTGTGAAATGCTGTTATGTTTTGTGAAATGCTGTTGCGTTTTCTGAAATGCTGTGGCGTTTTCTGAAATGCTGTAATGTTTTCTGAAATGTTGTTGTGTTTTGTGAAATGCTGTTGCGTTTTGTGAAATGCTGTTGCATTTTCTGAAATGCTGTAGGGTTTTGTGAAATGCTGTTGCGTTTTGTGAAATGCTGTTGCGTTTTGTGAAATGCTGTTGCGTTTTGTGAAATGCTGTAGCGTTTTGTGAAATGCTGTAGCGTTTTGTGAAATGCTGTGGTGTTTTGTGAAATGCTGTAGCGTTTTGTGAAATGCTGTGGTGTTTTCTGAAATGCTGTGGCGTTTTCTGAAATGCTGTAGGATTTTGTGAAATGCTGTTGCGTTTTCTGAAATGCTGTTGCGTTTTGTGAAATGCTGTTGCGTTTTGTGAAATGCTGTGGTGTTTTGTGAAATGCTGTGGCGTTTTCTGAAATGCTGTAATGTTTTCTGAAATGCTGTGGCGTTTTCTGAAATGCTGTAGTGTTTTGTGAAATCCTGTTGCGTTTTCTTAAATGCTGTTGTGTATTCTGAAATGCTGTGGCGTTTTTTATGAAATGCTGTTGCGTTTTGTGAAATGCTGCTATGTTTTGTGAAATGCTGTTGCGTTTTCTGAAATGCTGTATTTTTTTGTGAAATGCTGATGCGTTTTGTGAAATGCTGAAGGGTTTTGTGAAATGCTGTTGCGTTTTCTGAAATGCTGTGGCGTTTTCTGAAATACTGTAATGTTTTCTGAAATGCTGTAGCGTTTAGTGAAAAGCTGTTGCGTTTTGTGAAACGCTGTAGCGTTTTGTGAAATGCTGTTATGTTTTGTGAAATGCTGTAGCGTTTTGTGAAATGCTGTAGCATTTTGTGAAATGCTGTAATGTTTTCTGAAATGCTGTGGTGTTTTCTGAAATGCTGTAGTGTTTTGTGAAATGCTGTTGCATTTTCTGAAATGCTGTTGCGTTTTGTGAAATGCTGTGGTGTTTTCTGAAATGCTGTGGTGTTTTCTGAAATGCTGTAATGTTTTGTGAAATGCTGTGGCGTTTTCTGAAATGCTGTAGTGTTTTGTGAAATGCTGTTGCGTTTTCTTAAATGCTGTTGTGTTTTCTGAAATGCTGTGGCGTTTTTTATGAAATGCTGTTGCGTTTTGTGAAATGCTGCTATGTTTTGTGAAATGCTGTTGCGTTTTCTGAAATGCTGTAGCGTTTTGTGAAATGCTGTTGCGTTTTCTGAAATGCTGAAGTGTTTTGTGAAATGCTGTGGCGTTTTCTGAAATGCTGTGGCGTTTTCTGAAATGCTGTAGTGTTTTGTGAAATGCTGTGGCGTTTTGTGAAATGCTGTGGCGTTTTCTGAAATGCTGTTGCGTTTTGTGAAATGCTGTAGCGTTGTGTGAAATGCTGTTGCGTATTCTGAAATGCTATAATGTTTTCTGAAATGCTGTAGTGTTTTGTGAAATGCTGTGGCGTTTTGTGAAATGCTGTGGCATTTTCTGAAATGCTGTTGCGTTTTGTGAAATGCTGTGGCGTTTTCTGAAATGCTGTAGTGTTTTGTGAAATGCTGTAGTGTTTTGTGAAATGCTGTTGCATTTTCTGAAATGCTGTAGCGTTTTGTGAAATGCTGTAATGTTTTCTGAAATGCTGTGGTGTTTTTCTGAAATGCTGTGGCGTTTTCTGAAATGCTGTAGTGTTTTGTGAAATGCTGTTGCGTTTTCTGAAATGCTGTAGTGTTTTGTGAAATGCTGTTTGCATTTCTGAAATGCTTGTAATGCTGTTTGTTAGTGCGTTTTGTGAAATGCTGTTGCGTTTTCTGAAATGTTGTGGCGTTTTTTATGAAATCCTGTAGTGTTTTGTGAAATGCTGTTGCGTTTTCTGAAATGCTGTAGCGTTTTGTGAAATGCTGTAGTGTTTTCTGAAATGCTGTAATGTTTTCTGAAATGCTGTAGCGTTTTGTGAAATGCTGTAGCGTTGTGTGAAATGCTGTAATGTTTTCTGAAATGCTGTGGTGTTTTCTGAAATGCTGTGGCGTTTTCTGAAATGCTGTAGTGTTTTGTGAAATGCTGTTGCGTTTTCTGAAATGCTGTAGTGTTTTGTGAAATGCTGTTGCGTTTTCTGAAATGCTGCAGCGTTTTTTTATGAAATGCTGTAGTGATTTGTGAAATGCTGTAGTGTTTTCTGAAATGTTGTTGTCTTTTGTGAAATGCTGTAGTGTTTTGTGAAATGCTGTTGCATTTTCTGATGTGCTGTAGTGTTTTGTGAAATGCTGTTGCGTTTTGTGAAATGCTGAAGTATTTTGTGAAATGCTGTTGCGTTTCTGAAATGCTGTGGCGTTTTGTGAAATGCTGTAGTGTTTTGTGAAATGCTGTGGCGTTTTGTGAAATGATGTGGCGTTTTCTGAAATGCTGTAATGTTTTGTGAAATGCTGTTGCATTTTCTGAAATGCTGTAGTGTTTTGTGAAATGCTGTTGCGTTTTGTGAAATGCTGTAGCGTTTTGTGAAATGCTGTTACGTTTTGTGAAATGCTGTTGCGTTTTCTGAAATGCTGTGGCGTTTTCTGAAATGCTGTAATGTTTTCTGAAATGTTGTTGTGTTTTGTGAAATGCTGTTGCGTTTTGTGAAATGCAGTAGCGTTTTCTGAAATGCTGGTATGTTTTGTGAAATGCTGTAGCGTTTTCTGAAATGCTGTTATGTTTTGTGAAATGCTGTTGCGTTTTCTGAAATGCAGCTGCGTTTTTCATAAATTGCTGTAGTGATTTGTGAAATGCTGTAGTGTTTTCTGAAATGCTGTTGTGGTTTGTGAAATGCTGTAGTGTTTTGTGAAATGCTGTTGCATTTTCTGATATGCTGTAGTGTTTTGTGAAATGCTGTTGCGTTTTCTGAAATGCTGTAGTGTTTTGTGAAATGCTGTTGCGTTTTGTGAAATGCTGAAGTATTTTGTGAAATGCTGTGGCGTTTTCTGAAATGCTGTGGCGTTTTCTGAAATGCTGTAATGTTTTCTGAAATTCTGTGGCGTTTCGTGAAATGCTGTTGCGTTTTGTGAAATGCTGTAGCGTTTTGTGAAATGCTGTTGCGTTTTATAAAATGCTGTAATGTTTTCTGAAATGCTGTTGCGTTTTGTGAAATGCTGCTGCGTTTTGTGAAATGCTGTTGCGTTTTCTGAAATGCTGTGGCGTTTTTTATGAAATGCTGTAGTGTTTTGTGAAAAGCTGTGGCGTTTTGTGAAATGCTGTTGCGTTTTGTGAAATGCTGTAGCGTTTTGTGAAATGCTGTTGCGTTTTCTGAAATGCTGTTGCGTTTTCTGAAATGCTGTAGTGTTTTCTGAAATGCTGTAGTGTTTTGTGAAATGCTGTTGCTTTTTGTGAAATGCTGCTGCGTTTTCTGAAATGCTGTAGTGTTTGGTGAAATGCTGTGGCGTTTTGTGAAATGCTCTTGCGTTTTGTGAAATGCTGTAGCGTTTTGTGAAATGCTGTTGCGTTTCTGAAATGCTGTAGTGTTTTGTGAAATGCTGTTGCATTTTGTGAAATGCTGTAGCGTTTTGTGAAATGCTGTTGCGTTTTCTGAAATGCTGTAATGTTTTCTGAAATGCTGTGGCGTTTTGTGAAATGCTGTTGCGTTTTGTGAAATGCTGTTGCGTTTTGTGAAATGCTGTAGCGTTTTGTGAAATGCTGTAGCGTTTTGTGAAATGCTGTTGCGTTTTATAAAATGCTGTTGCGTTTTATAAAATGCTGTAATGTTTTGTGAAGTGCTGTTGCGTTTTGTGAAATGCTGCTGCGTTTTCTGAAATGCTGTGGCATTTTTTATGAAATGCTGTAGTGTTTTCTGAAATGCTGTAGTGTTTTCTGAAATGCTGTAGAGTTTTGTGAAATGCTGTTGCGTTTTGTGAAATGCTGCTGCGTTTTGTGAAATGCTGTTGCGTTTTCTGAAATGCTGTAGTGTTTTGTGAAATGCTGTGGCGTTTTGTGAAATGCTCTTGCGTTTTGTGAAATTCTGTAGCGTTTTGTGAAATGCTGTTGCGTTTCTGAAATGCTGTAGCGTTTTGTGAAATGCTGTAGTGTTTTGTGAAATGCTGTGGCGTTTTGTGAAATGCTGTTGCGTTTTGTGAAATGCTGTACTGTTTTGTGAAATGCTGTAATGTTTTCTGAAATGCTGTGGCGTTTTTTATGAAATGCTGTAGTGTTTTCTGAAATGCTGTAGTGTTTTGTGAAATGCTATTGCGTTTTGTGAAATGCTGTAGCGTTTTTGGAAATGCTGTTGCGTTTTCTGAAATGCTGTAATGTTTTCTGAAATGCTGTGGCGTTTTGTGAAATGCTGTTGCGTTTTGTGAAACGCTGTAGCGTTTTGTGAAATGCTGTTGCGTTTTATAAAATGCTGTAATGTTTTGTGAAATGCTGTTGCGTTTTGTGAAATGCTGCTGCGTTTTGTGAAATGCTGTTGCGTTTTCTGAAATGCTGTGGCGTTTTTTATGAAATGCTGTAGTGTTTTGTGAAATGCTGTAGTGTTTTGTGAAATGCTGTGGCGTTTTGTGAAATGCTGTTGCGTTTTGTGAAATGCTGTTGCGTTTTGTGAAATGCTGTAATGTTTTCTGAAATGCTGTGGCGTTTTGTGAAATGCTGTAGCGTTTTCTGAAATGCTGTTGCGTTTTCTGAAATGCTGTAATGTTTTGTGAAATGCTGTGGCGTTTTGTGAAATGCTGTGGCGTGTTTTGTGAAATGCTGTGGCGTGTTTTGTGAAATGCTGTAGTGTTTTCTGAAATGCTGTAGTGTTTTGTGAAATGCTGTTGCGTTTTGTGAAATGCTGTTGCGTTTTCTGAAATGTTGTGGCGTTTTTTATGAAATCCTGTAGTGTTTTGTGAAATGCTGTTGCGTTTTCTGAAATGCTGTAGCGTTTTGTGAAATGCTGTAGTGTTTTCTGAAATGCTGTAATGTTTTCTGAAATGCTGTAGCGTTTTGTGAAATGCTGTAGCGTTGTGTGAAATGCTGTAATGTTTTCTGAAATGCTGTGGTGTTTTCTGAAATGCTGTGGCGTTTTCTGAAATGCTGTAGTGTTTTGTGAAATGCTGTTGCATTTTCTGAAATGCTGTAGTGTTTTCTGAAATGCTGTTGCGTTTTCTGAAATGCTGTGGCGTTTTCTGAAATGCTGTAATTTTTTTTGAAATGCTTTTGTGTTTTGTGAAATGCTGTTGCGTTTTGTGAAATGCTGTAGCGTTTTCTGAAATGCTGTAGCGTTTTGTGAAATGCTGTAGCGTTTTGTGAAATGCTGTTGCGTTTTCTGAAATGCTGCGGCGTTTTTTATGAAATGCTGTACTGTTTTGTGAAATGCTGTAGTGTTTTCTGAAATGCTGTTGTGTTTTTATGAAATGTTGTAGTGTTTTGTGGAATGCTGTAGTGTTTTCTGAAATGCTGTTGTGTTTTGTGAAATGCTGTAGTGTTTTCTGAAATGCTGTGGCGTTTTGCACTTCAGGGCCACCGTACATTTACATTTGATTATATTTGGGGAAGTCTGTGGACTCTGCCACTACCACTTAACCACCATAGAATGAACATAATTAAGTCTAAATACGTTGTTTGGGTATTTTTTGTAAAAAAAAATGAATACGATAAAGAGTTAAAAAATGGGGTTTGATTTCATGTCATTTGACTTTAACCTCCCACTGAGTTCAAAATCAATATTCCTTCCTCTTGTATAAATATTATAATTTCTGCATCTAATTTTTGCTTTTGTGAAATCTTTCTCTTTAGATGCCCTTCTAGAGAAATAAATGACCAGGTTTGATCCCACTCCTTCCAGGATGGAACAAAAAGGTGGAACAAAACAGTTTCAAACTGAAGGTAAAAAGTCAAATGATATATACATATAAAGAAATTTCTGCTTTAATATTAAAAAACAGCCAACAGATCTCCGACTGATTGTCAGAAAAGATTCAAAATATGTTATACTTCTAGGTTTTGAGATTGTTATGCTGAAATATAACAGATTTGAGTGCTTTAGTACAAACTAAGTTGTTCAACAAGGTAACATGGATGTATTATCTTTTGTTCAGGACAGGTATGTCTCCCTTAGGCGGAGGTAAAGGTAGACAATAATAACTTACGTTATTCTTTCATCATTTCCAACATTTATTACATTCAAGGTTAATTAGAGACATTACAAGATGGAAGCAATCAAGTCAAACATTGGCTATAAACTGATTCCTCCAACTTTTTGTACATTTCTATTCAGAAATTACTCTCCAACTATTGCAGGGAAATCAATTGGTAATTACCAGCTTGCTGTTCATAATTGATATTTAGCACCAGCTCTCAGGAAGCACGCATTATTCAGCCAGTGTTTCTGAACCTTCTGGTGCTGCATCCATCTCACTCGCTGCTCAATGCACACAATCTGTTTCTGTTTGCCTGCAAGCTCCTCTGCACACTCAGCTGCTTCTGAGGCAAGTTCATTGGCCTTTGGTGTTTCCCTTCTTAAGCATTTTCTTTAAGGATGATAGATACAGATAGTATAATAATGATATAAGATAGGGAAAGCCTCAACCTCCAGGGAGCTTTTAAGGGTTTTGTGTGACATATTCAATATATTTCAGCAACTAGTACTTTTAATTTTTTTTTGTATTACTGTGTCACATTACATTACAATACATTTCATTTAGCCTGGCGCTCTTATCCAAAGAGCAATAAACCATAAAGATACAAACTCAGAACAACAATACAAATGCAGACACTTTCCTTCAAATAAGCCAAACCATCACCAAACCGCATTGCTTGTGCACTAGTTTCAAATTGGCTAAACTCTTCAGGTGCTCATTTTATTCATATATTTGCCAAGATATAAGCGAAAGCGGTGTGTTTGCAGTTTAAGACGGAAGATATGTAGACTTTTTGCTGATTTGATATAAATGGGGAGCCCGTTCCACCATTATGGAGCCTGAATAGCAAACAGGCGTGTTTTTGTTGAGGGGTTTCTGGGTCCATCTCCCAGGGGAATAGCAAGCTGTATCACTGCTGCAGAGCGAAGGGCACATGCTGAAGTGTATGGTTTAACCATGTCCTGGATGTAGGAAGAACCCGGTCCCCTCGCAGCATGCCAGTACCAATGTCTTGAAGAGGATTTGGGCAGCCCCTACAATACTTAAAGAAGATGTTCAAATAAAGACGTTTTTTCCAAGATGGCAGTAAAAGTGTACAACCTCTTAGCGAGTCAGTCAAGGGCTTCTGTCTCTTAAAGCCTGGTGAGGTTCTTTCTCCTGTCCTCTCATTAGCTAAACATAGCGGGAATTAGCATATCTAGTAAGGAGAAATATCCCTTGTGCATAGTTAGAGTACAGTGTTTGTGCCAAAAGTTCTGTGTCACGCTTACCTAAATATAAAACTGGAGAAAAGTAATTAATCAACTAGACATGGCCTGTCCAGGTGATACAAAGTCACCTCTCGCTCCTGCCACCAGTTTGAGCAGGACTGCTTCATTTGCATGTCATTTCGTTTGTATGTAAAGAAATAAAGGTCTCCATTTCAGTATGACGAGGGAGTTGAAAAATACACATTGTAAGAAGATACAATGTACATACTACATCCCAGTACTCACCAGCCACTCTTCCATCTGCTTTAGCTCAAACTATCATCCAGAGTATTTTGAAATGATAGCTCTTTGGGCCCTCTTACTACTTAAATGGTGTGGTTTTATATGAATATGAAATGAGATGATTGAAATGTGCTGCTTATTCCTTGTTCATGTTTTTACAAAATACAAGATAGCACTGATGATAGTTGAGTCACTTCTCTGCTTTGCTGTGTGCTGCCAGTGTGTCGCCTTTGTACTGCCTTTGTAAAAAAGGTCTGCAATTATCTACAGCGACCATGAGATCCCGGCACAACTGATCAGTGTTTGATTCCTCTTTCTGGCTTTGTAATTGTCTGTGCAGAGAGTCTACAGTATGTTTTGTCAACTTTTTTCATCCTTCTTTTGTAAATCCTCTCCGGGATAGAACACCAATGATTCAATTCTGATAATACCCACAATTTCACAAAATATCTCTCGCTTATGTTTGTTTATAAACAGAGCTTCAAAATTAACCTATGAATCCTCATCAGCTGATACATTTCATGAATATTTTTCAAAAGCTCCTGCAGCTACTGCAAAGAAATAATATAAGAATGTATTCTCAATTACTGTTTACTAAGTGACAATTGAACTTTCTACTAAAAGGATATCCTTACTTCTCCAGTCCAAACTGTAACCCATTTGTAAATGTGATAGTGTTTTACATGGCACTGAGAGTTATATAGGAGAACTTTTCTAATTTAAAATAACTGTGGGAACCATGTCATTATGACTTATCAGCAGCCTTATCACGTGGGTCCTTTCTACACGCAGAACAAAAGCAGCAGTAATCCCGCTGCAAGTTTAAACCTCTCTTCATAATTTTAGTTTGTCTGAAGTTCACGCTCCGTAATCGCTCTGGCAAGGCAGGAAATGCCTTACTTCCATTTAATTCTCTATTATTATCAAACCTTGTGACTTGTGCAAAGTTTTATGTAAGGGATAATGTGCCGCGACTTGGTCATTATGGGTAAAAGAACACCCGACAGGCAGATCAGGATCTTGATCTGCATGAAGGGTGTTATTTTCCCCATAATGACCGCGTTGCTGCACATTATCCCGCTTATTACATGGCCACATTCTCAACAAAGTAACGATATGACTCCCAATATTAATTGAAATGCTTTTATGGATTTATAAAATGTTTTTATTGATTTTAGAAAATAGTTCTATGTGTTGATTTAAATTGACATGCATCCGCTAAGAAAAATAGTCTGTTGTTACCGTTTGAAAAACGTAGCAATGGCAGGAAGGCGGAGCTTTTTGATTACAGATTTAAAACATCGTTGCTTGCTTTAAAAGTCGCACAATTAATTATGTCAAACCTTGGAAAGTATCTAGATATCCCTGCCCTAATGCCAAATAACTGGCAACTGAATATTGTTTTTATTTTTAACCCAGGGTAGACAAAGTTTGTGTTTTTTGAGCTGTCAGATGAAGTCTGCCAAGTGTTTTTATAGAGCAACATTACATTTAAGAACACTTACATCCACAGAAGGGAACATTAAAGGATCAACAAAGGATCATCTTTGGCACAGACATTAAAAGACAGAATGGTAATTTCATAACGGCTGAGCTGTTTAATGACAGAGAAAACTTTGGACCCCAATTATTTTTGGTAGTTAATTCATCAGCTCACAGTTGAGGCTGATTTAGCTGAAAGATAAAAGGCCACTGACTATTTACTGAGTTGAAAGATCTTCCAATTAGTCCACACTTAGGGTGAGGTAATCAGTTTGGGGGAGAGGGAGGAGAAAGGAAGTTGGGTGTATTTGTCATCTGGTCAGAATCTGTTAAAACGTTTTGATATGAGTGAAGTTTTACTCAAAGGAATGAACGGTTGTGTAATGTTGCCTCCGGGGGGCAGTGTAACTTAAGGCATATATATACAGTATATATCATAAAATGGTAAGAAATGTAAATCCTTAGGGTCTTAAAGTGTAGGACTCATACACATTCAGTTCTTCATTTAAAAAAAAGTGGACTACCTGTTGAAAATCTGTAAATATCAGATTGATTCATATAGTATAGCATGTTTTTGAGTACATAGGGCCCAGGACCCGCTGATAGTTGACGAAAAGAGGTTGAAGAAAGGTTGTTTAAAATGGGCCAATGCAATTGTTTTAAGCCTAAATCTAGCTGTTGTTATATACACAAAGTTTACCTTTTTATCTCTCTGCACTCTGTTTTGAGAGCTTTGCCTCACATCTGTTCTTTCATAATGTAAAATGTGTCGGCAGACAGCAACAATTTTAATTAACTAAGCACAAAATCATTATACCACTTTCTTAGTTCATTAGTTTACTGAAGATACAGCATCAGATGAAAATCAAAGCTTCTCTAAATTAACGTTTAGATCAGGTAAGTGTGGCCTAAACTATACACCATGGCATTCATCAGCAATACAACCACAGTAATTTCATATTGAATAAAAGATGCAACTGGCATTTTGACATGTTGTTGCAGTGAAACAAAAAGCAGTGACTTCAATTTGTGCCCCTTAATTTTTATGCTGACCTACTAGCAAGGCTTAGGGATCTATAGATAGTTTTGTTAATGCTAGCTATTAGGCTACACATTTCTTTCCAGCTATGTCATTTTAGAAATTGTCTATTTCTGACCACAAGGGCCAGAAATAATACAAAAGACTTCTAAAATACACTCAAAGAAACAATGTTATTGTTGCTAACGTATTAGCAAGTTAAAGCAAATCCAGTTAGAGAGCAACTTGAGCATCACATTGAAGTTGTGTTTCTTGGCTGTGTTGGGAATGTAAGTAAATCATATATTAATTTTAGCATTTTGTGGTTGCTTGTTAGCCCACACTTGGTTAGTCTGAACGTGTTTGCTAGTATTTAGGAGAGAAAGATATGAGATTGTTTACAAGCTAGCTCTAAAAAGAGTGAGATGAAAATAAAAATAGCTAGCTAACTTTCAGTGAAGCTGGCAATAGGAGCCACATCTTCAGTAGTGTGGAGTCTATTTTTATATAACATTACAAGATTCTTATTATTACATTATTTGCTTATTGTGCTCATTGTATGTGCTGTGACTTAGGAATAAATGGACCCAATCACCCCCCCCCCCCCAAGTTTTGATGGGGTGGACAGGAACAAACGGAAAAGTTACATGAGAAAGTGTTTAGCTTGCAATATTGAAAGTAGCAAGGTCGAGTGCAGAAACTGAGAGAACACATAGAGGTAGTCAGAACAGCACATCGCACCGGCCTTGACTTTGTATGGGAGCCGCGCTCCCCCCGCAAAGCTAGGAAGCAACATTTTGGTTTCCCACTATATCTGAAGAAACGTTAGAGAAAACAAATTAGTATGATGGTGCCAGAGTAGGGAGGGACTTCCACAGGCCGGCCGAATGCTGATTGGAGGATCGTGTTGCTAAGAGATTTTATCTGAGTCTGCGCACCAACCAAAGAGAACCAAGTCTAAACCGCGGTATCTCTTCAGCTAGTCTTGACCATAGACTGTATATATAAGGTCTTGACCAATCATAAATGTACAGGCAACGCCCTGTTTAATATAATGTATTGTCGCACGAGGAAACTTTGAGGCTCTTGACGGATTTGGTGGTTACAGATTACAGCTTTGCTGCCTGTGATTCCCAAAGACGTGATGAGTCCTTGGCCAAGTAATATATATCTTTTGCTCTCTTTACAATACATAGTTAAACTTAGAAGTTGTCTGTCTTTTGTGGAATTCTGAACCCAACAGTAGGCTACATGGACACTTTTGATTGAATACTAATGTCAAACCAGGAACGTGCTAGCATGTTTGCTAAAGCTGCTCAAGACCCTGTCCTTGGCCATTGTCATGCCTCTCAAAAATAAGCTAACAACATATTTTTATCGTAATAAAAATAGTATTGTTTCTGCTTCTGTTATTCTTTAGAAAAGCTTACGTTTTATTTACAGTGTTAAAACCGCCCCTCTACTATAACCTCTGTTTCACAGGATTTTCTTTCTTGGGGTTTTCTAAGCAAGAGGTGCCCAATTATTTTTCAGCCAAGGACCCATACAATAAAAACAATAAACTGAGGAACCCCACATGTATCTCTCTTGGAATAATTTGATGTGGCCTAATTTTGACATATCTTAGTTACGTGAAAGAACAGCAAAAGAGACATTTATAGAGACCCCTGCCAGTGCTCACTGAGCTATTGGCATACAGGATGGTATGGACACTTGGCATTAAAACAAAACAACGGAAAACAAACCTGTATTTTTTTGTTGTTGCAATAAACAGTCACACTTCTCATGAGGCTCTCAAGGTGTGACAAAGGCTTATGCTCATGGGACATGTTGACATTGTTTACTGCTGCTGAGCATGCTGTTGTGCATGAGTCAGTGAATCTTAATTAGGTAAATAAACAAAACATTTCACATGGCATTCACAAGAATCCAATAACAATTCTTGTAATGATAATAATTATAGTAATGTGTTAAAATAACTTCCCTTGAAAATAAGATGCTTCAAATATCTTTGCCTTTAGGTCTTTTAAAAATAAATTCTGCTATTTTCTTGTTCATTATTCCATTTTTTGAGCCTTAACACGTGAACTTGTGGTCCTAAGCTTTGTCCATCATTATTTTATCCTCAGCATTGTAAGTGTTTTCCTTTTCTCTCTTTTCTCAAACATTTGAGATGGTGCTGTCTTATGTTGCTTATGTGGATCTTGCCCTGGAAGGGCTACCTCCCTTCTACCCTGTGTCCACTCCTCTGAAGCTGAGGGCTGTTATCTGAGAGCTTGTCGCTCAATACACCGCCTTTTGTCAGGATCTGTGACATGACGCTGGCTCCTCTCTTGGCATTTTGTGTTCATGAGATGCAGCCAATTAGTTTGAGCCACTGAGCTCAGCGTCTGTCTGAAGCGACCTGAGGAATGACAGAACAACAACACACACCAGGGTCAGCAGCTCCATCGCTAAGTTCATAACAAACTTCAGCTTGCTGTAAGCATGAGTCATTGTTTTCTATTTTCTATACTTATTTATATTTCTTGATAAAACTGTCTGGGAATTTTGTTTTCAGACAAGACAACATCTACTGTCATTCTACTTTGATATTATGCAACCAGCTGTTTCACAACATGTATCCATCGCTGTCATTACCAAGACTTCTGAAGCACAGTCTGTGATTCCAGGGTCCTTAAGGGCTTATAAGAATTACCCATCAAAGTGTGGATTAGTGGAAGCCTTTTAAACCAGATAATGTGAAGCAGTTGTTGTGTTATGAGACATTTCCACATTCACAAGAAAACGGCAAAAATCTGTATCACAAAGATTCAAATTTCTGAAAATGAGCATCATAGGGCCCCTTTAACAACGTTGGTGTGAACAGGCACTTACATTCAAATTACTAGAAAGTCTTATCCAAAATCGATACAGCATTATGACTGGTCCTTCGTCTGCGGCTTCGTTTTTCATCAGTGTGTCACCTAAAATAACCCCCTCCATTCATGTCACCCCACAATCCAGTGGCTTTCTGCCCAGCCTGAGTCACCTCTACCAGTCATAATGCATCGGCCGAGAGCAGGGCAGAGGAGGAAGGAGGCGGAGAGGGGCGCAGCACACCTTCTGTGGCCATTTATACAGACGTTTGATGAGCAGGCCAGAGAGGAGGAATTTAATATTCATAGGTGAGGATGAGAAGACGGGCAGCTGCGCGGATGATTTGTAATAGTATCTACTAGCTGCTTTTTGTGTGTAGACACTACCCAGACGGACTGTAAGTGCCAGCTTCTATCAGAGCAAGGGGTGTGTCATGTCAGCCTTTTATGAAACCTAATGCCTACTTACTGTATGTCAGATGCGATGACAGCTGAGGTGGCTGCAGCCCCAATAATTTAATCGGAGAGATCAAAAGTGCAAAGAAGGCATTAAAAGTCTTGCATCATTCATACATACTGCAAATCAGAAGAAGAATATTGCTGTACTCGTACGGCTGAGTCACACCAGCCTTTATAACCGCAATATTTCAGAATCAGTTTATTTCAATGAATCGCCGTGGTCATTGTGTTTTCTCGTAGAGGCAAAGCATATTTTCCCTAAGAGCCAACACATGTCATTTTGTACTTTTGAGGAATTGCAAACAGTCTTGACAGAGCTAACCTTTGATGGCATGAGGAGCTCAAAATGAAGGATGATATCATATAAACTGTGTTTTATATAACCCTGTTCTGCCTAGGGTGTAAAAGGCACATATCTGCTCCATCAAACTGCACACACTTATTGATTATTGCACAAAAACTGCACAAATATTTGTATATGAAATGTATATTAACCTTTCTAGCTAGAATAGCTTTTTAACAACTAGCAGCTCATTGTTTTTAGATGGACATAATATACGACATTTAAAAAATCTGTGCAAGTAAACATATTATTGGCTGTCAATCCTCTGTAGTGCATACCAACCCAAACTGGGAAATAGGAAAACCCAGTAAAAATGTTTGTTGTACAAAAAATGGGAATCAACAAGCCGATCAGATTCCTATAACCTCTTACGATGTCACATGCAGGCTCATTAGAGTTAAGAATCACTTTTGCAGAAGTTGCGCCATACAAGGGCAAATATGTGTAATCTCCATAGATTGTATGTATTCTCAGTATAACATAAATAATTGTAAAAAAAACAACAACTACATTACAATTTGTAAACGTGTTCTAGAAACCCAAAATTACTAGGATGATCCTTAAAAGTTGCATATGTCCCCTTTAATGTTTGGTCCACTCTCACTGTTCATACGTTATTTACAGTAGCAGCATAAATGATAAAAGAAAAGGGTAGTTGGTGGACATATTTAGCAGCTAAAGAGACAGAGAAGTGAACATGTGTTCAAATGAAAGCTAACGTTGCCTTGGGTTTGCTGGATGTGTAGAATTTGCACTTAAGACGTGACAATATGTTTACAGATTTGTTCCCGTTTTGCAGGTCTATTGTACAGTAAGCCACAGCGAGGTCAAGTAGCTACATCATCACTAAGCTTCATGCTTCATGTTTTACGGGGACACATGAATTAAATTGGATGTGTATCAGATAGGCCTTGGAACTTACTAGTGTTATAGCATCTCACCCAATAAAATCAATGATTTGCTTTCGCAGTTTGGACACATTTTTAGACTTGTGTAAATAAAGTTGTAAGGGAAACTTCTGTGTAGCAGCAATGCAGTGGGAGTCACCGACTCAGGAAAGAGACACGGGAAGAGCAGGAGCTTTGATGTCAAACACTGATGGTTTATTTTGAGTTTCGGCCGGAGGATTCACATCACAAGTCCCAGCAGTCACGATCTAACTGCACGGTATTACCACGTCAATTCTGAAGAACTCTACCCCAGACCCATGTATTTAGCTAGTTCCGAGAGCATCATCAACATGCTGCATAACAAGATAAAATCATAACACCTCTATCAGCTGACGCCAACAGGCAGGAACATAAAATCATAACACCTCTATCAGCTGACGCCAACAGGCAGGAACAGGGAGACAGAACACTGAGAGCACAGCAGCCAAGGTTACGAGGTGCGTGTGCTCAGTGCGGACAGTTTGAACTGATAAACTGGGTCAAAGTTATGAGCCTTGGAAAATATTCCCTAACAAAGGTAACATTTGAATCCATACAACATGACCTTTAATCCATTATTTTAAACAATGTAGATTGAAGGTCACACTTTAGAGAGGTTAGCTAAAAATATTTTTTACAGTTTTACCAAGACATGACATACTGTAAGCATTGACATCCGAAACTCATCTTCTCTGTGTGAATCTTAACACCGCTTGACACCAAGTATGAACTCGGCCTCCTAATCTCTCCTTGAACACGTGTGATACTGGCCTCCTCTACATGCCGCCTGTTTCCTTCCCTCCTTTCTGCACGGGGTCAACCAGGTGAACCCTCCTCACTTTGGCCCTTTCCAATCTTTGTGAGGTATCTCTGCCTCTCCTGCTATGCTAAAACGTCTTGTGGACTGCTTAGTAAGTTCTCCATAGCTTCTAACCTAGGGGCTGTAAAAAATTTGGGCATGGCAGTAAAAGCAGACATTATGGTATTAAAAAGGCTCTGGGAAGGAGTGACTCTCTTTCTCCATATCTCTCTCGATATCCATCTGGTTTGTCTCCTATCTCCTCCCCCTTCCCTCATTGCTCTCCTCATCTCTTGGTTCCGATACACTGGTGCCAAAGTCCATACTGTCATCTGTACGATCAACGGAGCCTGACGAAAGGGGAGGACGAGGGAGACAAAGGGAAATCTGGTGTGCGGAGAAGTTGATCATACCGGAGTTGTAAAAGTCCTTGAACAAAGTCACGGTGT
The DNA here is from genome assembly GCF_902827115.2 of Pseudochaenichthys georgianus. NCBI lineage: Eukaryota > Metazoa > Chordata > Actinopteri > Perciformes > Channichthyidae > Pseudochaenichthys > Pseudochaenichthys georgianus. The sequence continues at coordinate 15,670,180 of NC_047503.1, read as the reverse complement.
GGACGAGGACAAAAGAGGTGGGCATGGTTGCTGACACTCTGGAGGAAGCTTGAACAAGGCTTCTATATACTAAGACCTTTCCTTAGTACATCACTGGGACAAGCTTTGAATGCTAAATATTTAACATCAGCTTGCAGCGCTACTAGTATCGATTAATGCCCGAGCAGTCATTAAAGCTGCCCTTCAGACCAGGTGTGAGCCTGACTTAATACAAACACAGCATAGTGATGTGCCAAATTAACAGTTTTTAGTGTGACATGTGTGGTTTTAAATCAAAGTTTTGACTAATTTAGGAGCCAAATTATTCATTATATTCAACTGCGCTACATATCTCGCATTGCTTCCCAGAAATGTTGTGTGAAATGTGTGCACCGCCTCGGTTATCTATGTTCTACACAGCCAGCGAATATGAAAACACTTTTCTAATGAGGTTTATATTAGTTGGCTTCAAGGCACAGCGACACCACACACATTAACCAAACAAACAAGCCGTCGTTTCTGGACTCGGAGCCAGTCATTCATGCATCTGTCAACACTGTCTGATCAAACGAGCTATGGAATCTATAGCTGTAGTCTCATGTCATGTTTCATAGTGATTGAGGATAATGAAACAAGAAGTAAAACCCAAATTAACGTCTCCTCGTCTCACCCTTCACACTATGCTGAGCAGATGAGGATACTGAGGATTATGCCAGATACAACACACATGTTTTGATTAGGCGGATATACCTTTTCTGATTATGATTAATTAAGTGGGTGAATAGTCAGTCAAGTTAATTTAATTTGATAGGAGTGTAGTGCATACTTTTAGGAGAGCTGTGTAGATGTGGATGTGCTGCACAGAGACTGTTAAAATTAGAGAATAAAAAGAGGTTGTGTGTGTGTGTGTGTGTGTGTGTGTGTGTGTGTGTGTGTGTGTGTGTGTGTGTGTGTGTGTGTGTGTGTGTGTGTGTGTGTGTGTGTGTGTGTGTGTGTGTGTGTGTGTGTGTGTGTGTGTGTGTGTGTGTGTGTGTGTGTGTGTGTGTGTGTGTGTGTGTGTGTGTGTGTGTGTGTGTGTGTGTGTGTGTGTGTGTGTGTGTGTGTGTGTGTGTGTGTGTGTGTGTGTGTGTGTGTGTGTGTGTGTGTGTGTGTGTGTGTGTGTGTGTGTGTGTGTGTGTGTGTGTGTGTGTGTGTGTGTGTGTGTGTGTGTGTGTGTGTGTGTGTGTGTGTGTGTGGAGAGACACAAATCCTCACTGACCTCCACTGTTGGTTAGCCTGAGGATGAAGACATGACACAGTGGGAATGGGTAAGCTAGTGTAGGCGGCCTTTGGTGCAAGAGAAAGACACATGGATGGAACACTGTCAGAATTTCAATGTGCTGTATGCAGCTTTTACCAGCAAAACATATTCATTAGCACATTCATTTGGAGACATTAATATATTTAGCTTGAACAATCAAAGCTGAGATACTTAGTTGTATCTACAAGCAACCATGCAACATTTGAAATAATGCCCTGCTGTGCTGAACTCCATACAAACACAGAAATAAGACACTGGGTGTCCAATGGGTATAGAGCTAGTGTTTATAGAGTCGCTTGCAATGGCAGATAGAGAAACAAAATTAATGGATGTTGATAGCATTTCAATAAGGAGGGATCAGTACAAATGTTTAGCAAGATTTATTGAGACAACAGCAAAGGAAGATGTTGGTAATTAGAGTCAATGTATTTACTGCAACGACTGAACAACCAATTGGTTTGTACAGTTAAATTATGAAGCCATGAGTTTAGGATTGTGGTCATTGCCATCTTGGTTGTTGGTCATCTGCACCTGGAGATGTTGGGACCAGAAGTAACAATCAAAGGATGAGAGGGTGGCGCTAAAAATAATTTTTTTAATCAGATGTCGGAAGAAGTCACTTTGGCTAGCTCTAACCTAACCGTTTCCTGAATATAGCCACTTATTTAGCATTCAGACGCGAGAGGAAGAATCTAATTCCTCATTGGCCTTCCAGAAAGAAAGCAAATGCATTTGTGTTTTTCCCACTAGGGGGCCGTGGAAACGAGCTGGATACAACACTGACAAGTCACCTCTTAAGTTAATATGGCGCACTTGCTTGCAAAAAGTTGCATATGTATGTACACATCCGGCAGATAGCCTACAGGCCCAGATAAACGTAATTCCAATAATTACTCACCTTAAGCTGTGTGTATGGCCTCTATTGAAAGTAATGTCTAAGCTGCTAAATGCGCTACACTGTTTAACTAGCTGCTAACCTTGCTTGAATATAAAAATATGCTGTTGTGAGAATAAACCAAAACAGTAAAGTTGCAGTCTGGAAAGCAAACAATGTGCTTTAACAGACAATAAATCTTTGCAGCTGAGAGTGGGGTAATAAGTATCTTCTTATTACCTTACCAGGTAATGTTTTTACAGTAGATCGTTTTGTTTGTTTGCTTTTCTGTAAACAGGATTATGGAAAAACAAGTGGCACGATTTTCATAAAACTGTGTGTAGCCTACGGCTGTAGCATGGAAGAATGAAAATAATCTATTGTATTTTGAGGGGTGGATACAAAAAATGTGGCTTTGGTAGGAATCTACAATCTTTCAATTGCCCTTCTAGTTTCTTCAGTGTGATCCATTGTTAACAACATGTCTATAACCGCTTTAATAGTAGTTGTCTGATTTATAGAATATAAAGCTTAACATTTGAATCAGGGGTCCTGTTCTTGTGTTTGTATGTTTTACATTAAGTAATGTTTAAAATAAACTACCCCAATCAAAGAAACACTTATCGTCGAATCCAGTGGTCTCCATCCCTGTGCTATTGAAATCATGTTCATGAAGGATAGCGTTGGAGCCAAACACGAGAGCAGGTGATTTCACTGATTACTTCCTTCTGACTGAAGGTGTGGTGATCAGGGAAATGAAACGCTCAAGTGTTTGCTACAGGTGCTCTGAACTGCACACGGTTTGTTCCACCACCAAGTTATTTTCATCTCTCTTGATTCTGTTACTTACTGTCTGTCTTCCCCTTCAATCTGTATCTCTTCTTCACACGTCTGCTGTCATCGTCCCCTCTCTCTGTCCCTTCTTTCCTCTCTTTCTTCTTGCCATCCCTCATACGAAGAGAAACCCTTGTCTTCGTACTGTATGTGAATAATACATTGGCCTCTGAGGTTTTGAATGCGGAGAGAGAATAATATCTCTGGCCCGAGCTGTTTTTCTGCCTGCTCACCTCCCGGGACCCTCACACTCACAGCGCCTGGCCAGCTGCTGAGAGGAATACTAAGTGATATCCTTTAATAACACATATCACACCTTTTATAGGCAGGTCACCCATGCAGAATCACATTCACACACACCTTTAGTTATATTCCGCGTGTGCATGAGGGTGACACCACAATGAATATAAAACATCCGAAACTTCATGATCCGCTGTTACGATACAGTTTTATCTTTCTTAGGATAATGGGCCATCATTGCTTGTCGCCTTGTCTTGGGTAATTTATCCTGAAACCTTTGCTGCATTGGAAACATCTGCTCTAAAAAAAAACAACATGTAATGGAACACCGGCTTCTGGATCCTTTAATGAAGAGACAATTACAAATTCACAGCTAGCCTCCCCTTCCCCAGAAGCCTGACATCATAACAGGGACAAATGAGAGCGAGTCTCCTTCTAATTGATAACCTCATTACCTTTGTCTACTAAGCTATTAACAGCCCCCTGCTCTATAGTGCCCGGGTCACAAGGTCACCAATGGGACTCGCATATGAGAGCAGCCAGCATTAAATTGGTACAAGCACTCGCTGTCAAAAGACTCCGTCCAACATCTCAGCGGGGCGCCTCCTGCCAGCAGCTGCTCTTTGATGATACAAACAGAGAAAGGTGCATGCAGGAATGTTGTATGGAGGGACCTGGTGATGGAGGTGTCAGGTGCCTGAGATTGTTATCACCAAAGCTGACAATGCCTCTGCTCTTCCACTTTGGACATGTGTGGAAGAAAGAATCTCAGCAATAACTTGATGTCCCATATGTCTCTGTAGGAACTGATATAAACGTCTGATCGAGGTGTTTTGTTTGTTCAGCTTCTGAGCTTTGTCAGTATTTAAGTGAGGTGTTGAATTCTGTTTGCATAACAGCTTAATGGTCTCTGTGTAAGGCTGCCAATAAACACGCTACTATCAGTCAGTTATAGTTTCTCTCCAGGCACTACGCAGATTGTGACTCTAGAGAGGTTTTTCACCAATCAAACACATCAAATAATTTGCTTAGTTACTACCTCAAAGATGTCCATTTTATACTCTTTGACAAGCAGTAATAGCAGGTGCGTTTTTGTGGATCTCATTTCCCAGAGATCCAAACTGCCTTTTCTTGGGAATGTTGCTGCAGTTTTTTTTAATACTGCAGATGCATAGCCTCAATCCTCATTGCTTTACCTCATTGGGGATGCATACTTACATTTATTTTAATGCAAATCTTTAAGATTATTACTTTAGTCTCCAGCCTCGACAGTGATGCTTTTATTTTATCTTGTCTGTGTGTCATCATAGCAAAATGGCTTCTGAAACATCTACTGTAGCAGGAACTGGGGGTTTTGAGTACTTTGTAGTCTTAATGTTTCTGTCTATCACTGCAGTAGCGTGAATTTTAAAATGGCTGTGTTTTAAGCAAGGGCACCAGAAGTATAGGGCAAAGAAGAAGGGACCCCCCCCCACCAAACACACACAAACACACACACTTTACGCCACTTGCATGCTTTTGCATCTTGTTTATTATAATTGCAAAGCAAGACTGTATTTAATTTAACTACATCAATAAATTGCCAAAGATATATATATATATATATATATATATATTCTTATTTGGGGGGCTGTACAACTCTGATATCCACAACATCTGGTTGTCAGCAATTATATCTAAAAAAAATGAAGCTTTTATCAAGATTTAATGCTGATATGTACAGCTGTTCTTTTTTTTAATTTGTTATCATTTGTTTACAATGAACTGCAAGGCTTATGTGTTGTCATCTTCATAGCACTGCAGTATGAGCTGATATTCATGTCCATGAAGGCAACACCTTCTTATTCTCTAGTATTTTCTTCAATGCTGATGATCTGGGCTGTGGATTACTATACTGAATTGACACACATTATGTAGGCGCACATACAAAGCTAACTTCAATAATTATAACTAGAAGTCACTGGAGGGAAGTCAATGTAGTCAATGTAGTGAAATTGATCTAAGCTGTGAGTACAAAGTCACATTTAATGAAGCGTGACTTTCGTCGATAGGTCTTGGTTTTCTAAGCAGATCCCTAAAGGGGCCTACACACCAAACTGACACCAAAGAACACGTCCCGACGGAACACGACTGTTAAGACTTCAGCCGATGGCCAAGTAGCACGTACGAACTGCAAATGCGTGAGTGGCAATAACTCTCCTTACCAGCAGGCGGCCGTAGTGTGTATTGTTGGAGCACCACCCAATGGCGGTGGTGGAAGGTTCACCTCTGCTCCGCGCCGTCCCTTGATGACTGATGAGCTGGTCAAATTTACAAAGGAAGGAACTCAAAGCACCAGAATAAAGGTTAAACAATAATCTGTTTTAAAGGTCACATGTCATGGCCATTTCCACTGATCATAATTCCATTGTTGAGGTCTACTAGAATAGATTTATACTGTGCAATTTTCCAAACTCACATTGGTTTCGCATACAGCATCTCTGTAAAGTATGTGTATTCACTCTCTCCACTAAACGGCTCGTTGCAGCTCTTTCCCCCCCCTCCCTGTGAGCCCAGTGTGCTCCGATTGGTCGGGACGTTGTGAATCGCGCTAAGCTCCGTGGAGGTGTGATTTCCTTGTTTAGCGATACACAGCGAAACACAGCCAAACTCACCCTGAGCACACACAAAGTCACAGCCGAAGTAAAAACAATAAGTGTGGCTTGATATTGAGTAAGAAAAAGGTTGATAAACGCTGTGAGAATGGGTCTGCAGAGATAATTTCGCCTTAATCCCAACTGTCTGTTATCAGCCTGCAGCCAGAGAGGAGAAATCAGCAGAGCTGCATGCACTGAGTGTGTGAGGAAGTCCGTGGATTGGTCCATTTGGACCAATCAGCGGGGGCTTAACGTAACGGCTCCGCGGACGTAACGTAACGGCTCCACGGATTGGTCCATTTCGTTCGGGGGATGACATGACATCATGATGTCCCCGGAAGAATCAAATGGACAGTGACGTATCTCCAACGAGGCGTTTTGGGGAGGTATTTTCTCTTTTAGAGTTTTACTCGCTACAGGGTGTACTTTGAGGGTTTGTGACTCTGCAGACCGTTTACATGCATAAAAACCTTCATAACACACAAGGGGACGGGTCATAACCGGAAACGCATGACATGTCACCTTTAATGGTAAAAGCAACTATACAGAGCACTCTGCAACAGTACAATACAGAGCACTCCGGGCTGAATTCTACTACCGTGTGAGATACGTCCCAGGACAGTCAGTCAGAAGACAGCACCAAGTATGAACATTGGGACAGCTTAAATACAAATTCTGTGGGATGGGTTGTGTCGGTTGATCCTCCCTAGCTATTTGTTATTGGCGATTTCACTTCTGGGCGAGCCCTAGGCAATGAGTCAGCAGTTGTTGACTCCATCTGTTTCGCCCCATCTCCTTACTGTGTGTGTGTGTGTGTGTGTGTGTGCGTGTGCGTGCGTGCGTGTGCGTGCAAGTATGACGTCTCTTCCAAAGAGCACGTCCTGTTCTGAGTGAAACAGTCTCTCTTATCAAAAGCTTAGTTACATTACAAATTTACAACATTTGATTAGGTCAGCTGAGACCCCCTTGCACCGTATGCAAAACTCACACCCTATACAGAGCAGCAGGGAGACCAACCCAGTCTCATAAAAAAAGGTTTAATAACTATGTTGGTCCACAACGTAGGACGTAGTATTTCTACAAAAACGCCTCTGAAATTGTAAGAGCCCTACGTTTTTTTTCACCATTCATTCATTCCAATGGATCACGTGACTATGTCACGTGATCTTCACATTTCTCCCTGCAGAAAAAAAAAACATGGCCGAACTTCGTTTTATTCTCGGTGGTAAATGTCTATTTTAAAGTTAGTTTGGCTATTAAAATGCGTTTTGATGTCATTTGATGCGAGAAATATGAGTTTTTATTTCAGATTATGTGTGCAGTGGATGGACATGATCTTTAGTTTGCTAGTTATTACGAAGATTACTTCAGGAAATTGTGTCGATACAACATTTTCATTGTTACCAAGGTGGTTGCTAGGGACGCTGCGATCGATATTATTTCTGTTATGTTGTGTAACAGTTTAATGGTGTAATCTTTATTGCTACCCCCTTCCCCGTCAATGTATAGTGTTGGTCCACAGCGCAAACGTATTAGTTTAACAAAATCCGCATCTAAAATTGTGGCATAGATACGTTATGTTCCCCTTTGCAATTCCAGTCTCACATCTCACATCACATCGTCATAAACAAATACCGGAAACATACCGAAAACACTTTATTCCGAGTGTGCTTGCTTTTCTCTTTGGAGGTCATCACATAACGGCATTGTAATACACAGTTCGGCTGCATTAAATATTACATATCTGCCGTAGTTCTCTGATGAGAAGACTTCTAGACAAACATGAGGAACTGCCGCCAACACTGAAAACGTGACGTGGATCATAAATATATAATCAATTAAACAACATCTTACATTTCTTTTCACACAATACGTCTCCTTGCAGTATGAACACTAATTCGGCTGACTTTTATATTTGATCCAATTGGTAGATGGGCTGTATTTACACCATAAAGGTGCACAGCTGATATAAAGGCCGGTCTCCCTTGAAAAAGAGATCTATGATCTCAATGGGACCAATCTGGTTAAATAAAGGTTTGAAATGAAATGAAAGGGACACCTAGTGGTTAAAGCATGTTATTGAATTTCATTATTTTTATTATTAGATATTAATAGGATCCCTATAAAGTATATTCATTGCTCGTTATTCTCTACTAATAGTTAATTAAAGACTGTATATAATGACTATTTTGCACATCCCTTTCAAGATTTCAAGATTTTCTAAGGTTTATTGACATATCATATACACAAACAGTGTAGTTATGCAATGAATGAAAAACTTTGTGTATACCTCCAGCAATGTTAACTATGTTGAAGCAATGTTAACTATGTTGAAGCACTTATTTTAACTGATGTTATATGTACTCTTATATAAGATGTATGTAGATAGTATAAGAAATGTGCAGAATATGACAGTTTAATGGTGGAGGTATACACACATATTGATAGATGTCTTGTAATGCACTAGTAGTTATACACATACTGTTTCAATCGCATGACAAGTGACATATGGACACGCCCCCAATTATGCAAATGAGCTAAGTCCCGCCTCCCATTGTTGAGATCCTTTGATGTGATTGGGTACCATTATGTTAATGAGCTAAGTCCCGCCTCCCATTGTTCGAGATCCTTTGATGGGTGTTATAACAGGTAGGTGTGAAAAGCCCCCCTGTGTAGTGCCTTTTTTGTCTAATTCTTTGATGTGTTGATTAAGGCAGTCTCTTTGAAGTTATGCTGTCTGTCCCCCCACACCCCTTTGTAGTCTTGTCCTTTAATGTGAGGTGTTATAACAGGTAGGTGTGATATAAGCCTCTGATGTTAATCTAGGTGTTGATTAAGGCAGTCTCTTTGAAGTTATGCTGTCTGGCCCCTGTCCTCTCAGAGTTGTATAATCTAATTAGCCTTTGATGTTTGCCCTTTGATGTGAGGTGTTATAACAGGCAGGTGTGATTTCACACTGGTGTGTTATAAGCCTTTGATGTTAAGCTAGATGTCTCTTTGAAGTTATGCGTGAGACTGTCTAGCCCCCCGCCCCCTCCCAGCCCACGCCTCTCCCCCTTTTCTCCACCCCTTCCTTTGGCTATGACGCCAGCAAATAGTGGGGGGTGGAATCAGGTGAAAATAGAAATACGCTCAAACTAAATAAAAAGACAGTCATTTCCACTTACCAAGTCACCTTTTTAAAAATGTAAAATGGCCAAGAGACGCCTCGAATTGGGTTTAATCAGCCTGTGACAACTTACCGCCATCCGTCCGAAGTGCCAGTCAAGAAACGAATGCAGCATCTGTGCGGGGTTCAGACGTATACAGCCGAGGGTTGGAGGAGGGGCTCTGTGAGGAAGTGGTAGATTTTGTTTTCCGGTTGTGTATTTTCTAATTCTAGCTCACTCGAGCTGGTTTCTCCAACATGACCTACCCCTACCTTTAAGAACAATTAACACGCACGCACACACGCACGCACGCACGCACGCACACACACACACACACACACACACACGTTGGAGTTGGTCTTTGGTGTGAGGGTTTGAGATAAGCCTGGGATGTTAATCTATATGTTGATTAAGACACTCTCTGTGAGGTGAGAAGCGAGGGGATGGAGTTAGTTTTAAAAAAAGAAATACGCTCAAACTAAATAAAACAGCCATTATTTTTCACTCACTAAGACACCTAAAAACGTTATTGTGGTCTCTAGATTTGATTCAGGGTTTGTTTTAAATGATTTGTACTTGCTAAGGATGTTTCTTTTCAAGTTTTTTGGGGAACTGTTAACTACAAGGAAGTATCTGTTTGCAAAGAGGGTATTCATATTCATTTAAAAAATATCTTATTTAGGTTTTAATAGTGATAACTAAGGATGTTCTCTTTAGTTGTAGGGATTGGGAACTAATGTGTAATTACTTTATTAACTATAAGAAAGTCTCTCTGAAGAGGGAAATAATAAAATATCCTATTGCCCCATGATCTTTTGTCTTTTTTTTTATAATTACTTTACACCACTATAAGGAAACCCAATATGAAGTTATGTGAGGGTGTATAGGGGTAATATTAGATGTTTGGTGTATCCATAAAGGAGAAGTTTAAAAAAAAAAGAAAAGTGTTTCTGCTCCATTCACTCCATGGCGGCTCCAGCTTTTACAGAGGGCTCCGCCTCCCACTCAACATAACAAGTCCCGCCCTCCTCACCAGATCATTTAAAAGTAAGGGAGTGGAAATAGATGAAAAAATAAATACGCTCAAACTAAATAACAAGCCAGTCATTCCCACTCGCCAAGTCACCTTTCAAAAAAAGAAAAATGGCCAAGAGACGCCTCGACGATCCAGCCGAAGAACTTCATGAAGAATGGACTCTGAAAAATGGCGATGTTTGGGGTTATGTATTCAACTATATGGAGAATGAACTGCACTTCTACAATCTGAAGAATGGAGAAACGTATGGACCCCGTAGTGTTAAAGCGACACTGACCACAACAGATTGGGCTGTGTTAACTCTGGTGTCTTCCAGAGATCTCCAAGCAACCACTGTATCGGAAGAAGTAGTGCATCAAGAAACCATAGTGGAACCAGCGGTGTACAAGATATTTGCAAAGAAAAGCAAAGAAACGCAGACAGCATGCGAGATCAAAGAAGAGTTTTCACCGCTGCCCCTCAATGTGGAGGCAGAAGAAGGAGATATTCCCCCGCTGCCAGAAGTGAGAAGAGTCCTGACAAGCACCGTCTGGGAAACTAAAAGCGGACCATCGGGGCGATGGTATTACCGCGCAAGCCGTTTGGTGACGCTGGGGAAGGACCCCTCTGATGATTTTGTTTTGGAGTATTTCAACTCTTCATGCGGGGTTTTTCAGACATCTCCTTCTTCTTCCTCCACATTGAGGGGCAGCGGTGAAAACTCTTCTTTGATCTCGCATGCTGTCTGCGTTTCTTTCTCATTTGCATAATTGGGGGCGTGTCCACCTGTCACTTTTCATGCATACTAATGTGATTGAAACGGTATGTGTATAACTACTTGCACTGTTGAGGAACCTGCGACCAAAGTTTTTCATCTCCGGCCTTGTCAGGTATTGAACAATCAATAAATAAAGAACACAGAATTATTAAATATAAAACACAGAATTTGTGTGATTATACTAAATGATTTACAAATAATCACCACTGCATATTTACAACTGTTACACATGCCGATGTAACGCAAATGTTTCCAACTTGGGATCAATAAAGTATATCTTATCTTAAGATGATCGATGGCTACTGCCATATTTGCAAAATGTGCCTCTGAACCTTGACAAGTGCATGTTTCAGGCTCATCAATTAACAACAGGAGGGGTCAAAAACATAAGACCAGCTGTTAAATAAAGCTCTTCTGACCTTAGCTGGCATGTGGGTAATGCTGCCTATTATGGGCACAAGCATTTTTCACCCATTTATTAATTATATGTTTTACATTTGAGTGTTTCCTATCCCCTAAACCTCCAGGGATGTACACAGTTTAATACGGCCACTTCTTATTATGGGAAATACGAAAACGTCTTTTAAAACTACAACTCCCAGTAGAGACGTGCCAAAGAGAACATGTTGCGAAACACAATAGCCAGCATGTGTAGTTATGGGGACGGGGTGGGGGAGGGGGGAACGCGGTGGACCCGTTCAAATCCAGTTTTGGACAGTCTGCCGTGGTTCCATCCCATTTCAATTGCTGTTCGACGCTCGGCACACTCTCCAATCACAGAGCTTGAGGACTATCACAGGGTTTGTCAAGTGAAGTGGAGAGAATACTTACTTCTGGGTGTAATATTCTGTAAAGCAAATGAGCTGCTCCGACCCTCGGTCCTGACGGACTCCAACTTGTGTTTATTAATCAAACGAATAAATAATCACAAGGATAATTATGTGATATTGTTGAGTAAATGGAGAATTGCACAGGGGAAAATAACGTATCTATGCCACAATTTTAGATGCGGATTTTGTTAAACTAATACGTTTGCGCTGTGGACCAACACTATACATTGACGGGGAAGGGGGTAGCAATAAAGATAACACCATTAAACAGTTACACAACATAACAGAAATAATATCGATAGCAGCATCCCTAGCAAACACCATGGTGACAATGAAAACGTTGTATACAATTTCCTGAAGTAATCTTCGTAATAACTAGCAAACTAAAGATCATGTACATCCACTGCACACATCATCTGAAATAACTCATATTTCTCGCATCAAATGACATCAAAACGCATTTTAATGGCCAAACTAACTATAAAATAGGCATTTTACACCGAGAATAAAACGAAGTTCGGCCATGTTTCTTTTTTCTGCAGGGAGAAATGTGAAGATCACGTGACATAGACGCCAGCCATTGGAATGAATGGTGAAACAAAACGTAGGGATCTTACTAATTTCAGAGGCGTTTTTGTAGAAATACTACGTCCTACGTCGTGGACCAACGTAGTTATTACACGTTTTTTTGTGAGACTGGGTTGGGGAAACAGATAACACCTTATCCTAACTTCCTGTTGTGTCCTCAAACCCCCTTGCAAAAACATATGTTGATCACTCACACACATTCAAAGGTCACTCCAGGGATTTGACCTAATCAGTCAAACCACATTACATGACATGACATTTTCAGAATACAGCTTACAGTCAGCAATGTTAATACATTTGATCTCACAATTTCCATAACAGATGTTTCACTATATGTTGCACATAACAGGTATAGTTGATCAATTATTATTTTGTTGTACAACAATCAAACAATAAGTTACATCACCCACTACCCCAGCAGCCAAATAGTAGCAACACTCATACAGCATATAGCCACTGCAATGAGCACACATCATTTATGGAATCTCATGTGATCTCTAAATGAATATAGAAATACGCTGAATTAACTTTTTAATATAACACTATAGCTGGAAACTGTGAATACCTTTAGTATTCGTCATTCAAAAGAGGCAACAACTGGAAGACAGACTGCGTGATAACCGAGAGAAGAAGAATAGACTGTGTGATATAAACAAACAACAAATAGCGTGTGCGTTCCATTTTCACTCTACAGCGAGAAGCTCATTGGGCTTTCCCGAACCTGTGTCGAGAGCTGGAGTTAAATAAAATCTCAGATTTGCCTTCTTAATAGTTTGTTTGGGTGCCTCACTTCTGTTTCGCTTCTCATGCACTGACTCGCTAAGCTAAACAGCCAATCAGAGTGATTTCTTTGGCCGACGGCCTTTAGCCGACAGCCTCCCGATTCAAGATGTCGAATCGGCGGCGGAAGGTGTCGGCACGGCCGAAAAGATACGACGGCGTGGGACACACCAATCTGAGTAGGGCGACATGACGCTCATCGACGGCCATACATCTATCGACGGCCAAAATCGTGTGTGTCCGGGCCTTTAAAATAACTAAACATCTCTCCAACCATGCATATCCTTGACATACTGTATTTACCCATTAACAATCCATTAAAAAAGGCATGTTGGAAGCAGGAAAAAACATGTTGTCTGTGGCCAATCATGTGACATTGTTGACCAATCATAAAGCCTTACTCCAAAATATGACGTTATCTGTTTTATTGATTTCGCATCTCATAAACCTGGTATATTTTGTAAGAATAAACTTAATTTAGCTCTTCCAAATCTCCCTTTTTACATCTCTTTGGGATGGAATAGTTTCAACAATAGGTCTTTATTGTGGCGAGCAAACTATTTGCCAACAACAATCCACCAACAAGCTCACTTCATGTAGCTCTCCCTGTCTGACAGCTTTCCAGTTGGCTCAATTATTAGTGGTGCTGACAGTTAATTGGTTCTCCTCAAAGGTCTTGAGATACTAAAACTCGTATGGGAATTCTTCAAAGGCGGCGCTGTCATTAGTGATGAGCTGTTGAGTGTTTCTCCCATCCACACCAAAACTTTTACTCTTGCGCTATTTTAACACTTATCCTGACAGGCAGCACTACATCAAAGATGAAATAAATCATTGAAGAACTATCTCGTAATTCTGTTGACAGGAACTTTTGGATTTGTACCAAAAGATAAGTATCAATGCTACAACAAACTGTCTAAGTTCAACATTCTGCCGATATGGCTTGAACAAGCTAGAAAGCTGTGCTAAAGTCAACATTTTAATATTCGCAAATGATCAAAGGACAGTTAGGAATTACTTATATTCATTAGGTGTTCATGAACATAGCACAAAATGTGTGTTTAACTTGAATAATTCAGCACCTTTACAGTGTTATACATAGAGAGCGATACCCATCCTGCCAATGTGTTTTGCAGTCGCAACGGTAGCATTTGTAATGTTAGTGACAGAGAAGTTCATGAAATATGTATTTGAATTGGGCCTGACACCAGGCTATGCTAGTAGTAAAGTCTACAGTTAGTCATTGGTGCAAACCAATTTACACCTGTTAACATTTTGACATTGAGACACAAGGAAGAACTTCCTAAGAGAGCAATCTTGATCGTCCCTTCGACATGCAGTCAGATTTGGTCTCAAACCGGTATTGTGAGTATTTAGGCTTCTCATCAGATGAACAGGATGCTTAGCAAGTGTTTCCTGATGAACGCCTACAGGAAGGTGGATATGTGTGGCAGCTTGGCAACCAGTGGTGGAGAGATCCATCATGTCATGACAGGAAGGAGAGGGCTCTGACGTCTTGGCCTGCCCTGAGAGGCCAGCGCCTGTCAGCTTAATGAGGCTCCCACTGACAGGTGATGTGGTTGTTAGATTCTGTGTGTGAACGTACGTGTGCTGGTGAGGAGGATTTTCACTCTAACAAGTGCCTCGTAAGCATGACTTCTACAGTTGAAATGTCTGTTATTGCATCCAGTGCGTCGCCAACCGCCTTGTGTTGCTCTTTGATTTGTTTCCTAGAAAATTCACACAGGATTTTGTCTCCATTTATATCTCTTAGGCGATAACCAGGGTTTGTTTTCCTCTTCAGTTCAGCACAGTTCTCAGATAATATTTGTGCAGCTACTGTATCCTATGGGCTCGGAACAGTCTCATAATACACACATGCACACAGAAGGTAATCTACTAATGTACGCATTCAAACACTCTGTGGTTTTTTTGTACCAGCTGTTCTGTATTCACCTTGCAGGTGCAGCTATGTTGCTTTTATTCTGGATTAAGTGTTTAAGTCATGGATGTTTAAAGTTTAACTTCTTCATGTTTGTCTATTATAGTTTACATTCATGAAGTGTGACGCTGCGCTGTCAGTACGCTTGTCCCTGTTTGTGATTGGTCAAATGTTGCTCACCCCGTCCCTTTCACGTGAACGCGCTCTCGGCCAGACAGAGAAACCCTGGGTTGATTTACTGAGTTGATAACCAGCGTCATAGGCATACTTGCCAACCCTCCCGATTTCCTTGTGAGACTCCCGATTTCATTGCCCTCTCCCGGTTTCCTCCCGGGGTCATATTTCTCCCGCATTTCTCCCGATTTCTGGCAAAATCTGATTTATTCACGACTGTTTCCACTTGGACTTTAATACAGCAGGTACACCATTGTCTGGTTTCGATGGTAGCGCGTCTCTTTAGTAGCGCTCTTAACTGAAAGTCTGAGAGGGTGTTCAGCATGGTGAGGAAGATAGTCACAGAAAACAGAACAAGAATGGACAACTCTACCCTTTGCTCACTCCTTTCCTGTAAAATACAGGTCCAGCCCACACATATGCTCCATCAAGGATGGTGCTACAGGCAGCAAGGCATTGCATTTACAACTACAATAAGCACGTGTAGTAGGGGTGTAACGGTTCACAGAATTCACGGTTCGGTACATACCTCGGTTTGGGGGTCACGGTTCGGTACGGGTTCGGTACAACAAGAAAAAGCAAAAAAAAGTCCCAAATGCATAATTCCAGGTTTGTTGTTATTTATTTTGAACAGTAGTGCAGGTTTCAGTATAAAAATAAGGAACTCTAACATTTTGAATAATTAACTGTATTACACAGTGAAGAACAAACCACAAACAGTACCACACACACTCAAATGGCCATATTATCTATAATGGCTGATGTCAAACGAAAAGGTTTCATCAAGCTGTAAAACTAAAAAGAATGTCTTGAAAATATTACAAAAAGAAATAATAAGAAAGTGTTTCCAGGGCGTTGAAATATATTTGCCAATAGCTTCCGTTATTTCTTTTGGTCTCTCGGCTTTCATGTCTATTGGCTTTGTTGTAGCAGACGTCATTCTTTGGCGGGGGCTCTAAGGCCCCCCTCTGCCTCCGTGCGTCCTTGTGAATGGGTCAGATTAACAGAGGAAGAATTCACAGCAACCATTGGTAAGGTTATAACAAATGTGCTGATTTAATGGCAAAAGATACAATAACACAACATCACGAAGTAATCCGGATTACTCCAGCCCTGGTTCTAATGCCGGGAGAACATCATCAGTCTTGACGGCAGGAGAAAAAGAGACCGGACACAAGGACTCAACAGGAGATATTGTAAAAACAACGGGAGGAGCTGTGTGCATGGTCCTCCCATACAGGTCATCTATTGGCCCATATACAAACGATGGGCTTTCGTAGCGTATCAGCGCGCGCCAGCCGAGATGATCCGGAAACAGTCCTTAGTTTGAAGCAAAACAAACACATCTGGTGTTCGCTGTCTCATTATGTTGCTTTCACACACACACATTCTTCCGACTTCCCTCCCCCATCTAGTCTCCTGTCCTGCACAACTGCACCCCCCCCCCCTTATGCAGAGTAATAAAACACGTTTTAAGCTAACTACTACACAATGTTGTAGACATTTTACCCACACATGAAAGAATACAACAGAGAAGTCAATATAATGCAACCACAGGCATTGCTCAGCACAATTTAATACATACATTTTATTCAGACCTTAATTGTGTGACCCAATTCTCAAGGCTCTTTTTATAGGTCTGCCTGACATGCATCATTAACTACAAGAATGTAACTGCCTTCTATCTGGGGAAAATGTCTCTTGGAGTTCCCCTGTTATTTTGATGATTACCTCAGAAACTCATGGCCTATAACTGCAACAAGGCTTTTTGAAAAACACTTAACACTTCTTATATATCAGGTGATAAAATCTTAAATTCTCCACATTTCCCCCTTTTGATCTTATTTCCAAAGATCAACTTAAACAAGGCATTTGAAACATAACTACTATTATTCTTTTCTACTATGTCTGTCCCCCAATATTGTATGAATCTATCAGAAACTGAGACCCTTTGGGAACAGAACACAACTTTCCATGGCAGTGAAGGAACCATTAGAGGGCAACCTGAGTGCTAGAAAGCAGTCTCCTTGTGTGGTGAATTAGAGGAATACGCCAACAAGGGCAGCTAATAGGGAGGGGGGAGATGCGGCTTTCCCTTCACTGGTGGAACTGATCAGAGAGAAGTAGACTCCTCTGCTGCCTCGACAAGTCCCCCAGCCCGCTGACAGCCGCTTCCGAGTAGTCTGCTGTAAGGATGTCCTCAGAATCCTGCTCCTCCAGTCCACTGATGACAGCTTCCGAGTCGACCTCCTCTGCGAGGGCCACGTCCGTCCTGATGTTGTCCCCGGTCCTAGCAGGTGGTTTCCCCGCCGCACACTGGCACCAGCTGTCCCCCTTTGGCGTCACCAACAGGTCAACTTCTTCAGTATTCCATTCTGGAATTACATCTCTCACAGTAGCCCCTTGGCCACTGATTCTGCATCTGTGTTACCTGTTATAACTCAATCAATATTAGAAACATGTCAACATCCATCAAACAGTATCTCATCCCCAGATATGGAGCAGGTCAATTCTAAAACTGTCAATCAATGGTCAGATTGAACATCCGAGTTGGGGCAGCAGGTTCCTTTCAGTCCCTAAATGAAAAATGTAGACTGTGAAGTTTACACTCCCCCTTTTTACACATGAACTCATGTGTAACCAAGATCCTGTATGGGAAGAAAACGTTCAGGTAATAATGGATTATAAGAAAATACCAACATTTTTTCACAAATGTATATCCATCATTTCCACAGTAAACACTTCAGTGAAATGAAGTGTTTCTCTCCATCTTTCAGTCCTAAAATAAACAGAATCTTCATGTTTTAGTTTGAGCTTCACATTCAGCAAACTGCCACCTCCCGTGGGAGTGAAATATCAAGGTCACAAGTGCGGTTTTCCAATTCTGTGGAATGTTAGGAAACCTCTCGTTGCCCACAGAGCCCCAGAATAATGTGTTAGTCCAAAAGCAGGCTTGATTAGTCATTGTTTTAAATCATGCAGTTGCACTGATCACATGCAGACATACACTCACATTCACACTCACACTGTCATGTTGTAAAGTCAAGTTTGGTTGACAGTGCCTTCTCAAGTTACACTGTCGGTCAGGGTCAAAGATCAGTTGGTCTCAGTCTTTTTGGCCATGTGTCGTGCTCTGCAGAGACTTTGATATTTCAGCATAGGCCAGTATCCTTTGTATACAAAAATCTGTCATATATGGAGCGCCATCATTTATTAATTCACGATTACAACTATAATTTTCTAGATATCTCTAATTTTTCATCGGAACAGCTGTTTCCCACATTTCCTGCAACTTGGTACAAAACTCACTTCCTTATCGTACTACCACTGCAGTTCAGTTACACCTAATTATTAGTACAATGTCTAACAGATCTAATTCAGAAACTTGTGTACTTGTACATGTCTCCCCCTTTATCCCTCAGTGTGTTTTAGGATGATTCTCATTTTACTTTAATAGTTTCCTCTTTACTGCTATTTTTAATTTACCAATTGATTAATTCATGGTTAATACAACTTTTTATCTTTATGTATTTATCAAGTCAATTCAATTTATTTAAATGTGCGCTTATAATAAGTGTGTTTATGTGTAAACTCACTCATTCCCGTTGATTCCCTTCCCCTCTCCTCTGGTTTATCTCAAGCCGTGACCCTGGCCACCTCACATTCTGCTCGACCAACTCCGCTGACTCCGACTCCTCCCCCTTTGTCCCTCAGTTGTTGAATCCATTCGAGCTCTTTGAGGCAGCCTTTGGCCCAGTCCGCTCTGCGGCCCCCATCATGCCACTGTTCTTGAACTGCTTTGCATTTCATCTCCTCCTTTACAGTCTCTCTGCTGCTTTATGGAGGGCGGATTCTGCTCTCATGTCCCACACTTTGCTCTTGTGCCAAATCTCGTGGCTCAGCTTGGAACTTCATGCCCTGCCTGAGGGACTGATGAGAGTAGATCTCTGCCTGTCAGCAAGCTGTTTGGTTCTGGATGCCACAGGTGGAGATAGTTCTGGCTGCAGTTCTTATTGTTGTTGTTGGTTCAGCTCTGGTTCTCTGTCTGGTCTATTGAGAAGGAGCAGTCTCCTGGTTGGGATAGGCCTTTGTTTGGTCCGGCGGATCGGGGTCTTAGCCGTCTGACAGGCAGAGAGAGAGAGTCCAGGTCTCGGGACGCATTACCTATAGAAATTATAGCACACTGAGGTTAAATAAATCCAACCCTTTCAACTCTGTCTCTTTCTAATCATACTATTGGTCTTAGGAGTTAACTGCCATCTAAACAACACAATTAATGTCTACTAATGATATTACAAAAACTCCCTCTAATAATCGTTTCGTCCATTGTGACATATTTACACAAACTAAGTTTTTCAACACCTACATGTTTCCAGCATCACATATTTCACACACTATGAAAGAACCTCCCTGCATTTAAAAATCCCACTGCTTGGTTAGAACGATAGTAAACCTGCAAAGCACACTAATCAGATCACAGTAATGTAATTTGACCCAAGTGTAGGCCTATGTCGTTCCTAAAAATGTTAGCAAACACCAAACTCCAACTACAACATTTATAGATAAATTGATTTAGCAAAATTAAATCTTATGTAATTCAAAATGTGACAAAAGAACAATGATTTGTCTTTCACAAGATTATGGTCTAACAGAATGACTCTTGCCCTCATGGGGTCAAATAAATTGGATGCTGATCATCCTTAACATGTGGCCTGAAGAACAAAAGGACCTCTTAATCATTAACACAATGGACTCTCAGAGATGAGATCTAGCCATGAGGTGGCTGACTTTAAAATGAACTGTGACAAATAAACCACATGCGTGTGGGTACATTATAGTTTAGAAATATAACACAAAACAACACTACATTAAACTAATAACCATTCAAATGAGCTTTGGTGAAAAGCATGAAAAACAAAACAACTTAATCTACTCTCATTGTTCGTGTACATCTTTACCCCAACTATTTCACCATCTAGTAATGCCAACTGGCTGGCTAACTAGCTTAGCAGTATAGCACTAACCTCATGTGACTGGGGGAAGGGGAGGGGAACACTCAAACATGTGCAGATATAAACCACACTGCTTGGAGACTGAGTTCAATACAAATTAAAACATACGACTTGTAGTCTGGCTTCAATTCAAATCTAACCAGACAAGGCCAGTTCATAACACTTAGAGCTGAACTTAAATTCCCCAACGTCTCATGTCCTATCATTTTATCATAGTTCCTTGTCTCTCTCTGTCTCTCTCTGGGCCCTGCAGCTGCCTGCTCCTGTCCACAAACTTCTCCCATTAATCACCTCCATGTGTTTATCCAACCGTGTGAGATGGCTGGAGCAAAACCTTGTGCAGCGCCTCTGACATGCTTCAACATTTAACAGCTTCTCTCTGACTGACACACTTACAAAACCTAATTGTGGTGAATTGTTAGCGTTTTCAGTTTCCTATCTACTTTAAACAACCACCAATAGTCACTGTTGTATGATCAATACAGCTGCTAAATAACCTTACTGTAAAGGAAACTTCTGTGTAGCAATGCAGTGGGAGTCACCGACTCAGGAAGGAGACAGGGTAGAGCAGGATGTTGACGATGTCAAACACTGGAGGTTTATTTGGAGTTACGGCCGGAGAATTCACATCACAAGTCACACAGTCACGGTCTGACTGCACGGGTGGTTGCCACGTCAATTCTGGAGAACCTCTCTCTCGTTAGCCCATTTAACTCGTTTCACAGAGAGTAATCAACATGTTTTGATAAGATAGCTTTAGACAGTTGGGCACACTGAGTCACTTGCGTCCGTCACTTATGGCCTCGAAGATGTCATACCTTGGAGTCCACAAACAACAAAGAAGGAAGTGTCCCTGTGCACCCACAACAACAGACCATCTGTGACCTAGTGTTGACCGGTCACAGAATGGGAACAATAACATTATGGCTCAAGCAGCCTATGTCCTTAAAGGAGATAAACAGACGTCAGGGTTGGTCCTGTACGTCATATCTAGGTGTCTAGGTCAATTATTTCCCTAACACTTACAATATATATTTCTTACAGTGAGTTTGTTATCTAATGTTTAACAAATTCTCCTCTTTCTATGTCCAATCTAGGTGTAATAATCCACTATTATATTTAATTTGAATCAAACCTTAACCTCAATGTACTTCATATACTCAGTAAAACCTCTTTTTACTTTCCCTCAACGTTACTGTATATAATTAAATTCCTCTGAAATATAATTAAGTACAATTCTCAGTTAATGACGAATACCACGAAATTCACAATGCAATGCAATAGTAACAATCAGTTCTCAAAACTTCTCATAAAAACCACAATGTGACGTAACTGTATCCCACAAAAACTATGCTAAAAACAACAAATTATAGTTTCTTATTTATTTAAATATCTACCACCTCAAATCACACATTGATCTATTAATTTTCAATGTTATTCACTCCAAATTCAGATCACTCGTTGATCTTTCACCCCTTGTTTTAAATTCAACGCTCAGCAGCCATTTTCCAGACATTAGAGAAAAAGAACAAGCAGTCACACTCCGGGCTGCTGCACAGCAATTAGAGCAGAAATGGGGAGAAAGGGGGGCTTTCTTGAAACGATAGTATCCTTCCATTATGACTTCGTATTTCTTTATCTGACTAAGGCTATTCTATGTTCAATAATATATTCTATTCATTCACAAGCACATACATCTATCCTCCTCGCTGTCTATTCAGCTTTTAAGATGCAATATTTCTTTCAACAGAATGGGAGTTAAACCGAACAGAACAAGACAGTGAGAAATCCGTTCATTTCAATGGCTTTTGAAGTTCGCGTTTCTGCTCTTGGATTGACATATAACGCACCTCCAACTCCTATGAGCCTTTGATTTGTTATTCAGATTGGTCACGGATGGAGACTCGATACTACCATTTGACCCCCCCAGGAAGTATAGCTTGTGAGAACTCAATATCTACACTAAGCTAGAGACGCTATGCCCTTCCAGCCGTCAGAGACTCAATACTCTGACGCTAAAATACTTCGCTGCTTCACTTTTATATGTATATAACTTTAACTACCTATATTAAACTATGCATTGCATTCTTTACCACCAATGACACTTGGAAATATCTTTGACAACTCTAAAATTTAGCTTTAGCCAATTACAGACCTTCGATAGAAACAGGCGTCCGTTTTACCTTTCAGTTGTAGGATCCTGGTTTTAGTTGTCAAAGATTATTCCAGGCATCTCCCTCCGTCCGCTGGCTGCTAGTGTTTCCTCTATAAAAAAAAAACTTTTCACCCACGTCGTTGTCACCACTTGTTGTTGCAGACGTCATTCTTTGGCGGGGGCTCTAAGGCCCCCCCCTGTGCCTCCGCGCGTCCTTTTGTGAATGGGTCAGATTAACAGAGGAATAATTCACAGCAACCATTGGTAAGGTTATAACAAATGTGCTGATATAATGGCAAAAGATACAATAACACACACAACATCACAAAGTAATCCGGATTACTCCGGCCCTGGTTCTAATGCCGGGAGAACATCATCAGTCTTGACGGCAGGAGGAAAAGAGATGAGGTTAAATTGTTAACATAGGTTCAGGAGCATGGCCACGCCTAAAACTCCACCTCGAACCACGGCCACCCCTATTTATATCCGGCAAAACTTCCGGCCACTGCTCGTCTCCATCCTTTCAAGGATCGACAGGCAGACCGTGATTCACGCCGCGCGTCGTCACGGTTCAAACAAACTAAAACGCTACCACGAGAACATTTGACTCACCATGAATCCCGATCTGCTGATCATCTCGCCAGAGTCAGATGAAGATCTCTTCGACATCGGCTACCCGCCATCCTCGGGTCAGCAGTCGGATTTAAGCCAAGCATCCGAACGGAGCCATGTGCACTCTGCAATTGGTGTTCCACACACCAGCCGCCACCGCTCCCACTCAAGCTCCCCCAACGAGATACCTCCAACTCCAGACAGGTTCCAGGCTTCGTCTACTCCGCCAGAGAGGGCAAACAACCGGGGCCACAACAGGCACAGCCAGCTCCAATCTCCCCACCACCAGCAGCCTGCCTCATTCGCAGCCCCCAGCCACTCGCAGCGGCGCATTCAACACGCTTCTCGGAGCCGCGCTTCGAAACGGAGCCCGAACTACGGAGCCCGAACTACGGAGCACGAACTACGGAGGTGGACAGTCACTCAACTCCAACGTTTCCTGAGAGAAAACGGCATCCACTTTTGCCGAAACGACAACAAGGCTAAACTGTTCAATTTCTACAAAGCCTACAGCAGCACAACGGCAAGAGCAACGACACACACAGCTCTTCCTGCTCCAGAGCCAACCACCGTGCGGCGCGCGTGCACCATGGGTCGTGACGTCACAGACCGCCGTCCTCCTCCACGGACACAGCCCGACTCACCAGCACCAGATCATCCCTTCACCCTCCTCATATCATTCACATGTTACTTCAATAAACTTACAAACATCACATTGTTGTGGCGTGGTTCCTGCTAGTGAAACCGGACACAAGGACTCAACAGGAGATATTGTAAAAACAACAGGAGGAGCTTTGTGCATGGTCCTCCCATACAGGTAATCTATTGGCCCATATACAAATGATGGGCTTTCGTAGCGTATCAGCGTGCGCCAGCCGAGATGATCCGGAAACAGTCCCTTAGTTTGAAGCAAAACAACCACATCTGGTGTTCGCTGTCTCATTCTGTTGCTTTCACACACACACATTCTTCCGACTTCCCTCCCCCATCTAGTCTCCTGTCCTGCACAACTGCACCCCCCCCCCTTTATGCAGAGTAATAAAACATGTTTAAGCTAACTACTCCACAATGTTGTAGCAATTTTACCCACACATGAAAGAATACAGCAGAGAAGTCAATATAATGCAACCACAGGCATTGCTCAGCACAATTTAACATACATTTTATTCAGACCTTAATTGTGTGACCCAATTCATTAACTACAAGAATGTAACTGCCTTCTATCTGGGGAAAATGTCTCTTGGAGTTCCCCTGTTATTTTGCAAAGATCATTGATGATTACCTCAGAAACTCATGGCCTATAACTGCAACAAGGCTTTTTGAAAAACACTTAACACTTCTTATATATCAGGTGATACAATCTTCAATTCTCCACAGCTTCTTAAAAACAGCGGGATAAGCTGTTGTCTTTTTACGGGCTCCGGTGATTGGCAAATCTGGGTGATGCCTTCTGATATGATTTAGCATGTTTGACGTGTTACCATTAGCATACCGCACCGCTGTCGAACAACGTTGTTGTAGTCCACAGGGAACCCGAAATGTTCCCACACAGCTGATTTAAAAGAAGCAGGTGGGTTCTAGCTCCTGTGTGTTATCTGAACTCGCCATACTAAATGTTCTTCTTCTTGTATTTTGTTCGTTTTGCTGTGTTTTCTTCTTCTTCTTCATTTGTTGTTTATGGGCGGCTGGCAAACAGCTTTTAGGCGCAATACCGCCCTCTGGATAATATATAGTGTAGTGGATACTGTCCTGAATGACAGACTTTTTTCCCACTCGTAAAAAAAAAAGGCGTATTCGTCGTGTGACTGCATGTGCCGAACCGTGACGTCCGAACCGTGAGGGTACGGGACGAATACGGATACCGTTACACCTCATCTTTAAAAGTCTGTTTCCCTGCTGCGAGGCTCCGGCGCTCACAGTTCTAACAGCTTGAAATGCTCCCAATTTCTGAGGTCTCAAGGTTGGCAAGTATGGTCGTATGACCGCTTAGCGGGATCTCGCTTGTTAGGGTTGGTTAAGCCAGATAACTCAGAGATATCCAGGATCTGTAGAACTTGCTTCGTAGTACAGGCTGCTGATCGTTTAGGCTAAGCTAACCTGTAGCTGCTCCCTCCACACTCACAACAACTTCATACAGACATAAATAAAGAAGTTGTATTCACCATAAAGGAAATACACATTTAAAACGGTTTTGCCTGCCGTTTTTGTGTACAGAAGCATTCATTAATGGTTTGGAAAGTGGCGCTGTACCTTAATAATATAAAAGATTGTATTTGCGTGCATTTCCTGTTCGGAAAGGGGCAATATACTGAGAGTGGAAGTTTCCTGAGATTGACCTGTCCGCTCCGGACAGGGCAAAATGCATACATGAAGGGCTACGTCATGAACGCAAGAAATGTATTTTGATTTTATTTACATGTATATGAGTAGTAGTAACCATACCCCTTTCATCAAAAAAGTGACAGGTGGTGTGACAGGTCACACCTCTCCCTACTTATGCAAATGAGCTAAGTCCCGCCCCCCATTGCGAGATTCTTTGATGTGATTGGGTACAATTATGTTAATGAGCTAAGTCCCGCCTCCCATTGTTCGAGATCCTTTGATGGGTGTTATCACAGGTAGGTGTGAAAAGCCCCCCTGTGTAGTGCCTTTGTTGTTTAGTTCTTTGATGTATTGATTAAGATAGTCTCTTTGAAGTTATGTTGTCTGGCCCCTGTCCCCTCACACCCCTTTGTAGTCTAGTCCTTTGATGTGTGTTATAACAGGTATGTGTGAAAAGCCCCCCTGTGTAGTGCATTTTGTTGTCTAATTCTTTGATGTGTTGATTAAGGCAGACTCTTTGAAGTTATGTTGTCTGGCCCCTGCCCCTCAGAGTTGAATAATTAGCCTTTGATATTTGCCCTTTGATGAGAGGTGTTATAACAGGCAGGTGTGATTTCACACTGGTGTGTTATAAGCCTTTGATGTTAATCTAGGTGTCTCTTTGAAGTTATGCGTGAGACTGTCTACCCGCCCCCTCCCAGCCTCCCCCCTTTTCTCCACCCCTTCCTTATGGCTATGACGCCAGCAGATAGTGGGGGTGGAATTAGATGAAGATAGAAATACACTCAAACTAAATTAAAAAAGTCATTTCCACTTACCAAGTCACCTTTCAAAAAAGAAAAATGGCAAGAGACGCCTCGAATTGGGTTTAATCAGCCTGTGACAACTTACCGCCACCCGTCCGGAGCGCCAGTCAAGAAACGAATGCAGCAGCAGTGCGGGGTTCAGACGCCTACAGCCGAAAGATCTGTGCACAAACTTATCTCATGCCCTCTTTCTGGTCATGTGAGCGTTCATGTTTGTTGGAGGAGGGGCTCTGTAAGGAAGTCTGAAGGAAGTGGCAGATTTCCCCCCCGGTTGTGTACTTTCAAATTCTAGCTCACTCGAGATGGTTTCTCCAAAATGACAGGTATGCATCCATTAAAGTGTAACTAAAAGTATCTTAGTAACACAAGAAAAGAGAATAAAGCATTGATGTCAACAAAACTGGATTGCTCCAATGAAATAATAAATAAATAATTTCAAAAAGTGCTTTTAAAGAAAATGTATTAAGATAAAGTATTTTATTTTCAGAAATGTTTTAAGGTTTTGCATACATAAAAAGTGTATCTTACAGTTCCTTTGTGAGAGAATTACACACAAATATGCAGAGTGTCACTAAAAAGTTTTACTCAGTGACTGACATTCTGTATGTGGGTTCACACCCGAGCTGCTGCAGGGGGTGATTATGCTTGGCTCTCGGGGGATGGTGGGTTAAGAGTCAGATTCTTAACGAAATCTTTACACATAAATCTGCCGAGTGTCTGTAAAAAGTCTTTAAATCAAAAAACTTGCCTTTTTAGAGTCAGAATCCTAACGAAATCTCCTCAAACAGAGTACTTCATGGTAGTGGTCCGCTTTTATACACAAAATTGTATCTTTTCAGTAACTTTCTCAGAGAATTTAAGCATAAATCTGTCAAATGTTCAAAACAGCCTTGTTTTCACTGAAATAGCCTCAAAATCACAAACTGACATTAAGAGTCAGATGCTCGA
This sequence comes from Pseudochaenichthys georgianus, assembly GCF_902827115.2. Taxonomy (NCBI): domain Eukaryota; kingdom Metazoa; phylum Chordata; class Actinopteri; order Perciformes; family Channichthyidae; genus Pseudochaenichthys; species Pseudochaenichthys georgianus. The sequence goes on along the minus strand of NC_047503.1, from coordinate 15,643,206 downwards.
CGAAATCTAATAAAACAAAGTAATTCATTATCTACTTTTTCAGCTTTTATACACAAAAGTGCAGGGAAGGTATGCTGATTTAGAACACTATCTGTGAGATGCAGTTAGTTTTAAAAAATAAAACAAGATCAAATGAAATAAAAACAGCCATTATTTTTCACTCTTTTGTAAAACGGACAGTTTCAAGAAAGATGACACCGTGTTTATGCAGACATGCAAAATATCTGAAGCCCTATAAAAAAAAGTTACAAGTATATTGTGTTGAAAATATCTCAAAAAGTCGTAATATTGTATAATGTGATACCTGAGGATATTCTCTTTTTTAATTGTAACGACTGTGAATTAATGTGTAATTACTTTTTACTAACTATAAGAAAAGTCTCTCTGAAGAGGGGAAATAATAAAACAATTTAAAAAACATAATCTGTTATGTTTTGCATGGGGCTTTTGTTGTTTTTGTGTTTAACTTGTTGTGTGCTCCTTTTACCCCTCACTACTCTGTCTTTCTGTCTCTGCAGGGCTGGTGTGTGACAGGGGGGCGTGGCTGGTTACTCCTGGCTGCAGATGAGGCACACCTGTCCCCACTCACTTGATTACCTGCTCTTTAAGAGCCTGGCCCTCACCTCACTTCTCTGCCAGAGTATTTTTCATGCTGTCCCGCGGTCCGGAGTGCCTTTCTGCAGCCTGGAGTCTGTTGTAGTTGGTTAAGGAGTTCTTTTTGAGTTTTGGTCGGAAACGTTTTCCCGCAGCTTTGTTTTTTGGTTTACTACGGCCAGCCAAGCTCCCTGTCGTCAGTACCTGCCTTGGATTACCTTGTCTATTAAACTTTTTTTTGAAACTTTATTTTTGTCAGTCTCTGCTTTGGGGTCCCAGTAGTATCTAAACGTCACAGAATACTCTGGCCAATATGGACCCCGCAGAGAATGAGAGACTCAGGGAAGCGCTTGCTGCTCAAGGGGTAATGATAGGGCAACATGACAGAGCTCTGCAGAGAGTTATGGAAGCGATTCAGGATTTAACCGCCGGTGTGACCAACATCGGAGGCCGTATGGAACAGGTCGCAGCACATCTCTCCACACTCCTGCCGACTGCCGATGCTCAAGCTACAGACCCTGCTCCTCCACCTCAAGCTGATCCAGAACGACAGCCCTGCAATCCTCGTGAGCCCTTTATCCCCACACCCGTCAGGTATTCAGGAGATTTAGGGTCTTGTAGTCAGTTCTTACACCAGTGTAGTCTTGTGTTTGAGCAACAGCCTTTCACTTATTCCACTGATAGAACTAGGGTTGCTTTCATCATGAGCCTACTGAGTGATAAAGCAGCAGCATGGGCCCTTGTCATATCTAACAGCAACTCGCCTATTAGTCAGTCTCTGTCGTCTTTTACTGCAGAGATGCGTAGAGTGTTTGATCATCCAGTGAGGGGGAAGGAGGCTGGTAAAAGACTCCTTTCACTCCACCAGGGTTCAGGCTCTGTTGCTGATTTTGCTATTGATTTCCGCATTCTTGCAGCTGAGAGCGGTTGGGATGACATGGCTTTGCTGGGAATTTTTTATAAGGGGCTTAATGATGAGTTAAAGGATGAACTAGCTGTTAGGGATGAAACCTCCTCCTTAGAGGAGTTGATTTCTCTAGCGATACGACTAGATAACCGCCTCCGCGAGAGGCGTAGGGAGAGATCAGGAAAACATAGCTCCACCTCCTTTCCCCCTCCGTCCAAGTTTCCTAGTCGGCCGGCATTCTCTGGACCTTCTCGCCATCCTCCTGACTCCGGGCCTCCCAGACCTTCTCCAGATACCCAGGTCTCTCCCTTCTTTATGGAGGAGCCCATGCAGCTGGGAAGGATGACGCTTACTCCATCAGAACGTCAACGCCGTCTTCGTCAGAGACTCTGCTTCTACTGTGGCCAGGCTGGTCACGTCAGCGCCGGTTGTCCCTCTCTGCCAAAAGACATGGCTCATCAGCGACAGGGGGAGCACTGATGAGCTACACTTCTATCAACTCCGCCTCCTCCAACCGCATCCCAGTCAAAGGTACTATTTCCTGGTCTCAGAACTCTGTTCCGCTGCAGATCTTGATTGATTCTGGTGCGGATGACAATTTCATTGACTCTGACTTTGTGATGCAGTCTAAACTTCCTTTTGAGCCTCTTCCAGAACCTAAGGATGTGTTTGCCTTAGATGGGAGACTCCTAGCCCAAGTTACTCACCGTACTGCTCCAGTTTCCCTCAAGATCTCTGGCAACCATCACGAGATAATCTCCCTGTACCTTATCCCCTCACCCATGTCGCCACTTGTTTTAGGTTTTCCGTGGTTGAAGCTCCATAACCCCCACATAGATTGGGCCAACTCGTCTATCATTAACTGGAGTTTATTCTGTCACTCTCATTGCTTACACTCTGCTGTACCCCCCACAGTTACTAGAGCACCAGACCCCCTCAAACCCATTGATCTCACCTCTGTACCCCCTGAATATCACAGTGTCAAGGAGGTTTTCAGCAAGGACCACACCCTATCCTTGCCGCCTCATCGGCCCTACGATTGTGCCATAGATTTGCTCCCTGGCACCCCCTTTCCGTCAAGTAAACTGTACAATATCTCTAGGCCAGAGAAGGAGGCCATGGAGAGTTACATCTCTGACTCACTCGCTGCTGGGCTTATTCGCCCCTCTTCATCGCCTATGGGCACAGGTTTCTTTTTTGTGGACAAGAAGGATAAGACCCTATGCCCTTGCATAGACTACAGAGGGCTTAATGAGATCACAGTCAAGAACAAGTACCCCCTTCCACTCATAGACTCAGCCTTTGTTCCCCTTCATGAAGCCACCATCTTCACTAAGTTGGATCTTCGCAATGCGTACCACTTGGTGAGAATAAGGGAGGGGGATGAGTGGAAGACTGCATTCAATACTCCCAGGGGACATTTTGAGTATTTAGTAATGCCTTTTGGGTTAACGAACGCACCTGGGGGTTTTCAAGCTATGATTAATGATTTATTGCGTGACATGTTAAACAGGTTTGTTTTTCTGTACCTTGATGACATCCTTATCTTCTCTCGCACTCTTCAGGAGCATGTCCAGCATGTTAGGTTGGTACTGCAGAGACTTCTTGAGAACAGACTGTACGTTAAGGCTGAGAAGTGCGAGTTTCATGCCTCTTCTGTGAGTTTCCTGGGTTTTATCGTCGACAAGGGACAATTAAGGACTGACCCCGCCAAGGTCCAAGCAGTGACCGAGTGGCCCACTCCCTCTAACAGGAAGCAGTTGCAAAGGTTTCTGGGCTTTGCTAACTTTTATAGAAGGTTTATTCAGGACTATAGTATAGTAGCAGTGCCTGTGACTAAACTCACCTCTGTCAAGTTGCCTTTTGAGTGGTCTCCTGCAGCTGAGGCAGCTTTTGTAAAACTGAAATGTCTGTTTGCCACTGCTCCTGTGCTCTCTCATTCTGATCCAGGGGTCCAGTTTGTGGTGGAGCTGGATGCCTCTGATTCTGGAGTGGGGGCAGTTTTATCCCAGCGTTCCCCCGCAGACCAGAAGCTCCACCCTTGTGCGTTCTTCTCTCGTCGGCTGACCCCTGCTGAGAGGAATTACGACGTTGGTAATCGGGAGTTGCTGGCAGTGGTTCTGGCCCTTCAAGAATGGAGGCACTGGCTGGAGGGAGCCAACCATCCTTTTATAGTATGGACGGACCATAAGAATTTGTCTTACCTTCGCTCTGCACGCAGGCTCAACTCACGCCAGGCTCGGTGGGCTCTCTTCCTGGGACGGTTCAACTTCACCTTGACCTACCGGCCTGGCTCCAGGAATGTGAAGGCCGACGCCTTGTCCCGGCAGTTCGCTTCCCCAGTGGAGGACTCAAGGGATGCAACCATTCTGCCATCTTCCTGTGTCGTGGGAGCAGCTAGATGGGAGATTGAAAGGGTGGTCCAGGAGGCCCAGGAGGACCATCCAGCGGCTCAGGATTGTCCACCAGACCGGCTGTTCGTTTCCCCCGATGTTAGATCTCCAGTGCTCCAGTGGGGACACACGTCCAAAGTTGCCTGCCATGCAGGTTTTCATCGGACCCTGGCTCTAATTCGACAACGCTTCTGGTGGCCCACTATGTCCGCAGACACGAAGGAGTATGTCTCAGCTTGTTCCGTCTGTGCCCGCAGCAAGGCCTCACATCAGGCCCCCGCTGGCCTTCTTCGCCCACTTCCCATTACCCACCGGCCCTGGTCCCACATTGCGGTGGATTTTGTGACTGGTCTCCCACCATCAGACGGGAACGACACTATTCTGACCATCGTTGACCGTTTCTCTAAGGCTGTGCACTTTGTCCCCCTGCCTAAACTACCTTCTGCCCTCGAGACTGCCACTCTTCTCACCCAGCATGTTTTTAGGCTGCATGGTATCCCTCAGGATATTGTTTCAGACAGGGGTCCGCAGTTTTCCTCCCAAGTTTGGAAGGCCTTTTGTCGGGCATTGGGGGCGTCGGCCAGTTTGTCCTCTGGGTACCATCCCCAAACCAATGGCCAGACGGAGCGGGCAAATCAGGACCTGGGAACGGCTCTTCGTTGTGTTGCCTCTCGAAACCCAGCCTCATGGTCTCTTCATCTGCCATGGGTTGAGTACGCCCACAACTCCCTGGTGTGCTCTGCCACAGGTATGTCACCTTTTATGGCTTCCAACGGCTTCCAACCTCCCCTTTTCCCGGTTCAAGAGAGAGAGGTGGCAGTTCCCTCAGTACAGGGGCATCTTCGGCGAGCCCGCAGAGTCTGGCGTGAAGCCCGGGCAGCTCTTACCCGCACCTCCGCCCGGAACCAGAGGATGGCGGATCGTCATCGACGACCAGCTCCGGATTACCAACCGGGCCAGAAGGTTTGGCTTTCCTCCCGTGACATCCCTCTTCAAACGGATTCTCGGAAACTCACTCCCAGGTACATTGGACCTTATGAGATAGAACGGGTCATCAATCCTAGTGTGGTTAGGCTTAAGTTGCCTCTTGCCTTGAAGGTGCACCCCACTTTTCATGTGTCACTCCTTAAGAGAGTTTCCTGCAGCCCTCTTTGCCCTCCAACCAAACCCCCTCCACCCCCCCGGCTCATCGACAACCACCCGGCCTTCACTGTACGGAGGTTGCTGAAGGTTCGAAGGTGGGGCCGTGGATACCAGTATTTAGTGGATTGGGTGGGGTATGGGCCAGAGGAGCGACAATGGGTTTCTCGCTCGCTGATTTTGGACCCAAAACTCTTGAGACTTTTATGTCCGTTTCCCGGATAGTCCTGGTAGGCCGCCAGGAGGGGTCCTTTGAGGGGGGGGTACTGTTATGTTTTGCATGGGGCTTTTGTTGTTTTTGTGTTTAACTTGTTGTGTGCTCCTTTTACCCCTCACTACTCTGTCTTTCTGTCTCTGCAGGGCTGGTGTGTGACAGGGGGGCATGGCTGGTTACTCCTGGCTGCAGATGAGGCACACCACTCACTTGATTACTTGCTCTTTAAGAGCCTGGCCCTCACCTCACTTCTCTGCCAGAGTATTTTTCATGCTGTCCCGCGGTCCGGAGTGCCTTTCTGCAGCCTGGAGTCTGTTGTAGTTGGTTAAGGAGTTCTTTTTGAGTTTTGGTCGGAAACGTTTTCCCGCAGCTTTGTTTTTTGGTTTACTACGGCCAGCCAAGTACCCTGTCGTCAGTACCTGCCTTGGATTACCTTGTCTATTCAACTTTTTTTGAAACTTTATTTTTGTCAGTCTCTGCTTTGGGGTCCCAGTAGTATCTAAACGTCACATAATCTTTGTCTTTTTATAATTACTTTACACCACTATAAGGAAACCCAATATTAAGTTTTGTGTGAGGTTTTACTAGGGATAATATTAGAATTTTGCTGTACCCATAAAGAATGTGTTTCTGCTCCATTTCACTCCATGAAGCCTCCAGCTTGTACAAGGGCTCCGCCTCCACTCAACATAACATGTCCCGCCCTCCTCACCAGAACATTTAAAAGTAAGGGGATGGAAATAGATGAAAATAAATAACAGGCCAGGCATTTCCACTCACCAAGTCACTTTTTAAAAAAGAAAAATGGTCAAGAGAAGCATAGATATGGGTTTAATCTGCGAGACGCCTGTGACAACGTACCGCCACCCGTTAGGAGCGCCAATTAAGAAACTAATGCAGTATCTGGGCCGGGTTCAGACACCTCCAGCCGAAGAACTTCATGAAGAATGGACTCTGAAAAATGGCGATATTTGGGGTTATGTATTCAACTATATGGCGAATGAACTGCATTTCTACAATCTGAAGAATGGAGAAACGTATGGACCCCGCAGTGTTAAAGTGACACTGACCTCAACAGATTGGGCTGTGTTAACTCTGGTGTCTTCCAGAGATCTCCACGCAACCACTGTAGTGCATCAAGAAACCATAGTGGAACCAGCAGTGTACAATATATTTGCAAAGAAAAGCAAAGAAACACAGACAGCATGCGAGATCAAAGAAGAGATTTCACCGCCGCCCCTCAATGTGGAGGAAGAAAGAGTTATTTCCCCGCTGCCAGAAGTGACAAGAGTCCTGACAAGCACCGTCTGGGAAATTAAAAGCGGACCATCGGGGCGATGGTATTACCGTGCAAGCCATTTGGAAACGCTGGGGAAGGACCCCTCTGATGATTTTATTTTGGAGTATTTTAACTCTACATGCAGAGTTTTTCAGACATCTGTGCGGGTGCCTCTGACTGCTTGGCTGAAAATGATTGATGAAAAAGCTACAAAGCTTAAAGAACTTTTTAAACAGAGTCAGACATTGATGGACATTATACTGGTGAAAAAGAATCTCACCTTTACAGAGGACTCCGCCTCCCACTCAACATAACAAGTCACACCCTCCTCACCAGATCATTTTAAACTAAGGACCCCTCAAAGAAAAACATTGTGTATTCTACCTATGTAAAAAGAGTGTCGGGGTTGTCTTACGAAAATGTGTTATCTCTGTATCAAGATGATGTGTTTAAAAATGAATTTTGTGAAAAATACCAACTGTGTGAGAGACGTCATAAAGACACTCATTTTAACCACAGTGTTTGTTCTCTACAAATGTTTTAAGATTGTTACAAAATGTAAAAAATAAAAATAAATGGTATGGAGAGAAAATTAATTCAGGTGACTCTGGCTTTATTAGGAAAACAAACATATAATACAAATGGGTTAGGGGTTAAATGTAACCATCGTGGACTTAATAGTCTAACAAAATACTTTATCTGAATAAATGTGTTCTTTTTAAGAGCACTTTTTGAAATTATTTATTTATTATTTCAGTGGAACAATCCAGTTTTTGTTAACATCAAGGCTTTCTTCTCTTTTTTCTTGTGTTACTAAGATACTTTTAGACACACTTTGGTGTATGCAACACTTGTTCAGATAAACAAGGTTTTTTTATTTTCTGATAAACTTACATATTTTAGTTATTTTCTGTTACCAAGATACTTTAAGATACACCTTGATGTACGCAACACTTAACAAAGGGTATAATATGAAGTACTTGGTAAGGAAGGGGTTTTTATTTAAGGGGTGCAAAACTTTAGAACAGGGTAAAATATTCATTAATTTGTATTGAATTGAGTTTTCTTTTTCTTTTTTGATTTTCAACATCCTATTTGTACACAATGACTTTTCCATATTTCTGACATACTATACTTTTTGACTTTTTTCTGTAGAATCTTGACAAAACTATTACTTGTTCTTAAATGATGACCTATTGCTGGAGATGAGATGAAAAAGCTACAACGCTTAAAGAACTTTTTTCTAAAAACTCTCAATTCTATAATTGACTCCCCCCATTCAACGCAACAAGCCCCACCCTCCACTCAGCAAATCATCTAAAACGAAGGACCTCGCTAAGACGACCGTTGTAAACTAGCCATGGAGCAGAGAAAAGCCAAGACTCCCCCAGCGAGTTGAAGCCAGGAACAGAGTCCACCATCAACACCACCATGGGGGAAACCCGAATCTTGCAGTACTACTGCTGCTGATGCTACTTCTCGGGTCAAGAAGTCTCGGTTTAGGGACACAGTGAAATCGGAATTGTTTCATATTCTGGAGAGGGTGCTGTATCGGTACAGAGAAGAAATATGCAAAGGATGCCGAGTCAGTAACCCCGACCAGAGGCAACACGATTGTCGGAATGACATGCCCGATTTCTTCTTCAGAAACAATTACAAAGCGTTAATGAAAAGACTTTGGCTCGCCAACTTCGTTACAGTGATTGACTAGAGTCTTATTGAAAAAGGCATTTGCGAGGATGAACTGAGGATAGGACGCGCTTCGGAGGCTTTTCTGCACAAGCTTATAAAATGCAGATGCCTCAAGGAGAGACTTGAAAAGATCCATATCGAGTTGTATGGAGAAGAAGAAGACTAATAACCAGCAGTTGGATGGAGAAGAAGCCAGGGACTTGTTCGATACATTGACTTTTTTCTTTAAGTAAAATAAAAATAGGAAACTACTATGCAAAACTATCTGTATATATTGATCAGAATGTAGTCATTACCCTTTTAATAAGTGTGGTGATGGGGACTATTGAAAACAGAACGAGTAGTGACCCCTGTGTAAAAAGAATGGCTGAATTTGTAAACTGGAAGACATTTTGGATATCGTTCATTCTGGCAGTACTATTCCGGGTCATTGGGAAACGATTGTAAACGAAACATTTAAAGTGGTCCTGGAATCTTCATTTTCCGAAACATTCTGTAACATTACCTCAGAAATGAAACAAACATCAAAAGTGTATCATGTGCTCTCATTGTATGCTCTGTTTGTAGATGTAATGCATCTTTGTGTCGAAAACAGCATACACATGAATATTTTGACTGAAGTGAAAAAACTCCATCACGATATCTCCAGTAATATGGGGAATTCTAAGCTGGAGACGGTCCTGGGGATGCTACAATCAGTATAACTATTGATTTTGTGTGTGAAAAATAAAAAAAAGTGTTTTTTTACTTTTAAAAACTGTTGTCATCATTATAGCAAGGGGAGCGTGTCTGATACATGTGTATTACAGTCCTTCTTGTTGTGTTTTTCAGTGTTTTCTGTGTGTCTGTACACACAAAGCACAACTCATTTAAAACAAACCCTGAATCAAATTTAGAGAGGACCATCAAGAGTCAGAATCCTAACGAAATCTCCTCAAACAAAGTACTTCATTATCTACTTTTCAGCTTTTATACACAAAAGTGTATCTTTTCACTAACTTTCTCAGAGAATTTAAGCATAAATCTGTCAAATGTTAAAAACAACCTTGTTTCACTGAAATACCCTCAAAATGACAAACTGCCATTAAGAGTCAGAATTCTAACGAAATCTCCTCAAACAGAGTACTTTCATGGTAGTGGTCAGCTTTTTTAAAAAGAAAAGTGTATCTTTCGGTAACCTTCTTGAGAGAATTAAGCATACATCTGTCAAATGTTCAAAACAGCCTTTTGTTTCTCTGACATAGCCTCAAAATCACAAACTGCCATTAAGAGTCAGAATCTTAACGAAATCTACGGACACAAAGTCTACTTCATTATCTACTTTTTCAGCTTTTATACACAAAAGTGTATATTTTCACTAACTTTCTCAGAGAATTTAAGCATAAATCTGTCAAATGTTAAAAACAACCTTGTTTCACTGAAATACCCTCAAAATGACAAACTGCCATTAAGAGTCAGAATTCTAACGAAATCTCCTCAAACAGAGTACTTTCATGGTAGTGGTCAGCTTTTTTAAAAAGAAAAGTGTATCTTTCGGTAACCTTCTTGAGAGAATTAAGCATACATCTGTCAAATGTTCAAAACAGCCTTTTGTTTCTCTGACATAGCCTCAAAATCACAAACTGCCATTAAGAGTCAGAATCTTAACGAAATCTACGGACACAAAGTCTACTTCATTATCTACTTTTTCAGCTTTTATACACAAAAGTGTATCTTTTCACTAACTTTCTCAGAGAATTTAAGCATAAATCTGTCAAATGTTAAAAACAACCTTGTTTCACTGAAATACCCTCAAAATGACAAACTGCCATTAAGAGTCAGAATTCTAACGAAATCTCCTCAAACAGAGTACTTTCATGGTAGTGGTCAGCTTTTTTAAAAAGAAAAGTGTATCTTTCGGTAACCTTCTTGAGAGAATTAAGCATACATCTGTCAAATGTTCAAAACAGCCTTTTGTTTCTCTGACATAGCCTCAAAATCACAAACTGCCATTAAGAGTCAGAATCTTAACGAAATCTACGGACACAAAGTCTACTTCATTATCTACTTTTTCAGCTTTTTAAACACAAAAGTGTATCTTTTCAGTAACTTTCTGAGAGAATTAAGCATAAATCTGTCAAATGTTCAAAACAGCCTTGTTTTTCACTGAAATAGCCTCAAAATCAAAAACTGCCATTAAGAGTCAGATGCTTTACGAAATCTAATTAAACAGAGTACTTTATACAGATGAGGCCTCCCACTCAACGCAATAAGTCCCACCCACTCAGCAAATCATATAAAACTAAGGACGACCGTTGAAAACTAGCCATGGATCTGAGAAAAACCAAGTCTGATGTAGCCTACCCTTATTATCACCAGGATAACGGATATGGGCTTAATGACTGGATGTTACAAAGTAGGGGAGAGGATGTTCCCGAAGAAGAGCTCTCCTCTATATCATATCCATGTAAGGTCTTTAGGACAAAAGAGGACCATGATAACATGACATATTAAGAATATCTTTCTTTAAAAGATGGTATTATAGATAACCTTTATAGAAACAGTATATCTAATACCACTCGCCAAGATCGCAAACGACAATTAGCAGAAAAGAAAAGGTAAAGAAAAACGAAGAAAAAGCAAAATGAAAAGGAGAAGAAAAATGAAAAGCAAACGCAGAATGCGAATGAATAGAAAAGGGGCCAGAGGACGGAAAACGAAAAAGACAAAAAGAAGGAAGGTGAAAAGAAAAGAAACAAAGTGAAGAAATTTAAACTAGAGGATGGTGTTGTAAAGACATTACCGGATCATAATAATCTTATAGATCATCTCCCGCTAACCGACTGCTGCGAATGTGTTGAACAAATACCAAAAGCAATGTCAAAAAACAGAGCATACAATGGGAGCACATGATACACTTTAAATGTTTCATTTACAATACTATTACTATATATGAAAGCAAAAAATATAACACATTTTCATTTTGTAATGGTTGTTTAATTGAAAAAACACAACATTCAACACATTTTCATAAAAAACATATTACATTTTACCAAGTTAATGTCGTAGTGCATACAAGGTAATAGACTTAACGATTTGCACTGCTGCTTCTCTCCGCGTTTCATTGACAGTGATCGGTTTATCGTTCAATTCACACAGCCCAAGTAGATGTTTAGGGGTCTCTTGGAAGTATACGAATGCATTTTTTATATCAGATAAATGCATTAACATCACATGCAAATTCTCTATCCTTTCACCCGCAACGATTATAATCTGCTTTGCTTCTTCTTCGGTTTCTCCATTATTAGCTCTGAATGTAATCCTTTCTGGGGCTTCTTGTGCTTCTTGTGGTCTGTTGAATACCTGGCGTAGGATTTGTTTAGCTGTAAGGACAGGTACCATATAATTGTCTTCAAAAGCTTTGTCTATGTCGTCACACGTTTTGGCGTATCCTTCGCTGTAATGACAACCGACACTAGAATAGAGATCCTCCAACAGTCTTGTAATACATATTCTGGCACTGTCGCCAATTTGGCCATTCCACAGTATCGAGCTTTTTCTCTCATTATACTGAAGCAAAGCTCTGCCATTGCTTTTGGTATTTGTTCAACACATTCGCAGCAGTCGGTTAGCGGGAGATGATCTATAAGATTATTATGATCCAGTAATGGCTCTACAACACCATCCTCTAGTTTAAATTTCTTCTCTTTGTTTCTTTTTCTTTTCACCTTCCTTCTTTTTGTCTTTTCCGTCCTCTGGCCCCTTTTCTTTTCATTCGCATTCTGCGTTTGCTTTTCATTTTTCTTCTCCTTTTCATTTTGCTTTTTCTTCGTTTTTCTTTACTTTTTCTTTTCTGCTAATTGTCGTTTGCGATCTTGGCGAGTGGTATGAGATATGAAGCTTAGCGCAAGTTCAATAAGGAAGACCTAACACAAGTCACTTACACGTCACTCGATGGCTCCCTTCCCCCCTCATTAAATATGAGGGCGTCACCCCTCAGCAGCCAATAGCTGCACATGCTAAATTCCTTAAATGCCTGCTCTTCCTCCCTGTCAGTTGTCATTTGCAGATGACCGCAACCCGCCTCCACCCCTCTCGCCTCCAGTCTCCTCCAGGACAAAGCTAAACCTTCCTTCTTCAGACCGGTCTCACCTACTCAGCACCACCACCATTGTCTAGACTCCGGGGATTTAATCGGAGCGGTGCTTTCCCTCCTGAATGATTATCCTGCAAACCGGAGCCTAATCGCCAAACACCATTACATTCTCCTGTTGTATTATCATGGCAATCATTTTATTCATATGACGTGTAAACAATAAATATGTAATTCTTACATCACGTCTCTCCGGTTTGAAATACTGTTTCTATAAAGGTTATCTATAATACCATCTTTTAAAGAAAGATATTCTTCATATATCATTTTATCATGGTCCTCTTTGTCCTAAAGACCTTACATGGATATGATATAGAGGAGAGCTCTTCTTCTGGAACATCCTCTCCCCTACTTTGTAACATCCAGTCATTACGCCCATATCCGTTATCCTGGTGATAATAAGGGTTGGCTACATCAGACTTGGTTTTTCTCAGATCCATGGCTAGTTTTCAACGGTCGTCCTTAGTTTTATATGATTTGCTGAGTGGGTGGGACTTATTGTGTTGAGTACGAGGCCTCATCTGTAGAAAGTACTCTGTTTTATTAGATTTCATAAAGCATCTGACTCTTAATGGCAGTTTGTGATTTTGAGGCTATTTCAGTGAAAAACAAGGCTGTTTTGAACATTTGACAGATGTATGTTTAATTCTCTCAGAAAGTTACTGAAAAGATACACTTTTGTGTTTAAAAAGCTGAAAAAGTAGATAATGAAGTAGACTTTGTGTCCGTAGATTTCGTTAAGATGCTGACTCTTAATGGCAGTTTGTGATTTTGAGGCTATGTCAGTGAAACAAAAGGCTGTTTTGAACATTTGACAGATGTATGCTTAATTCTCTCAAGAAGGTTACCGAAAGATACACTTTTCTTTTTAAAAAATCTGACCACTACCATGAAAGTACTATGAGGAGATTTCGTTAGGATTCTGACTCTTAATGGCAGTTTGTCATTTTCAGGGTATTTCAGTGAAACAAGGCTGTTTTGAACATTTGACAGATTTATGCTTAAATTCTCTGAGAAAGTTAGTGAAAAGATACACTTTTTTGTATAAAAGCTGAAAAGTAGATAATGAAGTACTTTGTTTGAGGAGATTTCGTTAGGATTCTGACTCTTAATGGTCCTCTCTACATTTGACTCAGGGTTTGTTTTAAATGATTTGTGCTTTGTGTGTACAGACACACAGAAAACACTGAAAAACACAACAAGAAGGACTGTAATACACATGTATCAGACACGCTCCCCTTGCTATAATGATGACAACAGTTTTGAAATGTAAAAAAACACTTTTTTTTATTTTTCACACACAAAATCAATAGTTATACTGATTGTAGCATCCCCAGGACCGTCTCCAGCTTAGAATTCCCCATATTACTGGAGATATCGTGATGGAGTTTTTTCACTTCAGTCAAAATATTCACGTGTATGCTGTTTTCGACACAAAGATGCATTACATCTACAAACAGAGCATACAATGAGAGCACATGATACACTTTTGATGTTTGTTTCATTTCTGAGGTAATGTTACAGAATGTTTAAGAAAATGAAGATTCCAGGACTACTTTAAATGTTTGGTTTACAATCGTTTCCCAATGACCCGGAATAGTACTGCCAGAACGAACGATATCCAAAATGTCTTCCAGTTTACAAACTTCAGCCATTCTTTTTACACAGGGGTCACTACTCGTTCTGTTTTCAATCGTCCCCATCACCACACTTATTAAAAGGGTAATGACTACATTCTGATCAATATATACAGATAGTTTTGCATAGTAGTTTCCCATTTTTATTTTACTTAAAGAAAAAAGTCAATGTATCGAACAAGTCCCTGGCTTCTTCTCCATCCAACTGCTGGTTATTCGTCTTCTTCTTCTCCATACAACTCGATATGGATCTTTTCAAGTCTCTCCTTGAGGCATCTGCATTTTATAAGCTTGTGCAGAAAAGCCTCCGAAGCGCGTCCTATCCTCAGTTCATCCTCGTAAATGCCTTTTTCAATAAGACTCTGGTCAATCACTGTAACGAAGTTGGAGAGCCAAAGTCTTTTCATTAACGCTTTGTAATTGTTTCTGAAGAAGAAATCGGGCATGTCATTCCGACAATCGTGTTGCCTCTGGTCGGGGTTACTGACTCGGCATCCTTTGCATATTTCTTCTCTGTACCGATACAGCACCCTCTCCAGAATATGAAACAATTCCGATTTCACTGTGTCCATAAACCGAGACTTCTTGACCCGCGGAGTAGCATCAGCAGCAGTAGTACTGCAAGATTCGGGTTTTGTGGTGTCTAGACAGTTGTGTTAAGTTAATTTATTTAGTTCAGTCCTTTTGTCTTTTGCCTTGTCTTGTGATTTCCTGTTTTATTTTGTAATAACCTTTCCCTCTCGTTTCAGAGCATTCCTGCCCTGGTGTGTTTTTCCCACCAGTGTGATTGTCAGCCCCTCCCTTAATTGTTGCCACCTGTGTCCCCTTACCTAGTGTGTGTATATATAGTCTGCGTCTCCCTTTGTCTTGTGTCAGTTCGTCTTGTCTCGTCAAGCCTGCCAGTCATCCCTTGATCGTGTGAAGTATATTTTTGATAGTCATGTAGATGTTTTTTTGGTTTAGAGTTTTTGATCCTCCAAGTGAGCGTTTTGTGTTTTGACCTTAATTAAAAGACCTTGTTAATTCTGATCTGTTTCTGGTGTTGTGCATTTGGGTCCTGAGCCTCGTGACATTCTTAACAGTAAGAACTGACCAAAGAATGGACCCAGCCGACCCAAACAGGTTCAGAGCAGCTCTGCGCTCACAAGGCACGCTTTTGTCTCAGCATGACGATCAGCTGAAATCAATTGACCAGGGAGTGAGAGAATTGAGTGGTCGTCAAGAAAGCTTCCAAACATCTGTGAACAGCCAAGTAAACCACCTGGCAGATCAGCTTGTTCGTGTCCTTGCCCACCTGGAAGCTGGATCTCAAACTGTTTCCGCGGCTGCACCCCTGCCTGAGGCTGTGAATCCTGTGATCCCAGGACCTACTCCTTCTTCATGCTCTCGTCTCGCATCTCCAGAGAAATTCTCCGGTGACTCAGGTGACTGTCGTCCTTTTTTAGTCCAATGCGACCTGCATTATCAACATCAGCCTTCTGCTTTTCCAACAGACCAGTCTAGAATAGCTTTCATGATAACACACTTGACTGGTAGAGCAGCAGCATGGGCTACAGCAGAATGGGCTAGAGACTCTCCCCTTTGCAGATCACTTGGACTGTTTACTGATTCCCTTAAAAAGATTTTTGATCGTACAGCACCAGGGAGAGAAGCGGCTAAAGCTCTAGTCCAACTCAAGCAAAGAAATCAAAGAGTGTCTGATTATGCCATAGAGTTTAGGACAATAGCAGCAGACAGTGGCTGGAATGATCTGGCCTTGCTGGACGCCTTTGTAAATGGACTTTCAGGCCTTGTCAAAGATCACTTAGTCCCATTAGATCTTCCAGAAGATTTAGACTCTGTGATTGCTCTGGCTATACGAATAGATAATAGGCTCTGGGATAGACAAAAAGAAAGAGAACATCCTGCAGTTCGTTCACCAAGCTCCAGGGGGCCTCCTCGTGGCATCCGGATGGGGGAGGATTCGTTTCCAGGGGTCTGGATCAAGCCTCCTTTGACAACGCCATCCACCACATCAGAGGAACCCATGCAACTTGGCCGAGCAAGACTTTTACTGGAGGAGCGGGAACGGCGCCCCCGCCAGGGCCTGTGTTTCTACTGCGGGCATCGTGGATACCTGATGGCCGCTTGCTCACTAAAAGACGGGGCTCCCCAGGCAAGAGGAGGGCGCTGGTGAGCCGACTAACTTCTGACTACTCTCCTCGTACGCTGACTCCTATCCAAGTAAAATTAGGTAAGAACACCTTAACACAGAAGGTTCTCATTGATTCAGGAGCAGACGAAAGTTTTATGGACTGGAATTTTGCCAAAAGCTTGAACATTGTCACCATGCCCTTAGCTCAACCTTTAAATGCCAGCGCCCTTGATGGAAGATTATTGTTTCAAGTCTCTCACCACACAGAACCCATCCAGGTTATCATAAATCACAACCACACAGAATTCATGACATTCCATTTATTCGACTCCGCACAACACCCTATGATTTTAGGCTTCCCATGGTTGAAAAGACATAACCCTCACATTGACTGGCGTTCTGGTAGGGTGAAGGGGTGGGGAAGAGAATGTAATCATACATGTTTGGTTTCACCAGGAGAAGTTGAAGGGCTGTCTGTAGGAAGGGTTACTTCAGGTAGTGAGGTGGAGACGAAGGAAGTAACTCATGACCATGCCTCTGACTTACCAGACCTGCCCAATGTTCCCTCCTGTTACCACAACCTGAGGGAGGTTTTCAGTAAGACTCGGGCCTCTACGTGGCCTCCTCATCGACCTTATGACTGTGCAATTGACTTACTACCGGGTGCCCCCATTCCCAAGGGACGTCTATACTCAATTTCTGGTCCTGAAAGACAATCTATGACGGATTACATTGACTCATCTCTGAAGGCGGGCCTCATTCGTCCATCGTCATCTCCTGCTGGCGCCGGATTTTTCTTCGTGGGTAAAAAAGACGGATCTCTCCGACCCTGCATAGACTACTCTCCCCTGAATGATATAACGGTAAAAAACAGGTACCCTCTCCCCCTCATTTCCACTGCTTTTGAACTGTTAAAAGGAACTAAGATCTTCACTAAACTTGACTTGAGGAATGCCTATCACTTGGTCAGGATAAGGGAGGGGGACGAATGGAAGACTGGATTCAATACCCCCAGTGGCCACTATGAATACTTAGTAATGCCATTTGGGCTAACTAATGCTCCTGCTGTATTTCAGGCTCTTGTGAATGATGTGCTCAGACAATATTTGAATCATTTTGTGTTTGTCTACCTGGATGATATATTGATATTCTCTCCTGATGAAGAGTCCCATGTTCAGCATGTCCGCCAGGTCCTCCAAGGCCTTCTGGAAAACCAACTATTCGTGAAGGCGGAGAAATGTGAATTTCACAAGACCACTGTCTCATTCCTGGGCTTCATCATTGCTCCGGACCAGGTCAAGATGGATCCAAGCAAGGTCAGTGCTGTCGCAAATTGGCCCACACCCACCAACAGGAAGAAGGTACAACAATTTCTCGGTTTTGCTAACTTCTACAGACGTTTCATAAGACATTTTAGCTCCATAGCTGCACCTCGCCACTCACTCACCTCAACCCATGTTCAGTTTTTGTGGACTCTACAGGCCGACAAAGCTTTCCAGGAATTGAAAAGACGGTTTACCTCTGCTCCTGTTCTCATCACTCCTGATTCACTACGGCAGTTTGTGGTGGAGGTGGATGCTTCCAATGATGGAGTTGGGGCTGTGTTGTCGCAACGTTCAGCCAAGGACAGCAAACTTCACCCATGTGCTTTTCTGTCACGTAAGTTAACACCTGCTGAACGCAACTATGATGTAGGCAACAGAGAACTTTTGGCAGTCAAAACAGCGCTTGAGTAATGGAGACACTTTCTGGAGGGGTCAGAGCAACCATTCATAGTCTGGACGGATCATAAAAATCTTGAGTACATCCGAAAAGCTAAGAGACTGAACTCACGTCAGGCAAGATGGGCTTTGTTTTTCACTCGTTTTAACTTTTCCTTGTCATTTAGACCCGGTTCACAAAATGTCAAGCCAGATGCACTCTCTCGTGTTTTTGATCCTGAACCCTCGGCAAAGGAACCAAAGCTCATCCTTCCACTAAACTGTGTGGTTGGAGCGGTAACTTGGCCAATAGAAACAGAGGTGAAACGAGCTAACGGTGAGAGCCCGACACCTAGGGGTTGCCCCCCAAATAGGTTGTTTGTTCCTCAAACTGTGCGTCCTAAGGTCATTCAATGGGCTCACACCACGCTGCTCACCTGCCATCCTGGGGTAAAAAAACCCATGTACGTCATCAAGCAACGGTTCTGGTGGACATCTATGGAGAAGGATGTCAAGGAGTATGTGGCCGCCTGCACCATCTGCGCCAGGAATAAGACCTCTTCCAGGCCCCAGATGGGTCTGCTCAGGCCGCTGCCTATCCCCAGTCGGCCCTGGTCCGACATCTCAGTGGATTTTGTCACCGGACTGCCAGAATCCAAAGGTAACACCACCGTCCTCACGGTGGTGGATAGATTCTCTAAAATGACACATTTTATTGCTTTGCCTAAACTGCCATCGGCCAAAGAAACGGCTGAAGTGTTGTTGCACCATGTTTGTTGTCTCCACGGTTTTCCCAGGGACATCGTGTCAGACCGGGGTCCTCAGTTTGTCTCCCGTTTTTGGAGGGAGTTTTGCAGCCTCATCGGGGCCTCTGTCAGCCTCTCTTCCGGCTACCATCCCCAATCAAATGGACAAACGGAGAGACTGAATCAAGAACTGGAAACCTGCCTCCGGTGCCTGGTGTCCCAAAACCCAGCTTCTTGGAGTAAACACCTCACGTGGGTAGAATACGCCCACAACTCATTGCCTACCTCTGCCACCGGATTGACCCCGTTCCAGTGCATCTACGGTTACCAACCTCCCATGTTCTCCGAGACAGAGAAAGAAGTCATGGTTCCCTCGGCACACGCACTGGTCAGGCGCTGTCATGGCATTTGGGCTTCAGCACGTCGGGTCCTCCTTAGGACTTCGGCCCGCATGAAAAAAGCGGCTGATCGGCATCGCCGTCCTGCACCTGTGTACAGACCGGGTCAGAAAGTGTGGCTATCCACCAGAGACTTGCCCCTGAACGTAGTCTCTAGGAAGCTGGCACCAAGATTTGTAGGCCCATTCACTGTGGAAAAGTGTATTAACCCTGTGTCTGTTCGTTTGCGCCTGCCTAGATCACTCAGAGTCCATCCAACATTCCACTTAAGCAAACTCAAGCCGGTCAAGGAAAGCAAAATGGTTCCCGCTTCCAAGCCCCCCCCTCCTCCCAGGCTCATAGATGGAGGTCTGGTCTACACTGTCAAGCGTCTGCTGAAGGTCAGAAAACGAGGAAGGGGTCAGCAGTTTTTAGTGGACTGGGAGGGTTATGGACCGGAAGAGCGGGAATGGATCCCGTCTAGCTTCATCGTGGACCAGAACCTGATAAAGGATTTTTACAAAAGCCATCCTGAACTCGCTGGGCCGTCCGGAGCCGTCCGTAAAGGAGGGGGTACTGAGGTGTCTAGACAGTTGTGTTAAGTTAATTTATTTAGTTCAGTCCTTTTGTCTTTTGCCTTGTCTTGTGATTTCCTGTTTTATTTTGTAATAACCTTTCCCTCTCGTTTCAGAGCATTCCTGCCCTGGTGTGTTTTTCCCACCAGTGTGATTGTCAGCCCCTCCCTTAATTGTTGCCACCTGTGTCCCCTTACCTAGTGTGTATATATAGTCTGCGTCTCCCTTTGTCTTGTGTCAGTTTGTCTTGTCTCGTCAAGCCTGCCAGTCATCCCTTGATCGTGTGAAGTATATTTTTGATAGTCATGTAGATGTTTTTTTGGTTTAGAGTTTTTGATTCTCCAAGTGAGCGTTTTGTGTTTTGACCTTAATTAAAAGACCTTGTTAATTCTGATCTGTTTCTGGTGTTGTGCATTTGGGTCCTGAGCCTCGTGACATTCTTAACAGGTTTCCCCCATGGTGGATTTGATGGTGGACTCTGTTCCTGGCTGCAACTCGCGGGGGGAGTCTTGGCTTTTCTCTGCTTCATGGCTAGTTTACAACGGTCGTCTTAGCGAGGTCCTTCCTTTTAGATGATTTGCTGAGTGGAGGGTAGGGCTTATTGCGTTGAATGGGGGGAGTCAATTATAGAATTGAGAGTTTTTAGAAAAAAGTTCTTTAAGCGTTGTAGCTTTTTCATCTCATCTCCAGCAATAGGTCATCATTTAAGAACAAGTAATAGTTTTGTCAAGATTCTACAGAAAAAAGGCAAAAAGTATAGTATGTCAGAAATATGGAAAAGTCATTGTGTACAAATATTATGTTGAAAATCAAAGAAAAAGAAAACTCAATTCAATACAAATTAATGAATATTTTACCCTGTTCTAAAGTTTTGCACCCCTTAAATAAAAACCCCTTCCTTACCAAGTACTTCATATTATACCCTTTGTTAAGTGTTGCGTACATCAAGGTGTATCTTAAAGTATCTTGGTAACAGAAAATAACTAAAATATGTAAGTTTATCAGAAAATAAAAAACCTTGTTTATCTGAACAAGTGTTGCATACACCAAAGTGTGTCTAAAAGTATCTTAGTAACACAAGAAAAAAAGAGAAGAAAGCCTTGATAACAAAAACTGGATTGTTCCACTGAAATAATAAATAAATAATTTCAAAAAGTGCTCTTAAAAAGAACAAATGTATTCAGATAAAGTATTTTGTTAGACTATTAAGTCCACGATGGTTACATTTAACCCCTAACTCATTTGCATTATATGTTTGTTTTCCTAATAAAGCCAGAGTCACCTGAATTAATTTTGTCTCCATACCATTTATTTTTATTTTTTACATTTTGTAACAATCTTAAAACATTTGTAGAGAACAAACACTGGTTAAAATGAGTGTCTTTATGACGTCTCTCACACAGTTGGTATTTTTCACAAAATTCATTTTTAAACACATCATCTTGATACAGAGATAACACATTTTCGTAAGACAACCCCGACACTCTTTTTACATAGGTAGAATACACAATGTTTTTCTTTGAGGGGTCCTTAGTTTAAAATGATCTGGTGAGGAGGGTGTGACTTGTTATGTTGAGTGGGAGGCGGAGTCCTCTGTAAAGGTGAGATTCTTTTTCACCAGTATAATGTCCATCGATGTCTGACTCTGTTTAAAAAGTTCTTTAAGCTTTGTAGCTTTTTCATCAATCATTTTCAGCCAAGCAGTCAGAGGCACCCGCACAGATGTCTGAAAAACTCTGCATGTAGAGTTAAAATACTCCAAAACAAAATCATCAGAGGGGTCCTTCCCCAGCGTTTCCAAATGGCTTGCACGGTATTACCATCGCCCCGATGGTCCGCTTTTAGTTTCCCAGACGGTGCTTGTCAGGACTCTTGTCACTTCTGGCAGCGGGGAAATAACTCTTTCTTCCTCCACATTGAGGGGCGGCGGTGAAATCTCTTCTTTGATCTCGCATGCTGTCTGTGTTTCTTTGCTTTTCTTTGCAAATATATTGTACACCGCTGGTTCCACTATGGTTTCTTGATGCACTACAGTGGTTGCGTGGAGATCTCTGGAAGACACCAGAGTTAACACAGCCCAATCTGTTGAGGTCAGTGTCACTTTAACACTGCGGGGTCCATACGTTTCTCCATTCTTCAGATTTTAGAAATGCAGTTCATTCGCCATATAGTTGAATACATAACCCCAAACATCGCCATTTTTCAGAGTCCATTCTTCATGAAGTTCTTCGGCTGGAGGTGTCTGAACCCGGCCCAGATACTGCATTCGTTTCTTAATTGGCGCTCCTAACAGGTGGCGGTACGTTGTCACAGGCGTCTCGCAGATTAAACCCATATCTATGCTTCTCTTGATCATTTTTCTTTTTTAAAAAGTGACTTGGTGAGTGGAAATGCCTGGCCTGTTATTTAGTTTGAGCGTATTTATTTTCATCTATTTCCATCCCCTTACTTTTAAATGTTCTGGTGAGGAGGGCGGGACCCTTGTACAAGCTGGAGGCTTCATGGAGTGAAATGGAGCAGAAACACATTCTTTATGGGTACAGCAAAATTCTAATATTATCCCTAGTACAACCTCACACAAAACTTAATATTGGGTTTCCTTATAGTGGTGTAAACTAATTATAAAAAGACAAAGATTATGTTTTTCAAATTGTTTTATTATTTCCCCTCTTCAGAGAGACTTTTCTTATAGTTAGTAAAAAGTAATTACACATTAGTTCACAGTCGTTACAATTAAAAAAGAGAATATCCTCAGGTATCACATTATACAATATTACGACTTTTTGAGATATTTTCAACACAATATACTTGTAACTTTTTTTATAGGGCTTCAGATATTTTGCATGCCTGCATAAACACGTTGTCATCTTTCTTGAAACTGTCCGTTTTACAAAAGAGTGAAAAATAATGGCTGTTTTTATTTCATTTGATCTTGTTTTATTTTTTAAAACTAACTGCATCTCACAGATAGTGTTCTAAATCAGCTTACCTTCCCTGCACTTGTGTATAAAAGCTGAAAAAGTAGATAATGAAGTACTTTGTTTTATTAGATTTCGTCGAGCATCTGACTCTTAATGTCAGTTTGTGATTTTGAGGCTATTTCAGTGAAAACAAGGCTGTTTTGAACATTTGACAGATTTATGCTTAAATTCTCTGAGAAAGTTACTGAAAAGATACACTTTTGTGTATAAAAGCGGACCACTACCATGAAGTACTCTGTTTGAGGAGATTTCGTTAGGATTCTGACTCTAAAAAGGCAAGTTTTTTGATTTAAAGACTTTTTACAGACACTCGGCAGATTTATGTGTAAAGATTTAGTTAAGAATCTGACTCTTAACCCACCATCCCCCGAGAGCCAAGCATAATCACCCCCTGCAGCAGCTCGGGTGTGAACGCACATACAGAATGTCAGTCACTGAGTAAAACTTTTTAGTGACACTCTGCAGATTTGTGTGTAATTCTCTCACAAATGAACTGTAAGATACACCTTTTTATGTATGCAAAACCTTAACACGTTTCTGAAAATAAAATACTTTATCTTAATACATTTTCTTTAAAAGCACTTTTTGAAATTATTTATTTATTATTTCATTGGAGCAATCCAGTTTTGTTGACATCAATGCTTTATTCTCTTTTCTTGTGTTACTAAGATACTTACACTTTAATGGATGCAAACCTGTCATTTTGGAGAAACCATCTCGAGTGAGCTAGAATTTGAAAGTACACAACCGGGGGGGATATCTGCCACTTCCTTCAGACTTCCTTACAGAGCCCCTCCTCCAACACACATGAACGCTCACATGACCAGAAAGAGGGCACGAGATAAGTTTGTGCACAGATTTTTCGGCTGTAGGCGTCTGAACCCCGCACTGCTGTCTCTTGCCATTTTTCTTTTTTGAAAGGTGACTTGGTAAGTGGAAATGACTGTATTTTTTAATTTAGTTTGAGTGTATTTCTAATCTAATTCCACCCCCACTATCTGCTGGCGTCATAGCCATAAGGAAGGGGTGGAGAAAAGGGGGGAGGCTGGGAGGGGGCGGGTAGACAATCTCATGCATAACTTCAAAGAGACACCTAGATTAACATCAAAGGCTTATAACACACCAGTGTGAAATCACACCTGCCTGTTATAACACCTCTCATCAAAGGGCAAACATCAAAGGCTAATTATTCAACTCTGAGGGGCAGGGGCCAGACAACATAACTTCAAAGAGTCTGCCTTAATCAACACATCAAAGAATTAGACAACAAAAGGCACTACACAGGGGGGCTTTTCACACCTACCTGTTATAACACACATCAAATGACTAGACTACAAAGGGGTGTGAGTGGACAGGGGCCAGACAACATAACTTCAAAGAGACTATCGTAATCAATACATCAAAGAACTAAACAACAAAGGCACTACACAGGGGGGCTTTTCACACCTACCTGTGATAACACCCATCAAATGATCTCGAACAATGGGAGGCGGGACTTAGCTCATTAACATAATTGTACCCAATCACATCAAAGGATCTCGCAATGGGGGGCGGGACTTAGCTCATTTGCATAAGTAGGGAGAGGTGTGACCTGTCACATCACATGTCACTTTTTGACGAAAGGGGTATGGTTACTACTACTTATATGAAACGGAACACATTTGTGTGTGCATTGAACACCACAAGTGTGGATCCAAAAATACAAGTGTGACTCCTTTAGCGGATCATGAAATACAAGTGTGAATCCTTCTGTGTGTATGTGTGTATTATGAGACTGTTCTGAGCCCATCCCACCGGCATCGAAATCCAGCAAAGTTCCTCAAAGTCACTAGTCTAACCTGACGAAGTTACCTCAAGCTGTGTGAGTGCACTGAGAAAATGTGTGTTTAAATAACTCTTTGACCCCTCCATCTTTAACTTCCATTTCCCCTCCAGTGTATCCCCCTGCCTCTGATACTCCCTCACCTCTTCCCCTCAAACCACCCACTCATCTTCCTTTCCCCAAGTGAGGGTATTAGGTTCACACAATAGAATATAGATGAATCCAGCATGGACACCTTTATTGATTTCTCCCACACCGCAGACACCAGGGATAATGAAATGGTTTTCCTTGCTTCCCCCCAAGTAGCCTTGCGTCATATTTCTTCTGGAGTTCTGGAAGTGGAAGACAGATTAAAGATTTAGGCTTTATGAAAGAAGTTACTCTTCTTGTAGAATATGATCACTGTAAGCGGTATGTGGCTGGTACAGTAAATAGCAATAGGGAAAAATAACGGAGACAGTTTGTTTTTCTCTCAGTTGACTATTAGCTATTTGCTGTTGCCTTAGTATGTTTTCAAATATTTCGTTAAATGTGATAATTTACACCCCGACTTGTTTTCCCTCAATTTACACAAAAGCAGGCTTATCTTTTCTTTTCTAGCAACTATATTTTTACAAGGCGGCTGTTATTAGCAGATTTGATCAGAACAATAATCAAGTTTATTTCCCAACAAGTCCTCCAACTCATACAACCAAATAGGTCGATTGTTTAGCAGCTTATTACGACCTATAGTCACGTTTTAAAGTTTAGCACCTCTAGTGGTTGTGTAAGAAACAACAATTTGCGGCAATTGCAAACGGTCCGGAGGGTCGTATATTCACAGATAACCCTCTCTGGATGTTACGATGTGAGGTGCAGGTGAAAAAACAATACGTGGAGAGAGGGGCCCTTTCTCATTTCTCTAACTCCCCTCCTCGACTCCTATCCTCGACCCCTATCCTCGAGACTTAGTCCCGCCCACAGAAGATGCGAGCGGAGGAGCCGAGGAGGGGAACCGAGGAGAGAGGAGGGGAAGCAGCAGGCGGTTAGAGAAATGAGAACTCCTCTCCTCTGAGCGGTCATTTTAAAGAGACGTCCATTAATGTATAGACATTTATTCATTGGGATAAACCCCTTGAGATGCACCATCTCGTTTTCAAGGGGGTCCCGGAATGATGACAGGAGGCACAACAGCCCTCTGTCTGATGGACAGATGTGTTCATGACGACTTATATATTTACTTTGATTCATTCACAGTGTGGTATAATGAGACAATAACAGGCTACAGATGCGGACACACACACTTACACACACACATATATATATATATTTATATAAAATATATACAATTTCAGAATCAAATAGAGCACTCTCATAATAACGTAACACTATCAGAGACTGGATATAACCCCTCCCCCCTCTGGTCTCTACAATGAGGAAAATAAATTACGGGCCAAAAGTTGTATTTACAAGTATTAAAAGTAAGCAGAGGACAACAAACCAACTGAGACCTGTCTGTCCGCTGCATCTACGTACACACTGTACAACACACACACACACACACACACACACACACACACACACACACACACACACACACACACACACACACACACACACGCACGCACCTACAGCTCCTAAAGCATAATCAGGCTACAGCCGTTGTGTATTGTGAAGCACTAAATGGTTTTAGAAAAAATATCGACTCTTTGTTAGATATCTACTAAACTAAAGCAAATAAAGAGAGTAGGCCTGTTATACTGAGTGAAATATATTATACACACAGACCTCACAGCTGTTCTCACTGTAAACATCGCGTCGCGATGAGAGCAGTTAATAAAATAATATCCAGGAGATGCATGCAGAGCTATCATTGGCTGAGATAAGTCCGGCCGTGCGTCACGACTCTTTGAAACATCTCTGTTCCCGGAAATGCATCCACGAAGGAGCCGTGGAGGACCCATCAGTGTATCCTCGGTTATAGCTCCTCCAGAGAGCGTCCTCGACGCTCGATCCTCGGTCCTCGAAGTGCATTTAGAGAAATGAGATGTCCTTCAACATGGAGCGCTGAAATTCATTTCCGGGTCACTACCGGAGTCGAGGAGGGGGATTTGATGAAATGAGAAAGTTTAAAAAAAATTTACTGACATTGGAATTATTTTTTTACTTATTTTGAACAACTATATTAAATAGATGGAAATATTTGTTTAGACCAAACCGTTTGAGACCCACTGAGATAACTTAGACTAAAGTTTACAATATAATCACTCAGCGAGTCCTTTACCTCCCTGAGCCTCTCAGTCCGACAGGAGTAGGACTCGCCCTCTCCTTATTGTTGAAACAGTTTATAATCTCCGTTAGCTCCGAGCTAGCACCAGATGCTAACAACAACAACCCCCGTAACTCTCTGTCTCTCTCTCTGTCTCTCCCTGTCTCTCTCTGTCTCTCTCTCACACAAAATGCGCTCCTGCCACACACACACAGACACTCCTCTGTGACAATGACCACTTGCGTAAAAAAACACACATTTGAAAGCTTTGCTGAGAAGTTCTCTGATGCTTTAGAGAGTGGGTGAGTGCGGACCCAGACCAGGTCTCCCAGCAGGAGTTGTGCACCTCTCCTGTGGGTATTATAATACTTGGCTTGTCTGGCTTGGCATACTCCAACTCTCTTTTTTACTTGTTCCACCATTTTTTGTTGTCTTTCCAGTAGCGTATATGGAGGTTGATGAGGTGGAGGTGGAGGGCTGATCAACCTCTCCAGTGGGCCTTTCAGGGATCTTACGAGTGCCAGGACTGCAGGTGTTTGCCCCGTTGTCTCATGATAGGCAGCATTGACGGCAAAACGAAATTCCCTGATCCACTGATCCCAGTTCTTATGTTGTGTCCCCACATAAGAAGCAATCATCGTTTTGATGGTCCGGTTGGACCGTTCCGTGAGATTGGCTTGAGGATGATAGCTGGTGGTGAACTTTTGTGTGACTCCCCAGGATTTGCATAGGTTGGTCATTTCATGGTCAGTGAACTGCGCTCCCCGATCAGAAACAAACTCACGTGGGACACCGAAACGGGTGAAGATCTCATCTTTCAAGACGGCGACAATTTTGTGAGTTTTGCTGTCTTTTAGGGGAAACATCTCAACCCATTTTGTGAAATAATCCACAACCGCGAGGAGAAAGCAATTGCCTTTTTTACTGTGGTGAAAAGGTCCCATAAGATCAATCCCCAGCTTTTCCCAGGGCTCCTCCAGCGGGGTAGGCTGCATGAACCCCGCTGGTTTTTGATTATCCGCTTTGTAGGCCTGGCAGGTGTTGCAACACTTTACATGGGCCCACACATCCTTCCTAACAGACTGCCACCAAGCCACCTCAAGGATCTTAAGAAGAGTCTTAAGTCTGCCCAGATGTCCACTCAGGGGATGATTGTGCAAGTACTCCAGAAAAGATATTACTAGACTATTGGGAACCACTAGCTGATATTTGTCTCCCCCTACTCTCACAGGCGACCGCCGATACAGAATACCCTGTAACACAGTCCTATCTGGCTTACAAATGGCAGCAGACTGTTTTGCCATGTCACTGATTTCAGGGTCCCTTTCCTGGGCCTCTCGTATGTCTGATAGGGTGGTTGGTAAGTCAGAAGCACAGTGAGAGGTGTTTGAGGCAACATACGCAGTTGTGGATGGATGTGCAATCGCTCTGGACAGAGCATCAGGCACTATGTTGTGCAGGCCTTTTCTGTATTGGACCCTAAATTGAAATTGCTGGAGTCGTAAGATCCACCTAGTCAGCCGGGAAGAGGTCTTCGGACAGTTGAAGGCCCAAGTCAGAGCAGCATGGTCTGTGTATACCGTGAATTATTTTCCCTCAAGAAAATGTCGCCACTTTTCAACAGCCCATACAACAGCTAGACATTCCTTTTCTGATGTGGAGTAGTTACACTTGGCTCCTCTCAATCCCCATGAAGCATAAGCTACCACCTTCTCCCCTTCCTCAGTAGCTTGGACTAAGACTGCACCCAAACCGGCGTCACTAGCGTCTGTGTGCACCTCAAAAGGAATTGAGTGGTCAGGTTGTGTTAGGATGGGAGCGCTGACCATAGCCTGTTTCAAGTGTTCAAAGCTTTGCTGGCATTCTTCGCTCCATATCCACTCCGCCGCTTTCCTTGTCAGGCGATGCAAGGGAGCTGCCATATCTGCAAAGTGGGAAATAAATGTGTGGTACCATCCCACAAGTCCCAGAAATCGTTGCAGTGACTTGATATTTGTGGGAGTAGGATATTCTTTCACTGCCAGTGTTTTCTCTGGATCCACCTGAACCCCTTTCTCAGACACTATATGGCCAAGGAACTTTAACTCTTGCTGGAAGAAATGGCATTTCTTCAGATTGAGTGTTAAATTAGCCTCATGCAGTCTCTTCATCACAGCGTTTAAATCATTGAAGTGTGTAATGGTAAACTTACTATTAGGGTAGTTTAACATTGTCTTATTAGTGCAAACTTTATATTTTACCTTATATGGGCACATAAATTGCAACAGTTCCCAGAATGATGTGTTTTGCTTGCAAACTCTGTGTGCACTTACAGCAGTTCCTATAATAATGTATTTTAGCTTAGAAACTTGTCTATCAGCACTTTCCATTGTTTCCATAATGATGTTTCAACATCCATGACCTTAAAAATGCTGAAGTAAGGTCTGGGTGATATGGGTTAGGTCATGTCCTCTGCCTGCTGTATGAATGACATCTAAGGTCACCCAAGGTCTGTACTCCAGAAGGGGGGCTAGGTGCCAAGTACAGGGCAATGGACAAGTTCCTATTTAGCCTCCTTCCTTTTATAATCAAGTTCCCCAATTATTGTCCATGTGTTGCGGACAAGTTTCCCCACTTCCCCTTTTTGGTGAGTGAGCCCTGGTTCGATCCATTAGTGATTGACAGTTTCAGTTCCTTTGGAAGGCTTATATCTCCTGCCAGGGCCCCTCCCCAATGTATGATGAAATGTTGTTGAACTGACAAAATGTTATATAACCTGTATGCATCTTTCACTCGTTGCGCACTCTCTCAGGATACTTTGTGTTCTGTTGAGACCTGTGTCTTTGAGGCCTCAAATAAATAACCAGATCCAAGACGACTCTGTCTGTTTCACCATTTATTGTTTGATACTTCTGACTTGTATATCTCCGCAGTATTTGTTCTTAAGATTTCCATAACAAGTGCTGTTCTTGTGAGGGTGAAAAGATGATGACATCATCAATATACACACACAAAGTAGAATTTCCCCTCAGCTCTCCCAGGACCTATTCCATCAATCGCTGGAAAGATGCACCGGCGTTCTTCAGCCCAAATGGCATGCACTTGAACTGGTAGAGGCCTATCGGTGTGATTACTGCTGTCTTGGCCTTGCTTTCCTCTGACATTGCCACTTGCCAGTAGCCTGATTTTAGGTCAAGGGTACTGAAGAAGGCGGCTCCATGCAATGACTCCAACAACTCATGAATAAGTGGCATAGGATAGGCATCTTGCAGAGTCTTAGCATTTACAGGTCGAAAGTCAACACAAAATCTTGGGGACATGTCAGGTTTTGGCACCAAGACCACTGGGGACGCCCAGGCTGACTGTGACGGTTCAATAATGCCATCCCTAAGCATCTGCTCTACCTGGTCTATTATGATCTGACGCTTGTGGGGTGATACCCTGTATGCTTTGCAGCGCACTGGAACCTCGTCTGTAGTAAATATCTTGTGCTCTTCTACCTTAGTTTTCCCTAAACTGCCTGAACACACCTTTGGCAAAGCCTTCAAGATTTCTCTAACCTCTGGTGGATGAGCTGAAACATCTGGGGCAGTCTCTTCTTGAATAGGAAATGACTTGGATAGCGGAAGTGCTATTATGAGACTAACACTGGGGTGAGCTGCCAGGATCTCAGCAGGTTGCGAAAGGAATGAATAGAACACGTAATCCCTTGGCCCCTTTACTCCATATGTTCGGTCTCCCAGGTTGATAATGGTTTAGGTCTTGGTAAGAAAGTCCAAGCCTAGAATGATGGGGAATGCCAGGTTGTTGTCATCGATGATGTATGTTTCTAGCGACCACATCATGTCATTCCAGCCGTAGAGTAGCTGTACCTTTCCTAAGGCTCCATGGCATGTCTTCCCATCAGCCAAAGCAAAGCTTTGGTTCTCACTGGGCTTCAGTTGCTCTCCTTTACGGACTACATCCAGCCATTGGCTGTGTCGCATGAGGGAGTATGTACATGCAGTGTCAAAAACAGCTTTACACTGCATTCCTCTCACCTCTACGGGGAGATGTAGGAGACTTACTGGATTTCTCTTCCCTCTCTGCACTATGGTCACTACATCAGCAGGTTTCTTAGCGCTCCACTTTTCCTGGGGCCTTTTGTTCAATTTCTCTTTTGCTTTTTGTTGATCCACTTTCCCCCAATATTCTTTTGCAGCTGTGCAATCTTTTTCCACTAATGTGCCTATTGACACCAGTTGGTCCACGGTTCTGACAGTGCCCCGAAGACAACCAGCTATTCTGGGATTACAGTTGTTGAGTATTTTCCTCACCAACTCCGCCTCGGTGATATCGGCTTTCCATCGTAGACAAAGGGCTCGGTAATCATAGGCAAAATCCCTCAAACACTGTTCGGGTACCTGCACCATATCCTTCAACTTCTCCTCCACTTCCATGAGGTAATCAGGAGGTAGGAAAGCTGCATGAAAAGCTTCTTTGAATTCTGGCCAGTTGTGTACTGTGCTTTTTGCTACACACCACCAAATATGCGCTGGCCCCTTTAGAACCCCAGATAAAGCCCCTATTAGCTCTGCATCTGTTAATGGCCTAACTTCAAAGAATGTTTCACAGCGATCCACAAAGTTCAAAACCTCTATTTTACAGATGGTCCCCATACTGGCCACCATCTGTAACGATCAACTATCTAAAATAGTTGTGTTAATTAAACGCACAAGGGGTTCTTGAATGAAATAATATTATAAAGGTAAACAGAAATAATAAACGGATAATCTGCTCCTTAAACAAAATAAACAGAGACAGATTTCATGCATGTATGCATTATATTGACAGTTTTCCAGCCAAACAACACAAACAAAATTAAACAGTCCGCTCTGCGATACCCAAAAAGTGTCTTTACTGCCTAATCCAGGCTATTGTTCATTGACCAAAAAGGCTGTTGCTCCTGCGCCCGTCGGGGGCAAGAACAGAAATGTTTGTAGGCCTTTTCAGGCTATATTCCACAATAAAAAGGAAACACGAGGTCCAGCGTGGCACAAAGGAGCGATCTCACCCTGTGTCGGAGAGAATCTCTCTATCTGTGCGCGTCCTCTCCAAGGAGACGTGCTTCCAGGTCGGTCGATGCAATATCCACATACGGTTACTTTCAGTTACTTCCCCATTGCATTTTATCATATATACATGCTGAGAAAACGTAACTATCCCGCTGAATACCCGCATTCACCACACACAGGCTTCCTCCTCCCATGAGAACCACACCTGGCATCTTGTTGACGCGCCCACTAAAATGGCTCTGGGCGCGCCGCGACAGGTGAATATGCAAATGAGGCTTGCAGAACCACACCCTCAAACCTTACATAAAAGTGGAAATTTTAACGACTGTAGTTGCGAGGATAATACACATGCATCATAGATTTTCATTTAATTTGAATCTAAACTACATGCCTTAACCCTTTCCCCTGCCCCTACAGTTTATAAGAAACACTGAGATCAATCTGCGACTGTCACAAACCCTCACAGGGTGAAAACTATAGGTTACTTACGTAACCCCAGGACTCAGAGTAAACATGTAGTGAGATGTCTCACTATGGATGCGCCTCATCGCGGAGCAAACAGAAGCATTAATCTCATTATGCCAATCCTGATTATCTGGTGATCTTAACGTCAGCGTCAGGGAATCCACCCCCTATAAGTAGCTTGCGCTACGTCGCATGCGTCATTCAAAATAAGCACCTCTTCTCGCTTCACCATAGCAAGGAGGGCCGTCTGGTGAGACATCTCACTACATGTTACTCTTAGACTGGGGTTACGTAAGTAACCTATAGTTCTCATTCATAACACTCCGTTCGATGTCTCACTATGGGAAATTGTAGCTCCCGTATTGCCAGACGAGCTTATCTCGAAAATCACCAAACCAACCAGAACTTAACAGGTAGAGCTCTGACTCAACAAGATGCCCAGCACTGCTCGGGCCACACTAGGAGCAGAGGCGTTCTAGCCTGTAAAAGTGGACAAAAGTGAGCGGCGAGGACCAGCTTGCCGCTGCACAGATGTCTTGGATGGAAACACGCTTGAACAAAGCCCAGGATGTAGCCAGACCACAAGTCGAATGAGCCCGCAGACCCGAAGGTGCCTGGAGCCTGTGACTCGTATAGGCCAAAGCAATTGCCTCCACAATCCATTGGGAGAGCCGTTGCTTAGTAACGGGCTTGCCCTTGTGAGGGTTAGCCCAGGACACAAAGAGTTGGTAATTATGACGAAACTCTTTTGATCTGTCCATATAAGTGCGTAAAGCACGGACTGGACACAACAGATCCTGCTGCTGCTCCCCGGAGGAAACCAGCGGCGGAGGAAATGCCTCGATATCAATTGGGGTACATGAACCAACCACCTTTGGTATAAAGGGAGGGTTGGGCTTCAACAACACTCTCGTTTGCCCTGGGGCTAACTGAGTGCATGAAGAATGTACAGAAAGCGCATGAATGTCACTGACCCGCTTGGCGGATGCCAGGGCCAGTAACAGCACTGTCTTGAGTGACAAGTGCTTCATGTCAGCTCCTTCCAGGGGTTCAAATGGGGTCAGGTTGAGCCCATCTAAAACCACTGCCAAGTCCCATAAGGGCACCAGTGACCTGGAAACAGGGAGGAGCTCACCTGCGAGCCCCTTTCATAAAACGGCAGACCAAAGGATGTTGGCTAGCCGTCTTTCCCTCAAAGCCCACATGGCATGCAGCAATAGCAGCCAGGTACACTTTGATCGTAGAGAAAGCTCTGTGTTTATCGATCAAGTCCTGTAGAAATGATAAAATCACCCCGACAGGACATTGAAAGGAGAGGCACCACTCCTCAAACACCCTCCACTTACAGTCATAGAGAGACCTGGTGGAGGAAGCTCTCGCACTCTGAATAGTGTTTATCACCTTCTGAGGGAGTCCCACTGTATTCAGATTGTACCACTCACGGGCCAGGCCCATAGTGCCCAGCGCTCTGGGCGTGGGTGAAAGATCGCCCCCCCCCCCTGAGACAGTATGTCCTTGCGTAGTGGGGGCTGCCATGGCTGCCCTCACAGCAGCTGATATATCTCCGCCAGCCCGTACATTGCGGGCCAGGGCGGAGTTATCAGGATAAGAGTGTGGCATTGTACCTTCACTCTGGCCAGAGTTGGGGGTATCAGAGCCAGGGGTGGGAACGCGTACAGAAGGCCCGGAGGCCAATCGTGCACGAGTGCGTCCACGCCTAACAGTGCGTTTAAATCGCGCATTGAAAAGAACAGCTGACATTGAGCATTTTCTTTTGATGCGAACAGATCTACCGCGGCTCTGCCGTAACGCACCCACAGTTGACTCACAATCCTTGGATGTAGAGTTCAGTCTGAATATAGTGGTGCACCTCTGAAAAGCAGATCCGCCCCGAGGTTCATCACTCCTGGTACGTGCGTCGCTCTCAGAGAGAGGAGACGTCTGCCGCTCCATAAGATCAGTTTGCGTGCCAGCATGTGTAACTGGAGAGAACGCAAACCCTCTTGGCGGTTTATACACAATATTGTGGTCGTGTTGTCTGAGAAAAGGCAGAAAGCGTTTTAGAGTGAGGAACACCGCTAAAAGCTCCAGGTAATTTATGTGCGCCCACTGGAGGTCTCTGTTCCAGAGACCCCTCACCGGACGACCTCCGTAAATACCTTACAGAATGCCCGAGAAGCGAGGGGGGGTGACAGCGAATTGGAGTCTGTAGCTCCGTGTTACTGTCTTGAGAACCCCAAGCAGATGTTGTGAGCATCTTCCACTGTATGCTCCTTAGAGTCAGCGGAGATGTCACGTCTCTTACTCTCTGAGTCCCTATTAGTTGTGTTATGGGGCCCTCTAGTGTCTGAACATGGTGGTGCCCCATTTCGACAATCCCCACCGATACTGCGCATGCGCATGACGGTGGTGCCTTCACAACCCCAGCCGGCACTGCGCATGCACGTGACGGTGGTGCCTTCACAGCCCCAGCCGGCACTGCGCATGCGCGTGACGGTGGTGCCTTCACAGACCCGTCTATAATCCGCCTTTTGAGAGAAGCCGTAGCTGCTCTCAGAAGGGGAACAGTTGACGGACTGTTTATTGTTTTTCTTTTCATTTTTTTGAGCTGCGCCCTTGGCTTGAAGCCTGGATGCGTCAGCGGAAAATGGTTTATTTTAGAAACAACAACAAACTTGTGACATGTGTTTTTGCGGACTTGAGGATGGTGTTGAGGCATCTCTCGAGGCGGCGGGAACACATCTAGAGCTGGGGAACCGTGGACTTCCAGCTCTGTCACAGAGGAGAGAAGGAGGGGCTGTCAGGCCGCTCGCTTCTTCTTCCTCGACTGCGAGACACCCCAGGTGAATAGGGTAATTTTTTTAACTTAAAGGTATCAGCTAGACATTTCTCCAGTTAATTACTTACAATAAGGCAATTGTTTTTCGTATTACAAGTTTTCTGAAATAGCTTGTTTAAATATGCAAATAATCCATTATCTCATTAAATATGCACATATTTTAACACATTTCAGGAATCGAAATCTGAACTTTGGATAAAGCCAGGTTCAAAATTCTTGTTTCATTGTGTAGTCATATTAGTATCTAAGGCTTTTACAGAAGGGATATTGGATATCTTTTTTTATCACTCCATAAATCAGAAAATACTGTCAATAGCCCTAAAATATCAATTTTCGCCATGTTTGTAGGTATACAATGTTGTATAATTCAGGCTATGAATGATATATGAACAAACCCTTCTGTAAAAGCCTTCATAATATTGATATGAATATAACTGGAAGGTTTGGTGTATGTAAGTGCTACTGAAGTTGACATTTCGAACTCAGAGTAGGAGAAAAAACTCATTTTGAGAAAACGACCTTTAAAGATTGCAGTGAGGCGCTAGCTAAACCCTCCTGTTCTTTGGATGATAGCTTGCGCATCGACGCACTCTGTGAAGGTATTTCATGTTCGGGGTCATTTGTTTTTTGTATAACCTTGCTTCGTGTAAGTGACAATTGTTGTCGTCTTCTCTGTGAACGTTTTTTTCGCCGTTCTTTTGCCATTTTGAGATTTCAATTTCTAGCATAAAGCTAACAAGGAAGTGTTTTAGCACACCACGTGACGCATCTGAACGAATCACGTTATCAGAAATTGACACCAGCCAATGAGATTTCGTTTCTTGGTTTAAGACCCCTTTGTGCTTTCACGATTGGTTGCTGATACAAAGGAAATGACCATATTTGGATCCTATGAGATTGTGCAGGAGAGACACAGCTTTCCAACGATACCTCTGTTGACATGCTGCACCCAGCGGTAGCGGTACTTTATGTTACGTTAGAATGCTAACTTTTGGTGAATTTAGGAGAAATCTACAGACGCAAATAGACAAACTATAGTAAAATGATCACTTAAATGTGTATTTTGTACATTTTCCTTCCAAAAGCCTGAAAGAAAACATGTTATAGAATCAAAATAGCACAAAATCTCGAAATTGACCAGTACTTGAAAAACGATGTTTTTGCCTGCCATGTTAGCCCGGCTACCATAGAGATGTGCTCTGAAGCGAGAAGAGGTGTTTGAATGACGCATGCGACGTAGCGCAAGCTACTTATAGGGGGTGCTATCCCTGACGCTGATGTCAAGATCACCAGCCAATCAGGATTGGCGTAATGAGATTAATGCTTCTGTTTGCTCCGCGATGAGGCGCATCGAGTGAGACATCGAACGGAGTGTTATGAATGAGAACAGTATTTCCTGTCTGAAAGTTTTCATAATAAAACCGTATTCCCCTCACTGTCAAATGATTTCACAGTGATATCTGCCATACTCATCCACTAAAACACATCAGTTTATCCTTGTTAATTACACGACATTAATTGGTTTAAATTGTGTACACTGCTTTTGTGTTTTTCCCATAGATTTTTCCCTTTCGATTCTGAGAGACACATTTCTTTTTTCAGAGGTTTTGATAGGCTAAAACATCGAACTACCCATAATCCTCAGCTATGGTTGAAGCTCGGTGATTGGATGTTTTAGCCGCAATGCATGTTGCGATATGGTGTTTATGCGATGTGAAATCCGAAAACATTTAAAAAAGAAAAGAATACATTAATCCGAGTGTGCTTGCTTTTCTCTTTGAAAGTAATCACATAACGGCATTGTAATACACGGTTCGGCTGCATTAAATATTACACATCTGCTGTAGTTCTTTATTCATAGAGCCCTGGTTAGAAGACTTCTTGACAAACTGGAAGAACTGCCACGGAAACTGAATACGTGACGTGGATCATATATATATTAGGGCTGTCAAGTTAAGTTAATTAAGTTAATAACGCGTTAACGCAAAAAAAATGAATGCCACTAATTATTTTAGAGCGATTAACGCATGTGTATTTTTTGTCCTCGGCCGCCCCGTAGTTTCAGAGCGCATCGAGTTTAAAATACCATCTACAAGCTGATGCTGACATCTTGCGGCAGACCACACTTCCACGCTCACCGGCAGGCCCTGACTGGCCATCGGGAGGACCGGGAGGGTGTGTGTATGTGTGGCACGAGCGAGCGAGAGAGAGACCTTACGTGTATTGTTGTTGTTAGCATCTGGTACTAGCTAGCTGCGCTAACGGATATAAGGAGCTGTTTAAATGAAAACAGAGGAGCGACATTTCGCCGATAACTGCGCCGAGCAACATGATTGCAGCGTCTAGGCAGCTCCCTTTTGAGCATATGCCTTGAGTTGCACATAGCTCCAACGATCCATCACAGTGTCTCTACACACACACACACACACACACACACACACACACACACACACACACACACACACACACACACACACACACACACACACACACACACACACACACACACGTACACACACACACACACACACTGTATTGTAGTGTTGTCACGATACCAACATTTTGGTTTCGATACCGATACCAAGTCAAGAATTGCGATTTCCGATTATTTTTCGATACTTTTCTAAAAAAAAAAAGGAAACAGTCTTAAATGTAATTATTGTGCTTTATTTCACACCAGAACCATAACCATAACACAAACTTTTAAACAATGAGAACAATAAACAAAATAAATGACAATAATTCGTATTAAATAAAATTAAGCATCATCTCAAACAACTTTTTTGTTTTATAAAATATAATTTTTTTTATATTTTATTAACATGTAATAGTACAGTAATATAAATAATTATTGACAAAATGTATATTAAAGATGTTAGCCACATTGGTAAGTTAGCTAAAAAGATAGCCATATTAGGCAGTTATCATTGCCATTAATTGCCTCATCAAACTACGAAAACGTTCGTTTGTCACAAAATAAATTACAATTGTTTGACTTAGATTTGAGGGCATGGGCTTGAGCATGATGTAATTATGTTATCTATCACATTCGCTAACCTGTCTGTCTTTCAATTCTTTAAACAGCTCTGGATGCCGGTCGGCGAGGTGCAAAGCCACGTTTGATGTGTTGGCTCCCTTGGTTTGCAGGGATCTAAAACATTTCTCACAGACAGGCCTCGTGGTGTCCGTAGGCTTGCCTTCACTGTCAGAGATATAGCTCATACACTTCCAAATGTTGCTTCTGGCGTCTTTTTTGTCAACAAGCCAAGGCGCAGCGGCAGTTGCACTCCCACTTGCAGCCATGCTTCTCGTTTTCTTACATGCTCTGGCAGCTAGAGCGTGGCCGCGTGCACGAGAGAGGGGAGGGACTTAGAACGTGCTTGAGAGGGGCGGGCCTGCAGGCACGGCTGCTGTGCAGGGAGTGGAAGCAGAGCGCTGAACACACACGGCTCTTATTAAAACGGCGCTTTCTCACCGGAGTACTTTTCCCCGTCATTCTTAAAGTACCGATACTAATGAAACGGAGGAATCGTACCGTTTTTAACGGCAGGGTATCGCGGTACCTTTCAAGTATCGGTACACCGTGCAACACTACTGTATTGTATTATTGTATGAGAGAGGTTCCAGGTTGAATTGAGGCGAATATTTGTAATGTTCAGAGGTTGTTGTATTTAATATTCATGAGAATATTTGTCATTGTTCAAATGATAATAAACATTTGCATAAAGCATATTTGTCCACTCATATGTTGATAAGAGTATTAAAAACTTGAAAAATATCCCTAAGGTACATTTATAACAGATACAAAATGTGCGATTCATTTGCGATTAACTATGGACATTCATGCGATTAATCGCGATTAAATATTTTAATCGACTGACAGCCCTAATATATATATATATATATATATATCAGCAATTAAACAACATCTTCAATTTCTCTTCACACAATACGTCTCCTTCAGATTCAGATTCAGATTCAACTTTATTGTCATTACGTTTTACTAGTGACGAAATGTAAGTTTAGGCATCTGACCAGAAGTGCAAAATAGCAGTGCAGGAGTCTACATAATAAGAATAATTATGCATGGGATTATTATAAATAGAATAATTATAAATAGGCTATAAACAGATGAATCTATACAGTGTAAACGGCATTGACAGTAAAATATATAAACAGGTGGGTGGTGGGTATGGGCTTGAGTCTATCAGTGGGCAGTAGGGATGTGCATCTCCATCACTGAGGCCGATGCGATGCGCATCTCGATACGTTGCCACGATACGATACATTAACGATACATTTGAAACACCAGGCGATGCGATACGATACGATTCACCCCTGTTGCGATACAGTTCGATACGATTTGATTCAACATTATGCGATTCGGTGCGATACGATGCGATTCAACACGATGCAAAAATAATGATACTTCAATATGGTACGACAGAGGATTTTTGTTTTATTCCTTAAATGCATCAAATCATACATTAACAAAAAAGTGCTTTACATATTTGGTACTGCACATCCCATCATGCCGTTTATTTTTTTACCTTTAAAAGCTCTCCAGAGTAGGCTACAGTACAATTGTATAACACCTCACAGTTAAACAATGTAAGAATGCATTTGTCATGATTAACAATGTGCAAATAACAGCTACCATGGTGCCATGCCCATACAGCTGCTGCCTGATGTGCTTAACACTCATAGGCTAACTCACCAGTGAGCAGAAAGCAGTGGGTTCTATAGGAACAATAAAGAATACAAATAACCTTTCACAAACAGGTATTTCATAACTGCTTACAGTGAGGAAGACATTTAAATTATTATTGGCCGTCACAGGCTGCTGTAAACTAAACACCTCTCTCTCTGACAGAACACCTCACTGAGTGATTTCACTCATGTCT
The DNA here is from genome assembly GCF_902827115.2 of Pseudochaenichthys georgianus. Classification (NCBI taxonomy): domain Eukaryota; kingdom Metazoa; phylum Chordata; class Actinopteri; order Perciformes; family Channichthyidae; genus Pseudochaenichthys; species Pseudochaenichthys georgianus. Next base: position 15,603,394 of record NC_047503.1, on the reverse strand, counting down.
AACTTCCAGGTTTCTCTTTTCAGCCGCAGACCCCATGTCGCCTCTTTATGTGCGTCGCTAAGTTCCTCGTACTACTTGTGTACTTTAAAGCGGCTCGGCATCGTTAACAATTTGAGAGCGATTTTTCAAGTTGACCGTCTGTAGTATATAGTGCCGCGCACATATACCATCAGGACGTTACTGATGGGGTGCGGCTGCGGAGTGATACTGTGTGTATGCAAGCCCGCATCTAGGACGGATCTATGTATCATGGCTGTGGACCTGTTAATAAAGATACCTCATACAAAGGTCTACGGATACCTTATTACTCTCCATGACCTGCGGTCAACTATATAGCATAAAGGATTATTACACCGTCTTTCTTGAACAATCCGAAGTGTTGCCAAACGTTTGATTTGTAGGTATTTTTCGGTGCGCTGTGTTTCTCTTTCTCCTCAACTTCCGTGTGTGTTGATAACTGAGACTCTCGGCCTCCGTAGTGGCGAAGCAAATATCAAAGATCGTCTCTGCTGAGCGTTGACAAGATGAGGGGATTTTGAATCGGTTTTTTACCGATGCAAAGACGCTACGCAATCGATGCATCGCGAGTTCAACCCGGTTCAACCCAAACTGTAGCCGATGTGCACTCTTTCAACCGGTGCACTCGCATCTTGAACGTGTATGCCGGTGCACCGATGCGAATCGGTGAATCTTAACATCTCTAGTGGGCAGAGTTCAATAGTCAATCAATCAATCAATGTTTATTTATAGAGCCCAATATCACAAATGTTACATTTGTCTCAGTGGTCTTCACAGTGTGTACAGAATATCAGTATTGTAAGGGAAACTTCTGTTGCAATGGAAATCAGGACTCAGAGAGACACGGGAGGAGCAGGAATTCTGAATGTCAAACACTGGGATTTATTGAGAGATCCAACGGCTGGGAGCATTCACAAGATATTCACACAACTTGCATCATGTGAATTCCAAGTCAACACTAAAGGTTACACAGAAACACAGCGCAAATCTACACAGAGAATATAGGAGGCGCCTATATTCGCGCTCTTTTCCATCGTAATCGATCACACATGTTTAGAGACAAAGAAAGTCTGTTAAAGTCATCTGCGCAGTTGGCCACACTCCCCCCACAGGAAGGCAGGACCTTTGACCTGTGCCCTGCTCTAAGTTGCAGGCAAGACACATAGGAAAACACTAACATTCTCCCCTGCACAGATAACAGGAAAATATTCTCTAACAGATCCACTCTTTTATCAATTTATTGATAACCAATTAACATTAGTCTAAGAATATTTCAGTCACTACTTAAATCAAATAAAACGTCCTCAGAGTTGTGTGTGGATTCTCATTACATTAATTACATCAAAAGAAGAATAAGATTGAAACAGTCAATCACAATGGTTGATACAGACAACCACAATAGAAAATCATCTCTCTTCAGTGTTTGTAGAAGAACATGTCCTCCTGACTCGTTCTCCTCCTTTCTTTATGACACAGCATTTCTGGTGTGTGAAGGCATCCTGATACTGTAGATTAGCACTGAGGTGCTGATTGGCTCAAAACTCTTCTTCACCAGAGCACCATATTTCAAACCCCCCAATTGCTCTGCTTTTGTGGCTCATTCAGTGAGCACTTTATGATCTCCCAGTGAACCAGAGGCTCATCTGCCTGTATTCCTTCTGCTATCTGCTTGAGAGCAGAGCCTATTCCAAGTGGCACATCCAGATGCCACCCCCCCGTGATGGGAGATGTTTAGGAAGAAATCTGCCCTTCCAAGAAACATGGAGCCTCTGAAGCCATCGCTCGTCCTGCAGAGTTGTCTGAGCAGAAAGATGAAGAAGCATCCCATCCCATCAGGAAGTTGAAGATTAGAATCCTCTCATCTCGAACGACCTCGTGCCTCCTTGCCCGTGGTTGGGGGTGCTCTCTGCAGCCAGAGGGTGTGACCCTCTCTCTCTGACCCTTGGCCTTCAGAGCTGTCCTAGTTATTGGGTTAACACTTGATAGAGATGTTTCCCTGAGTGCAGACAACTCACAGTAATGGATTAGCACATTATCATTCAATTACAAAAATAGAATAGGCCCCTCAGAATTATTTGGGAGCCTTCCTGACACATGCACATGCATACATGTAAGGTTTGTGTTAGTCATTTAACATGCAAGAATCATATACTCATCAGTCCAAAGCAGAGAAATGTTATTTTAAGTTAAATGTGAGCTAGTCCATGTGGATATAACCCGTTCTCAATGATTCTAAATGTTAAATTAATTCACCATTTACCGTTTAATAAAAGATTAGTTTATCAGAAGTACATTTCCTCTTCCATAAAACATAGGTTTGAGAAATGAATGTTTCAATATGAGATCAATTACTCAAATATAATTGACTCTCCCCTCCCTTTTCTTACTTATGTCACATAATGTAATGACAACGTAGGAGTCTATTTAAACATGGTATCGTCTATAAGCTATTAAGCGAGAAAACTCAGTATCAGCATGCAACTTGCAAATTTGCAACTTCCTGCAACAACACCACGCCGCTACCTCGATTCTGATAGGCCAGAATCTATTATCAAAGATGTCCTATTTGAGAAGACGATCACTACGTGACAATCTGCAGCCGCGAGCTGTTATGTGCCAACATTGCCGCATGGTGTTCTTCATGCCTCTATCCATCTCCATCAGATGTGACTCCCTGGCACCTCTGCCACCACTACCTGCTGCCTCAGTTGTTCTGCCCGCCAAAACCATCTGCCACTCCTCACACAAAGTGGATTAAGGCAAGGCAGGGCAAGGCAAGTTTATGTATATAGCAGTTTTCAACGCAAGGCAATTCAAAGTGCTTTACAAAAATGAACGACATTAAGCATTAAAAAGAAAAACTAATAAAATAAGCATTAAAAGGAAAAATACATGGATAAAAGTTACAGTGCAGTCTAAAATATGAATAGTTCAATTAAACGCAGCGACAAAGAGAAAAGTCTTCAGCCTGGATTTAAAAGTAGTCAGAGTTGCAGCGGACCTGCAGGTTTCTGGGAGTTTGTTCCAGATATTTGGAGCATAATAACTGAACGCTCCTTCTCCATGTTTAGTTCTGACTCTGGGGACAGAAAGCTGACCAGTCCCTGAAGACCTGAGAGATCTGGATGGTTCATAATTTAGCAGGAGGTCAGAAATGTATATTGGGCCTAAGCAATTCTTTATAAACCAGCAGCAGTATTTAGAAATCTATTCTTTGACACACAGGAAGCCAGTGTAAAGACTTCAGAACTGGAGTTATCCACTTTCTTAGTGTCAGTGAGGACTCGAGCAGCGGCGTTCTGAATCAGCTGCAGCTTTCTAATATTTTTTTTTTTAGTGAGACCTGTGAAGACACCATTGCAGTAGTCCAGTCTACTGAAGATAAAAGCATGGACAAGTTTTTTTTCAAATCCTGCTGTAACATTAGTCTTTTAATCCTAGATATATTCTTTAGGTGATAGTAGGCTGATTTAGTAACTGTAAATCACTTACACGTGTGTGTGTGTGTGTGTGTGTGTGTGTGTGTGTGTGTGTGTGTGTGTGTGTGTGTGTGTGTGTGTGTGTGTGTGTGTGTGTGTGTGTGTGTGTGTGTGTGTGTGTGTGTGTGTGTGTGTGTGTGTTTGGTTGGGGGTAGCCAGATGTTCCTCTTTGTGCCTTTAGGCCATACAAAAAACCCCAATGGTCGCTCTGTGGTCTGCTCAGATTCTCCTCCCCTCCAGAGGTCACACCTGTGTCTGACCTCGGGTGCAGGACTTTAGGAGCAGAGGAAGGAGGAGATTCCGTCCAAAAATGCAAACCTCTCCATGTGTCAAATAGCACAATTTTTTTTTAACTGTCCCTGACTTGTCTTTAAAACGTTCCTGTATTAAGTCTTCTGTTATGTAGCGGAAAATCCCATTTAAAAAATGAAGAGCAAAATAGTTTAGTTTACTTCTCTGTCTGTTCGGATTTGGAAATGTTTATGATTTATTTTGTGTGCTCGTGAACGAGAGAAGGAGAAAACAACATCTATCTTTGAACTGCAATTACTTATCTTAAAAAAATTACAACATTATACTCCTTTAAAAATTGCTCAATTCATTTAAACACATTTATTATGTGCACAATAAAACCTCAACAAGTATATTGATCCTGGCTTAACCAGCGACCTTTACTCTATTGTTCATAAGCTCAGTATTTGACAACAATTAGGATTGTAGTAATGTCTGTATAGACCAATTGTACTAGAAATAATTTGAAACAGTTTAATAAAGAATGTTAAACTATATTTAAGCTGTAATTGAACTTCAACGTATATCAATTATCTGATTCCAGTGGCCAGTTGGAAACAGACAATCAACAAGGTTTTCATTTTGCAGCAACAGCGCAAAAAGTTTCAAATACTGTCTGACTATATTGCATTACATTGCATTTAGCTGACGCTTTTATCCAAAGCGACTTACAATAAGTACATTCGACCAGGAAGACACAACCTTGAAGAAAACAGAACCATATAAGTACATCAGGCCTCACAGAGCCAAGTACCTCAAGTGCTTCTCAACTGGCTATAGATAAGCCAGTCCTCATGCCTGAGTCTGGTTCTGTCTTATCCTCTTTGTTTCGGAATGTGTTCAATACATTAAGTTTTGTTATTCATTATTACCATATAATACATAGATTAAGAATAAATGAAACAAATAATACAACATTGAGCTGTTTGAGCTTTTCATCTTTACATTATTGTTTTATTTTTTTTTCAAGTCATTTAATTTTGGTGAGATAACTGAAGTTTAGTTCATTTTACCCTGGCTGTGGACTGATTCATTATGAGTTGTTACAACGCATGCACAAGACGGCGGGTAGACAAACAAACACGAAACAAACATGAACTCGCAACAAGTACCAGCGTGACAGAAAACTTCATTCCGCTCAATTTAGTCCGAATTAGGGAGATTCTCAGAGGGGGTAGGGAATTATAGGAATGGAGCACCTTGACTCGCGCATCCACCTTTGTACAAGTGCTAAGATCGTGCCTGAAGACCGTCCAAAAGCGATAACTAGCTTATCCTCTTGCGACAACCACTACTCTGTTCTAGTGGCGCTATGATCCCCCGACCAGGAGAACATTGACTTGTTTTGCTACCCTCTCCAAGAACAGCCCAGTTAACTGTAGTCCACGACCAGCCTATACACCCGCCATTGAGTTCACCCCAACGGTGAAACACAGTTTTGTTTCTACGCTTGTTTGCCACTGCCCACCTGTGATCAATTAGCCTATAATTGTTATTTATGCACCCCGGACCATCACCAGCAGGTCCAGCAACGTAGGGAACGCTTTCAAGCAACGCAGGAAATGCTCCTCCAGCAGATTAGAGAGCTGTGGCGCGTCAGGTGATGCACGCACCTCGTGCTGTCCCAGAATTTCCAGCAATACAGAAAATGGTCACAGACAACGATTGCTTTTAGACCATCCCATTTTTAATTGAGATGGCGGTGGTGTGAGTTAAAGCTTAGACAAAAAGGGCTGTGACTTTCTTCCTCTCATCTGCACGGCTGCAGCCACCCAGACAGGGGAAGTATTTACACACACACCCCCGACTGCTACTGGAGCCATGCCCACAGAGGCAATGGAGGAAAATATATCTGGCTGCTTATTTTAAACTGCTGTTCTTTATTTTATTTAATCCAGTACCCTGTCTTCCAACAACAGCCACATTTAACAACTCATCAGTTATGAAACACAGCTCCATGTCACATTTCCCGCATACCACCCTTCCCATCTTATAATCGTTCTGTTTAGTTCCAAATCGACAAATGGTGTGAGGAAAAGAATATGTGGCACTCTGTGCTTCTCCCTCTCTGTCTGCTCTCCGCAGGGGGTGGGGTGAAATCACACACACCCAGCAGCAGCTGCAGGCATATTTGAGCCGATTTCTGCTGTTAATTTAACCAGTTTGACCACTGAAACCTCCAGAATTCGGCGATTTTTTTTTATACAAATCTATCACATTGCAGCAGCTCAGTTCTTTTTTACAGGTAATTTTATGATACCGTCAACCTCAGATACTGGCAAGCAATCTCAAAATAGAAATGTACTTACCAGCCTCTGAAGATCTTTTGGTATCCTGTTCCGTGACGCCAATTTGTAAGGGAAACTTCTGTTGCAATGGAAATCAGGACTCAGAGAGACACGGGAGGAGCAGGAATTCTGAATGTCAAACTGTCAGGATTCTCATGTTTTGTCATGTTTGTAGTTTTGTATGTCTGGTTATGGGTATTTTCCTCCTTGTATATTGTCTGGTCTTTTTCCCTGTGTTTTTCCTCCCGTCGTTAGTTTCCCTGGTGTGTCTAGTTGTCTGATTGTTTTCACCTGTCACTCCTTGTGTGTCTCCTGTGCTCATCAGTGTTGGCCCCGCCCCTGATTGTTCCCACCTGTGTCTAGTTACCCTGTGTTTAAATCCCCCTGTCTCCCAGTGTTCAGTGTCGGTTCGTCTTGTGATTTGGCTTGTCCTTGGTGAGTGTTCTGTCTGTGTATATATAGCCTTGAAATAAAGGAATTATTTTTACTTTAATCTGCATTTGGGTCCTACCTTCTTCACACACCGTAACACAAACACTGGGATTTATTGAGAGATCCAACGGCTGGGAGCATTCACAAGATATTCACACAACTTGCATCATGTGAATTCCAAGTCAACACTAAAGGTTACACAGAAACACAGCGCAAATCTACACAGTGAATATAGGAGGCGCCTATATTCGCGCTCTTTTCCATTGTAATCAATCACACATGTTTAGAGACAAAGAAAGTCTGTTAAAGTCATCTGCGCAGTTGGCCACACTCCCCCCACAGGAAGGCAGGACCTTTGACCTGTGCCCTGCTCTAAGTTGCAGGCAAGACACATAGGAAAACACTAAAATTCTCCCCTGCACAGACAACAGGAACATATTCTCTAACAGATATGATAATACGACACCCTCTGTCCTTAGACCCTCACATCGTACCAGGAAAAACTTCCGGTGAAAACCCACAGTTTAAAGGGAAAAATGAGAGAAACCTCAGGGAGAGCAACAGAGGAGGGATCCCTCTCCCAGGACGGACAGACGTGCAATAGATGCTGTGTGTAAATTGAAAAGATAATACATTTGCAACATAGATAGTCCAAATGTTTGTAAATGCATGTGTGTATAATAGGAAGATGAATCCACAAGGATATCCATCCAGGACTTATGATCCAGGACCACAGCCACGACTCAAGATCCAAGGCTCGGGATCCAGGACACAGGACCGCAGGATCATCCATGACTCCGGATCCCAGCGTATATAGACACCAAAAAGAAAGACATTTGGGGAAGCTGGGTTAATCGGAACATGAGAGTACACAGGTATAGACAGAGAGAAGGAAGAAGTAAGATGTCCCCCGACAAACTAAGCCTATATCAGCAAAACTAGGGGCTGAATCTAATCAGCCCTAACTATAAGCTTTATCAAAAAGGAAGGTCTTAAGTACACTCTTAAAAACGGATAGGGTGTCTGACGACGGAACACAAACTGGAAGCTGATTCCACAAATGTGGAGCTTGATAAGAAAAGGCTCTGGCTCCCATTGTACTTTTAGAGACTCTAGGAACAACCAACAACCCTGCATTCTTGGAACGCAATGCCCTAGTAGGACAGTAGGGTATAATGAGTTATTTAAGGTAAGATAGCGCCTGCCCATTAAGAGCTGTGTAGGCGAGAAGAACAGCCCTAGGGAAGAAGCTGACCCTGAACCTGCTGGTCTTGGACTGGAGGATCCTGAGGAGGCTCCTGAGGTGCCTCCCCGAGGCTAGGAGGACGAACAGATAGTTTGCAGGGAGAGAGGTGTCTTTGAAGATGTTGTGCGCCCTCTGCAAACACAGGGGTACAGTCGTGGTTGAAGATGGAGTAGAGGAGGGGGCTCAGCACGCAACCTTGTGGGACACAGGTATTTAGGCTGAGGGTCATGGAAGAGAGATTATCTAACCTGACATGCTGGGGTCTGTTGGTTAGAAAGTCTAAAATCCAATTACAAAGGGGGGCGTCGATGCCCAGGTCGTTGAGTTTTGTGATTAGTTTGGAGGGGATGACGGTGTTGAAGGCTGAACTGAAGTCGATGAACAGCAGTCTTGCATAGGAGTTGTTTTTTCCAGATGTGAGAGGACGGTTTGAAGTGTTATGGAAACAGCATCTTCCGTGCTCCTATTAGTCCGGTATGCAAATTGAAGGGGTTCCAGTGTCGGTGATAGGCGGGATTAAGATGTGCTAGAACCAACTTCTCGAAGCACTTCATGAGAATGGGTGCAAGTGCAACGGGACGGAAGTCATTCAGGCCTGCTGCAGCAGAGTGTTTGGGCACTGGCACTATGGCGGTGGTTTTAAAGCACGTGGGGACAACAGTTTGGTCTAGGGACAGGTTGAAAATGTCCGTCATGACCTCAGTCAGTTGCCCAGCACAGGCCCTAAGAATGCGGCCTGGGATGCCATCGGGTCCAGCAGCCTTGCGTGCATTAATCCTGCTCAGTGTGGTGAAGATGTCAGAAGGTGAGAGTGTGAGGGGCTGGTGGTCTGCAGGGGGAACAGCCTTAGTGGCTGTCTCCTGGTTGTCCCTGTCGAAGCGAGCATAGAAATGATTCAGCTCGTTGAGGAAGGAGACGTCGTTTGACGGGAGAGAGGGGGTGGTGGGTTTGTAGTCAGTGATGGCCTGAATGCCACATTCTTTGGGGGTCGGAGTTGTTGAAGTGCTCCTCAATCCTCAGTTTGTAGCAGTGGAGCAGGGGCCTTCCTAATGCCCTTCTTTGGGTGAGCCCTGGATAAACTGTAAGCCAGTTCGTCACCTGATCTGAAGGCGATGTTTCGTGCCTTCAGTAGTTGGCGAACTTCTTTATTCATCCACGGCTTCTGGTTTGGGTAGGTTGTTATCTGCTTCAGAGTGGTGACACTGTTGATGGTGGTGCTGATGTAGTCCAGTACAGAGGAGGCGTAGTGGTCAATGTCTGTATGGGAATCCAAGGTGCCAAACAAACCTTGCAGTATCAACCAGTGGTTGTGTTAGACTTTTTCGTTGTCCGTCATTTTGACGGACAGGATCGTAACATTTCCGTCATAATCCATTATTACCCGTCATTTTATTTTTCATGTTTTAATGATGAGATGAGACATATTTCATATTTATGTTTGGGTACTGAGCAGGAAATGCTCATCCATTCTTTTTTTTTAATGATTCATACAGAACTTTTAAGGGCATGGAGAAAAAAAAAGATGAACAGAGACACCGACCGTGTGGTCACTTTTCATGTCAACACGAACATGAATGATTAATTTTTTCCTGCACTGACAGCACAGCAGAGGGGGGCAGAGGCCGCTAAAAACACCACAACCATTGTGCCTAAACAGGCAAATATGAACAATGCCATCATTTTAAATGAGACAATTACAATCAAAATATGAACAGAACATTTACAAGAACAACTCAATTGATCTGCTGCAGCCTAGCCTGAACACTGATTTCTGCATCGTCGTGCACACTCGGACAAATCCGTTACTCATCTTAGCTTTTCTACAGATGTCGCAGAACATTTTGCCATCTTCCCTCCTCAGCCACTTAAACTCTTGCTCCCACTGAACCCGGTACTCCCACTTGAACTCCTTGCCACTTGCTTGCCCCTCTGCCGCTGGCTGAACGTTGTCAGTTTTAGTCTTACTGGCTTGTCCTTCATCCTTCACCGCATCAATCCCTCTTTTTTCACCTCGTTTATCCACACCATCACAATTACTCGGCTTATTAAAAAAGCTTCGGACGATCAGCTGCCATGACATTTTGCGATTGCTAAAGCCGGTTAAACAAAGAGGTAATCAACGAGGTCAAAAACAAGACAATAGCTACTTACACACTGACCACCAACTGGACAGGGGTGTACAGTAGATCGCCCTCAGTCTACCTGGCCACTAAGGATGTAATATAATGTGGGCCGCTGGTGGACATTTGGGCGCTGTTCCGAGTTGTGTTCTAATCTGTCAAAATGACGGACTGCTTTCAGATTTTTCCGTCATTGTTAGAACAAAATGGAGCGTGAGATGGGCCGGAGAATCGGAGCAGCGGGAGCGGTATTGCAGTCGCTTTACCGCACCGTTGTGACGAAAAGGGAGCTGAGCCGGAAGGCAAAGCTTTTCGTTCCTACCCTCACCTATGGTCATGAAGGATGGGTCATGACCGAAAGAACGAGATCGCGGATACAAGTGGCCGAGATGGGTTTCCTCCGCCGGGTGGCTGGTGTCTCCCTTAGAGATAAGGTGAGAAGTTCGGTCATCAGGGAGGGACTCGGAGTTGAGCCGCTCCTCCTTCGCGTCGAAAGAAGCCAGTTGAGGTGGTTCGGGCACCTAGTTAGGATGCCACCTGGGCGCCTCCCTAGGGAGGTGTTCCAGGCACGTCCAGCTGGGAAGAGACCAAGGGGTAGACCTAGGACCAGGTGGAGGGATTATATCTCTTCGCTGGCCTGGGAGCGCCTTGGGATCCCCCAGTCAGAGCTGGTTGATGTCGCCAGGGAAAAGAAAGTTTGGGGCTCTCTGCTGGAACTGCTACCCCCGCGACCCGACCACGGATAAGCGGGAGAAGATGGATGGATGGATGGATGTTAGAACAAATCCGTCATTGACGGAAAATATTCGGTTAACGCGACCTCTGGTATCAACACTAATTCGGCTGACTTTTATATTTGATCCAATTGGTAGATAGGTCATATTTACACAGCTTTTAGAAAAGGACTTTTTAAAGATATTACAGATTTTCTTTGAATTAAAGAATGTAAATACTAAGTTGAGAATCAGAATTTCAATAGCTTACCATTAAATTATGGATATTTAAGCAATAGCTCACGACAGGCTGTGGTATATGCTCATTATATCACGTACTTAACGTCTAATATATTGCATCGTTTATTTTGGCACTTGACAATCACCTTCCCTTAATTTGACTCAGGTGTAACTAAAGTCTGATTTAAGGGTTGTATATATTTCACATCATTAATCAGAATCTGCAAAGTAACTAACATAAATGTAGTGGAGCCGTTCGAGTCCAGTTTTGGATAGTCTGCCGTGGTTTCATTTGATTTTATAGAGCTGTTTGACGCTCGGCGTCAACTTGGTGCACTGCCACTCCAACATCCAACAACCACAGAGCTTGAGGACTAATCACAGGGTTTGTCAAGCAAAGCGGATGTTGTAGTCTTAAAGAAAATGGGTTGTTTTAACTCAAACATTTAAAAAAGTTAATTCACCGCTAATGTTCCGATTACTATGAACAGATTTTTAATATTGTGTATACAGTGCTCAATCAATCAATCAATCAATCAATCAATCAATCAATCAATCAATCAATCAATGTTTATTTATATAGCCCAATATCACAAATGTTACATTTGTCTCAGTGGTCTTCACAGTTTGTACAGAATATCAGTATGACAATACGACACCCTCTGTCCTTTGAGCCTCACATCGTACAAGGAAAAACTTCCAGAGAAAAACCCACAGTTTAAAGGGGAAAATGGGAGAAACCTCAGGGAGAGCAACAGAGGAGCGATCCCTCTCCCAGGACGGACAGATGTGCAATAGATGCCGTGTGTAAATATGTGCTCAACCACTTTGGGTCATATTGGGGATTGTACTCAAACATTATTACTGAATCTGTCTGACGCTGGTCTGACGTCATCACGTACATACGTGCTCCGCCCCCGATGTGCCCATATGTGCTCTTTCACTCATGCCTTTACCAGAGTCCTCCATGATAGCTGCTCGCCTCAGACTTCTAAGCAATTTGCCCACCGTGCTGATCGCCATCACTGCCGGAATCTTGATCCTTTTTTTTGGCCATTTTCTAAAACTAAATTAGCAAAAATCTTTTACCAAAGAAAAAACGATTTAACATTAACAAAAACAAATTAACAAGATGCGAAATACTTTTACAAAGGTAGAGACACATTTATAATTTATAAAAACAAAATTACATTTTATAAAACAAATTTACATTAGCGAAACACTTTTACCAAAACTGAGACAAATTTACATTTCCCTAAACACTTGTCGAAACACTTTAACATTTGCCGAAACACTTTAACAAACTAGAGAATCAAACCGGAAAGGGAATGCCCATCATACCAGAAGTGACGTGCAAGTGATTGACACAAACTTAAGTTTGTTTTGGCTGATAGACCGCCGGTACCTATGGACGGTACGAGTGTGTTTATGGTCGTTAAACATGTTTTGTCCGTTCTGTGGAAACCACCTGGGCCAAGTGACATGGTTTTGCTCATCACGATATACTTTCTCGTCCGCACGAGAAAGTTACAGGTTCACCAAGTAGGAAGTGGAGCTGTGCCTTTTACACACAGCCTTCGCTGTGTTTACCTTCCTTAGACAGCTAAAGAGCGACTGGCTGCTTCGTTTTAACCACACACACCTCTACACACACACACACACACACACACACACACACACACACACACACACACACACACACACACACACACACACACACACACACACACACACACACACACACACACACACACACACACACACACCTAAACACATCGAACTGCCCGATTATTACGCCTTATTATTCGTTTTATGAAGGAGATGTTCGGTCACCAGGTCGTGTGTGTGTGTGTATTGTGAAGAAATATGTGTATGTATTCATGTTAGTAAACACCAAGAGGCTTAAAAAGGGAAAATGATTTGGGTGAGAACACTGTGAACTGTTTTATGGGCCTGTGAACATTTGGTTTTGTGAGGACAAGGGAAGAGGGGGAAGGTGTGGAGTTAACATACAGTCATCTCAGATCCCTGGGATAAGGCAGCCAATCACTGGTCTGGAAAGGGGGCAGATAACTCCTCCTTGGGTCAGCGGAGTATTTAGACAGGAATCCCCGCTGTTTTGTCTCTCTCTCTCCCCTCTCGCTGGCACAGGTAATTATGGGATCCCACAGATAAACTGTATTTAATTTGTACTGTACCTTGATTGTATTGCATTGTATATTACCATTAAAGTGGATTATTGTTAAACGGTTACTTGTTTGTTATGGGTTTCCTTCCTGTAAGATAACGGCTATGTTCTAGGAACGCGAGGAGGTTTAAGAAAGCGGACAAGTGGTCCACACAAATCTCCTAACAAATGGTACCCCGACGTTTCTGAATAAACAGAGCTGTGGAAGGATTCTGACGGCCAGACTGGGTCGGGAACAAACGCTTTCAAACACCTCAGACAATTACGCAGGGCCCTGCTTCGACAACACGAAAGGTATGGCAGACGCCTGTTATGAAAATCAAATGTCTGTGATTGGGTATATCTAAAACATTAGGATTGTCTGTAGGCGTTTTACGGTGTTTTTTGATTTTTTAAAAACAAAAGGTTTAAATGGAATATACGATGCATATTTTATACCATGTTAGGAAAGTTATATAAAACACGTGAACGTTGATCGTCAGGTATAGAGAGTCCTGCGTAACAAGAAATTAGAGCAGTTTGCGTGGATCTTCAGGTAGTTTAGTCCTGAAGTGACGTAGGAGCGGTGCAGTTCGTGAGTTTTGGGTGTAAGTCCCAGACGACGGAACCTGGATGGTCGATATTTAAGATCGATTCGCCGTTTATAACTGGGGGTAAAATAGCAGTCTGAGACCAAATAAGCGAAAGTGTCAGTTGGACTGCTATTCTGTTAAATCCTGGGGAGAGAACGCTAACGTCACCGACATTGTGACGAGATCGGCTCTCGTTTCCCCTTGTCTGTAAACATTGATTTGAAAAGCAAACGTGTGGTAAAGGGCTCGCTGAAACCTGGGCGTTTAAGCTCCATGGGGCGGTCACATTCCTTATGCGTGTTGAAGCACCGTCCGTGGTTTTGGTCTGCCTGTTGAAATAAACACCACATTACAAAGCCGGACAAAATGTACGGGGAATAAATCTGTGTGATTTTTACCTGAAATACTTCTGCGACCAAAGCACTCAGAAGAGTGAAGCTCATTTGTGGTCGGCTGCTGCCATCTAGTGGCTGAAAGGGGGTAACACCCTTACAAGTTCACCAAAGTACATTGCTGCTCGGTATTGAAGAAGGGAACCACGTTAATAGTAGTGACGACAATAGCCTAGTATATTAATACAAGTGAACACATATTTAATTAAGTCAGATAAAAAAACGAAGTCAAAATGGAACATCAGAAAAGTATAGACAATTCTGAAATTCCAGGGAGTTACAGGGAGCAATGGGAACAGATTAAGAGATTGATTTTGAGTGGAGTCAAACAGGGAGCTAAGGAAAAGGCTTGTAATGATCTCCGTTTCCTACACGATAAGATGATAACAGAGAATAGAGTGGAGGAAGATGACACCGTCGGTAATTTGGGCACAGCATTAAATCTATATGAAAGACAGATTGTAAAGCAACTTGCACACCTAAACGAACAGAAGCCCAGATGGTTTGCCCGTAGCAAATGGAACAAACAAATACAAGAACTAGATAGATTGAGGAGGATTTGTCACAATGCTGCCCTGGCAATGATTGGGATTTATGTTCCTCCCGTCACAGACGAAAATCTCCCGGGTGCAATGGCAATCCAAAGCCCCATAGGAACACATGACACGAAGGTGCCTACAGATGGTGACATTTTTGCCTATATAGCGGAACGGGTCGAATATTATACAACAATGCAAAATAAGGGTGTCTCTAACTCAGAACAGAAATCTCAAACGGGGCCCATACAAAACCCAGCAATTCCCACCCGCTCCTCTCTCCTTTACCCGAATGTAGGTACTCTGATTACACAGCCCCCTCCCCCTTATTCTCTACCCGACGAAAGCGCAAATAAATTGCAAATGACAGTAACAGAAGTATCGGACACAGAAGGAGAGGAGACTGCCATAAGCGGGGGGAATTATAGAATGGTGGGCACGGTAGCGTTGAGTCCGTTAAGGGGCGTCCCTACTCCAAAGAAAAAAGTACATGTTACAGAAACACAAGTTTCCTCCCCGTTAGACGGACTACACAGCGCACACACCACGCGGAGGCCTAGTTTTAACACAGGACAGGGGGTGGTTTCCCCGAGAGGGGACAGTCAACCTGATAGGGAGCTCACCTCAGAACAATTGACTTCCCTTCTAACAGATCTTACAAAGAGCCACTCAGGCGCTACACAGGGAGAAATAAAATACGTAACTGACCTCCTAGATGAGAGGGAAATACGAGAAAAACGGTGCTATGAACAACAGATTCAAGATAGACGTAAGGAGGAAGTCAGGGGACAGGAACGAAGCGTATATGAGGGTTCGGGAGAAGATAGAGAGGAAATTAGGGAGAGGAGAGACCAGCACACAGGAGTACTCAGGCGCGTTGAGGAGGGGGAGAAAGGTGATCCTTTTCAGAGCAGATCACGCCAAACATCGACGTCTTATTACCCAGGCGCTGGGGGGGGGGCGTCGGGACATGAAAGTGAGGAAGAGACAGCAGACCACAGAAGTGGGGGAAGGTCAGCTGGCCATAAAAGAGATAGGGAAACAGCAGGTCATAAAACTGAGGGGTTTTACAATGGAGCAGGAGGCCAGGGTCATAAAGACAGCTGTCAGGACACCTTTCAGCAGGAACAAACAGGACATGAAAGGGAGGAAGACAGCAGGGGGGCGAGATGCAAAGTTAAGCTGATATCTCTGACAGGAACAATCAGTGAACGACTGGGAGTAGGTCAGGTCCTTTCAATGCCCCGTAACAGATTGAGGTCTCAACACACCCCAGAAGACCCCACCGAACATGCTTTTATTGCTCCAGTATTACAAGCGCCTTTAGTGGCCGTGCAAAGCGGGAAAACGGCTTATCATCCTTTCACACTAGGGGACATACATGCGCTGATCGATAAAATGCCGTTGCCTACTGAGGGAGGAAGACATTGGATGCGAAGGTTTGCAGACATGGCTGTAGGACAGACTATCTGTCTGGGAGATTTCAGGAGAATACTGGCACAACAGACTTCCTATTATGAGGTGGAAAGAGTTGAGGATAGATCAGGAACATCAACAATGAAAGATGACGTGCCTATTTCCTTTAACAATGTTCACAGCCTGCTGGGCAAAGCAATGAGAGAGCATTTCCCACAGACAGGGGGGGGGTACGGGACGCTGTCATTTACATTTGCACCTGGAGAGGCTGCGGCAACCATGTTGCTCAGGTCACGCCAACAATACACAATGGCAACTGACTGCAGTCCAGATAGTAATGACCAACATATACAAATGTTTCGTAGGGCAGTGCTTGCAGCGGTACCGAAAGAAATTAAAAGTCTGATGGAGGACAATCCAGAGATAGATCAGTTAAACACACAGACGTGGGAACGTCATTTAGCCCATCATATGTGTAAAATTAACAAACAACATGCAGAAAGTAGAACTGAGGAAGAGGACTTGAGGGTGCAGTTACTGCGAACGCAGCTGGATATAGCCCGGAAAACAGTTCAGAATGACAAAAAGAATGCCAAACAGTTAATTGTTCACCCAGAAGCGCCGGCCGTGCAGCCACAGGGGCAACAAAACCCACAAGGGGGCTTTTCCAACCAGGGTCCGCCTTATAGTCAGCCCCAATTTGGCTATGATAATGGTTCTTGGCAACAGGGGGGTGGGTCCAGAGGCGGGTTCGGAGGTCGAGGTGGCTTTGGAATGGCTCCTGGATTGGTCTATCAGAAGGTGTGTTTCATTTGCGGACAGCCAGATCACTGGTACAAGCAGTGCCCAAATAAAGACTCACCAGGATACAAGCGGGCCAAAGGGGGAAAGAAAGGGAACGGAAAGGGGAATGGATCAGAGAAACCATATGTCCAGACACCTCAGGAGGCTGTCCCATGGCCGCAACAACCAAACCAGGGTCACATTGCTCCTAATGCTATGGCCGCCCCCTATGGCCAGTTTGTCCTGTATGAGGGGCAGCTCTACGAACAATGACGACGCCCAGGGAACTCTGGATGTACGGGCCTGGCGGATCCATACATTACTATGACTGTTAAAGACTCAAAGCTACCATTCCTGGTTGATTCAGGAGCGAGATACTCCACCATCAATTCTCCCGCCTTCAAGGCGTCCCTTTCATCTACAACAGTTTCAGTCATAGGGTTTTCGGGAAAAGTAGAAAAAATACCGCTTTCCACGCTGTTATCCACCAAGATAGCAGGACAGACATTCTTGCACCAGTATATTCTTGCACCTAAAAGCCCGGCTAACCTCATGGGGAGGGATATTCTGATCAAAGCGAATGCTTCCATCCTCTGTTCCCCGGATGGACTGATAATATCATTCCCAAATGGCACAACAATCAACTGTTCGGTATCTACCATAAAATCGGGTTCTCAGATGATGTTGGCCCAGTCCACTGAGGCAGAAGCAACTCAACATGCCACTATATTCTGGGGACGGTTGGACCGACCTCGGGACAACACACCTGGACTATACTCCATTTTTCAACAATGGAAGCCATGGATTAACCTCCTCAGGCCTTATGGCCCCCCTCCAGACCCCCCCCACCTGACGCTAAACTATGATAGAAGAGA
This sequence comes from Pseudochaenichthys georgianus, assembly GCF_902827115.2. Classification (NCBI taxonomy): domain Eukaryota; kingdom Metazoa; phylum Chordata; class Actinopteri; order Perciformes; family Channichthyidae; genus Pseudochaenichthys; species Pseudochaenichthys georgianus. The sequence continues at coordinate 15,585,805 of NC_047503.1, read as the reverse complement.
CGACCAAAGTTATGAATATGAGTATGATAATGAGGTGTCTATGGCCGTTTGGGATGTTACCACGACAAATCTATTTGTGGGACAGGCGGGGGTGGCTGCGTCAGTTGAGCTCTCTGATGAACAGCTGTATTGGTACCGTTTGTCTGCTGAGTCCACATCACACATTTCATTGGCTATCAGGAAGGGTTATGTAGCTAAAGAACTTGGTCCCATGGTAAAGACGCTGCTAGAAGTCGAAGATTGGGAACCTACGCAGATCGCGGCACTGACATACTCTCCCACACACAGAGCTTATCGTCTTAAAATCTGCACACAAGAATGCATCCACATGGAGAGACACGAAGTAGATAGACATCATGGTAGGGAGAAAACTGACCATGCATATACAGTTGACATGTTGCGTGATCTCCCGTCTGACCTGTGGGCGTCGCACTCTCATGATGTAGGTTTCTGCTTAAAAGCCACACCAGTAACATTTGAGGTGAGCAGCTCTGTGCCTGTGAACCGGTCGCAATACCCGATCAAAGCACAGGCAAAAGGGGGTGTTGACAAGGCAGTGGAGGGACTGAAGAGAGCAGGGGTGTTAGAACCCTCACAAAGCGTTTGGAATACTCCCATACTTCCTGTATCAAAATCTAGCGGGGAGTACAGAATGGCTCATGATTTGAGAACCGTTAATGCTATTACAACTACAGCTCTGATACCCGTTCCTAACCCCTACACGGCTATCTGTAATATCTCACCTGAACATACATGGTTCACCTGTGTTGACCTAGCCAACGCTTTCTTCTGCATACCTCTGGCAGAGAGTATGAGACCTATTTTTGCTTTTACAATAGGTGGGGAGAAACTACAATACACAAGACTGCCACAGGGCTTCAGTTTGTCTCCGGGGATATTTAACAAAGTACTCAGGGAACAGCTAGAGGGCGTTACATTGCCAGTGGGGGTAGTATTGATACAGTATGTAGACGACCTTCTCATCGCAGCACCTTCTGCAGCCTCTTGTTTGGAGGCCACCAGAAACCTACTGGTGCGGCTCCACGCATCAGGGTTCAAAGTCTCCAAGAAAAAGCTACAATGCACCCGTAAAGAGGTGACATTTTTGGGCAGAGTGATTTCCCCAGCAGGCACGGGCATGTCGGCAGCGCATCAGGAACACATTTTGAACCACCCGAAACCCAAAACAGTAAAAGACATGTTGTCTTTTTTGGGTCTCACGGGCTACAGCAGACACTACATCCCAGAGTATAACCCAAGAACAGCTGGACTCAGAACACTGATCAATGAGAAAGGCATGCGCAATCTCACTGCCACGCTGAACTGGACACAAGCTGCAGAAGCTGCGTTCATTTCTCTCAAACAGTCCATGTCCCAAGTCACGGCTCTCGCCTCTGCATCTTATGCATTACCATTCTTTCTTGATGTTTCTGAAAATGAAAACACAGTAAATGGGATTCTTTTTCAGAAAAAGGGGGGTTGTAGGACAATATTGATGTATGTCAGTGTTACACTAGACAGAGTGGAAAACAGAGAACCTCCCTGCATGAGACATGCGGCAGGTACAGCACGTATCTTAAACAAGATTTCACACATTGTGATGAGCCATCCTTTGACAGTACTGACAACACACAGCATTGTCTCTTTTGTGAACTCAAGTGCATTCACAATGACTTCCACAAGACAGACCAGGCTGGAGAAAACTCTGACACAAGCACACATCACCTACACACATGACGGAGTTAACAGCGCAGACACCATAGGCAGCGGAGAACCCCATAGGTGTGAGGAGAGAATCATCCAGGATGTGAAGATAAGAATAGATCTCAGAGATGAGCCTATGCCACATGCAGAAAACCTGTTCACAGATGGCTGTTGTTTCAGACACCCCACCGACGGGCTCCAGGCAGCCTATGCAGTGGTGGCTCAGACAGCGGAGGGACAGTTTGAGGAAAGAGCAGCAGGAAAAGTAACAGGGAAAGTCTCAGCACAGTTGGCAGAAGTAATGGGAGTCATTGCAGCATTAGAGCTATCAAAAGGAAAAGACGTAAACATCTATACTGACTCAGCATATGTTCATGGTGTCATACATGTGGAAATGCGCCAGTGGATGAGAGCAGGGTTTGTAACGTCCACAAATACCCCCATCAAACATGAGAAAGAGATCAAAAGGCTTGCAGAAGCAGTAATGTTACCTAACAAGTTAGCTTTACTTAAATGTAGAGGTCACAACACAGAAAATAACTACTTGGCTTGGGGTAACAATGCAGCAGACAAAGCAGCTAAAGACAAGGCAGGGTATACACCATGGTATCAAATGCTTGTCTTAAAATCTGCTGACTTGCTGCCCGCAATAACAGACGAGACGCTTAAAGAAGCTCAAGAAGCGGGGTCTCCTCAAGACAAAGAACTATGGTCAAACAGGGGGGCTACCAACAAAGATGGGATATGGTACTCCCCAGATGGGAGACCAGTGATACCCCCAGAGTGGATAAGATCAATGCTTAAAGAAGCACACGGCCCAACGCATTGTGGTAAAACTCAGATGAGCAGACACCTGACTCACTGGTGGCACCCTTACCTACCTGACATGATAGCTAATCACCTAGAAGAGTGTGTAATTTGTTTAACCCATAACATCAGAGCCACAGTGAAACCACACCAGGGAAAGTTTCCTTTACCTAAGATGGCAGGAGAAGAAATCATCATTGACTACACTGACATGATTGACAAAGTAAGAGGATTCAGATATTTGTTAGTAGTAGTAGATGCATACACAGGTTGGCCAGAAGCTGTGCCATGCAGGAGAGAGGATGCAGACTCAGTGATCAAATTCCTAGTCACGCATTACATTCCATTACCTGGATTTCCTAGGAAAGTGAGGTCAGACAATGGCAGCCATTTCAAGAACCATGACCTACGCGCAGTAGAACAGTCCTTAGGACTAAGACACAGTTTTGGAGCAGTTTATCATCCACAGTCTCAGGGAAAAGTGGAAAGGATGAACCAGAACTTAAAACAAAAACTCACCAAAGCATGCGAGGAGACAGGCATGAAATGGTTAGACGCATTGCCTCTAGCTCTTATGTCAATCAGGAGCTCCATTAACAAGGGGACAGGTTTCTCTCCATTTGAGCTCACTCATGGTCACCAGTTCCCAGGCCCAGGGGCCCTAAGTGTAGGAAAGGAAATAGAGGTTCTAAGTTCGAAACCATACTTCCAGCAACTTAAGGGATTAGTGGTAGATTTTTCCACCCAGGTTGCAGAGGCAAAAGGGGGACCCGAGAAACACGAAGCTAACACTGCGGAGTTCGTCTGGCTGAAAGCGATCAGACCCAAGTGGCTGAGACCCAGGTTCTCTGGACCCCATCGGGTGATGCAGAGGACATCTCACGCTGTCCGCTTGGAAGGGAAAGGAGACATCTGGTACCACTGGAATCAGTGCGCCGTGGGGAAACCTCCGGGAAGGACCCTAGACGACCTCATCACGGACGTGGTCGGCGCAGAGGAGGACCCAGACGACAACACTCCTATCACCGACCCAGATGACAACACTCCTATCACCGACCCAGATGACAACACTCCTATCACCGACCCAGATGACAACACTCCTATCACCGACCCAGAGGAGGAACGGCACTGAGGGAACGAGGCAGAGCGGGGTGGATCAACGCTTCCAGATGGCGTCTGTCTTCTCGACCGGAGGCTGGCGTGTGAAAGCTGTCATCATCCCCCTCATCCTGGGCCTGCTGTACCTGTCCAAGGTAGCCCTGCTTGATGAAGCTGGGGCCATTCCAACGACAGGTGGCGAGGGCTCTCGCCCTTCGGGGGGAGAAAGTAAGGTGCTCTTATCCAAGAGCCCAGACCCTGAGGGCAAAATCACACCAACGGGCCAATCAGTGCCTAGCGACAAAGACAGGTTGTTTCCAAGCACCACACGAACATACAGTACGATGAGAGAAAGACAAAGAGAGAGACACAGAGTGAGAAGAAGGAGGAATGCCCCTCTCTCTGCTCACGAGCCACAGAACATTTCTTTTAACTGCCCAACGGCAATATGTGACTCACCGAACTGTGTTATTAAGTACCCTGTGTTTTTTAACAAGGGGGGCGACTCCACGGTGTGGAAAGCGTATCCAAGGACACAGTATCAGGAGTTCCGGGTCTCGCCACGGATGGTAAGAATAATACTCAACACCATTGCAAATATGCCCCCAGAACTGTGGTGTACCACGGCAGAACAGTTAAAATACGAGTCCCAGTGCACGACAAGAAAACCAGATTACAAAGCTCCCGATTCGGGGGTCACCGGATGTGCATTTATTGAACCAGAGCATGAAACACGTTTTCCAAAGAAGGCTTTAATCGCTCCACCTAAACTAACTAAGACCAATTCGGCAATAAGTTTAATGTTAGACTATGCACACGAACGTAATGTTAGTAACTGTTGGCTGTGCCAAAACCTGCCAGAATCCGTACATTCTCCCATGTTTAGCCCAATCCCATTCTCAAAAACTGACTACAGTTTAGTTAGCTGGAACGATATATCATCCCGCATTGGAGATGATGCCGAGGATTGTTACACTCCATCGTACCCAATAAACTCTGAGAAACCTCTAAAATACAAGGGTTTAATCTCGCTCATTGTTGAGACAGTAAATAAAGATTACCTGCCAGAGGGCTTCAAACAGTTGAAGGTCCTGAGACTAATATATGTGAAGAAATATATTAACCTAGCTTTTGAATACAGATTCCAATTAGCTCTAGCCCAGACTAATTGCTCGGTTAACTTTGCCAGTCCAATATGTACACTGCAACCACACACTCCATCTTTATTAGTTGAGGCTTTGGTAACAGTAGTGCCCTGGTTTGGCTCCAGAACAGTGGACTCAGTTGTGGTTAAAATACATGACTGTTCACAGCCATTACCCTTAGGTAAGTCCCCTACCCGTGACTGCTCTGTCTATGTGCCCCCAGTGGTGGTACATGAGTGGAAGAACGTGTCCATCTGTTTCCAAAATGAAAGAGGATCTCTTACCTCTCCAGATGTGGGACACAGCGACTGTAATACTGTAATAACGGTGCAGTTAGCCAGAATTCCCCTCCCACAGAGAGTTTACCGAGCCTATGGCTGTATGCCTTATGACATTTTCGATGGCACCTGGCCTATCTAATCCCTTTAATCCGTGAAGTAAAGGCTGATGAGATTGCAGCTATACTTCCCTCTCCACATAGGAACAGCAGGTCAATTACAAAAGGACAGCGGATGGCTAGTCTATTGTTACCATGGTACGGTATTTATGTTTCTCAGCAGGAAATTGTAGCATTGTCCAAAGTAGTGGAAAATCACTTAAATGCATCTAACACCGCCATGTTAGCCGAACATAAAGAATTACAGGAGGTTAGGACGGTAGCATTACAGAATCGTATGGCACTGGATCTTCTATTAGCCGCCCAGGGGGGCACATGCAAGGTGATTGGATCTGAGTGTTGTTCTTTCATCTCTGACGCTACTCCTGAAATAATGGACATGGCTCATGATACCGCCAGGGGGATAAAAGAGTTGCATGAAACTCATGGGTTTACCCTTGGGGATTTAACTGGAACTTTTGGATCGTGGGGTGCGGGGTTGGTTACATTTGCAGTGACCGTTTCAATGTTTATCCTAGTTGTGTTAATTGTGATAATCTGTTTGGTAACTGTAGTTAAACTAGCCATACGAAAGATGACCAAAACCGCCCTCCAGGCTCCCCAGACACTAGTAGGATATTCCACAGTAAATGACTCCGTGTTGATGTACGACGCCCAGGTTTCAGATCCGTGGGGCTCAATCACGGCATCTGCGCCATGGGGACCCCCACGAAATGAATGACAAGTTGATGAAAATTGACACTCAGAATGTAGAAGATGTATATATCTTTTCGGGTTTTCACACTATGCAATAAATGTCTGATTCTTCTTTTCAGATTTTTGAACTATGTATTGGACTAAAATAAATGTATTGATAAGTGCCTTACTTTGGACTAAAGCGTAATGAAGTGTACGTGGAGTAATGTTAAAGCTTGAAGACACTGCAATTTTGCAGATTACAGATTAATTCAATCACCACTGTGAAGGTTATACTTTAAACTGTGAATTTCAACTGGACCTTTACAATCCAGATTTTATACCTCAGGTGGATTTCTAATAATCCTAAAATTTTAAATGTGTTTTTACTATAAGGGTCTTGAAGCAAATCTTTGAGATGCAAGCTATTTTTAAAGTTTGTAATTTGATGATTAAGGGGGACTGAAGGATAAATGATGAAAGATGATAAAAGATGTTATTTTACTGTTTTCTTCTATATTTTTGGTATGTTTATTTTTGTACTATTGATAAACGATTTGTCTAAACACTGAGGAGAGATGATTTTCTATTACGATTGGCGGTACTCAATCATTCGGATGGAAGGTTTTTATTACCTTTGTTATTACTAAGTAATGGAATTGATGTATGGAGTTATTTACATATTTTGGTATTTCTACACGGTCATATGGAGTTGATATGTGGAGCCATTCCTGAATGTTTAAATAAGTCTGAATCCCAGGTTATAATGTGAATGTCTTGGAATAGTTGGTCTCTTAAGGGTAGACCAAAAGGGGGAATTGTGAAGAAATATGTGTATGTATTCATGTTAGTAAACACCAAGAGGCTTAAAAAGGGAAAATGATTTGGGTGAGAACACTGTGAACTGTTTTATGGGCCTGTGAACATTTGGTTTTGTGAGGACAAGGGAAGAGGGGGAAGGTGTGGAGTTAACATACAGTCATCTCAGATCCCTGGGATAAGGCAGCCAATCACTGGTCTGGAAAGGGGGCAGATAACTCCTCCTTGGGTCAGCGGAGTATTTAGACAGGAATCCCCGCTGTTTTGTCTCTCTCTCTCCCCTCTCGCTGGCACAGGTAATTATGGGATCCCACAGATAAACTGTATTTAATTTGTACTGTACCTTGATTGTATTGCATTGTATATTACCATTAAAGTGGATTATTGTTAAACGGTTACTTGTTTGTTATGGGTTTCCTTCCTGTAAGATAACGGCTATGTTCTAGGAACGCGAGGAGGTTTAAGAAAGCGGACAAGTGGTCCACACAAATCTCCTAACAGTATGTGTGTGACACTCGCATTTATTTTCGGAAGATATTAAGATACTGTCGTCCAGGGCGCATCAACCTATGGGGGGCGCCGAACATTTTTATTTCAATACAAAATAAAAATAAATGTTTTTAAATTTCATAACAAAACTATTTCCCGATTTTGGATCAGCAAAGTACATCCTATTATCTTATCTTAACGGAACTACGCCTATATTGCATACAGCGCCCATAAACTGTGGCGCAACCCCCCCCCCAAATTAGGTAAATTGAACGGCCCCAGTAAGTTGAACGGCCTCCCCCCCCCACTGCCCCCGGTGCCGGGGGGGAGGAGCGAAGGGGCGGGTCAAGTGTAATTTGTAATGTGGAAGTAGATTACAGCCCTCTCTTCACTTGAGTAGGAGCTCCCTCTGCTATAATTAAGTTTATGTGAGGTTTATGTGAAATTGTTCTTTTTTTTAAATAATGGTTTTTGTGTGCAATTATAGGTTTTCATTTTGTATTTGTGTTAATTTAAAATAGGGGGGCGCCAGGTAAAATCTTGCCTAGGGCAGAAAATTGGTCAGGGCCGGCCCTGCTGTTGTCCGTTCCGGTACTGCGGTCAACGCAGCCGTCTCTCGCGTTTGCTTGGTCAAATCAGCAGCTCTTCATGTTTGAGTGCGCAATTAATCACGCCTTTACGGTAATCACTGACGCTAGTAGTACAAGAGTAAAATAATGCATGTTTTTTCTGCTTTATTTACGATACAAATAATTTGTACCATAACTTCTTAATACAACCGACACTGTTTGACTCAGTCCTAGTTTCCCCTCCTGAGTACAATCATTCATGTATTTTGCTATATTTGTTGAGGGATAAAATGATTTGTTACCATAAATTCTACATGAAATTGATACTGTTGGACTCAGTAGGCCTACTACTTGGACTACTAGCACAAGTACAATCAATTATTTTTACTCTGTACTTTTTGGGTAATACTCTCTCAAAGTCCCCTCCTGAGAACAACATCATGCCACTTCTGCTATATTTGATGAGAGATCAAATGATTTTCAGCCATAAGTTCTTAATAAAATTGGTACTGTTGGACTCAGTACTTGTTAGACTACTACCACAAATACAATGAGGTACTTTTACCGTGTACTTTTTGAGTAATACTCTGTCAAACTCCCGTCCTGAGTACAATAATTCATGTATTCTGGTATATTTGATGAGGGATAAAATGATTTTTTGCAAAAGGTTCTAAATGAAATTGATGTTGGACTCAGTATTACTTGGACTACTAGCACAAGTACAATCAAGTAATTTTACTGTGTACTTTTTGATTAATACTCGGTCAAACTCCCGTCCTGAGTACAATCATTCCTGTATTGTATATGAACTATGAATTATTGTACTCAGGACAGGAGTTTAACCAAGTATTACTCAAAATGTACAGAGTAAAAATACTTGATTGTACTTGTGCTAGTAGTCCAAGTAGTAGGGCTACTGAGTCCAACAGTATCAATTTCATGTAGAACTTATGGTAACAAATCATTGTATCCCTCAACAAATATAGCAAAATACATGAATGATTGTACTTAATTGTACTTGATTGGTAGCAGTCAAACTAGGACCCAAATTGTAGAGGAAGTTAAGATGAGTGATAAAAACCTTCCCTTGATTACAAAGTTAATGCAGGATACCTTTGCCCTGCGGCGCAATGAGATCATCAATGATGAGCTACCTGTTGGAGAGATCCTGGAACGCTGGCCTGCCTTGAAAAGGGAGTCACAGGTGAACATATTTTACTTTTTACAACTATATAATTATTTTGTGTGCCTTTGGCACTGATAACTTTGACATGTTTACTCAGATTTAGCATGTTATGTTTCTGTTTATCTCTGCTGCCTTGAGTCCACATATACATTGTGCTGTGAATTAAATAGTCATTTTATATTTTGGCAGATTTGTGCAGAGTTTCACAGGATTACAAACCTCAACCTGAAGAACCACTTTTATGCGGAGTTGGATCGGCATATCTCAAGAAAGGGCTCTTCCATGATTGAGGAGGGCCCCCCCCTCCTCAATCATGGAAGAGCCCTTTCTTGAGATATGCAATGAGATATAAATTGTCCATCCAAAGTCAAGCATGTGACAGATCATCAACAAATATAGTTTATCTTGTTACATTGTTTCAGGAGCCCTATCGCAGGAAGACAATTAGTTGAATTTTTATGGTGAACAAATTATAATAAATGTTAGATTTAGTTTGAAAAATCAATAATTTCATCAACTGTCCTGGTGTCATCAAAGCTTGATTCTGTCACTGAGGTGTTATTAATCAAACATTATCTCTTGTGTTGCTCACATCCCATTCAGGTTCTCGTTCCAAGATTGTAATATTGCCATAAGAATTGTAATTATAGTAAGGTACACAATGGATATGTTGAATATGATCTCCCCTTACTTCAACACTTCAGAAGTGTTGAATATGATGACTTTAGGATTTCTTTGAAATTAAGCTCTTTAGGTTTCAGTGTAAAAAATGGGCTCACGTGATTTAATAAAATACACAATCAAGAGAGGGCTTTCTTTCCTGCAGCACCAGTGTTCAATACAAAAATAATCTCTAGTGTTCCCCATATATTTGTATATGTGTAGTAGGGAGAGATTATACTGTAAATATATATTCAGTTTATTAGGTACAACTAGCTAATAGTAACACAGTCTAATACAGTGATGCAATAAATCCTACCCTTGTGAAGGTTATAAATGTTTTTTTGTTGAAATCATTTATGTCAACTGATTGGTTATTTTGGAGACTGAAGTTTCTGGTGCTGTAACATTATGTTATGCAATGCTAATAGGCGTTTCCTTAAACCCACATTATGCACAAACATTAGGTTATTTGATGTGATATGTCACTGATGTATTTTTCAGCAAACAGATTTCTGAGATAGCCAAGGCAATTTGGGGTAATAGGTAACGTTTATCTGTTCTTGTCATCAGGTGGAGCAGTCTGAGGATCCAGACATAGATGACGTCGCGGTCGGACTTCTCTTGATCAGTGCCAGGTCGACAAATGCCACGCTCTTCTGCCCAGAGAGGATCGCTGTTGTGATTGAGGGGAACAGAGTTATTGAACTCCCCATACTGGCTGACACATTCATCCTGCTTTTTTCACAATCTTTGCCCTGCATCTGAGTTATCCGAAAGACTTGGCCAACACCTTCGACTTCACCCAGAAAGTGTTGATGGGCCTGGATGAGGGGAACACGAGGCCCAGGGTGTTGAGCCTAAAAAATTACCTTTTGGAATAGTAGTGGTCCTACTATATGAACAAAAAAGTTGCACTTTAACACACACACACACACACACACACACACACACACACACACACACACACACACACACACACACACACACACACACACACACACACACACACACACACACACACACACACACACACACACACACACACACACACACACACACACACACACACACACACACACACACTGTTCTTGTGAATATATACAGTGCTCCCTCCTTCTTTTCCCCTTCTGTGTTTGTTTTTTGTCTGTCTGTCTTCCTGGCTGGGCGTGGCTGTCCTACTTTCTGATTCCCTCCAACTCACCTCCGCTGCTGTTGTTCATCTCACTGATTGCCACTACTCACCTGCACCTGCTTAAAACCCTGGTTCCCATCCTCAGTCTTCGCCAGTTCTTCGTTTATTCATCAGTGGTAAACAATCGTCCAGGGGGGTATACTACGAAGCAGGATTTTTCGCTTAGCCGGCTAAATTCAGGGGAAACTCCGGCTTTCCGGTCCTACAAAGCTGGTTCTCTTTTTAGCAGGCTAGATCTCCATGGTAACTTATGCTTAGCGGCTAACCTGGTCGGGACCAGGTTAGGTTGCAGGCTAAGAGATCAACTCAGTGAAAGCACTGCCTGCTGACCAATTAGAGCTCAGTGTGCGGAGTTTAAAGCGATCAAGTCATATTACAGGAGAAAGGAAATACAGAAAAGCTGCCGTTGCAGGAAAGACGGCCGGCAAAAATCACCGACTGTGTGAACGTGAACATTAATAGAATATCACCTCCCATCTTCAGAGCAATCTGACTATTATAACATTAGCGTTAAGAAAGCTTACTTACATATCTGCCACAACATAAGTAACCGGATCAGAGTACATTAAGTACAGTCCGCGGCATATCACTTCATAATGTATCATATATCTCCTTATCTGAGTCAGCTGAGCCGTATCTGGCCGTGCAACACTCACAGCGTCACAGACTGTATGCAGAAGTATTATTTTAAGCAACACATTAAGTTGACGAAACACTCGAGACAAATGTAATTAAAGTCAGATCGTGTCTTAGACGGGGCAGTGATATCATAAACCTGTTAATGTACGCATTCAAACACTTTTTCTTTTGCCAGCTGTATTCACCTTGCAGGTGCAGCTATGTGGCTTTGATCCTGGATAAAGTGTTTAAGTCATGGATGTTTAAAGTTTAACTTCTTCATTTTTTGACTAGTATTAAAGTTCACTTTTCATTCAGGAAGTATGACGCTGCGCTGTCAGTGCGCTTCTCCATGTTTGTGATTGGTCGAATGCTCCAAATACCACCCCTTTCATGTGAACGCGCACCTAACTAGATAGGAAACGGCTGGCTTGAGCGATCCACTTGATAACCAGCGTCGTAGTACAGTTTAGCGAGAGCGCGTATGTTTTGGATTAAGCCAACCGGCTAACTCAAACATATCCAGGTTAGGTTGAACCAGCTTCGTAGTATAGGCCCCAGGCCTACTAGCATTTTTCCTAGTAACTTTTTTGATGCTCCTGAGAGGATATACCTTCCTAACCCTGCTTCTTTCCTGTTTCCAGATCCACACACACCTGCCGCTCTGCCTGCCACGTCTGTCCTGCTCCTCGTCTCCCTTCTCTGAGCTCCTCGTCTACACCTTACCTGTGCCGTGGTCAAATAAAGCCTATTTTTGACACTACTCCACTGTATCTGTCTAAGTGCTTGCGTAGCGGGATATCATCTCCAGTCACTTCACGTGAAGCCTAACAGTTCTCCTCTGTTTACATCCTGCTGCTTTAAATCTGTGTTCTACTATGCATTGAAAGATTTGTTACTATTCAGCTTCAAGTTGAAGGATTGTATGATTGTAAAAAGTATGGAAAACATGTTCCCATACAATATTTTATACTTTTATATGTATTGGGTCTTGTTGGTCCATGTGGTAAATTAATAAGCAGAACTGTTCCCGGTAAAATTGTGTTCACTCATAAGTGGTTAAAAAAAAATATCTGGATATTTCTCAAGGCCTTAGCACTGTTTTTAAGGTATTTTGTATTTAAAAGTGAGTTATTTGCTATAGTGTATATATATATAATGTATTGGTTGGTAAAGTGTTTATTTGTCACTTAATAAAACAGTGATTTGCATTTAAATTGTCAGTGTTAAAGTGCTTTTTAATGTTTACTCAAAATGTTAATTTATGGATGTTGAGTTACAGTTACCTGAACATATTTATGTACTCTACATTCCGTTTTTGAGTACTACTCAATATAAGTTTTTAATTCATATCACGTTTTATACAGCAAAAAGTTTTTTATTTAGAGATAATACAAATATTTAAGTTAAATCTACTTGATTTTCATATGTACTGTGCTAACAAAATAGCTATAGACATTTTTAAGTTAACGATACTTGATCTTTATATGTACAGTGTTAACACAAATTCTTAGGCTCAGGCCTCATCACTCCACCGATGCACATAGAACATTGAGTGATACATGCTTGCTTGTCTTTCTTACAGTGCAGACGCTTTTCTGCTTGCTCCCAGCCTCTGCTTACTTTTTATGCTGATTTTCCTACTCTTATTCTCTGAAAACTTCGAGCAGCGGCTCCTGGACATTAACTTATCACTGGGACAGTTCATCTTCGTAAATAGACGGAGGGTTTCAGCCATATTTCAACATTTTTACTACGACCTCAGTCTTACAGTAGCGTGGCCTAGCAACAGCTAAAGCCAGGTAGGCTACTGCATGCTATTTAGCTTAAGCTAGTTGGTAGCAAAATGCCTCCGTTCTCTACAGATGACTTTCACAAACTTATACAGAAGATAGCTGTGTTGGAAATGAAAATGCAACGGTTGGAAGTTAACGTGGAAGTGAATGGACTATGTTGTGGGAATGACACCACTTTACTGTGTTTTCTTTGAGAGCTCAATTTCTGTTCACAAAAATGTTCAAAAAGAGATAACCACAAAAGCGATATTTAACTGAAAATACTAGGGAAATGTTTACTCAGAACTTTTCTTCCACACTTGCCCCTGCTAACATCTCAGTAGATGAGCTAGTAGATCATTTTAATTGAAAAATTAAAAATGTTATAGATGCCATTGCTCCAACTAAGGTAAAGGAAGTGACTGGGAAGAAAATATCTCCATGGAGAAAGGCCATGACCGTGAAAACAGAAAAAAGAGAATGTCGAAAAGCTGAACGCAGGTGGCGAAAAACAAATCTCCAGGTTCACTTTGAAATCTATAAAGAGAGACTTGGCCTTTATCATTTGGAATTGAAAAACGCACGACAATCGTTCTTCTCTGACATCATTACCAAAAACAAAAACAACGCACGTGCCTTGTTTGCTACCGTCGACAGACTAACTAACCCCCCAGTGTCAGTAGCCTCTGAATTTCTATCCACCAGGGCGTGCAATGATTTTGCCTCCTTTTTCACTGACACAATTCAGAAAATCAGACAAGCAGTCAGTGCCTCTGCATCAGGAACAGCAAATGTGTTGTCTCTGTGTCCACCTAATAACAATTCAAGCACCATGACACAATTCCATCAGATTAATGATAAAAACCTAGAGGACATTATACAACTTCTGAAATCCTCCTCCTGCTGCCTTGATATTATTCCAACAGGATTTTTCAAAGATGTTTTGCCTTGCATGGCCTCAGATCTACTTCATATAGTAAACAAATCTCTTCACTCAGGTATTTTTCCACAGGCCCTGAAAACTGCAGTCATTACCGCTCTTAAAAAAGAATAATCTAGATGCTTCAGTAATGAACAATTACAGGCTCATTTAAATGACTTTTTCGATGTGTTCCAGTCAGGCTTTCGTCCAAACCACAGCACTGAGACTGCTCTTGTATAGGTCTTTAATGACATCCACTTAAACACAGACAGTGGCAGAACTTCAGTGTTAGTATTATTAGATCTCAGTGCTGCGTTTGACACTGTTGACCACAGCATATTACTAGACTGACTGGAAAAATGGGTGGGACAGTTCTAAATTGGGTGGGACAGTTCTAAATTGGTTTGAATCCTACCTAAAGGACAGAAACAACTTTGTTTCTATAGGTACATACATATCTGAGTTGACAAATATGACATGTGGGGTTCCTCAAGGCTCCATCTTGGGGCCTCTTCTCTTTAACGTCTACATGCTACCACTGGCTCAGATAATGAAAAACAACAAAATAAGTTACCATAGCTATGCAGATGACACACAAATCTACGTAACAAATTCACCAGGAGTCTATGCTGCTCCAATTCAAACACTGAGTAAGTGCATTGAACAAATCAATGACTGGATGTGTCAGAACTTTCTCCAATTAAACAAAGATAAAACTGAGGTAATGGTTTTTGGAGCAAAGTCAGAACGTATAAAAGTGAGCGCTGAGCTTCTGTCTGCAATGTTCAACCCAACAGATAAAGCCAGAAATCTAGGTGTAGTCATGGACTCTGACCTGAGTTTCAACAGTCACATTAAAACAGTTACTAAATCAGCCTACTATCACCTAAAGAATATATCTAGGATTAAAAGACTAATGTCACAGCAGGATTTGGAAAAACTTGTCCATGCTTTTATCTTCAGTAGACTTGACTACTGCAATGGTGTCTTCACAGATCTCACTAAAAAATCTATTAGGAAGCTGCAGCTGATTCAGAACTCCACTGCTCGAGTCCTCACTAACACTAAGAAAGTAGATCACATCACTCCTGTTCTGAAGTCTTTACACTGGCTTCCTGTGTGTCAAAGAATAGATTTCAAAATACTGCTGCTGGTTTATAAAGCACTGAATGGTTTAGGCCCAAATTACATTTCTGACCTCCTGCTAAATTATGAACCATCCAGATCTCTCAGGTCTTCAGGGACTGGTCAGCTTTCTGTCCCCAGAGTCAGAACTAAACATGGTAAAGCAGAATTCAGTTATTATGCTCCAAATATCTGGAACAAACTCCCAGAAACCTGCAGGTCTGCTGCAACTCTGACTACTTTTAAATCCAGGCTGAAGACTTTTCTTTTTGTCGCTGCTTTTAATTGAACTATTCATATCTTAGACTGCACTGTAACTTTTATCTATGTATTTTTTCTTTTAATGTTTTAAATTTAAACTTAATTAATTTCTCCATGACATTTATGAGAGGGACTGCTCGAAAGTAAGATATTTGGGATATCCATCATAGCCAGGGTTTACGATCAGTTTTTAGGTGAGTTGTACTGAGGAACAAGTATCACAGCACCGACGGGTGAAAAATAGTGTTTTGGTAACACGGGGTGTTCAGGTAACACTTAAAGACTTTGTTATGGAATGCAAAGCAGAGTAGGGGGCTAGTACACCCTCCTGAGGGTCCGATTGTGGATGTCATGCGAGCATAACATGGTGAAAACAATCAGTCTAAATTAACAATCGGGACGGAAATGTTCGGATTTCCAAAGGGAGGTTCTGTGAATAAATTAAAAATCAAGAACCGAAATAATTGAACTATTCACATCTTAGACTGCACTGTAACTTTTATCTTTTAATGTTTATTTTATTATCTTTTCTTTTTAATGACCGATTTTAAATGCCATTTTCTTAATGTCTTTCATTTTTTGGTTTTCTTTTAATGTTTCTTTTATTATCTTTTACTGTTTTTAAATGCCTTTGTCTGAATGTCTTTCATTTTTGTAAAGCACCTTGAATTGCCTGGTGCTGAAAGGTGCTATATAAATAAACTTGCCTTGCCTTGCCTTGCCTTGCCTTGCCTTGCTTTGCTTTGCCTTGCCTTGCCTTGCCTTGCCTTGCCTTGCCTTGCCTTGCCTTGCCTTGCCTTGACTTTTCCCAGTATAGGTCCGATATAGTTCAGAAAATGTGCGTTCACACCAAACAAATCCGGAACTAGAACTTGATTCATGAGAACCTTTTCACCCCCTTTTCAGTCCCTGCAAGAGAGCAGGTACTTTCATGGGAGAAAAAGGTTCCCATTACTGAAGCCAGTCCCCAACTCCGGGGACTTCCGGCCGGGGACTTCGGGTGGCAGTTACGCCGTGAAGTTGTTTGCGGCCTGCAAGTAAACCAAAAGCAGAAGAAGAAGTGACGTCAGTGGCTTAATTTGCCTAATCCTCCCTCAGGGACTTATTCCGGTGTGAACGTGATCTGCTTTAGTTCATCAGAACTAAAGAGTTCTGATGAACTAACACTCTGTCACTGTTAGTACGCGTGCTAGTTAGCCAGACGTGCTAACAATTGCATACTATACTGTACTCTAGAGCAGATAAACACTGTTGGTTCCTTACCCCTAGATTCCACCGGGTCCGTCTGTGGCGCGTTACGTCTGTGGCGCGTTACGGCTGTGGCGTGTTACGGCTGTGGCGTGTTACGGCTGCGCGTTACTGCGTCCCCAAGGATCGCGGCCACTCTAGTCAATGGGTGCTATTCCACCAGACGCGCCATGTTACGGCTCAGAGAAGCGTCCCAGAAGCGTTTCGCCGCTGGGCTCCGCTCAAAATAGGATTGAAGTCTATTTTTCGACGCGACGCAGCTGTAAGGTAATGTCGGGCAGGCAGGAAGTGGAACGTTCAGAGCATATATAGCATATATAAGTATATATATATATATATTATATATATATATATATATATACACACACACACAAACTAATTGTGCAGACCCTATCCCTCTGTAGTCTTTCAAGTAGGAGGAGAAATGCCAGCGTTCTCCTCCGGTTTACAGGCACTGTGTAAATTATATATATAGAATAATTATGATGATTTTACCACTAAAATACAGCAACACATCTTTGATTCATGTCGTTTATAACTGGGATATTACAATTATTATTAACTTTTTCTGTACAAAGTAGCCTGTCCAGGAAATATGCCCAAATCAACAAAAACTGCGAGCCGGCAGGCAAGACGCTCCGCTTCTGAAATGATTCTGAAACGCGCCCGGTAGGGTATGACGCCGGAGGAGGCCGGACCAAAACCGCGGTGCAGCCGTAACACGCCGGAGACGGACCCGGTGGAATCAATCTAGGGGTTACGGTTTTTCTACGATACGATAATACTTGTCAGATCGAGTCTGACATTTTTCTTGCATCAAAGCAGCTCCATGTACAACATCAACAAGGACAACGATTTCAGACAAGATACAAGGGAGCAAACATTTAACAAAACATCAAGACAAACATGCTCAAGACCCTCTAACGTACATTTGACCTGGGATTTAGCTCTGTATTTAATTTGAAGATTGACTGGTGCACAAAAGAATGCTTCAGTCTAAACTAAATCACGGAACCCTGTACCTCCGATTTGATGGTAACAAATCATATTTGCTGTTCAGGACATGGTTTGGGTCACAAATGATATTGTTGGCCAGCCGCAATATTTTATTATTGTAGGCCGCTTCATAGAGTCTTTCAAAAGATTGACATACAATATTTGAGCAGATGCTCTCTCTTTATACAAAGGCTAACAACGGTAAGATATGGCTAATTAATTTTCTTATGCAACGTTATCTGAACCTACATCATTTGTTCTTCAGCTAAATACAGCCAAGAAAGTGATAAGTAAGTTGTTTCTGTCATTTACAGACCGTTTAAAATCCCACAAAATAAGCCCAAAAGAAGCATAGACACATCCTTAAAAAGCTCCAAGACAGTATTTATTGGTGTGATTTAAATACAGTTATATTACTGTTGTTAAGCAGCCAACTGGGACGTTTATGTCACTTTCATACTGATTGAGGTGCGATTCATGTCGTACGTTGTACACTGATGGACTGCCCGAAGCGATTCTGGCCATTTGGGAGCAGCAAGGGGCTGATTTCTCTTCTTTTAATCTGGTCACACTGGGCTGGGTGTGTCCTCATTTGGTAGCTCGCAGCTGTAATGGCTGCAGCACTCTGGAGAACTTAATTGCTACCCAAGCAGCGCTCAGAGAAACACTTGGAATCTTAAAGCCACTTCCCTTTTAATTGCTTCCACTTCTTCCTTTCTAAGAAAATAAGCTTCTCTTTTGTTTTGAGATGGCAAAGGTAGAGTAGACACAAAAAGGAAGTGGTGAGCACATTATTTTTCTAGATTTGGTCAGGGAGTCTATTAGATCTTGGTATTGATTGAGAGACATCTCTTGGAATTCTCCCTGTATAGTGTCAAACAGAGTATGTGCTTAAATATGTTGTGTCTGTATTGATTTCTCCATGAATAAAGGACATACCACATACCCCCTTAACATTTAGAACATGTGCATTGTTGCAACTTAATGAAAGCATGAAAACAGCAGAGAAAGTCTAGATATTTGACAATGAATTAAAATGAATTAATGTATAACTGAGGTTAATATGCACATATGAAGAGGTTATTTCTTCAAATCAAAGACACAAAATAGGTCAGAAGATATAACATTATGAGACAAATATTTGAAAGTAATACAGAATGCCCTACTGCATTATTGTTCACCTGGTGCACTTTTCCTTTCAATGAAAAGAGACATTTCCACCATTAATTGGTGCATAAAGAAACTATTTGAACATTTATTTTTTTATTTCATGTGTGCAAGGTTTGTTTGCATGTCAATTGTCTGCAAAAGCTGAAATCCTAAAGTTTATTTTTCTGCGTTGACATTGATGAGTTGAGATTAATTGTGGGGATACACCTCAAATAATTTAATCCAAAAACAAGAAGAGAGGTCAAATCTGTCGCCTCTGATTCCTGCGTATTTCCACCTGACCATGTTACGTTCCAAGGGTACATGAGACTGGTCCTGTGCATTTAAAAATAGCATAAACTGTCCATGTAACCTCATTTAAGCACTCCCGGGGTTTTGAAATCACAAAATGATTTATCAGACTTGACACATCAATTTCCCTGCACTTACAAATTCTGCTGCACATATTTTTGGTCATGAGATTATTTTCCTTATGAGCGCTGTCACAGATGTAGCTTTGACAACTTTCCCATAGTAGGATGCTGTCACTTTTAATCAAACTAGCACATTTATCAGTTTCAGGCTTTGAATAGAAATCTAGAAATCTATTACAGTACGGTTCCTATTTTTCATCAGTTCATGAATATTCAGTGAAGGAACGTCAATCACCTCCCCCTCCCTTTTCTTTAGCCTAATGCTATTCAGACTTTATTTTTAATTATATGACAGCTGCATACTTTCAAGACTGAGGACTGATATGTGATGAAGCAAATGCACTTTGGTTCAACTCCTACATTGCTATTGGTCAGCTGACAGCTGACTAGATTGTTATGATTAAATACACTGTTTCCGTGCATTGCTTTGTTTTCCTCAACAAATGAGTAAGAATTCTTATGGGGAAAACAAAATGTATTAATGAAGAGGACTAGTGGGCCCAGACCCAGGGGCCAAGAGTGTCATCTTCTACAAAATGTCAGATACACACTAACCAACCAGGAAAATGACGAGACACAAAAATACATTAAATAGTGGAGATGCAAAATAATCAAAAAGTCTCACCAAAACGACTGACTACAAAGAGATGCAAAACCACCCAAAAAGTGAAGGGACACACAATCATTGGAAAGAGACATTAAAAGATGCATAACAAAAACAAAGAATCGTAATGTTTATTGCTACCATATAGGAAAAGGTGCTGGGGCATTTTGCATGTCTTTGCCCAGGGACCCAATGCTCATAATCCGCCCAAGTTGACTATTCTGTATACACTCTCTTGGCACAAATCTCTGCAGTTTTACAAATGAAACTTGTCAAGCTGACAATGTGTAGAGAGTGTGAATCATTTGTGCATTGTAACAAGCTCACGCATGAGAACTTGTTAGAACAGTGAAACAAGATCTCCAGCAATTTTCAGAGGAGGAAAATGTGTCTTCTGCCATGAACAAGCGGTAACAATCGTATGGCACAGTGGGTTTGCATTTATATGTCTTTCTGTCTTTATTAGGATCCCCATTAGCACTAGCATGAGCATTGGCTATTCTTCCTGGGGTCCTCACACACACAAAACATACATAAACATACAACAAAATTAAAACAAAACAAAACAGCTCATAATTTCATGCAATTTACAGTGCTGTAAATGATTGAAAACTAAAATATTCATCCAATTATCGCCATCCTAAGGCCAAACAAAAGTAAATACAAATAAGTGTACATAATAATATATGCATACATAGCCACAGGCACAGTTCAGATTTACTTTATAATACTTCAATATTTTTTTAGCAACCTTTTGAAATGTACTTGAGAATGTTCCTGAACAACACACTCTCACTCCCTAAGCGTCCAATAGCGACGTTTGGTCAGTTTTCGTGGCGTCCAATTGTGACGCTCCTAGGCTCCTTCAGCGTCATAAAGAGACGCAAATAGCTTTCAACTGATTGCAATGTATTCCCATCTGCGTCGGGATTTGACGCTCATGGAAGCACGGCATTCGTTTATGTCGGCTGCCCTTAAAGGTAATGTGAGCGTCCATTCCCAGGAGTAAAGGATGGCAGAAGACACTACACTACCCAGAATCCCCAGCTATCGTTTGGACTACACCATGTGCTCCTGACAAACCCCGTGATAGTCCTCAAGCTCTGTGATTGGAGAGTGTGCTCCGAGGGTTAAGCCAGCCTCGAACAGCACTTGAAATGGGATGGAACCACGGCAGACTGTCCAAAACTGGATTTGAACGGGTCCACCGCGTCCCCCCTCCCCCACCCCGTCCCCAGAAATACACATGCTGGCTATACTGTTTCGCAACATGTTCTCTATGGCACGTCTCTACTGGGAGTTGTAGTTTTAAAAGACGTTTTCGTATTTCCCATAATAAGAAGTTGCCAGTATTAAACTGTGTACATCCCTGGAGGTTTAGGGGAAAGGAAACACTCACATTTAAAACATATAATTAATAAATGGGTGAAAATTGCTTGTGCCCATTATGGGAAGTATTACTATATATACCCACATGCCAGCTAAAGTCAGAAGAGCTTTATTTAACAGCTGGTCTTATGTGTGTGACCCCTGTGATAACATTACATTACATTAATTGATAAGCCTGAAACATGCACTTGTCAAGGTTCAGAGGCACATTTTGCAAATATGGCAGTAGCCATCGATCAGCTTAAGATAAGATATACTTTATTGATCCCAAGTTGGAACATTTGCGTTACATCAGCATGTGTAACAGTTAAATATGCAGTTGTGTTTATTTGAAAATCATTTAGTATAATCACATAAATTCTGTGTTTTATATTCAACAATTCTGTGTTCTTTATTTATTGATTGTTCAATACCTGACAAGGCCGGAGATGAAATATCTACATACATCTATAAGAGTATAATACATTATGTATAATATCAGTTACAATAAGTGCTTCAACATAGTTAACATTGCTGGAGGTATGCACAAATATTGATAGATGTCTTGTAATGCACTATTGAGGAACCTGCAACCCAAGTTTTTTTTCATTCAGTGCAGAACTACACCACAGTTGTGTAGGCCTATTATGATATGTCAATAAACCTTAGAAAATCTTGAAATCTTGAAAGGGATGTGCAAAATAGTCATTACATACAGTCTTTAATTAACAATTAATAGAGAATAACGAGTAATGAATACTTTATAGGGATCGTATTAATATCTAATAATAAAAATATTGAAATTCAATAACATGCTTTAACCACCAGGTGTCCCTTTATATCAACTGTGCACCTTTATGGTGTAAATACAGCCTATCTACCAATTGGATCAAATATAAAAGTGAGCCGAATTAGTGTTGATACTGCAAGGAGACGCATTGTGTGAAAAGAAATGTAAGATGTTGTTTAATGGCTGATATATTTATGATCCACGTCACGTTTTCAGTTCCTCATGTTTGTCTTCTCATCAGGGCTCTATAAATACAGAACTACGGCAGATATGTAATATGTAATGCAGCCGAACCGTGTATTACAATGCCGTTATGTGATGACTTTCAAAGAGAAACGCAAGCACACTCGGAATAAGGTATTATTATTATTTCGGTCTGTTTCCGGTATTTGTTAATGACGGTGTGCTCTGAGATGTGAGACTGGAATTGCACAGGGGGGAAATAACGTAGGCTATCTTTAGATGCGGATTTTGTTAAACTAATATGTTTAGGCTGTGGACCAACACTATACATTGACGGGGAAGGGGGTAGCAATAAAGATAACACCATTAAACAGTTACACAACATAACAGAAATAATATCGATAGCAGCGTCCCTAGCAACCACCTTGGTAACAATGAAAACGTCGCGATTTCCTGAAGTAATCTTTGTAATAACTAGCAAACTAAAGATCATGTACATCCACTGCACACATAATCTGAAATAACAACTCATATTTCTCGCATCAAATGACATCAAAACGCATTTTAATGGCCAAACTAACTTTAAAATAGGCATTTTACACCTAGAATAAAACGAAGTTCGGCCATGTTTTCTTTTTCTGCAGGGAGACATTTGAAGATCACGTGACATAGACGCCAGCCATAAACGGGGTTTGTCAAACAGAGCACATGGTGTAGGCCAAACGATAGCTGGGGATTCTGGGTAGTGTAGTGTCTTCTGCCATCCTTTACTCAGAAAACACATTTGTTTCTCCGAATCGAAGGGGAAAAATACAAAAGCATTGTACACAATTTAAACCAATCAATGTTGTGTAATTAACAAGGATAATCTGGTGTTTTTTAGTCGATGAGTAGTGCAGATATCACTGTAAAATCAATCGACAGTAAGAGGAGTACTTACTTCCGGGTGTAAAATTCTCCGTTATCCAATGGGAATGGATGCTCACATTGCCTTTAAGGGCAGCCGGCATAAACGAATGCCGTGCTTCCATGAGCGTCAAATCCCGACGCAGATGGGAATACATTGCAATCAGTTGAAAGCTATTTGCGTCCCTTTATGACGCTGAAGGAGCCTAGGAGCGTCACAATTGGACGCCACGGACACTGACCAAACGTCGCTATTGGACGCTTAGGGAGTGAGAGTGTGTTGTCCTGAATGATATGGACGGGTAAAGAGTTCCAGCTGACCATGGCTCTGTACATGACTGTTTTCTGTCCCTTATTTGATTTAGATTTGGGTAATACAAACCTTCCTTCTACTGTATGTCATGTTTGATAGTTATGTTGAGCATACTGCTCTATAAACCTTTGTGATAATATATCTGGTGAGTGAGTCACTGTAATATTTCTGACAAAATGTAACAAAATATAAGTTGACCTCTGTCTGACACTTAACCATTTCAGTGTCTCCAGCATTCCAGTTACTCTGGTTCTGTAGGAGCACTGCAGTGCACATCGTGTTGCCTTATTCTGTGCTACTTGTAGTTTGTTTAAATCTTTTTCTGCAGCACTTGACCAATAACCAAACAATAATTAAGCTGCGACAGAACCAAAGCATCCAGAACTTGTCTACTGACATCTATTGGCAAACATTTTACAATTATTTGTATAAGTGACACACCCCTTCCCATTTTACATACAACATTATCAATTTGTTTAGACCAAGATCATTTATGATCCAGGGTTATACCTAGCAATTTTGTCTCCTTGACCTGTTCAATTTGAATATGGTTTAAATGTAGTTGCAATTTTGGTTCACCTTTTAACTGATGATTTGATCCTATTAATAAAGATTTAGTTTTTCCAGCATTAAGTACTAACTTATTATTTATGACCCACTCTGATATCAGTAGTAGATCTTTATTTTTTTTGTCAACTCTCTTATAGTCGATGCTGCATAATATATTGTTGAGTCGTCTGCATACATTACAATTTCGGCCCTTTCTAACACTAATGGTATAGGTCATTTGTAAAAAATTGAAAATAAAAGTGGTCCCAAACAACTACCCTGAGGTACTCCACAAGTGACTGTCTTCATCTTTGAGAAACTTCCATTAAAAAAAATTGTTTGACTTCGATTTGTAAGGTAACCTTCTAACCACCTCAGCGTATCAAATTAAAACAATTACAATTGTTAAATTACAATTAAAATTAAAATTAAAACCATATTGTTCCAGCTTGTGTAACAACAAAGAATGGTCAATGACATCAAAAGCAGAACTAAAATCAAGTAGTACTGCACCCACTAACTTCCTATTATCTAGTTCACCCTTCCAGTCATCTGTCATTTGTGTTAAAGCGGTGCATGTCGAAAGGCCAGGTCTGTAAGCATGTTGATACACAGTGTTAAGGTTGTTACCTTCAAAGTATTTTTGTATTTGATTGAAAATGATTCCCTCCATTATCTTTGCTAATGCTGGCAACAAACATATCGGGCGGCTATTTGTACCAGAAAATGGTCCAGCTGGAATAAGTTTTGCTATTTTCCATGCCGGTGGGCAATTATATTTTTCAATACTCAAATTTATAATATGGCAGATAGGCTCTGCAACAAAATTAGCAAAATATCTAAGAAATGTACCAACTAAATTATCCACACCTGGTGGTTTATCATTATATTTACCTAGTAGACATTCAACATCTGTAATTGTCACTTTTTCTATTTTAAATGTACACTCCTTATTTTTCATAATTAAATCATCAGTGTGGAGTTACTGTTTATAGCTTGATTCATATTTCTCCTCAAATTATTCACTTTGAAAATAATCATTCAGATGATTGGCAATTTGTACTGGTTTAGTCAAAACATTTCCCTTCTACCTCAAGATATGTTGAGGTGGCCCATCATGGCATTTACTAAACTCCACAGTTTTTTCTTGTCATCCTTTATATCTTTAATTTTATTTCCATAATACAATTGTTTTTTATTTTATTTAATGCTGTAACATAATTCCTTAACTTTCTATACATTTGCCCATCTGACTCATAACTTGATGAGAGAGCTACATTTTTTGCTTCATCTCTTTGTTTCATTAGATCCCTTAATTCCTCATCTAACCAGGGTGCTCTAAAGTTCCTTTCAGTCTGTTCAGTCTATCAATCACCTGCATAAATAACAAATTAAAAACATCAAGAGCATCATCTGGATCGACTTTCTCAAAAACATGTTTCCAACATATCTTTTGAACAACGTGTATAAATGACTAATCACAAAAATATTTCATTGATCTCCTCACAATTACTTTCGGTCCAGCTTTTGGCACCTTTGTCTTTCTCACGATAATTATTAAATTATGACCAGTACACCCTACTGGAATTGATATTGCCTGTGAACATATATGGCTAAAATGAGTAAATATATGATCAATACAAGTTGCACTTTTTGACCCAGATTTGTGTCCGATATGTAATATCTGAAATGCAGGCTGGCTTTACACCCACGGCCCTATCAGAAACGTTGCTATCAGAAACAATGCCCGACTGTTTTGGACGTAATATGGTCGGTGTTCACATTAGCATCGCTAACACTCAGAGCTAACCTGTACTGCACAGAGCATGTGTGTGAAGAAGCAGGAAATGAAAAGGAACTCACCTTGTGGTATAACCGGCAAGAGAGAAAGCCTTTGAGCTCCAAACTGTTTCAGAGATAATCCTTGATAATCCATGATATGGCGTTTCATCAGGGCAGTATTTAGTTTAGACAGTAGCTGCCCGTCCCGCATGAGCTCAGCCCCCTCCTTTTTTATCAATTTTTTTTTAAAGCTTTATACCCCAAATCAGCACTTTTGAAACAGAAAGTGAAATAGAGGGATATGAGGCATGGCTAGAATGGGTGATCTGTTTGGTATTTTGAGCAAAACACTTCATAGATGTTTTTATATACTTCTTTATATCTGATACCCATGCTATTGCCTACAAATAGCATGATAGGTGACCTTTAAGGGCACAGTGCAACATATTCCAGTCAGTGTTTAAATCTCCGATAAAATAAATCTCTCTGTCAAGATCACAAACTTTATGTAACATTTCACATAATTTGTATAAATAAATTAGGTCTGCATTTGGAGGTCTGTAACAACATCCTACCAACAAAGGTTTCAAGTAAATGAATTTACAATCAAGCAGACATCAAATCATATCTCACTTTAGCTGGTATTTGCTTTTGAATGTATACTGCCAACCCACCTCCATATGCATTCCTAAAAATATGCTATATCCATCAATGTCCACTGCAGCGTCATTAAATGTGTCATCTAAGTGAGTTTCATATATTGCTAACAAATGAATACCACATGATAATATTTCCTCTATCTCAGACACTTTATTTCTTAGACTACAAATATTTATATGAGCCAATTTGAACCCTTTACTTGGTAACTTATTCGACATTATGACGTGGAATTATGCATTTTATTCAACATGGCAGCCGAAAGATAGAGTATCCTTGGCCTTAACAAAAAGCTATAAAGGTTTTGAGTGACTACCAGGATATAATGTCAGGTAAACTCTTTTGGTAATAACACTGTCTGGGTTTTCAGATTTTTTGAAATACCAGTCCTTTTACCCTTCCATAAACTTTTTGTAATTGGCAGCCCAGACAAAGAGCTGTGAAGCTACACAGCATGTGTATTCATACCGTATCTATTCCTCTTTTTTGGCTGAATGTGAATATTTGTGATTGGACACACACATGTGAATGCGTGAGCACATGAATGGATGCGCTCGGAAGTAATTGGTCTGGTCGGCAGAATCACAAGGGGAACAGCGGAGGACGGGAGGAGAGGAGAGAAAAGAGGAAGAGAGAGGATGCTTTGCTTCAGCTCATTAACCAACGCCTGTTAGCTTGGAAATAAATTGGTGAGATTCCACCACTGGAGAGGCTGATTAGTTCATTTTTCTCCACCCCCCCGACTGATCCGTCGTAGGTGCACCGAGGCAAGGCCGCTTCCCTATCCCGCTCTCTCTCTGTGTCACTTACACACACACACGCCACGTGAGCCCAAGCACGCATACACTGAAATCAGCAGCCGTGGGTCCTGGAGCAGAGCAGCCTTCAAAAGCTCAAAGGTCAGAGAGACCTACAGTGTCTCTGTCGACCGGGCTCAAAGCCAGGGGGCGGGCCTCCGTCGAGTAGTGTCTGATGGCCGACAGAAACCAAGGCTGGGTAAATGGGGATTGCTTAGAGAAAGTGGGGGAAATGAAATAATAAATCATCCTCTCCTCTCTGATGCTGCTTTTGAACATACATTTTTGGAAACCTAGATTTTTTCAGTTTCCACAATCTATGCAAATATAAGTTAATTGGAGTGTATTATATAGCGCTTTATCCAGTCTTTACGAATCCTCAAAGTGTTTTTACATAGAGTATAGAAGTCAGCATTCACCCATTGACACATACAGTATTCATACAGGGGCAGGGACTGCTATGCAGGGTGCTACTTGCTCAAGAAAAGGTAACAATCTCAAAAGTTCAAATGTCATCGGTAGCAAAGTATCTTTCCCAAGGATACATCGACATGCATGCAGGGGTTTGGATCGAACCAGCAACCTTCCAATTGAAAGACCACCATTCACAATTGTGTCGACAGTTATCCCCCAGATGTTTTAATTGGTTTATAGATAATATCTGTAGTAAAACCGGTACAAATGATTTAAAAGAATGATTAATAATAATTTTTAAAAATGAGGGAGGGCACAAACATTCAACATCATATACAGACTCAGAGAAAAAACTAATAGTACCAGAGAAATAATTTAAAAAAAGAAACAGAAAAACAGGCAGGTAAAAACAGGCATTGACAAGTATCCATACATCAAAGTAAAACATCCAGTCATAGCAGCGTACATTAGTGCATCACATTGTGAGTGTCCCACATCCACTTATTAGTGTCTTCACACGGTTCCACCTTCCCCAGACATGTATCTACTGAAACTATCCCATTGTTCATTCCCATGCCACTTTGAACATTCAACCTTCCCAGCATCTTTTCACATGCAGCAGTCTCCATCATTTGAACCCTCCACATATTCAGTGTAGGAGTTTGGGGATCCTTCCAACATCTTACAATTATCCGCCACACGTTATTAGGCCAGTTTTTAACACTCTAAATGCAAATGTATTCAGATGCGGGGTCACCGTCCTGTCTCCAAGGAGACAAAGTCTTGGCGAAGTGGGAATATCACATTTCAACCATTTTCCCATAGACAGAACAGAACACTCCTCCACAAGGGACAAACCTTCAAACATTCCCAAAATGCATGCATATACGTGCCACGTTCTTCCCCACATTTCCAACATAAATCATCCTTAATCAGGCCCATTCTGTGTAGTCTTGACGGAGTATAATAATATCTTTGAATTATTGTATTAGTAAAGGCTATTTTAATATCAATCTTAAAAAGATAAATACATATGATTCCGAATGTACAGTATATAATGATTAAGATCACGCATTATGACCATGGCAAGGCTGTACATTTAAAATTATTTGTATTTTACCTTTATTTGACAAAGATAGGTGGCGGGACTCCCTAAGCAGTTGACCAATCACAGCAGAGAAAATAAAAGAGGTGATGCAGAACAGGCAGTATTATAAAATAAAGACCTATTTGAACTTGGAAGCATGTAAATATGTCACAGTAGAGGCACGAAATATAAATATGAACCTGAAAAGGTGCAGCATATGTCCTATTTAAGATATTTCTTCCTTCAATGCCCCTCATTATTACTCACAGTAGTGCAAAATGTTGGTAAAACATCTTCACAAGCCTCAAAAACTCAAAACATCATATAGCCTTGTTATGAGTAAATGCCTCTGCTCCAATATTTGAATAAAGCATACAAGCCGAAACTTGGATCATATCTTGTCATTTTAAAAACCTTGGCAAGTGGTTGACATTATTAGCATTCTGTTCAAAACGCCGGCTGAACACTTAACCAGGCTGAGAGGACCATTGTCATCCTGAATATGAGAACCTCAATTTGGCAATATAGAATGGAAATTATTTTATTTGCTGCTGTAATTGACTAGAATATGTGTTTAGCTGAGACATTACCTCACAGCAGTGGAAAAAGCTGCAAAAAAAAGCTCTTCACTGTCAAGCTGCTGTAAAAAGTTTGTCAATAGACTGTGACGACCCCTCCCCCCTTCTGCCTGGCTGTGCTCCCTGCCTTGCTGTCCTCTGGCAGGTACTGGGAGTAGGCTTGTTTGAGACAAGCAAGACCTGCGCAGACCTGCGCAGTTGCGATCAACG
The DNA here is from genome assembly GCF_902827115.2 of Pseudochaenichthys georgianus. Taxonomy (NCBI): domain Eukaryota; kingdom Metazoa; phylum Chordata; class Actinopteri; order Perciformes; family Channichthyidae; genus Pseudochaenichthys; species Pseudochaenichthys georgianus. The sequence continues at coordinate 15,556,295 of NC_047503.1, read as the reverse complement.
TCTTGCTAGTGCGTTGCATGATGGTTAGTCATTTTGTCCGACTTGCTCTGGAGGCTCGCCCACATGAGACTTTGAAATCTCGCGGGACAAAGACGCCCGCAGCCTTGAGAGCGAGGCGAGGCGAGTTGGCGCAGTTGCTCTCCACGAGCTGCGGAAGCGAAATGCTTGATGGGAAGCGGCTCGCTGGTATCTCGAGCAGCACGTGGTTTTTACCACGTGCTGCTGATGAAACTCTCCAATTGGCTGGCAAAAGTTTGTTGTTGTTTTGTGTCAGTTTTACGTCGCCACATCCATTCCCATTTTTCATCATTGTTCCACAATGTTTATCATCATGAAATTAATATCTATATATTTTATACTATACTGCTTACCGTTTTCATACTATATATCTTAGCATATTCATACACACTGTCCATACTGCTCACAGGCTGATATCTAGTGTATTCATACCCCACTGTTTATTCATCATTCAATTCATTCTATATGTTATTCTGTAGATTGTGTACATTACTTTCCACTTCACTGCTTGTTGCACCTGGTTATAAGCTAAACTGCATTTCGTTGTCTCAGTACCTGTAATATGTACAATAACAATAAAGTTGAATCTAATCTTGAGCAGGAACAAATGTATTTACTTAGTACATATCTGACATTAACGATTAAACACATGTGTGCATTCTTTATAAATGCAAACCGAGTCAAGCCGACTCCGGAGGTGGCGGTATGCACCTTCAAGCTGTTTGCAATCCGCCAAAAAACCGAGAGAAGAAGAAAAAGATGAAGAAGCCGACTCCGAGCTGTCCGACTTCAGGCGAGCTTTTTGAGACCTCCCCCGGCTGCGATCGGCTACTCTCGTCTACTTTCGAGGCGAGCCGCAACGCGTCTCAAACAAGCCTACTGTCGTCCTGTTTGTGCCCGCCCATCTAGAGGCGGAGCCACAAGAAGGTATAAAGGCTGCCCAGCTGCAAGGATCACTCTCGGATTCAGAGGTGTTTTTCTATAACCTGTTAAATAAACATATATTTGGCATTTAACTCTGTGTGGCCTCCCTATTTATTCCAGCCTTTGGAAGGTTGTAACAAGTGGGGGTTCGTCCGGGATAATTTCCGGTGCTGGATAAAGGACATGGTGACCTATTTCAGTCAGGGAGTGTTCACACAGCTGGTTGGTTGACTCTGAGTTTTGTAGGGGAAAATAGGTCGGGTTGATCTTACTCTGTCTAAGTAACTGGTCTTACTTACAGTTGTGTTTCTGTCCAAGGCAAGCTATGTTTTCCGGTATTGCTGTTTTGTGTTAAAGGCTGTCAAATGTTTAGAACCCTTATTCCTGTTAGGTATAAGCAATGAGAGACACAAGCTGTCTCCATTGAACCTTTTTTTGTTTTTGTTTGTTATTTTTGTGTAGTAAGTGGCTAGAGCATTTGCTCGGGTGCACTCCATGACTGTCTAGGTGATTTTCAATTGCTGAGAATTAACCGGGTCACTGGGCTTTTGTGCTTAAAATCCACCCACAATTCTACATGAAGACTAGGGTTGAGTGAGTCAGTAAGCATTTGGTAAGGTAGTGTGGAAATTGATGTGAGATATTGTACCAAAGAAGTGTGTTACATTTGAAATGGCAGAAGGTCTTGTTGCAATTTCCAGACACTAAAAGAGGTCCTTTGAGTTTCAATAGTAGCAGTTAAGTGAATACTGTTCAGGCAATACCTGTGTTTGTGTTTTATAGTGATTTCTCTGTTTGATCCTTTCATAAATGTGAGGACTAAAATGGCGGTAGACAAAGGGCTGTTAAGGGTTTTATTGCTATGTGGGGGAGGTGAAGATATGCAGGACAGGGTGATTGGTGTGGGGAGAATTTATTCTGTTTAGGATCTCAAGCAGGCCAAGTTTCAGAGAAGTCTATATATCTTGAATAAGTATATGTGTGAGTTTATACATTCCTGTGTGTTAATAGTTGAAGGAACAAAAGGTACATTTTTCCTCGCAAATATAGAGAGGTTTTTTTATAGATTTCTGAAACAATGTTCCCTTTTTCTTAAAGGAAGATGAGCACAATAGTTTTTTGTTTGACTTTTTACCTGTTTATCAAAAGAGTGTTTTAAGCTATTTGTGAAGAAGAAAGATGCAGAATTAATGGTGATTTCTGTTTGGAGTGTAAAGATTATCCCTGATAATGTTTTCTGGGTTAAACCATCGATAGGCTTTACAAATGGGGAGGGGGAGGTACCTCCTGCAGGCCTTCCCAACACCTGTGGCTTTCAAAGCTGCCCGCGCTAGTTCCCTGTGAGACAGCGTGTTAGTATCTCCCAAATGAAACTCCACCCCTTTGTTGGTTTTGGGACGTGCAACGTGTTGTTTCGTCCTCTCTTCACGCACGGCCCGGAGCGGGAGGTCAGGGCCGCCTGTGAACAAGGCCAGGAGTAGGCATACTCCTGACATTACTCATATGATATGGCTTCGTATGGTAATGTATTATATGGTATTGCATTGTTACCGTTTATGATTAAAACAGATTTTTGTTTAACCCTCGTCCTGGTTGTTTTGAGTGTTTCTTCTTTTAAAGCAAGCTCATTAGGAACGGCGCGGAGAAAAGTAGACCAAAACTCCTTCAGTAGTTAGCCAGAGGAGTGTGGTCTCCATATGTAAAACTGTCTTTCACTATCAGTTACTGCTGGAAAAACCTTGCCTTGGTCGGTAAACAGTTAAATGGCTTCTATTGAAGATTTTATTGAGTCCCCAAATGAGGATTTGTTGCGTACTTATAAAAAAGATCAGCTTTTGAGAGTGGTTGACCATTACGGTCTTGAACTTCCCAAAAAGTTGAATAAAGAGGAGTTGTTGGAAGAAATAAAGGCACAGTTAGTGGAAAAAAGTGTTTTGTCTGTCTTTCTGGGGCCTGCCTCCCAACAGTCAATTGAGTCAGGTAATGTTTCAGGTATGGTTCCAGTCCTGTCTGGACTTGGGGTTGGACTGTCATTTAAAGAACAGAAGGAGCTTCTAATGCTACACTTGGAACGTGATGTGGAGGTAGAAAAGTTGAGACAAAATGCCCGTCTTCAGGAAGCAGAGATGGCTTCTAGACAAAAACTAGACTTGGAGCGCTACAGATTGGAGCTGATGAGTGAAGGTAAGCTTCCCTCTGAGACCAGGAGAGCTGCAGAGACTGTAGGTCAAGCATTTTATATTGCTGTTAATTTGAGGATAGTTCCGAGGTTCAACGAAAAGGACCCAGACATTTTCTTTGTGTTATTTGAGCATCTAGCAGAGGCACGAGACTGGTCTGATGTTGAGCGCACCCTTCTGCTTCAGTGTGTCTTCACTGGAAAGGCCCAGGAGGCTTTCGCTGCCATGACTACTGAAGACGGTAGCAATTACCAGTTGGTGAAAGCTGCTGTACTTCAGGCATTTGAGTTAGTACCTGAAGCATATCGACAGCGCTTTAGGTTACTCAGAAAAGAGAAGCAGTCACATATGGAGTTTGCTCGTGATTTAACCACTAGTTTCAACCGTTGGTGCGTTTCCTCACAGGTAAAAACTCTGGAAGATCTGCAGGAGCTTATCTTGCTTGAGCAATTCAAAGGTACCTTGCCTGACCGTGTTGTTACCTACATTAATGAGCAGAAAGTAAACCTAGTTTCAGAGGCAGCCAAGCTGGCAGATGAGTTTACTCTGAGCCATCAAGTGTTTTTTGGCGACAGCCGTGGTCGTGGAGATGCGGGATACAAAGAGAGTAGTGCGGGTGCTCACTTCAGTAAAGGTGTTTCAGAAGGAAAAGATAAGTTTCCAGTTAGGATTGACCGTGGGAATCGGGGTAAGTTTGACCCCAATCGTGTCTGTAATTACTGTTTTAATAAAGGACACTGGAGAAACGATTGTCCTGAGTGGAAGAGAAAGTCCAGGCCTGGGGCTGTGTCGGCAAAAGCGTCTGGGGCTGTGGCATTGTTACGTGCAGTGGAAAGGGAAAGTGCCATTGCATTGCATTGCCTGTGCGGAAACACACTCAGTCCTCTTTATCTGAGTCGGTAATTCAGGCTCCTGTCAGTGAGCATGAGGAGATAGACTCTGGGTATAAAGCTTTTGTGTCTGATGGTTTTGTTTCACTGGTCGGGAGTAAAGAGAAGGTACCGGTAAAGATATTAAGGGACTCAGGGGCGTTGGACTCGTTTATTGTTGGTTCTGTGTTACCTTTCTCTCCTAAAACAGGCACCGGTTCCAGTGTTGAGGTCCGGGGGATGGGATTAACCGTCTTCTCTGCTCCACGGCATAAACTAACATTAGTCTCCAGTCTGCTGCAAGGGGAAGTGGTCATGGGAGTGCGTCCTTCTCTGCCTATGGGGGGCATACAGATCATCTTGTGAAATTACCTGGCTGGTGATCGGGTATGGCCTGGGTCTCCAATCTCCCAGGTAGAAGGTGCTAAATTCCCCAAAACCCCTTCTGTGATTCCTACCAGCGGCGCAGTAACACGTGCTGCCAGCCGTATTGTTTGTGACCTTACAAAAGATAAGAAAAAATAATCTGTATTTCCTGTGCCTACCTTTCCTTTGCCTTTGTCTTGTAGCGACCTTAGGAAAGAGCAAAAGAACGATCCCACCCTTCAGGCTCTGTACAGCCAAGTTCTACCGAATGAAATGTTGAGTCATGTAACTGAGCCACAGCGAACATAATTAGTTGATCTAATCAAACGCCTTAAACGTTGGTGTCTCTTCCTCCACCCTTTTCATCTGGACATTAGAAATGTCAAAGGTGTGGATAATACAGTGGCTGATGCCATGTCCAGGGCTATAACCTCTTAGGTTAACTAGACCCTCCAGAAAAACGCGATTCTGCGATCGCAGAATTTACCGCATACTCAGCAAAATGGCGCAGATTTTTAAAAGGCCGCATATTTATCAAAAGGCCGCATAATCCCCGCATTTTTCCACACAAAATTGAGGGCAAAAAAAGTGAACTCCTCTTGACGTGAAGTGATGATGATGTTGACGCGACGTCATTACAGAAGGTAAACAACACCGTAGAGTGAACGTGTGGAGCTCACACGAGAGAGAAAACACCAAGATGAAAAAATCTAATCCATCTCATTTACCGACGAACATTTCTGCTAAAGACCGGGCAAAGCAGTACCCCGATGTCTTGCACGAAAGTGGGGGGAAACTATTCTGCACCCCGTGCAACTGTGTTGGAGCATAAGAGAAAATCCACGGTGACGACCCACTTTGATTCATTCAAACATTCGAAAATGCTTTCTGCTGCTGCGGACAAGAAAGCCAAACAACTCACGTTCACCGAGGCATCAACCTCCAAAACCCTTTCGAGGGCTACAAGAAACGAGGTGAGAAGCCTACAAGATTGAAGCTGGTCAGATAACGAACATTTAAATGAAAACAGAATGAGGTGGATAAGTGTGTGTGTGTGTGTGTGTGTGTGTGTGTGTGTGTGTGTGTGTGTGTGTGTGTGTGTGTGTGTGTGTGTGTGTCTGTGTGTGTGTGTGTGTGTGTGCCCAATTGCTTTTACAATAAATAAACATTGAATGTGTTTAATTGAATAGTAAAGGGGTTTAACGTTAGTGGCAGGTTGTGTGTGAGAGAGAATACATAAATAAGACATCCCAATATTTATTTCACAACTTTCCGCACATTTCGCAACTTCCCGCAATTTCACCGCATAAAATCACATAAAACCCCGCATGTTTGATCGCATAATCAAGGATTTTTGCCCGCGTTTTTCTGGAGGGTCTAGTTAACTAGTGTTTTTCTCCCTGCAGGGGTGTCTGTTTTTTCTGTTTTGCCCTCTCTTAAAATTCTTCTTTGGTACCAAAGTTGCTGAGGGGTTGAGCTAGATGCTACAGATGTGCTTGCAGGGTGTATGAACATTTCAAGGTTAACTTTGGTTTTGTCTATTGTGTTTTGTGGTTGTGTTTTTGTGCCTCAGGTTGGAGGATCCTAGTGGGTCCTCCATTTTAAGGGAGGCGGTGTGACGACCCCTCCCCCCTTCTGCCTGGCTGTGCTCCCTGCCTTGCTGTCCTCTGGCAGGTACTGGGAGTGTCGTCCTGTTTGTGCCCGCCCATCTAGAGGCGGAGCCACAAGAAGGTATAAAGGCTGCCCAGCTGCAAGGATCACTCTCGGATTCAGATCCTGGCATGCTGCAGCAACCTCAGCCTGCAGCCTGTGCTAGGTTTGATGCACCCTGCAACATGCTACAACACCCTTCCACACACCCACACACTGCTCACACTACTGACAGTCTAATTCTTACATACAATATTCATCAGAGGTGTTCTTCTATAAACATGTTAAATAAACATATATTTGGCATTTAACTCTGTGTGGCCTCCCTATTTGTTCCAGCCTTAGGTCAGGTTGTAACAAGACACTGTACATGTGTGTGTACATACCCACCTACACACAGTCATCAGAAGCAATTCATTAATAGACATCAATAGACATACTGCATGCATGAATGTGCCAGTGAACACAAACGCAAGATCAGGTGCACATTCAAATGCTAATTTTGTGGCAAAATGGGCTTGTTGAAAACTAAATGCAAAAAAATACTGACACACACACACACACACACACACACACACACACACACACACACACACACACACACACACACACACACACACACACACACACACACACACACACACACACACACACACACACACACACACACACACACACACACACACACACACACACGTTAATGGTCACTCACAAAATGGCCTGTCATCTTTTCCCCCCACTGCTCCTCCTTTCTTAATAACATCATTAATCAGCAGTGTCAGCGCTGAGATATGGGTCGATAAACAATTTGGTACAACATGCCTAATGGAATCCGGAGTCATTTAATATATTCACCTGCTTATAAATCCTACAGATTAGACCATGCTGTCTGGAACCCGCCCACCAAAGTTATTATACAAGATTTTCACGAACATGCGGAAACAAATCAAGGATTTTAAGACATCAGTACCAACAACTGATTATATGCTAGGGCTATTCACTCATCACGCATACATGACCTGAACACCTGTTACACTCCCCGAAAGCCTCTTGGAGCCTCTTCTAACATTGATTGATGATTGAGTTTAATGGACACTAGGTTGACTAATAAAACAAATGAGTTATCTCATTAGGAATCTAGTTTTATTAACAACCAACGTGCCAAGTGGTTATTAATGTGACACAAGGAGGCGAAGATCTCGCTGTCCACTAATACTGTGAACCCATCCTAGAGACTGTATAATCAAATAAGCATTTGCTTCCTCCTACTCCCTTTCGGACACATATGATTTATTATTATTATTAATATGAAGACATTTTTTGTTTTTTTTGTTGAATATACAAATTATTACCATGAATGTGGATAAATACTGTATTATAACAATACGGTATTCTGTTTTTCACATTTGTTATTTGTTATTTTTTAATCTGTTCGAAATAAAGACTGAAAGAAAGAAAGAAAAAATATGAATCACATGATCAATAGTTATATAACCAAGCATGTACATGTTAAAAAAATCATAGATACCAGATTGATTTTGTCTAACCAACTAACTGGGGTATAAAGCAGTCAAAACGTAGATATACTGAGTTGATACTACAGCTCATGGTGAGAACATGCTGGCATCGTTCAAAGACATGCAGGTAACCCTAATCAAGTCTTCACCCTAAAATGAATGATTCCCCATAAGGGAGGCGAGTCCCCACACGTCCTGTGTAAACATGTAGGTCCCCACAAGGATATTAATGCTATGCCACACGCACACACACACACACACACACACACACACACACACACACACACACACACACACACACACACACACACACACACACACACACACACACACACACACACACACACACACACACACACACACACACACACACACACACACACACACACACACACACACACACACACACACACACACACACACACACACACACACACACACACACACACACACACACACACACACACACACACACACACACAACAAAGCATCCAACTGGGCGACAGACTCATGCCAGACTGGTGGGGGTAGAGTGTTAACTGGATTATTCATGCATAACCAGTTTCATCTTTTAATGTGTGTGTATTTGTGTGTGAACAAACATACACATCCATGGCTGCTGCCTGAAGCCTCACATGCTGTCACTACTTCACCATGGACGGCAAGGCTGCCACATGTTCATGTTATGGGAAAAGTCAATCGTGGATTTATCTACGTTAACGACTTAATTTATATTCTTACTTAATTGACTTAACAAACTGATATAACCCTTACTCCCACCCTAAACCATTATCTTTTAATTCAACCAAAGAAGTGGTAGCTAACTTAAAGAGGCTGTATTAGGCTTTTGGGAGTTTTCCCTTTCCTGTAGTGTGTTATTTAGGTTTGCCTGTAAATGGTCTCCAAAGGTTGAATACCAATGTTCCCTCCAGAGGGAGTTTCTATCCCACACACTCCTTTACGTCTTGAACACCTCCATTGGACTCCTTTCTTTTATTAAGTAACATTACATCATCATTAAACACTCTTGCCTTTATTTGGGCGTCTTTCAACACATTCTACGTGATAAGCTAAGGGGTGGGACATTTCCAATACACCTCGGTTCCCCTTTTAGCTCTGTGCTTGTGCTTTTCTGGTTCCGACCAGCTCTTCTTTTTAGCCCCAGTCGTGTTTCCACTGCCCAGAGCCCGACTGTTGCTGCCTCGTGACATCACCGTTTACGTCGCTGATTTTCTCCCCAACGCGGCTCACAACAACATCAATGGGGGACTGCGTCGGGTCGATGATCGTGTTGCTTTTAATCATACGAAGCCAGATTCAATTAAAGAACGACTTCTCAAACGTTATACTCTTTCTCCAGAGTGCCGTGGTTCATTGTTTATTAATGTGGATCAACGGCATTTACCGACCGTTGCCGTGCTGCTTGAACATGGGAGTTTAGTCTAACTCACGGCAGAATTTAGTCTCCCGCCACGGCAGCGTCCACTGGAAAGTATTCACTGTGAATGTGTTTCAGTATGAATTGATGCCGTTTGGCATCACAATGGTGTTGTGATAGTTTCTCTGGTATAAGATGGCTGATGTTAGCATAGCAGCCGAAGCTAATCTGACTATCTTGACTACTTGTTGCTATCCTATTGTGGCATAAACCGTTTTCTACAGGCATATTTTACCGGCGTATTTTTCATTATCATAATAAGCCTTAGTGTTGCCGGACTTTATAAAGTTTGTTTTTTTACAAGTGTGTGGTCGCGTTCTAGTCACCTTGCTCTGCGCAGCAGTACTCTCGTCTATCCCATCTAGTTACAGGTGGCCTGCGGAACTGCCAGTCAGCTGTTCCTAAGGCTGACTTCATTTCTGGCTATACGCTTCCCTGCAGTCTCTGGATTTCCTTGCTCTCACTGAGACCTAGATTACTCCATTCAACACATCCACCCCAGCAGCTCTCTCCACAGCATATTCCTTCTCCCACACACCCAGACCCACTGGCAGAGGAGGTGGCACTGGTCTCCTGCTCTCTCCCAAATGAAGCTTTTCCCTCTACCAACTACCTAACTTCACTTCTTCCACCTTTGAATTCCATACCGTCACAGTAACCTATCCCATACAATTAACCATTGTTGTTCTCTACTGTCCACCAGGCGCATTGGGGGACTTCTTGGAGGAATTAGATAATCTCCTCTCACACATCCCTGAAACTGGCCCTCCCGCTGTACTTCTCGGAGACTTCAACCTCCAGACAGAGAAGATATCTGAACTACCGTACTTTTCGGACTATAAGCCGCGACTTTTTTCCCCATTTTTTTTGTACAGCTAACGGCCACTAGGGAACCTCCTAAATCTATGGATTTTACAGGTAAAATTAACCACCTTTAACACTATGGGCTCTATGACCGGTCCGCGCCCGCCACCTTTAAGCGGCGGGTTCCAGCAGGAAAAGCTGGAGGCCGGAAAAGAGTGAGACAGGTAGCGCGCCAAAGTAAAAGTGGAACCAAGAGACAGAACGAGAGCAAGACAGACGGACAATTTAGCTGCTGCGGCTTAAATGCAGGTGCGCTTTATAGTCCGAAAAGTACGGTAATATTTATTTTAACCGCCTTTGCTTTCTCACTGTCTCCGTCCCCACCAACTCATAAAGCTGGCAATGTCCTTGATCTCATATTCTCAAGGAACTGCACTACTTATAACCTCTCTGTAAACCCACTTCACACAATCTCTTCTCATTCTGCACCTGTCCACTGTAACTTTCGTTCCCTCTCCCCTTCTACTCTTACCTCATCGGTGCTCTCAGCCCTCCCTTCCTCTGACTCGTTCCAACTCCTGCCTCCAAACTCTGCTGCAGAAACTCTCCTCTCTACTCTTTCATCCTCTGTGGACTCTCTCTGTCCTCTCCCATCTCGGCAGGCTTGTCAGTCCCCTCCTGCTCCCTGGCTAAATGACGCACTGCGTGCTAATAGAACCGTCCTTCGGGCAGCTGAGCGGAAATGTTGGAAATCCAAACACCCTGACAACCTCCTAACCTATCAGGCTCTCCTCTCCTCTTTCTCTGCTTCGATCTCTCAGGCAAAAAGCACTTTCTTTCAAGATAAGATCCAATCTTCCTATTTCAATCCCAAAAAACTATTTTCCATCTTCTCCTCCCTCCTGGACCCCCCCCCCCCCCAGAGCCCCTCCTCTCTTCTTCCAAACGACTTTGTTAACTACTTTGAAAAAAAGGTTGATGATATTCGCTCTTCTTTTTCCGACTCACCAATAGTCACCACTGGGTCACCAGTCCCACTGTTCAACCTCCTTTTCCCCTCTCTCTCCAAGTGAGGTTCTTACCCTCATTACCTCTGCCCGCCCTACCACAGTCCTCTGGACCCTATCCCTTCAAACCTCCTTCAGACTATCGCTCCTGATATTCTACCGTTTCTCACCCATTTCATCAACACTTCTCTAACTTCTGGTCACTTTCCAAACAGTCTCAAGGAGGCAAGAGTAAACCCTCTCCTAAAGAAACCCACTCTCAACCTGTCTCTCTCCTCCCGTTCCTGTCTAAAACACTTGAACGCGCTGTATTTAAACAACTCTCCTGTTATCTCCATCAGAACAACCTTCTTGATCCGCACCAGTCTGGTTTCAAGGCAGGTCACTCCACAGAAACTGCTCTCCTTGCTGTCACTGAGGAACTGCACACTGCTAAAGCAGCATCCCTCTCCTCTGTCATCATCCTTCTGGACCTGTCTGCTGCATTTGACACGGTGAACCATCAGATCCTCCTTCGCACTCTCCAAGAACTTGGAGTATCAGGCTCTGCACTTTCCCTCCTCACCTCATACCTCAAAGACCATACCTAGAGGGTAACTTTAGAGCAATTTAGAGCAGAATGGGCTGTTTCAGACAGAAGCTTAAAAGCAAGCCCCCAGGAAGGAAGAGTGATATTGAGAGTATTCGAGGGGGGCGCTGTTGAGTGATACATGGAGTGAGATGTGTTTCTTGTGGCTCCTGCAGATTCCTCACTAATTCCATATTTAAACGACACTCACATTACTAACTGGGCTAACTAACAGTGTGATTGAAAAGTTATTACAAAATATTCCTTAACAAACAGTAGCACATTAAAAAGAGAGAAATTCAGAGTTCACAAAAATACAAGTATGACGGCTCACCCAAAACAAGGCCCAACATCTCCTCTGCGAAAGGTCTGGAGCAGGGTTTCCGCTAGGATTTTTTCTTGCCGGTCAAGTGTCCGGAAATAATCAATTTTACCGGACAAATTTGAAACTTAACGGTCATGTTTCAATAATAATAAGAAGAAGAAGAAGAAGAAGAAGAAGAAGAAGAAGAAGAAGAAGAAGAAGAAGAAGAAGAAGAAGAAGAAGAAGAAGAAGAAGAAGAATTGTGTAGCAGAGTTTCCGTTAGCAGGTAATTACCGGACTATGACCGTTAATTTATGCTGATGTTTAAAACTCAGTTAATGGGGCTCATTTTTATATTGTTTCAGTTTATAATCGTAACAGATCGAACATTTCAGATACATTTTTCTATAAATGATACGCTTCCACAAACAACAAACAACACAATTATTACATTCAAACAAACTACTTATAGTAGATGAAGTACAGAAAGTTTACATCAACTTTGGATAATAACACGGGAGAAATAAACGGAGCCTGTGGTGACATTTACGGGACATAATTCACTGAGTCATATACTGTGTGTTGCACCACGGATGAGATAGTGAGTGCACCGTTGTTGTGGTTTGACTAGCTTGACATGAGTAGCTAGCAGATGTACGTACCTTGTCCTTATGCTAATGGGGAATAAAGTGTGGAGTTCCATACTGAACACACCGCCTCTGACTCCCTTTCATCGGCTCTACACTGGAGACCCTGACGTTTTCGTGATAGATTCCGAAGACTTAATGAACATGGCTGATCACGATGGTTTATGTTAAACTGCCGGAGTTTTGGGAGCATGCCGCTGCAGCGTGGTTCGCACACTTTGCCTGCTGACAGGTCCGTGACGGGGGCCTGACGTTTTTTCACGTGGTAGCAGCGCTGGGAAACTCCACGTCGTCCAGGTTGGTTGGATTTATCGCAGACCCCCCACGCCATGGCAAATATGAGGCAATTAAATTAAGGCCCTTCTCCTTAAGACATTTAGCTTATCTGCTAAGGAGAGGGCCCACCAGATTCCTGACATTCAAGGTCTAGGAGACAGCAAGCCATCCCAGCTCATGGAAAAAATGCTGAATCTGCTGGGGGCGGAAGATCCCCGAATTTTGTTTATGGAGACGTTCCTGCGCCACTTACCTTCCCGGGTTCAGACGGCGCTAGCCAACACGTCCATTACTGAACCCCGCGCCTTGGCTGAAGAGGCCAACCTTTTCTTCTTGGCTACCCAGCAGACCGGTGCAGAGGCGCTAGCTGTGACGCTGAGTGCCCCCTCACCAGTTAAGAAGGCTTGGGGGGGGCAGGCCGCGACGGTGCCAAGCCGGCGTGGGAACACAGGAGTGTTTTTACCACGCGCGGTTCGGGGCCAAGGCGAAGAGGTGCATCGCTCCCTGCAGTTACAAACCTCCGGGAAACGAGAGAGCCGGCGCTCAGTAGTGGCCCTGAGCGTTGGCGGCACGAGCAGGCTTCTCTTCGTCAGCGACAGAGTCTCGGGAAGTTTGTTTCTGTGTGACACGGGCGCTCAACGGAGTGTGGTTCCTGCGTCGAGAGAGGACGTCGCTCGTGGGGGACACAGACCGCGGTCAGTGGCGGCTCCAGAGTATTTTTGTTGGGTAATCTATGGTAGGGCTAACCCATACAGTGGTGGTGCTCAAGTTAGTATTTGCAATGTAATTACATACACGCTATATCGCCCCCCTTGACAGTGAAACGCCACGCGTGAGGTTTAGATTATTTCCCTGTCTCAATCCAAATTGAACTGTATGAAATAAAAAGAAACATTTGTCTTGTAGTAAATAAAAAGGGTGACCTGGAGCCAATCCTGCAATTTACCCTGAAGTGAAAGAGTTGACATGCTGAAAACCCAACCCCTGCAGGGGGGTCTGGGGTGATTCTCCCCCAGGAGATTTTTTGAAATACTAACATAAAATACACATTCTGGTACTCTCTTGAGAAGAGAAATAAATACATCTATTACTAAACGACATATTTAAAAAAACGAATGCCATTTTAGTTTTTTGTTACTTTGTTCTGCAAGCTGAACCTGCTGCTCCTCACAGAGAGAGGAGGGAAGAGTAATGTGAATTACTTTACATTGTGGATAGCCCCCATTGTTCTGTGTGTCAAAATGAAAGACAGCCCACACACCTATCAATCATCAAACCGTGGGGTCTTATTTCATTATGTGTTGCAACACTCCGTCAGGGACTTCCTGCAACAACACCACGCCGTTATCGTGATTCTGATTTGCCAGAAGACATTATCAAAGATGTTCTATTGAGAAGACGATCACTACGTGACAAAAGTTTTCAAAACCGTTTCTAGTCTTCGGTATTTCCAGACAAGTGGCTACTGAAATCAATCTTACTAGCTGCTGTCTGTGCAATTTACTCCACGCGAGTTGGCGGACTTTATTTTGCTTACTTTAACATCATTTGTCATGGTGGGGCTAAGCCATTTCTTGGTATGGCTGTAGCCTACCCCAGCCATACCCTGGCGCCGCCACTGACCGCGGTTGACGACCAACTGGGATTTTGTGACGGCAGACATTTCTTTTCCCCTCCTCGGGGCAGATTTTGTATGTGTTCACGGACTCCTGGTGGATGTTAAAATAAACGCTTGGTTGATGACTTGATGTTTTCCTCCCTCTTGTGTACGCTTGGCAATGGCTGTCGGACTCGCTGTCGGGAGCAGACACTTTTCTCAGGCTGTTGGCTGAATTTCCAGACCTGACGCTGCCCACCTTCTCTGCGCTCACCACCAAGCATGGGGTGAAGCACCACGTCACCACCGAAGGTCCCCCAGTCTACGCCAGGGCCCGGCGGTTGAACACTTCTAAGCTTGCAGTAGCGGGGGCGGAGTTTTTGACCATGGAATGGCTGGGTATCGTCCACCGGTCTGACAGTCCTTGGGCCTCTCCTCTGCACGTCATCCTGTGTGGGGATTACCGCCACGACACCTGACCGCTACCCAATGCTGCACATTCAGGACTTTTCAGCGCATCTGGCCGGTACGCTAGTGTTTTCCAAAGTGGACCTGGTGCGTGGATACCACCAGGTGCCCATGCATCCCCTGGACGTTCCCAAGACGGCAGTGATAACGCTGTTTGAACTTTCCGAGTTCCTGCGGATGCCTTTTGGGCTCAAGAATGCCTCTCAAACGTTCCAGTGCCTGATGTATTCGGTGCTGCGGGACTTGCTGTTTGTGTTAGTCTACCTGGACAACATACTCGTCGCCAGCGTTTCGGTGGAAGAGCACCTGTCCCACCTCCGAGCCCTTTTCACGAGGCTCAGCCAACACGGGTTGATAATCAATCCTGCAAAGTGCCAGTTCGGGGTGTTTGACATTGACTTCCTCGGACACCGCGTCACCAAAGGCGGTGCAGCACCCCTGCCGGCGAAGGTTGAGGCTGTTGCGGCGTTTCCTCGCCCGCTCACAGCACGGTCGCTCCGTGAGTTCCTGGGGATGGTGACTTTCTATCACCGTTTCATTGCCCGGGCTGCCCACAGTATGCGGCCGCTGTATGAGGCGTTGAAGGGTAAGGCCCCCATCCAGGAGATCGACTGGACGGCGGATGCTGAGGTGGCTCTTCCGTTTTTTGCTGGAAGGCCGTGAGTTTACGGCGTTCGTTGACCGCAAGCCGCTCACGTTCGCCATGTCTAAAGTGGCAGAGCCTTGGTCCGTGGGGCTGCGCTTGGAGAAGGTTCGGTTTGCGTTCACACGGGCAGACCTCAAACGGACTAAACCTTAAACACAAGTCATGTGCACGGCAATGCTGTTCAACAATTGGTCAGAAATGAAGGGAGTAAAAACGCAAATCCCGGCAATTTCTACCGTAGCCTCCGCCATGGAGCATCTGCAGGTTATTTTCATGCTGTTATTAATCTGGAGAGCTGAGAGCATATCAACAGACTAGTGGACGGCTCATATGATTATATAATCATACAATGTGCGATATAAAAACATTATAACACATATAATGAGAGACGTTCTGCAGTAAGGATGGGCGTTTCACCGACGACAGAAATATTGTATACTTCATCGGATCTGCACAAACAAGATATCAATCGAAAGCTGAGATTCCACAGATTCCAAAACTCAGGGCAGCGAAGGCAAAATCAGACTACACATAACTTAGCTTTACGGGGCCAAAACGGCAAATACGTCTTACCTTTGCTGTTTCCTGATCAAAAGTTGTGTTCAATGGCATTAAAACGCATATAAACGCTGCTGAAGGTTAATCCAATGTCTCTGTGTCACTTTGAAATGATTACTGATAATCCATCATCACATTTATGTCAATAAGAGTAGTTTTCATATATAGCTGCTTTGAGAGAGTGTATGAGAGCTTCCGGTTTTGGGCATGCTGGCTGCGCATCACTCTCTTCACCAATGGTAATGTTCAAATGGATTTAGGAACTCCCGCTCTAACGGTTCAAAAGAGGTGTCAATCATCAAAATCGACCGATGGGTTCCAGAGATATGGAAAATGCACCCAAATGACCCCAGAAGTGTTTTTCTTTTGCTAAACCTCTCTAAAAAGGTCAGATTTCACTTGTTTTGCATCAATCTTGATACAGGGTACTTATAATATGTTGTACTTTGGATTCCTAAAGCTTTTAGTCTACTATCATCATTCAAGGGTGGTTTTCACTATAAGTAATGGTTTTCTTTTGGACGGAAACTATAATTTGCTATAATTTGAAACTTTACATTTTTTTACTATGTTCAATCTGAATTTACTTTAAAAATAAAAATATTTAAAAACATTTATATTAATTCTGGATTTTCTACATCCAACTCACAGGTTTATCATTGCTTTGAGAAAAAAGATTATTAATTTTCTACTTTAGTTATCTTTTATTGCATTTTACTGTTATTCTATTTTATTTTATCTTTTTATTCCAAATATTTATTTTATTTGCTATTTCCTATGTCTGTGGAAATATTTGTATTATTTTCTATTTTAGTTATCTTTTATTGCAAATATTTATTCTATTTTTATTTAATTTTCAACTTCTTATGTGTCTAGAAATATGGCTATTGCTATTGTTTTTAATTATCTTTTATTGCATTTTACTGTTTTTCTATTTTATTTTATCTTTTTATTCCAAATTTATTTTATATATTTGTTTTTATTTACAATTTCTTGAAGATATGATCATTTGTTCTGGGAATGTCATTTTCTAGCCTGAGACCTAAAAAACAGGCTCAGGGCTTAACAGGTTAAGAAGGTAGAGATAAACGCATTATGTAAATATTACCACACATTCATCAGGGCTTTTTTTCATGCTGACTTGATCTTGAGCCGTTTGCCTCTTTCTCGACTTTCTGTGTCAGCTTCCACTGAGTGACATGCTGCCTGAGTGGACATGGCACTGTCATCTGAATGGGACCAAATGAGCCATGAGTAACGGCAGGGGACACCCAGCCCATTGGCTAATTGTCCTGAATAATGAGCATGGGTCTCCTCTCTGATTGGTGTTAGAGGTTGGCAGGTCCATCCACAATATACGGCCCAGCGTAGCTGAAATGGTTTTGTCGGATGACTGCTGAGGTCGTAGGAGTCAAACATCCATTTTCCATCCACCCACTGCCACATACACTATATGTGAGAAATAAGCCCTTGTAGCACTACTCAGCTACTCTGCAGAACAAAAACGGATTGTAACTCTTCTGAGTCTTTTTACAGAGCCTTGACAAGTCCATTCAAATCTTCTCTGGCTCTTGTGATCGTGATTCCTACTGATCCCCTAAGAAGTTGCATGAACCTGAACCACCGGTTTGTTGTCAGACCTTATTTCTAGAAAAATAGCTGCAATTTGTTCAGCATCTGTAGCAAAAACATGTTGATTTCTCAGATTCTTTGCTGACCAATTCTGCACCAAATCATAACAAATATCCTTGGGGAAAATGGTTTCTGTAAGGCTAATGAAATAGTGGAAGTACTGCAGGTTTTTTTTAAATAGACCTTGTTATAGGTTCAGTGGAAACTGGACTGTAATACAATTTTGAGTGTGGCTAACTACTTACTACTGGTGTCCTGCTGTTGCTCTTGATTGGTTGTCATATTGTAGCCAGCCGCTGTGCGACGTGCAGAACACAGACCTGATTGCACTGGAAACCAGCACTGACAAAAGTCGAGGGGGGAAGAAACGTGATAAAGGAAAGGGCTTCGTGAGCTCAAAGATCTTGTTAAAATACTTCACCTGTTTTGATATAAAATTATGATCTGAGACTGTCTCGCTCCAGAGAGGGATGTATTAGGGAACAAAGCAATAAACAGAGGAATGTTGAAATGAAAGGTTTAAGTCCACACATAAAAAGAAAGAAAGAAAGACAACACTGCATGGAGGAATTTCAGAACTGAAGAGAATGAAAACACATATACGCTTATTACAATCTTTATATTTAAGAAGTAAGTTGAGTGGTAAAAAGGAAAAACGTTTATAATGAAGAAGGTTGCATTTATTACCTCCTTTTTTCCCCTCAGATTTTTATAAAACTTGATGAATAAGCTAACATTTTTTTAAACAAGACCCATTACATTTTTGATCCTGAATCCCGGATCACAAATGATTGGCCACTTTCGTTTACATTGCATTTTTTCACATGTGCCCTTCTAGTTCTAACTATACAGCTAAGAATTGTAACTATTAAAGCTGCATCAATCGATATTTCTATAATACTAGTGGTCTAATGACAGAATAACACTGGAGCTACAAAATGTAATGGGTTCTTCGTTTACCCGTGCTAGTCCTTTCCACCAAGCTTCATGAAAATCCGCCAGCTGTTTTTCCTTGAACAACAAACACAAACCTTGGTAGAGGTAATAATAATAATAATAAATTGCAGTTGCTTGTAGGTATACAACCAACCGAGTTCAACCCGTTTTCCCAAGCTCCGTTTTATTTTTTAAACATCTTTTAAGCTTGCTGTTTCTGTTTTTTAGCTTTTAGCTTTTAAGTTTTATGTTTTTGGATTATATTTATCTATTGCTAAAAAAGGTTCCACAGAAATCATAAAGTTGTTCTGTGTCTGCTGGATGTGTAAATAGGAAACAGTTTTGCTTAGCTGTTTACATTATGTTTTTTTTGAGACATGAATAACGATTGATTTTAACTAACCCTATTATTAAACGGGAACATTCACTCTCCATATTTAATTAAAACATTGTTTTAACGTCAAATTACTTATATATATATATGCACATAGCAACAACAGTATAATTATGGCTGGGTAAAGATCTTTGTTCTGACAACTTTCGTTTTGACTCAGGCCGGCTAGCCAATGAAAGGCTTCGTTAGGGTTGGGAGAGGATTGCTGTGAAATAACTGCCGGTTAGTTGCAGGTCACGAATGATAGTTTCCCCACATCCAAGTCCGGTACTTGTTCCCCACCACTCTGACCCCTTCACCTTTAGATTTGACTTTGTTAACTGAAGAAATGTTAAGCTGCAGAATAGTCTAATGATTGCCATTGTGGATACTGCTGTTTTTTGCAAATTACACACATCTAGCCTGACCTTTTATGAGGAACAAAGTCACCTAGGGACACAAAACATTCAAAAATAAATATATAAAAAGAGAAGGCAAGCTTTCATCTAGCTAAAAAACATGGCATGGTATCTATAGTACCTCTCCCTTCCATTTGTGCCAGCTCAAGCTAAGCCCCTGACAACAGATTTATATGACAGATTTTGGTAAATAGATGCAGAACTGGAGACAGCTGTCTCTGCATTGCTTTTCATTCATCGTTGGTAATGGTTTCAGTGTCATATATGCTTGGCCCAATGTGTTAACATAAATATGCAATCTGTCAATTACCAAAATGTCATGTCATGTGTCAAATGTATCAGCGTGGTGGTGACATATTAGATGTTTTTTATGTCATTCAGCTTATTTTGGCCTCTGTCTTTTCTTGGTTTTCATCTCCCCCTCTCTCGCTTCTCTCGCCCCCTTGTGCTGAGGCTTGCTGGGACTTCACGCAGCCCACTCACTGTCTGCTCGTCAAATCCGCTGTACACACACTTATAAACACTCACACTCACTTACTCATGCCCCTCACGATTCCCCAGCACCTTGCAGCACAGCAGGTTGCCTCGGCCTGTCTGTCAGTGCGTCCCCCAAATACATACCCGAGCAGCAGTAGTATTATTCTATCAGCTCCCGGGATGAGGCTGGCCAGCTCTGCTCTTGCAATAAGTGGATTATCCCATTAAGTAATAAGCAGTCTCGAAATTAGCTTGAGCTGTGTAATCCATTAGTGACCTTCAGATCTAGCTAGCTACACGATAATTACGCAGTGCATGTTACGGGTGAGTGAAGAAAGCAGGACCCAAATGCAGATAACACTGAAAATACCTTTATTTCAAGGATACACGGATAAACAGAACACTCCCCGGTGAACACAGTCACAGACAAACGACGAACCAACAATGACAGACAGTAAAAACAGAACTTAAATACACACAGGACTAATCAAGGAAACAAGAGACAGGTGAGGAGGGAGGAGAAAACACAGGGGCACCAGGTGAACACAATCAAGAAAACAGGTAGGAGGGAACAAACACAGATCTAAACAAGACAAAACACAACGCAGACATTACCCCCCCCCCCCCTCAAGGGACGGATCCCAGACGTCCCAAAACACCAAAACAGTCCAATAAATGTCCAAAAAAACCAAAAAAACAACGTCCAGCGGGGGACCGGAGGAGGGATGCAAAACTAGGGCCACCAGGGTGGGTGGAGGGGGTCAGGAGGATGGGTTTGGGCTGACAACCCAGGAGCACAGCGGAGGACCCGGAAGGGATCTCGGGCGGACGGCCCGGGGGCAAGGCAGAGACCATGGAGGGGGTCTCGGGCGGACGGCCCGGGGCAAGGCAGAGTCCATGGAGGGGCGATGGCCACAGCGGGCGAACTCAGGGGGCCGAGCATGAGGGCAAAGACCGCGGCACTCAGGGGGCCGGGCTCGAGGGCGAAGACCGTGGCTCTCAGGGGGCCGGGCTCGAGGGCAAAGCAGGCGGCGACGGAACAACTCCGGAGGACGGGCAGGAAGGCACTGACAGGACAGCTCTGGAGGCCGGGCAGGACCCGGTGTCGGCCGGACAGGAACCGGAGCCGGTGGGACAGGCTTCGGCAGGATCCCCCACGGAAGAGGACCAGGAGTTGGCAGGACCCCCGGCCGAAGAATAATCGGCGGGGCCTCCAACGGCACGGACATAGGGTTGGCAGGACCCCCGGCAGAAGAGTAGTCGGCGGGACCCCAAACGGGACAGGACATGGAGCCAGCAGGACCCCCAGCTAGGGCTGAACGATATACCGTGTCACGGCGATAACCGCGATATGCGCATGCGCGATATTCACACCGCAGGGACGTGCGGTTTTATTCATTTTTTTTAAAAAGGCTAACGCACTTTAGCACAGAATTCAAAATAAAGATACCCTTATTACTTATCGAAACTGCACATACAATATATCCGATTAAAGCTGAGACTCCACAGATTATTTAAGTATAGTATCGGAGCGATCCGATCTCGCAACAGGGGAATCAAACACAGACATCACAACACGTATCTTTTAAGGAGCTTTTACGGGAGATTGTCTCACCGTAGCTGTCAATCTGATCAAAATACGTGTTCAATGGCATTAAAACGAGAAAAAACGCGGCTGAATCGGTTGATCCATAGGTTGATAATGTATCTGTGGCTTTGAAGCAATTGTTTATAATCCATAATTCCATTTTTATGTAAAAATCGGAGCACAAAAGTTAGCTGCTAATGGTAGCCACTAGAGTGTATGCAGCTTCCGGTTTTGGCTACGCAGCACTCTCACTCCTTATTTGGTAATGTGTGTGTGTTAGACTGCTGCATAGCCAAGACCGGAAGCAGCAGCCACTCTGATGGCTACCATTAGCAGCTAACTTTTGCTCTGCGATTTTTACATAGAAATGGAATTATGGATTATAAATGAAATAATTTTTTTATACAGAGACGTTAAAAACCTATGGATTAACCGATTCAGCTGCGTTTTTTCTCATTTTAATGCCATTGAACAAGTCTTTTGATTAGATTGACAGCTACGGTGAGACGATCTCCCTAGAAGCTCCGTAAAAGGTACATGTTGTGATGTCTGTGTTTGCTTCCCCTGTCGCGAGTTTGGATGACTCAGTGATGATAATATATACCTAAATAATCTGTGGAACCTCAGCTTTAATCGGATATCGTGTATGTGCAGCTACGATAAGTAATAAGGGTACTTTTATCTTGAGTTCTGTGCCAAAGTCCGTTAGCATTATTCGCTCAGGGGTCATTTAGATGCTTCTTATGAGACTTGTGTTTTGTTTTGGTAAAAATGGTTTGTATCGTCAGTTAGCTGAGATTATTTCCGTTAATCCGGTATAACACATTAATAGGTTCTTAAATATTAAGATCCCCTGAGACACAGTGTTGTGAAAAAAAAAAAGTAAAGTACCCGCAGGGACCTTGGGGCTTAACAGGTTAAAAAAAACGCAATATATATCGCAGGGGAACAAAAAACCGCAATGTCAGTTTTTTTCAATATCGTGCAGCCCTACCCCCAGCTGAAGAGTAGTCGGCGGGACCCCCAACGGGACAGGACATGGAGTTGGCAGGACCCCCAGCGGAACCTCCAACAGCACAAGACATAGGGTTGGCAGGACCCCCGGCAGAAGAATCGTTGGCGGGGCCTCCAACGGCACAGGACATAGGGTTGGCAGGACCCCGGGCAAAAGAGTAGTCGGCGGGACCCCCAACGGGACAGGACATGGAGTTGGCAGGACCCCCAACGGGACAGGACACAGAGTTGGCAGGACCCCCGGCAGAAGAGTAGTTGGCGGGACCCCCAACGGGACAGGACATACGGTTGGCAGGACCCCCAACGGGACAGGACACAGAGTTGGCAGGACCCCCGGCAGAAGAGTAGTCGGCGGGACCCCCAACGGGACAGGACATAGGGTTGGCAGGACCCCTGGCAGGAGAGCAGTCGGCGGGACCCCCAACGGGACAGGACATAGGGTTGGCAGGACCCCCGGCAGAAGAGTAGTCGGCGGGACCCCCAACGGGACAGGACATGGAGTTGGCAGGACCCCCGGTAGAAGAGTAGTCGGCGGGACCTCCAACGGTACAGGACACGGGGTTGGCAGGACCCCCGGCAGAAGAGCAGTAGGCGCGACGCCCAACAGGACAGGACACAGGGTTGGCAGGACCCCCGGCACAAGAGTAGTCGGCGGGACCCCCAACGGGACAGGACATAGGGTTGGCAGGACCCCCAGCGGAACCTCTAACGGCACTTCAGTAGGGACTTGAGTAGGGACTTGAGAGGGAACTTGAGAGGGGACTCGAGAGGGAACTTGAGAGGGAACTTGAGAGGGGACTCGAGAGGGGACTCGAGAGGGGACTCGAGAGGGGAATCGAGAGGTGACTTGGGAGGTGACTCGGGAGGTGACTTGAGAAGGGACTAGAGAAGGGACTTGGGAAGGGACTTGGGAAGGGACTAGAGGAGGAACTAGAGGAGAGACTAGAGAGGGGACTAGAGAAGGGACTAGAGAACGGACTAGAGAAGGGACTTGAGTTAGGACTAGAGGGGGGACTAGAGAGGGGACTTGAGAAGGGACTAGAGAAGGGACTAGGGAAGTGACTAGAGGAGGGACTTGAGAAGGGACTTGAGAAGGGACTTGAGAAGGGAATTGAGTAGGGACTAAAGAAGGGACTAGAGAAGGGACTTGAGTTGGGACTAGAGGAGGGACCATGGCTGCTGGGGCCGGAACCATGGCTGCTGGGGCCAGAACTGGGTCTGGAACCATGGCTGCTGGGACCAGAACCGGGGCTGGAACCATGGATGCTGGGGCCCGGGCTGGAATTTGTTGTATTTGTATTTATTTATAGAAAGACCATGCATACAAAAACATTAATCTGAGCAAAGAGAAGGGATGCAATATGCCTGATTATAGCTAATAGCTCATTTCCATCTGTGGTCCTCAGACAGGTTCATAACAATCAATAAACAAATAATAACATTGCATGATCTCTATCAGTCAAACTAACAAACAAAGTACAGCTCAATAAATGAATACATAGTACACTTGAAATACACTTACATGATCTCGGTCACTCAAATAATTACAAAGCCTGATTTAAATTCAGGTTACGAACATAATACTTAGTACACTTCAAATACACTTAAATAAAATATCTAAGATATAGTATGACAATACAGTTCAAATAAAAAAAAACTCAGATTACAGTGTAATTAATGTTGGCATGACTGGTTGCTTAATATCATTTTTTTTGCACCATAGGAAAACAAGTTAAAATCAGTACAGGTTTTAAGTTCAACTGGAAGAGTATTCCAGTGCTTGTTTTAAGGTATGTTTCAAATCATCACAGGCCACCTCACAATTTTCACCATATGTCAAATCAAACCAGTCAGTTTGCGTTATTTCATTCTCCAGAATTCCCATGTCCCGCTTTGGGATGTACGAGATATATTTGTTACCCTTTGTTATATTGTGATTTTTGTAACGCAGCTTGGATAGCTTCCTGGCAACTAGAGTAAGGTTATGATCGGACATGCCAGTAACAAAATTGTATGTTTTGAGACGCGATCCTCTTTGTTCGTTAAAATTAAATCCAACAATGTTTGTGATGATTTAGTAATTTTTGTTGCATTTTTAATTAATTGACTTATTTGAAATCTATCACTAATATCCTTTAATTTCTTCCTGCCTTATTTGTCTAACCAGTTAATATTAAAATCACATTACATTACATTAAATCACCCATTAAGATTGTTTCTTTACCATTACACTGTTTGAGAATACTAGTTAAATGATCATAAAAAACACTCTTTGCTGTAGGTGGTCGATATACAACAATTACATTAAAACACATTTCCTGAGATATTGAGATAGTTATTCCCACACATTCAGTGGTATCACAGGATAATTCGATGTGTTTACTTTGCAGGCTTTTCTTAACATAAATCATAACACCCCCTCCCTTACCTTGATTATGATCTAGTCTATAAATGTTATATCCTGGGATATTAACAATATCCGACGGAATTGAAGGGTGTAGCCAGGTTTCAGAAAGGCATAAATAATCAAGGTTTGAATCCTGGCCCTGCGTCTCGGCCCTTTGGAGACACCGTGGACCAATACCAGGATAGTAGTCGGAACCCAGGAAAGGGTTAGAGGCTTGAGAAAAGTTTCCAGGACTACTGGTAAAAAGTTGTAGCCACTCAAGCAACAAACTCCTGAGCCAGGGCTTGCGAGCAACCTCCTGACGTGCCACCTTCAAAGCAGCCACTCTACCCCGTATAGATGAGGCGTCACACCACGTATAAAAAATGTACTCCAGAGAGTACCCAAGACATTCCGCCTGTAGCATAAAAAAAGCTGAATCTGCGGAGTCCATTTGTGGTTGGTTCGTTCTGTTACGGGTGAGCGAAGCAAGTAGGACCCAAATGCAGATAACACTGAAAATACCTTTATTTCAAGGATACACGGATAAACAGAACACTCCCCGGTGAACACAGTCACAGACAAACGACGAACCAACAAAGACAGTCAGAAAAAACAGAACTTAAATACACACAGGACAAATCAAGGAAACAAGAGACAGGTGAGGAGGGAGGAGAAAACACAGGGTCACCAGGTGAACACAATCAAGAAAACAGGTAGGAGGGAACACACACAGATCTAAACAAGACAAAACTGAAGTTACCTACTGTAACTCCAGTTTATGAGTATTGGCGAAGACCTCTAAGGCTATCGCTATTGGGTAATCCCCTGCGCACCCGTGCAGCATTGAAACACTTGTAGTCCACGCCCACCCGCAAGGTGGGCCCCACCCTCGGGCTCCTTCCGGTATAAATAGGAAGGAGGCCCGACAATCTGCTCCCATACAAAATAACTTTTCTTCAGCTATTCGTGGAGCCAGTGGGGCCCAGCACTTAGAGGGCTTCGCCAATACTCATAGAAGCCGGGGTTACAGTTACATTCCAGGACCTGTTTGATCATCAGCACGTGGAATACTGACAGATCGAGGATGTCTCATTCCCCCAGTCTTTTTCGGGATTAGAAAAATAACGGGAGTGAAAACCCCTGATTTTTCTCCCTTTGAGGAACCCTGGAAATATCCTCTTTCAACAGGAGTTCCAGCAGCTCGGATTGGAGCGCTAGACATAGCTTCTGGGAGGACAGGAGTGTTTCCTGTATCCCATTGAACTGTGGGGGGGGGAGAGGCGAACTGCAGGACGTATCCTCTGCTGATCAGCCTGCTCATCCATCTGTCCATCACACCCACGCGCTGCCACTCTGAGAAAAACTCTGAGAGCGGGCGCACGTGCTCGAGATGCGTTTTTTTTTTGGTCGTCATGATGACGAGCCACACCAGAGCCCCTGCCGCCGCTGCCCGTGAGGCAACCCAAGGTGTGCTTGGACCGAAAGGGCTGCGCGGGGGCCTCCACACGCTGCGTCTCACTCCGACTCTCATCATGAGGCGCGTACACACTGAGGGGATGGATGGAGGTGTGTGCAGTGCTGCCCACATGAGGAGTTATAACGGCGCTCATGGGTTTATTAAGGCCGTGTGTACGAGGCGTATCTCGGACAGAGGAATGCCGCGAGCTCTGTAGTTTATTAACCAACAGGTTAAAACCAGGCTTCTGCAGCGAGCCCTGCTGTCTACTAATCAACAGATTAGTGGCAGCCGGCTTAATTAGCGCGCTCTGAAATGTATTAACCGACAGGTTAAAACCAGGCTTTAGCAACGAGCCCTGCTGGCTATTAACCGACAGGTTATAGGCAGCTGGTTTACACAGGGCGTGAGGCCACCCAAGGTGGGCTTGGACCGAAAGGGCTGCACGAGGGCCTCCACACACTGCGTCTCACTCCGACTCTCATCATGAGGCGCATACACGCTCAGGGGATGGATGGAGGTGTGTGCAGTGCTGTCCACATGAGGCGTTATAACGGCGCTCATGGGTTATTATGACCGTGTGTAGGAGGCGTATCTCGGACAGAGGAATGCCGCGAACTCTGCAGGTTATTAACCGACAGGTTAAAACCAGCAGGCTTCTGCAGCAAGCCCTGGCGCCGCCGCTGGGGCAACCTGATCTCACCAGAATGCGTGACTCCACCACGACTTCTTAACACCACAATGCGTGGTGGAGTCACAAACGTTGTTACATTTACGTGTCTGCACCACGCAAACAACCCCAATGTAAAGTGAATGAGGCTCCTTTGTCGTGGTGCACACACGCATTTCTACAACGTCCCGCAGTGAGCTTTTATTCTATAACACGTTTTTTAAATCTACTTTATAGCTTGTAGTAACTCACGGGAGGCTTCTTTTATTTTATTTGTATTCATAATTATTTTTATTTTTCGTCAGAATGTAAAAATTACATTAGTTACGAATTTGTGTTCTCAATAAACAGTGCATTGTGTGTAATGCAACTGTGATTTTTATTAAATTAGTTAGTTTTTAAGGAAGTGTGTCAAATAGATTGTTCCCTTTAGTTAACGTTATTTAAAAGATATTACGAGCGTCCATTCCCATTGGATAACGGAGAATTTTACACCCGGAAGTAAGTTTTCTCCTTACTGTCGATTGATTTTACAGTGATTGCTGAACTACTCATCGACTAAAAAACAGCAGATTATCCTTGTTAATTACACAACATTGATTGGTTTGAATTGTGTACAATGCTTTTGTATTTTCCCCCTTCGATTCGGAGAAACAAATATTTTTTCGGAGTTTTTGGATGGCAGAAGACACTACACTACCCAGAATCCTCAGCTATCGTTTGGGACACCATGTGCTTAGCTTGACAAACCCCGTGATCAGTCCTCAAGCTCTTTGATTGGTTGACCTCCAACTGCATTCCATATGAAATAAAAAGGTTTCGTAAAAGAGAAAATCATACTTTATTCAGCAGTGCTTGCTTTACTCTTTGAAAGTCATCACATGAATGCATTGTAATAAATGGTTTGGCTGCATTAAATATTACACATCTGTCGTAGTTCTTTATTTATCACCAGAGATCGGGCATCAGAATAGACCGGAAACTATTCTTTTACAGTTCTGTTTTAATTTCACGATAAAGTTAGTAGTAATATTTTGTTTTGATGTTATTGTTTTTTATTAACTACGAGACCGCTGGGTCATGTTAAGACCATCTTTTCTGTGTTGCTGTGGGTTTTTTTCCATCGCTTTTGTGTTACAAATATCAAAACAATAAAAAAATAATATTCGTCGTAAACTAAACCGGAAACAGCAGTATATTTTATTTTGTTAACACTGTAAACTTGACAGCTTTTTAACCCAAACCACCTACTGGTTAAAGCACGTTATTGCACGTTTAGAGTAATTGCAATGCAGGAAGATTGTGTTGCTTTTTAATGACTGTTTAAAATGCCTTTTTCTTAATGTCTTTCATTTTTTTAAAGCACTTTTGACTACTATGTTATATTTTATGAAAACATTTAAATATTAAGAGTACATACAAAATAGTGGGAAAGTAGAAGGTCAATGATATAAATATAGAATAGAAAATATCAAGAAGATACTCAAATGATATCTAGAATAAAACAGTGTAGTGCCTGATAGGAGGATGTGCTAACTAATAAGGCTTTATTTAAACATTAAAGAATACTTTAGGTTAAGGTCTTCTTTTAAA
Organism: Pseudochaenichthys georgianus; assembly: GCF_902827115.2. NCBI lineage: Eukaryota > Metazoa > Chordata > Actinopteri > Perciformes > Channichthyidae > Pseudochaenichthys > Pseudochaenichthys georgianus. Next base: position 15,527,911 of record NC_047503.1, on the reverse strand, counting down.
TAGGAAAAAAGCTTTGGGGGTATCTATCTACAGATAAATATTAAGCCTGACAAAGTCTAAATTGCATGGTTTGTTTTGGAACTTGACAATCAACTTTCCTGCAATGTTAACTATGTTGAAGCACTTATTTTAACTGATATTATACACATTAATTATAATCTTATGTATGTAGATAGTATAAGAAACGTGCAGAATACGACAGTGTAATGGTGGAGGTACACACATATTGATAGATGTCTTGTAATGCACTGTTGAGGAACCTGTGACCCAAGTTTTTCATTCATTGCATAACTACATGTTGTGTATATGATGTCAATAAACCTTAGAAAATCTTGAAATCTTGAAAGGGATGTACAAAATAGCAATTATATACAGTCTTTAATTAACTATTAGAGAATAACGAGTAATGAATATTCTTTAAACGGATCTGCAGATAAATATTTAGTCTTCTCAAACACCAAGCACCAACTATCAAATATCTCGCCTGATTGTTGGCACTTGACAATCACCTTCACTGAATTTCCCTCAGGTGTCTGATTTAAGGGTTGTTTATATTTCACATCATTAATCCAAATCTGTAAAGTAACTAAAATAAATGTAGTGGAGTAAAAATACCAGGTTAACCTTAAAGAAAGCCCTCAGGATTATAAAATACCCCCATCACCCCAGCCACAAACTGTTCTGTCTGCTGCCGTCTGGCAGGCGGTACCGCAGCATCCGGACTAAAACCACCAGACACAGACAGAGAGAGAGACAGCTTCATCCCACAGGCTATACGATTATTAAACACCTGAACTTAGAAACAACATCCATAACATTCATCTGGCTGCTACTTAGCACTTATTTATCTAATATATCATATTCCAATCACTTGTATATAGACTCTTATTGCACTATTTCACAATTTTTTCTGTGTATCTGTTTTATTGCGTAGCACTGTTGGAGGAGCCTGTGACCTAAGGGGGGAGGAGGGGGGGGTAGGACACGTTCGATTCCTGTTTTGAATAGTGTGCCGTCGATGGGTTTCATTCCATTTCAAAGTCCTTTTTGACGCTCTGTGTAAACTTCGCGCACAACATCCAATCACAGAGGTTGAGGACTGATCACGGGGTTTGTCAAGCTAAGCACATGGTGTAGTCCCAAACGATAGCTGAGGATTCTGGGTAGTGTAGTGTCTTCGGCCATCCTAAAACTCAGAAAAAACATTTGTTTCTCCGAATCGAAGGGGGAAAATACAAAAGTATTGTACACAATTCAAACCAATCAATGTTGTGTAATTAACAAGGATAATCTGGTGTTTTTTAGTCGATGAGTAGTGCAGATATCACTGAAAAATCAATCGATTAAGTAAGAATACTTACCTCCGGGTGTACAATTCTCCGTTATCCAATGGGAATGGACGCTCGTAATACAATAGAGGGGACATGATCATTATCTTTTAAATAACGTTAACTAAAGGGAACAATCTATTTGACACAGCTGAAGCTCTGGCCTTCCTTAAAAACTAACTAATTTAATAAAAATCACAGTTGCATTACACACAATGCACTGTTTATTGAGAACACAAATTCGTAACTAATGTAATTTTTACATTCTGACGAAAAATAATAATAATTATGAATACAAATAAAAGAAGCCTCCCGTGAGTTACTACAAGCTATAAAGTAGATTTAAAAAACGTTTTATAGAATAAAAGCTCACTGCGGGACGTTGTAGAAATGCGTGTGTGCACCACGACAAAGGAGCCTCATTCACTTTACATAGGGGTTGTTTGCGTGGTGCCAACACGTAAATGTAACAAAGTTCGTGACTCCACCACGCATTGTGGTGTTAAGAAGTCGTGGTGGAGTCACGCATTCTGGTGAGATCAGGTTGCGCTGGGGGCACTCAGCCTGGAATACTGCTCATTCCCCCGTTCTGGCTTCTCTGTGATGTGCTGTAATGGTCGTCATGGTGACTAGTCACGTCATTGCCCTCGCCGCTGCCCGTGAGGCGAAAGGACTGCGAGGAAGCCTCCACACGCTGCGTTTCACTCCGGCTGTCATCATGAGGCGTGTAGACGCCTACAGGGGATGAGTAGAGGTGTGTGCAGTGCTGTCCACATGAGCCTCACTCCCCTTTGACTCGCCGCCGGGAGACCCTGTCTCTGGGGTGGCGGGGGTGCGGAGACGTGGGACGGAGCCCCTGCAGCCGCCGAAGGGCGAGTCCGCTTGCGGCCTCCTGTGGCCGGTGGGGACGCCGCGGCTGCTGCGGGCGTTGGTGCCGCTGTGGGCGCTCAGCAGGCTGGAGCCAGCTGTACATGCTGGCGAATGTCGTCCGCCTGTTCCGCGGTCGTCTTCATGGACTCCACCTTGGCATGGAACTGGGGTCCGAACAGCCCATCCGGGCTGATCGGAGCGTCCAGTAGCACTTTTCTGGCCGTCTCCGTAACAGACGCCTGCTTCAGCCAGAGGTGGCGCTGGATCTGTGTCACCCACGTGGAAATCCTCGCCTGGGAGACAGCGACGGACGCGCACAGAATGAGCGCTGTGCTGGCCGCCTTGCTGATTTCCTCTGCCTCATTGGTGGACCGCTCTACCAGTGTCACCACCGTGTTGGAGAGCAGCGCGATGTTATTCGCCGCCGCGCTGTGGTGATGGAGAGGGGGAAAGCATGTTTCGGCCGCCAAGCTGGCACCCTGCTCCGACTCTGTCTCCCCCGTCCGGGGGAGAGGAGGGAGGGGAGAACCGAACAGTGAACTGTGGAGGGAGGCGGGGCAGGAGTTGTCGGACTCCTTCAAACTAATCTGCATGTCCAGGCAATGATCATGTAACCGTAAAAAATGAATGCAGACTTGATGTTCACTGTGATGGAATGCACAATTCAAGCAGGTCTCACGAGCTAATTGATTTCCATGCTGTAAGGAAATGATGAAAACCAATAGATGTTGAAAATCATCAAAAAGATTATAAAAAATATAGATGACTCAAAGTTAAACCTGCATCATATTATTTGTTTTTGCAACAAGCACATCAATGTATCCATGTTATTAAAATATTTGGAAGAACCCTATTAAAATTGTAAAATCATTTTAGGATTTTCTCAACTAAAAATAATGAGCTTAAATGCTCCTGAGAGTTGAGGGTATCTGCAGTTGTTTGATAACTATAGGTGTCTTTGTCACTACAAGCAACACTTACACAAAGTAATTTGAGCCATTGTTACCGTGAAAACGAGAAGTAGGCTATAGCAGCTTTATGGAGTTCAAATGTGCACCGGAAGGTTTTTTGAAGAGCAACTTAAAGGCCGCTACACACCAACCTGAGACCAAATAACACGTACCGAAGGAGTCCCGACTTTTACGTCCGCTACGTCGGCTACGCCGCCCGCCTGCGCCGCCCGCCTACGCCGCCTGCCTACGCCGCCTGCCTACGCCGCCCGCCTACACCACCCGCCTACGAACACACCGCAAAGACTTCAGTCGACGAGTGGCAATAACTGTCCTTACCAGCAGGCAGCGTTAGTGTGTATTCATCATTCAAAAGAGGCAACAGCCAATCAGAGTGATTTATTTGTCCGACTTTCTTTGGCTGTTGAATTGGCCGCGGGACGCCGCGGGAGGTGTGAAAATGTGCCATAAAGCAACTACGGTGCAGGACACACCAACCTGAGTAGGGCGCCGCGAATGCCCGACTGCCTCTGACGGCCTCTGACTCCCAAAATCGGGTAGGTGTGTCAGGGCTTTTACACCACACATTTACGTTTGGTTCAGCAAGCCTCCCGATATTAATCACTTTTAGATTTGTGAAGTGTAAATGCAAGAGCCAGAAGTGAAGAGCTAACAACACAGTCGCACGGCTGCCCGTCACCACCGCTAAGCTAAAGAGGGCTAATATTCGTGTGATGACGTTGAGTAGTCTCATTTAGTCAATTTTTATGACACATAGTAGCTCCGGATATTCCCCTGTGGGATATTTACTGACAGAATTTATGTCGTAGAACAAATCATAAAAATATCTTAAGCTTATGATAACCACAAACCTAATTGTAGGGCCCCTTGCTACAAATGCATTAAGTAAACTGTTAACTCCGAGACAAGGGAACCAGAAGTGGTAAATAAAGTCATTTCGGCCTATATGCAATGAGATGCTGTAATATAGTGAAAACCGGTCCACGCTGTTTTCTTGCCCACCACACAGCATGTTCTGACCCTCAGTGACTCTAATTAGCAACAAGCCAGCTCATTCATTCATTCTCAGTGATGAAGTGAGAGGGTGGAGACCACACCTCGAGTGGACGACCCACACCGTTTTGCTCTATCTCTCTGTGTATCTCTGGGTTTCCCAGGCTTGCGTCTGGGTCACCTCCATCCCTAGCTCTGCTTGTCAGGATAATTAGCTGCCCAACCCTCGCTGCCAGACTTTGCACCCCATGGATTTATGATGGTGATGGCTGGCCTGGTCTCTGGGGGGGGTTGATCTGTGTCTGTGTTTGGGTATGTGCCAATGAGGCCAAGGTAGACGGCTATCCTACTAATGAGCGGACACAAGGTTATTTACGGCAACCTGGACCGCTGTCATGGATATGGAGATAAGGCAATACCTGGGTAATAAATCATTAGGAATATGTGTGAGCTTGGAGGGGTGTGTGTGTGTGTAGTCTCACTGAAATGGTCACAGATGAGTATGCTTTGCAGAATCAGCCGCTTCTATTGCAAAGGACAAGGGAGCCCACATCTTTAAAAATATCATTATGTCTCCTCTCTACTTACGCAAACACTCATATTTAATAGAAAACATATTTGTCACAGGCATCCCTCTACATAATGTATCATACTTTGTTTTTGCTTGGCTTTGAATAAAACTGAAAAGCTCTCTCCACACACTTCACTGTAGTGACTCATCTTTTCTTTATTTCTGGTGCATTATAGTGCCATTCAGAGCTGGGACTTAGCGTCCATTGGCTGTAAGTTAACATGAGACAGGTGCTGTGATAAATATACAGCTTGCTTTTCAGATGTTGTTCTTGTAACATGTGGGAAAACATTTTCACTGCTTGCATCAGAGCAGCCATTAGTATGGTTACAGGCTTTTCAAGGGTGTTTGTGTCGTCAGAGTGGAAGTCGTTCAGGCTAAAACCAGATGCCTGCTCTGTGGGTTGTATAATGTACTCTAAAGGCTGTGTCTAATAGACAACAGTTTAACCGACCATTCAACTCAAAAGCCTGCCGTCTTACAAGAGCATACACTGTAAAAATGAATAGTTCAGAGTGTCTATGTCCAGAAAAGCCTGACATGTCTGACTCCTTCAAGGTCTGTTTAAAACATCCTCATCCAGCACTGAGGAAATTAAAACAATTGCCTCTATGTGGATATTATTCTTTTTCAAAAGCATACATTTAAAAATTAAGCTCCCTTGGCGTGATTTTACCTTTGAATAGGGGTCTTTTATTGAAGTGCAGTGCATGTCGGGCTGTGGATCGGCTGAATTCTTGTGCCTTCTGGTGACCTTGTTACCATAGAACTCACCCTCAATCTAACCTCACTCTTTTCCTGCTTCATGCCAAAAAAGACCTTTGACCCTGTGCGCTTTCTAAATTCATGTTCTTTTCAGTCTGGCTGTGTCTTTTGTTTCATGCTACAGAGACTTTTCTCCCAGTGTCAGAGCCGGACGCCCACAAGGAAAAATCACCTTGTCAGAGCCAACATAAAACAGCAGATATTTACTCTCCGCTCCTATCTACCTTGCTGGCCACCTACACTTACTTTGTACTTGACAGTCACACTGTCAGACCTTGTAAATTGTATTATACAACATTTGTTTTCATTATATCACTTATAAATGTAGGCTTGCACAGGGGTCCATCACCTTCTAAATTGCACCCATTATTATACTAGAAGACATATTGTGATCATTTTCAGGTTCCTATTTGTATTTTGAGCCTTGGCTGTGACATGTTACATGTTTAATGTTCAAAAAGTGCCCTATTTTTCTCATACTGCCTGTGCTGCTCTTTTCACCCTCTGTCTGAAACCAGAGCCCACTCTTCTCTTTTTGGTTAGCTGGCCGGCTCTGTTGTGATTGGACAAGCATTTTTAATTGTTTTAATCCCTTATGGATGTCGTTATGACGACCTATTATCAAGAGAGGAAGTCTGTATTGCTGGGTGAGAAAAACCAACACAGGACTTTCTGACCTCCATTCGTCTTCAGTGTGAAATAATTACTTATTTTAACTGACATATGTAATTTACTTACATCAGTTAAGTTAAATGTCTTAAAGGTCCCATGTCATGCTTTTCTGGTTATTACCCGTCCCCTTGTGTGTTATGAAGGTTTTTATGCATGTAAACGGTCTGCAGAGTCACAAACCCTCAAAGTACACCCTGTAGCGAGTAAAACTCTAACAGAGAAAATACCTGTCTATGCTGCCCCAGAACGCCTCGTTGGAGATTTCTCTTTTTCTTCCTGGGTACAGTGACGTGCCCATACCCAAATGGACCCATTGGTCCAAATGGACCAATCCGTGGAGCCGTTACATTAAGTCCGTAGATTGGTCCAAATGGACCAATCCGCGGACTTCCTCACCAACACATCCTCACTCCCAGGTCGGCCTATGTTGACGTTATGTCAAGTCCCCTGCCGGCTTTTTCCAACGCAAGGGGGGGGGGCCTTAGCGTCCATTTTCAACGCAAGGGGGGGGGCCTTAGCGTCCATTTTCAACGCAAGGGGGGGGGCCTTAGCGTCCATTTTCAGCTTTCCGGGATGTCCATGTGCTTCTATGGACGCTCATGGAAGCACGGCATTCGTTTGTGTCGACTGCCCTTAAAGGCAATGTGAGCGTCCATTCTCATTGGATAGCGGAGAATTGTACACCCGGAAGTAAATATTCCCCTTACTGACGATTGATTTTACAGTGATATCTGCACTACTCATCGACTAAAAAACACCAGATTATCCTTGTTAATTACACAACATTGATTGGTTTAAATTGTGTGCAATGCTTTTGTATTTTTCCCCTTCGATTCGGAGAAACAAATCTTTTTTCGGAGTAAAGGATGGCAGAAGACACTACACTACCCAGAATCCCCAGCTCTCATTTCTCCCTGCAGAAAAAGAAAACATGGCCGAACATCGTTTTATTCTGGGTGTAAAATGCCTATTTTAAAGTTAGTTTGGCCATTAAAATGCGTTTTGATGTCATTTGATGCGAGAAATATGAGTTGTTATTTCAGATTATGTGTGCAGTGGATGTACATGATCTTTAGTTTGCTAGTTATTACGAAGATTACTTCAGGAAATTGCGTCCAACGTTTTCATTGTTACCAAGGTGGTTGCTAGGGACGCTGCTATCGATATTATTTCTGTTATGTTGTGTAACTGTTTAATGGTGTTATCTTTATTGCTACCCCCTTCCCCGTCAATGTATAGTGTTGGTCCACAGCGCAAACATATTAGTTTAACAAAATCCGCATCTAAAGATACGTTATTTCCCCCTGTGCAATTCCAGTCTCACATCTCACAGCACATCGTCATTAACAAATACCGGAAACAGACCGAAAACATTTAAAAAAAATAAAAATAATACCTTATTCCGAGTGTGCTTGCTTTTCTCTTTGAAAGTCATCACATAACGGCATTGTAATACACGGTTCGGCTGCATTAAATATTACATATCTGCCGTAGTTCTGTATTTATAGCCCTGATGAGAAGACAAACATGAGGAACTGAAAACGTGACGTGGATCATAAATATATCAGCCATTAAACAACATCTTACATTTCTTTTCACACAATACGTCTCCTTGCCGTATCAACACTAATTCGGCTCACTTTTATATTTGATCCAATTGGTAGATAGGCTGTATTTACACCATAAAGGTGCACAGATGATATAAAGAGACACCTGGTGGTTAAAGCATGTTATTGAATTTCATTATTTTTATTATTAGATATTAATAGGATCCCTATAAAGTATATTCATTACTCATTATTCTCTACTAATAGTTAATTAAAGACTGTATATAATGACTATTTTGCACATCCCATTCAAGATTTAAAGATGTTCTAAGGTTTATTGACATATCATATAGGCCTACACAACTATGGTGTAGTTCTGCACTGAATGAAAAACTTGGGTCGCAGGTTCCTCAACAGTGCATTACAAGACATCTATCAATATGTGTGCATACCTCCAGCAATGTTAACTATGTTGAAGCACTTATTTTAACTGATATTATACATAATGTATTATACTTTTATGATGTATGCAGATATTTCATCTCCGGCCTTGTCAGGTATTGAACAATCAATAAATAAAGAACACAGAATTGTTAAATATAAAACACAGAATTTGTGTGATTATACTAAATGATTTTCAAATAAACACCACTGCATATTTAACTGTTACACATGCTGATGTAACGCAAATGTTCCAACTTGGGATCAATAAAGTATATCTTATCTTAAGCTGATCGATGGCTACTGCCATATTTGCAAAATGTGCCTCTGAACCTTGACAAGTGCATGTTTCAGGCTTATCAATTAATGTAATGTAATGTAATGTTATCAATTAACAACAGGAGGGGTCACAAACATAAGTCCAGCTGTTAAATAAAGCTCTTCTGACCTTAGCTGGCTTGTGGGTATATATATTAATACTGCCCATTATGGGCACCAGCAATTTTCACCCATTTATTAATTATATGTTTTAAATGTGAGTGTTTCCTGTCTCCTAAACCTCCAGGGATGTACACAGTTTAATACTGGCAACTTCTTATTATGGGAAATACGAAAACGTCTTTTAAAACTACAACTCCCAGTAGAGACGTGCCATAGAGAACATGTTGCGAAACAGAATAGCCAGCATGTGTAGTTCTGGGGACGGGGTGGGGGAGGGGGGGGACGCGGTGGACCCGTTCAAATCCAGTTTTGAACAGTCTGCCGTTGTTCCATCCCATTTCAAGTGCTGTTCGAGGCTCGGTAACCCTCGGAGCACACTCTCCAATCACAGAGCTTGAGGACTATCACGGGGTTTGTCAAACAGAGCACATGGTGTAGTCCAAACGATAGCTGGGGATTCTGGGTAGTGTAGTGTCTTCATTGCCTTTAAGGGCAGTTGACACAAACGAATGCCGTGCTTCCATGAGCGTCCATAGAAGCACATGGACATCCCGGAAAGCTGAAAATGGACGCTAAGGGCCCCCCCCCCCCCTTGCGTTGAAAATGGACGCTAAGGCCCCCCCCCTTGCGTTGGAAAAAGCCGGCAGGGGACTTGACATAACGTCAACATAGGCCGACCTGGGAGTGAGGATGTGTTGTCCTCACACACACACACACTCAATCTTTTCACAGCTGCAGCTCCGCCGATTTCTCCTCCCTGAGACGGCGGGACGCGGCGAGGCTGTGAGTCTGTGTGTGAATACTCATACTATACAGAGATGCTGTATGAGAAACCAATGTGAGTTTGGAAAATTGCACAATATAAATCTGTAGACCTCAACAATGGAATTATGATCAGTGGAAATGGCCATGACATGGGACCTTTAAATGTATTGAAGATGAAACATAATATAATATAGAAAATATACTCAGTTATGCTTGACATTTTGGTAGTTTGCGTAACTTAGTTCAAACAATGCTTCTTGTTTGGACAGTTAACAGGATTAAATATCTGCCTACAAGCCTACATTATAAACTTGTACCAAGATTTTTTGAAACCAGCCTAGATTAGGGTAGATATGGTAAGATGGCAAATGCTTCTGAGTCATGGAAAACTGATGTAATTCATTAAAATTCCACTTTTGCTACTTCAATTGTTATCATTCCTCTGAAACCCAATCTCCAAGAAAATGCAATGCTAAATTACTGGAATACCTATTGAACCATCATTTTATAACCATTTGGTGGAGTTTGTTGTGTGTGTTACTTTTACTAAGAGTTTTCTGCTGCCGATGGAAGCACAAGGAATCGCATTGAAATAAGGACGTTTTAATTCTTAAACCTGTTCTCTGGCATGCCAACTCATCAACAGTCTCTCAGGAAGCAACACAGTTTATTCCAAATCAAAGGGAGTGTCTGGATTGAAGAATAAAAAGAGAATGTAACTGTTTTACTGTTGATCATAGTCCTACTGTTAACTCCAACGACTCACAGTAAAACAAAACTTACCAGATAACAAAACATCAAACGCAGAAATGTTTGCGCCATAGTATCGTTTCTCCAGGCGAACAGTCACGTCAAAAATGTCATGAAGAGAGAGTTGCATGCTTTTAGTGAAAAAACGAAACACGTAACCCCTCAGGTCTGCATCGTGTTTTCCCAGAACACACTTTGTCAGACTTCTTCAAAGCTCTTCAAGCTGAAGAAGGTGAAAATAAAAAAAATACATGTGATGTAGTGTTGGCAGAAATAAAGGCAACCGCTTAGTTCTTGCTTGAAAACAGCCATGATGCTGTTTTTCTACTCTTCTTAATACAACTGGGACCTGTGTTTAAAGAGGGGTACAAAAGCCAAAGTTAGGTCTGACACAAGCAGCTGAACATCAATATGAATGTGACACTGTCAAATAGCTTCATTCCTGGCCCACTTAATATTCCAGTCTGGCATCTGCAAGCTCCATTTGATGTAGATAGCATTTTGAATGGCTCAGTGGGAAAATGCAATGTCAATGAATTACACCACATTATCTTAGCCACCTAGCTTTGTCATCCTCTTGATCGGCCTGTCGCCTGTATATGCCTGGACAACTCTGGATGTTTGCCAGCAAGTCCTGTTGATGTAGCCGACTTTATCCCCTTTGCCAGTGATCTGTGACTAATGTGAAAACACATCTGACATCTGGCTAACTCAATCTGCTGGTTTTAAATAGATGTCGGCTCGGTAAAGCATGCATTCGCTCTTTTCTTTAGAAGGGGGGATATCTGCCTGAGCGATGTCTGACAAAGGTGCTAGAAAGTTTTTCAGATGGCGAAGTTTGTCCTGAAGGTAAGCTCATTTATATGTATTTATATGGGGGGAATGTTTATTTAATCATAATAATCTTTATTTTGTCATTATAGCAGCTGCCTTTTTTTTTTACATTTTCATGTTCTTTGTTTTTGAATTGGCATATTGTTGCCGCACTGGGAACTCCTGGGGCCTATACTGCGAACCTGGTTCAACCTAACCTGGATATGTTTGAGTTAGCCGGTTGGCTTAATCCAAAACATACGCGCTCTCGCTAAACTGTACTACGACGCTGGTTATCAAGTGGATCGCTCAAGCCAACCGTGTCCTATCTAGTTAGGTGCGCGTTCACATGAAAGGGGTGGTATTTGGAGCATTCGACCAATCACAAACATGGAGAAGCGCACTGACAGCGCAGCGTCATACTTCCTGAATGAAAAGTGAACTTTAATACTAGTCAAAAATGAAGAAGTTAAACTTTAAACATCCATGACTTAAACACTTTATCCAGGATCAAAGCCACAGAGCTGCACCTGCAAGGTGAATACAGCTGGCAAAAGAAAAAGTGTTTGAATGCGTACATTAACAGGTTTATGATATCACTGCCCCGTCTAAAACACGATCTGACTTCAATTACATTTGTCTCGAGTGTTTCGTCAACTTATGTGTTGCTTAAAATAATACTTCTGCATACAGTATGTGACACTGTGAGTGTTGCACGGCCAGATACGGCTCAGCTGACTCAGATAAGGAGATATATGATACATTATGAAGTGATATGCCGCGGACTGTACTTAATGTACTCTGATCCGGTTACTTATGTTGTGGCCGATATTTAAGTAAGCTTTCTTAACGCTAATGTTATAATAGTCAGATTGCTCTGAAGATGGGAGGTGATATTCTATTAATGTTCACGTTCACACAGTCGGTGATTTTTGCCGGCCGTCTTTCCTGCGACGGCAGTTTTTCTGTATTTCCTTTCTCCTGTAATATGACTTGATCGCTTTAAACTCCGCACACTGAGCTCTGATTGGTCAGCAGGCGGTGCTTTCACTGAGTTGAGCTCTTAGCCTGCAACCTAACCTGGTCCCGACCAGGTTAGCTGCTTAGCATATATTACCATGGAGATCTAGCCTGCTAAAAAGAGAACCAGCTTCGTAGGACCGGAAAGCCGGAGTTTTCCCTGAATTTAGCCGGCTAAGCGAAAATCCTGCTTCGCAGTATACCCCCCTGGTTTGGTCAGGTCACCCGGGTTATGAGCCTTTCTGCTGAAAACACATTTTACACCAGTGATTGCCAACCTTTATGGCCTGCGATTCCTTTCAAAAACTAGTGACCCCTTTATGGGCATAGATTTGTCTCATAATTATTTGTGTGAGCATAAAAATAATTTGTGTATATGTAATTTGTAAATGTAAAACACCGTCCACAATTGCATTTAAAAGATTTGCAAACTCACAAATACATTTGCAAATATAAAACGGATCTGCAAATAGGCTAAATATTTTCACAAATAAAAAAAGATCTGTGAATATCTCTTTAACATTGACAACTTTCGATCAGGCATTTGTGAATCCATTTTGTATTTGTCAACCAAAAATGCGATTGCGGATCTCAAATCTCTGCTCGTGGATCTCAAATCTATGCTTGTGGATTGTCTTTTTACACACACAGAGTTTCGAGACAAATTTTCCGCCGGTCTCGGCTAAAATCTTCTCCTGTCGCTCGGTTATTTTCGGAAACCACCTGATGGCCTGCTGATGACGACATTTCCGCAATATTTCAAAGTAAGAGCATGATGGTTTGTTTAATGCTCTGTTTTGTATTATTATGAACAGCGGAACGTTAGATGCATTCTTTATCATCATCATCATCATGTTATAGTGATACAGTTAGTTTGTGTTCGTTTATTTGTTCAATACAGCATATATCGAGCACTTTCGTATGCATTGATGTTGAAGTAGGCTACTAGGCCACGCCACTTTCGGGTCCCGGGGAGCTACAGCAGCGAAGCAGCCCCAGAGATAACTCTTTCTTCATTGTTTTTTGTGTATTCAGTCAAGCGGGTCAAAGTTACAAAGCACTTCACATCTTATTAATCGGCCTAGTTTTACATTACCAGTGCAGTGGTAAAGTAATCTGTAGAAAAGCACAGCTAAAGCTCCCGTTCTAGCTCCGTGCTTGCGCTCTTCTGGTTCGTAACCGGTTTTTCTTTTCAGCCTCAGTTTTGTTCAAAAGTCAAGGCCGCAGATTCGTCAAGTTGTAATGACTGATTTGAGAGGTTGTAATAACCAAGTTGCAGTTGTAATGGAAAATATATTTAAAAAATATGTATTTTTCTGCAAGTGAACATTTCATCTCTAAGTTCATGTTTTTTCTACAAGCTACACAACTGTTTTTTTTCTTTCTGTGGCTTCAAATTTGGTTCACAGATACGTGGATATTTTATACAAGTGTAAATGTATGCACACAAGCTCAGATTTTTTTTCTGCAAGTGCACCCATCAGGTTTTACAAGCTCTCGCATTTTGCACCATATCTACCTTCATAGAGTGGCTCATATTGCCGCAGATTGGTTTGCATGGGAGTTAGTTGAAAGGCAGGTGTATCTACCGTAGAAGAAGATTTATTGTGTGTCAATATCAGACAAGGGACGGTATTTCACAACCTTTGCATAAGAAAAGGCTGAAATATTAGAGAAAAATAAAATGTTGTGTAAGATCATCTTTAATCACACCGTGACCCTCACATTCCTGTTGCACATGTACTCCTAAATTGAGAATCTCCGCCAATTATTGAACTGTAATTCCTACTTAAAGCTGCTATAACATATATTTCTACATTAACATATATTTATGTCCTGTCTTTAAGTTCCTCTTAGCGCCCCAAGTGTCTTTAAGCTCATGGTATCCTGGCCCACAGCTTTAATGTGTTGGCTCATGCTCACTGCACTCATATCACCGTTTTTTGGCTGCAACTTGCAGCTGTTCTCACTCCAAATGAACGCTAATGTTGCTCTCTATCTGCCTGTTTGTAAATAGCCAAGTGTCTGCTTGGCGATAAAAGGTCTGTTGTGTTTACAGTTTGCTTGGAAAATACTTTGCTGTAACTTTCTGGATACATGAAACTTCAGTTTTACCCTTTACCATCAGCACCTTTCTTGCAGTTGAATCTGGAACTCAGCCAACCAACAGGAAAACTGTTTAATAAAATAGGATGTCTTCGAGGCAAGGCGATGGTCTGATGCATGTTCACTGTGCTGTAAAAGATGCCTTGCTCTTAGTGTCTAATTACTTCTCCCACAATACATCCTCCTCTTTCTTCTTTCTCTGACCTCAGGAAAAACAATGAAAGAACTCAGCTGCTCACTATCCTTCGGTTCCACTTGCCTGTTTAGTTTTTTTGGTATAAAGAGCTAATTCATCAAATGCCTCACATTTACCACGTCCTCAGGCTCCCTGGCATTAGAGGAACCTTGTTTTTGTTCTTGCAGTTATTTACACCAAATATTCACTCTTTGTGGAATTATTCAAAATAATATTGAACTATTAGTTATTTCTTTAGGGTCTTTTTTTGGTTAGGGAGAAACACAAATATGCAACATGATACTGTTAAAAAAGGCAAAACCTGAATATTATCAACTGCTTCAACAATTATCCGCCTGAGCACATCCTGGTGTTCATACTAAAAATACAATTCCCATCTTTTCAAATCAAGTATTACAGGTTAAACTCAGGTAACTTCAGTATATTGGTGTCATGTATCTATAACCCATCACATATAAATGATTAATAGAGCATTAACGAGGGCAGTTGATAATAAGTCATTGTACATCCCTGGCCTCAGGTTACTCCTCCAAAGGCATCCTGCAGTGTTGACTAAGGACAAAGCAGCAGCCTGTGTCCACATTTTACAAATGCATGCTTCAGTCTGCAGTAGCAGCTGTGGTGCATTGTAGTACTCTTCCATATTGTTTTAGAGCTAAGTACTGTGTAAGATGCCTCATGATATTTAAAACATCATAAAGGTTCAGTGGAGAAAACATGACTTAGTGCCCTCTTGGGTACTCTTCCAGTGGAGAAAACCTAATAAAGGACCCTAGTGTGCCCTTCCGTTTAATAAAACATGATGCAGTGCCCTCTTTGGTGCTTTCCAGTGGGGAAAACATAATGAAGTGCCCTCTTAGGTGCCCTTCCAGTGGCAAAAACACAATGAAGCAACCTATTGGGTACCCTTCCAGTGGAGAAAACACGATTAATTAACCTCTTGGGTACCCTTCCAGTGGCAAAAACACAATGAAGTAACCTATTGGGTACCCTTCCAAATCAAATCAAATCAAATCAAGTTTTATTTATATAGCACATTTATAAATGATTTTTGGTAGAGCCAAAGTGCTGTACATATAATAAAATTAGCCTACAGTAGAGACACTTTACAGCAAATACAACAGCACAGATTGTTCAGAATATCAGTATGAGAAAAACGACACCCTCTATCCTTAGACCCTCACATCGTACAAGGAAAAACTTCCAGAGAAAAACCCACAGTTTAAGGGGAAAAAATGGGAGAAAATGCGAGAAACCTCAGGGAGAGCAACAGAGGAGGGATCCCTCTCCCAGGACGGACAGACGTGCAATAGATGCCGTGTGTAAATCGAAGAGATAATACATTTTACAGCATATACCGAATGTTAGGAAATGCATGTGTCTGTAATAAGAAGATGAATCCACAAGGATGTCGGCTACAATCCTGTGGAAGCCATCAGGGAAGCAGCATGACGAGACCCAAGGCAGGACCGCAGAGACAGGTTCAGCCACGACCCGAACGTCCACGACTTAATCCAGAACTCAGGATAGAGGATCCAAGACCCAGGACTACAGCAAGAGGATCAGCCTCGACTCTTGATCCCGGCGTAGATATAGATACAAAACAAGAAAAAAAAGGATTTGGCTGGGTTAATCGGAACAATAGAATACACAGACACAGACAGAGAGGGAAAAGGTCATTGGATAAAAGTTATTCTTAATAACCCTCTAGAAAGATCTCATGAACTTCCCCACTCAATCTATCAAGACCTGAGCAGTTCTATTAGAAGTCCAAGGTAAAGGCACAGGCCGGCGCATACCGCTCATGGAATCCCTCACCATATGAACTCTGACCCCTCAAGTGTACAAGTGAAGAGACACCATGTGTCAACTCCTTTTTAGAATAGTATTTCTTCTCTTCTCTGAGAAACAAGGGTATGAAAAGAACAGCCAGAAACAGAGGAAGAGAGGCACAACGTGACTACGTAAATGCACTCTCCTAAATATTAAACGAGTAAAGAGGTGAAGAAACACAAAGCCAGAAATTGAAATGTAAAGGCACCATCATGCTTCCCCTTAGAATAGGGTGGAAATTATGAGGACCCAAATTATAAAGAGGGGACATGGGATACTTGTGAAGAGGGAAAACAGTGAAAAGGCCCAACGTCCAAGAACGCTTTCCCTCTAGTCCAGGGTGAAAATGTAGGATAAGAAACAGAGATAGAGAGCACAACAACCTATCTCTTCGTCAGATGCACTCCCCCGCCTGGATAAGCGACTCTGTGCCCCATCCCCCTCTACCGGATCTTAGATCCGCAGAGGGAGAGGGGAGGGACCAACCCCAAGGGGGGGGTTTAAGGTTTTAAAAGAAAACCCAGCAGAGATCCAAAAATGGATGAAGAAGTAATTACAAAACGGTTTATAAAACCAAGAGGTTATTCCTCATATTTCTAAAATGTTCTAATCTAATTCAGGGTTATACCAACTCAGCTCCAGACGTAGCAACCAGTCAGTCCAGTCAGAACCTTCTCTAAGGTCTCCCCGCCACCAACCTACTAATCATAAAAAACTGAAACCCCATAAAACCCCAGTAATATTAATAACATTTAATAATATTAAAAATAGTATCAATTCTGTGGATAACTAAATAAATAAATAAATATTTCCAGTGGAGAACATGCAACGAAGCGCACCCTTCCAGTGGAGAAGACATAATTAAGTGCCCTATTGGGTGAAATTCCAGTGGATAAAACATGGTGAAGATCCCTAGTGTGTGCGCAAGTGTTACACCCAGACCCACTGGCAGTAGAGGTGGCACTGGTCTCCTGCTCTCTCCCAAATGGAGCTTTTCCCTCTTCAAGCTACCTAACTTCACTCCTTCCACCTTTGAATTCCATGCCGTCACAGTAACCCATCCTATACAATTAACCATTGTTGTTCTCTACCGTCCACCAGGCGCCTTGGGGGACTTCTTGGAGGAATTGGATAATCTCCTATCACACATCCCTGAATCTGGCCCTCCCGCTGTACTTCTCGGAGACTTCAACCTCCAGACGGGGAAGATAGACAAACTAACATCTCTGTTAACCGCCTTTGCTTTCTCACTGTCTCCGTCCCCACCAACTCATAAAGCTGGCAATGTCCTTGATCTCATATTCTCAAGGAACTGCACTACTTCTAACCTCTCTGTAAACCCGCTCCACACATCCGATCACTTCTTCATTTCATTCTCTCTACCCCTTTCCAAACATAACAAACTAATCTCTTCTCATCCTGCACCTGTCCGCCGTAACCTCCGTTCCCTCTCCCCCTCTACCTTTGCCTCATCGCTGCTTTCAGCCCTCCCTTCCTCTGACTCGTTCCAACTCCTGCCTCTAAACTCTGCTGCAGAAACTCTCCTCTCTACTCTCTCATCCTCTCTGGACTCTCTCTGTCCTCTCACATCTCGGCAGGCTCGTCAGTCCCCTCCTGCTCCCTGGCTAAATGACGCACTGCGTGCTAATAGAACCGTCCTTAGGACAGCAGAGCGGAAACGGTGGAAATCCAAACACCATGACGACCTCCAAACCTATCAGGCTCTCCTCTCCTCTTTCTCTGCTTCAATCTCTCAGGCAAAAAGCACTTTCTTTCAAGACAAGATCCAATCTTCCTATTCCAATCCTAAAAAACTATTTTCCATCTTCTCCACCCTCTTGGACCCTCCCAAAGCCCCTCCCCCCTCCTCACTTCTGTCAAGCGACTTTGTTAACCACTTTGAAAAAAAGGTTGATGATATTCGCTCTTCTTTTTCTGACTCACCTTTACTCACCGCTGGGTCACCAGACCCTCCTTCCACCCGCACACTAACCTCCTTTTCCCCTCTCTCGCCAAGTGAGGTTCTTACCCTCATTACCTCTGCCCGCCCCACCACCTGTCCTCTCGACCCTATCCCTTCAAACCTCCTTCAGACTATCGCTCCTGATATTCTACCGTTTCTCACCCATTTCATCAACACTTCTCTAACTTCTGGTCACTTTCCAAACAGTCTCAAGGAGGCAAGAGTAAACCCTCTCCTAAAGAAACCCACTCTCAACCCGTCTGATGTTATAAACTACAGGCCTGTCTCTCTCCTCCCGTTCCTGTCTAAAACACTTGAACGTGCTGTCTTTAAACAACTCTCCTGTTATCTCCATCAGAACAACCTTCTGGATCCGCACCAGTCTGGTTTCAAGGCAGGTCACTCCACAGAAACTGCCCTCCTTGCTGTCACTGAGGAACTGCACACGGCTAAAGCAGCCTCCCTCTCCTCTGTCATCATCCTGTTGGACCTGTCTGCTGCATTCGACACGGTGAACCATCAGATCCTCCTTCGCACTCTCCAAGAACTTGGAGTTTCAGGCTCTGCACTTTCCCTCATCACCTCATACCTCAAAGACCGTACCTACAGGGTTACTTGGAGAGGGTCCGAGTCCGACCCTTGTCAATTAACTACAGGGGTCCCTCAGGGCTCTGTTCTTGGTCCCCTCCTCTTCTCCCTGTACACAAACTCGCTCGGATCTGTCATTAGCCCGCATGGTTTTTCATACCACTGCTACGCTGACGACACCCAATTAATTCTGTCCTTTCCCCACTCAGAGACCCAGGTCGTCGCACGCATCTCTGCTTGTTTAGCTGACATATCTCAGTGGATGTCCGCTCCTCATCTCAAGCTCAACCTTGACAAAACTGAACTGCTTTTCCTTCCCGGAAAAGATTGTCCCACTCTTGACCTGACTATCAACATCGGCACCTCTGTTGTTTCCCCGACCCAGACTGCAAGGAATCTGGGTGTGATCCTAGATAACAACCTGTCCTTCACTGCAAACATCGCTGCTCCAACCCGCTGCTGCAGATACACGCTTTACAACATCAGGAAGATACGTCCCCAGCTGACCCAGAAAGCGACGCAGGTTCTGGTCCAGGCTCTCGTCACCTCACACCTAGACTACTGCAACTCCCTCCTGGCTGGTCTGCCTGCATGTGCCATCCGACCTCTGCAGCTCATTCAGAATGCAGCGGCTCGTCTGGTCTTCAACCTTCCTAAATTTTCCCACACCACGCCGCTCCTCCGCTCCCTTCATTGGCTTCCGGTAACTGCTAGAATTCACTTCAAGACACTGGTACTTGCGTACCATGCTGCGAATGGATCTGGCCCTTCCTACATCCAGGACATGGTTAAACTGTACACCCCAGCGCGTGCTCTACGCTCTGCATCAGCCAAACGACTCGCTGCACCCTCGCTGCGAGGGGGACCCAAGTTCCCATCAGCAAAAACACGTGGGTTTGCTATCCTGGCTCCAAAATGGTGGAATGAGCTCCCCATTGACATCAGGATGGCAGAAAGCTTACACACCTTCCGGTGCAGACTGAAAACTCATCTCTTTCGACTCCACCTCGAGCGATAGAATTACTAACAAAGAACTGCTAACAGAGCACTTATATACTAATAAAGGACTGGCTTATCAATAGCCAGTTGAGTAGCACTTTAAATACTTGGCTCTATGAAACCTGATGTACTTTATGATTCTGTTTTCTTCAAGGTTGTGTCTTCCTGGTCGAATGTAGTTATTGTAAGTCGCTTTGGATAAAAGCGTCAGCTAAATGCAATGTAATGTAATAGTGCCCTCCATGGTGCTCTTGCAATGGGGATCATTTTATAAAATGCCATCCAGGGTGCCTTAAGTGGAGAAAATGATTTTTGTGCCCTTTCAGTGTAAAACACATCATAGAATGACCACTAAAGTGTCCTTTCAGTGAAGAATAGATTATGAATTGCCATCTAGAATGCCTTCAAATCAAAATGCATGCGGTAGACACTTACATTTTAAAATCATGATCCTCTGTGTTGGACCTTCAATGGAGAAAATGTGCCAAATGAGTGTCGTTAAGGAAAAACATGACACAGTGCCATATATTGTTTCCCCCCCTGTCCCTCTGCACATGTTGTGACTTAACTTTGAGTTTGCCTGTTAGTCCAACAGTTACCATCTACCAAAACGTACTTTGTGCAGTAGTAATTAAGGTGAAGTTATTCTAAATATTGGTAATTCTTTGCAAAAACTGGACCCAGTGATCTTGGAGTGCTCTGTGTTTGATACATCTTTCCACATTTCTAACCAAGGTTGCTTTGCTCTTTTCTCAGTTGAGAGGCCAAGTACTGGTGCAACACTTAGCTTTCAGAAAATTGTCAAAAAACCTAATTAGGAAGGAAAAGTACAGAAAGACCTCAGCTCTCTAACTACTGCTATGTGTATTTTTAACCATTCTTTGACCTTAAGGGCTATATATTGGTGCTGCAGTGTAAAGCTCATGATCGGAGCGGAGACACACGTTCACTAAGCCAACAAACTATAGCCGCAGAGATCTGCTCTTCTAAAGTAAAGTCAACACATATTGACCACTGAATTATTAAGAACCCTAAATATATAGTCTATGATAACAACGAGAACAGTTTTAACATACAGTATAGTTTGTGCCTGTAGCCTATACAGAGAGATGTACAGATATGGGTTACTTAACAGCATAGATTGCACACTGTTGCGTGGCAAAAAGGTTTGTATTCGCTTACAGCTTTTTTCATTGACTAAGAAATAATGATCATTGTTCTTTCATACTGTACCCTCGTCAAAACACAAATTGTGTGTGTGGTCATTACATGTTACAGCCAGCAGCCGTTAGCTGTTAGCTTGGTTAGCTTATTTAGCTTGGTTAGCTTAAGTCAGTGGTTCTCAAACTTGTTCTGTCATTCCCCACTTTGAACAGGTGGGCCTTTTCAAGCCCCACCTGTTCCTCATCGCTCCAATAAAATGGTAGGCCAAGCTTAACATTGTCAAATGTATTGTATATGTAAAATAAAATGTATTCAATTTAATTATTTTAACCTGCTTTATTTGGGGGTGGACCTCACATCCTCTGACATGCACCCCTGGGAAGATTTTTATTTAAATGTTGAATTTAAATGCATCAATCTGGTGCACTTTGAGAGCAACATGAATGTATGGATACAGCTCTCAACACTCAGATGAAAGGGATCTGTACTTTTCAATAATCCAAACATCTTTAGAATATGATCACAACCAATAACAAATCATTTAAAACTTATTAATTATTATCTTATGTTACCAGTTAGCATTCTTTCTTTTTATGTATGCATATTTTACTAACCACTCCCCTTTTAAACAGTTTTTTTTCTTTTCTGTCCTATAGTACACATTGGAATGATTTCTTACTTTATTTTGTACAACTATAGCTATATTAAATAGATAAAGATGTGCTCTCTCTCAGGGCCGTATTCAGGATTTCCTAAATACCGAGGTCCAAACATGCTAGGGGGGTTTGGGGTAGATTTTTGGGATTTTCATGATCTAGTTAGGTGCTTTTTAAGTCATTTGGGGGGTCACAAATTGGATAATATATTGATTTCAAACCATGTCAGTGCTCTGCAGCATACATTATTTTTGAAAGTATAATACATAAGAATCAGTTGATTGTTACTATTAATGATCTGGACATGAGGAAGAGGCTAAAATTATCACAACACATTGTCAACATTCATTTTCCATGTCTCTCTCCTTTCCATAACCTGCAGACTCTCTTCCATCTTCTTTAGTCTCTCTGTCTTCTTCCTGTTCATTACTCTCTCTCTGTCCTCTACTCTTTCTCTTTGTTCAATCTCTCCCTCGTTGTTCACTTTTTGCTCTTTGCTTTAATCGAGGCTACGTATTTATGCAGCGCCCCCATCGTCAGTAAATGGAAGTACTAGAAAGAACCCTGTTTAGTGCAATTATTTCACAAGTTTTGTAGCTCAGCTCGGAAAAATCCGGACCTCGGTGATACGGCCATGCTCTCTCTAGCTCTCTCGCTCTCTGTCTCGCTCGATCACAGAGGCTGTGTGTTCCGTGTCACGGTTAAACTCCTTGTTGAGGTACCGCCCCACATTGCTTTTCTTCCCGACTGCAACGCTGTTGTGTGTGTGTGTGTGTGTGTGTGTGTGTGTGTGTGTGTGTGTGTGTGTGTGTGTGTGTGCGCGCGTGCGTGTGTGTGTGTGTGTGTGTGTGTGTGTGTGTGTGTGTGTGTGTGTGTGTGTGTGTGTGTGTGTGTGTGCAGGGCCGGCCCTCGGCATAGGCAGTATAGGCGAATGCTAAGGGCGCATCAACCCATAGGGGGCGCCGGAAAAAAAAAAAAAGTTAGAACAAAAAATAAATATTTTTATAAATTTCATAACAACACAATTTCCCGATTTTGGATCAACAAAGTACATCTTATTATCTTATACTATCAGAACTACGTATATATTGCGTACAGCGCCCATAAACTATGGCACACCCCCCCCCCCCCCCCCACATCAAGTTGAACTGCCCCAGTCCCAGTAAGGGAGGTTTATGTGAAATTGTTCTTTTTTTGAAATAATGGTTTTAGTGTGCAATTATAGGTTTTAATTTTGTATTTTGTATTAACATTGAAATGTACTGTGTAAGCGGCCGCGGGGGGGAGAGCTTTAGAGAGCTCTCTCCTGAAAAACTGAGAGGCTCTGATAACCTCAGCTCAGTGAGGTAAAGGCACACCTTTATATGATCATTATAGTTATAAAAAATAAGAGAATAGGTGAAAAACAGGTATAAAATACTGACAGTACAAAAAAGTTGTTATTAATAAACAAGAATACAGTTCGAAAGGGGAGTGATTTGTAAAATATCCATAAAGAAAAAGAAAATCTGCTTTCAGTTCTGTTTCATATGGGTGTTGAGAGATGTTTCCATAGATCTCCTAATGTTGCTCTCAAAGTGCACCAGATTGATGCTTTTAACTTCAATATTAAAAAAAAAAAGTCTTCCCAGGGGTGCATGCCCCCGGACCCCCCTAGAGGAGGTGAGGTCCCCCCCCCACTTAAATCATGTTCAAATGGATAGGAAACTAAATACAGTTGCACACATCTTGTGTCAATATCTTTCTGTGTTGGTGGTCATGCCACAACCGTGCACGCGCGAATCATAGTGAGTGTCTGCATTTTGGTGGGGGGGGCGCCAGCTAAAATCTTGCCTAGGGCGGCAAATTGGTCAGGGCCGGCCCTGTGTGTGTGTGTGAGAGTGTTTCACATGTGTGTATGAGAGTGTATTTTTACATATGTCTATAAATGATTTTGGTTTCAGTTGTGTGTGTGTGAGCAGGCTCGGATTGGCCATCGGGAGATTCGGGACTTTTCCCGGTGGGCCGCTGGCTCTGGCAAAGGTGGGCCGCAAACACCCGCCCTTGCGACTCTAAACAACACTGTGAAAGTCCACCGCCGTTGCGAGTCTCCGACTACTGCCCGCGAGGACCCAGTGGGGCGCGCCCCCCACTTTGAGAAACGCTGCTGTAGAGTAACATTTAATGACCACACACACAATTTGTGTTTTGACGAGGGTATGAAAGAACAATGATCATTATTTTCTTAGTCAACAAACTTTCTGCCTTCCAACAGCGTGAGAAACACTGGCTTAAGTGCAGATGGCGTAAATACTAATAGAAACAGAGGGCAAAAGCTAGCCTGGCTCTGTCCAAATGTAAAAAAAATATCAAAATGACTAACAAACAACATTATCTGGTTTGTTTAATCCATATTAAAACCAAATTCTAAAATATAAAATGTTTCATTTTTGTTATGGGTCACTTCCTGGTCTGGTACATTAACTACAGGGAACAAGGCAACTAGTGGTTGATCACGGATACACTTTGGATTGAAACAATTATTACAACAAAAATTAATTGTATTTATATTATTGTGGTTTATCGTATGAATCCAGATCTGCAACAAAGATACAAATAAATTCCATGGCCATTGACATATTCCACCAGATTTCACAAATGCTGTTCAATACAAGAAATCCTGCTATAATCTCCTTGAAAGGAAACACTGAACACGTTTAATATAATGTACTTTATTTGTTAAGGTTTAAAAGATGAATGAACAAAACACAAGTATTATAACCTAATGCCAACACCAATAATGGGGATAACACAAATATAGGGTTTAAAATGTATCCCAGGCAATGGCTGCCATCTAACAGAAATAAAAGCAGGAGGAAGCACAAAAAGGAAGAGGGGGAGGTGGGGATGGAGAGAAAGAAGCCAGCGTACTGATATTTCATCATAATCCTGTTACTGTTGAATTATTTAAGTATCTCCTTGCAGACATTAATTTCCTATCCTCTACTTTGCCTCTAATTCACTGGGAGAATTAATGAGGATTGACATGGCCGCTCTTTCTTGTGCCGTGAAAGCCAACATGGAGCTGTTGATAAGCGGGACGTGGTGGCGGAACAATGGGCTGCTGGTTATAGCCTAATCGTTTATTTTACATTACATCCAGGCTTTCATTAGCTTCCAACGTGAAAGAGGGAACGGAAATATATTAAATAATGCTAATCATCTACAGTTATAATGATTATCACATTTATCAAGGTACTGCAGATATGCTGCCTTTTAATTTTAAAAAATGACTTTAAAATGAATATACCTTCATCTTTAGTGCACATTATCTCTGAAAGGTCACCTCTATGCAGTGTTGTAGACATGTCGAGGACAAAACCATGCAACTGATAGGCCATCTGTTTCAGAGATTGATAGCTCACCGCTGCTATCAATGGTACGCCCATGTGCGTCTTAGCATTCAGTAGATCTTCATTGTTTTCCTTCAAGGACGGCGGAGGTGTACAACACCATACAAAATGACATTTCTGAATAATAGAAATGCAGGAGAAGGAGTGGGAGAAATAAACAGAGGATAGTGACAAATAATGCACCACTGTCAACATGTGCTTGAAATACAACCGACTGATTTGCGACGTCGCGAAGCCCTCAGAGCTCGTTGATTCAGGCTGAGAAACATCGGGAAGAGTGGGGGTGCGGCTTCAAAGATCTGTCATGTTCCAGGACGAATTTAATGGCTGAGCGGGAGAACGGAGCTGCGGTGACATCCACATCATAGACAGCCTGAGGACTTTTATATAAGATAGAAAACTGAGGGTGTCAATGTCTAGATGTAAAATGGTGAAGGGGGATTACCTTCATTTCTATTTTAAATATGTTATTTGAATGGATAATCTCCCTTCCTATCTTTCTTTTGTTTTCATCTTTTCTAATAGCAGATGTCTCTTACTGTGAAACTTGTTGGCATTTTAGTTGGGGACATATTTCTCCACTTTACAAAGTAATTCAAATCCCTCAGAGTGAAAAATATACATCTGTGCGAGATATGAAGTCAACAATGCTCTTGGCACTTGTGGTAGCAATTTAATTGAAATGTCAGTCGAGAGACAGCGACTCCAAATCTGCACAATCTGTGTTTCTGTCTATCTGGTGTCTTCGTTTTCTTTTTTTCTGTCTTCACTTTCTCTGCTCGGAGTTACAACTTCATCTTTCAGCCATATAGCCGAGGACATGCATCAGGTGACGCACTCTGTCGCACTCATTTGACCCATCACCCCAACAATGGAGGCTGACCCTGAGCTGCGCCTTCAATTAATCATCTAACCTTCCCTTCGCACCACCGTCCGCCCCCCCTCCCTCTTCATCTTCCCATCTGAGATGACCTGAGGCGGCCGGGGGAAAAAAACACCCTCCACTGCTTTCTCCTTCCTACGAGGGTCTAAATACACTCGTCCACCATTCAGCATGACTGCCAGTATCAATTTGACGGAAGTAAATACCCATCACCGTCTGGGGGCCACGAGCAAGCTTCCCACCCCCTCTTCAACTTCAACGTAGTTAATTGAGTTAATTGCCTTTGGCAGGTGAGGACATCAGTTCCACCGTGCGCCCAGGCAGATGGTTCACTGGAAGCAGGTTCAATCAACTAATTGTCAAGTTATGATAGGGCTTTGGGGGGAGCGTTGACCTCCAGGTGAAGGTTGACTGACACAAGACAGACTGAACAGCTGAAGGTCTTCGCAGGTATTCTTTTGTATGCTTCCAAATGTGCTAAATCAACCTTTAAGACATGTCTGCCCCTCTAAACATCACATAAAGTGTGTTTGGACTTTTGGAAATTCACAACACACACATACTACAAGCTAGGTATGCATCAACAAATGCACGTACAAAGCGAGGCCCCCCAACTTGAGCACATGTCCTTGCCGTTGCCTTGAGCTGTGGCCTTTAGTGCTCAGGGAATTTGAGGGGGGTGTAAATAAAGTTGTTGAGGTGCAAATACTTTAAAAGCAAAAGGAGAGGAATTCAGCACAGAGAGAGGTTAAAGAAGGAGGTGATAGTGACCAATCAACACTAACACTGACAGATGCTGTGTGCTTTTCCTTATTTTTGCAAAGCTTATACCGTCTCCATTTCAAAAGCTAAAGGTACAAAAGCTAGCAAAGGTATAAAAAAGGCTAGAGCCAGACACTGACTTGGACAGGATATGAAACAAGATAAAGTGGGAGGAAGTGACGGAGCGGGTGAGGTGAGATGGATGGAGCGTACTTTAGGGAGCAGAAGGAGAGTGATGACAGGTCAGGTAAGCCCATGGGGCTTGTGTCAGTGAATAATCTTCACATTAGCGTTGACTCATTTAAATAATATGGATGGCTCAGCAGATACAATGTTACTACAGGAATATTAAACCCTCATCTGCCTTTAAACAAAGTTATCTTTGTAAACAAAACCACACCTTTGCTTGATGTTCTGGGTGTTTAATAAACCAAATACAGTTGACTGCTATGCTTAAAAGTAAAATATCTGCAAGATACACTATTTGAACTATCTCAAGTGATGTTCTAAGACACCTTGAAGTAGTCACAATCATATTTTGAAGTTAAACATTTCAACATACATTCCCCGATTTATATAAGTTTATGGAACAGTATTGCCTTGCATTTTTAATTTGCATTAATAATCTAAATCGGAAAAGTAACTTTAGCTGTAAAAAGTGCAATATTTACCCCCACAATTGTAGTGCAGTAGAAGTAGAAAGTGTAATGGGGGTAGTGGAAGTACATGTAACTCATGTGACCCCCCTTTCAGCGAACATGAAAAAAACTTCGGTCTAATAATAATGATAATAATAATAATAATAATAATAATACATGAGACTTGTATAGCGCTTTTCTAGAAACTCAAATACACTTAAATTAAGATATTTCAGTGTGATTATCAGGCTCTGATTAGTATGTTTAAATTATTTACTGTATCACTAGACATGAAAAAATTACTAAATCAATTCGGCATTTGTTTTCGATCAGGTTTCATTAATCCAAACAGCATTACTTAGGTTGGCGGGACTGCCATGCAATTACAAACCGCTGCTCTGCTGCATGAAATTAGAAAACCTACATGCTCTTTTGAGCATGAAGCTGACCAGCGCAATTGAATGCAGGAGGTCAAGGATGAGTTCATGTTCACACGGTCGGGGCTTTAGAGCAACAATAAACTGTAATGGTGTTTGGGACCCACCGTTTTAAATCAGCTATCTTGCGATCAGCGCAACTCATTCACTTTGCTGATATTGGAATTTGCTTAACGTATACAAATTGTCTCAGTGTTGGTGGTTCTACACTGGCAGTCTTTTTTTATCAAAATGTCTTAAAAGATATCACCGAATCATGTGACACAGGCACAGGGAGCAAGTGTGCCCCGGGGAAGTCCTTTTGTTTACTGCGATGTGGATCAGGCCTCGGTTTAGATGGAACATGTAATGCCTCTAAGCAGCTTGCAGCTCTGGCTTCTCACTGACAGGATATCCGTCATAAAACGTGATAGTCTCTCATTCCTCACTGAGACACTCAAAGTCAGCTTCCCCCCCGCTCTCGCAGATTACACATTCGATCCACTTTGGATCTCTCTTTTCGTCATGTGTGAATTGTTGTGCTGTTGACTGCGTTGTAATGATGCACTTGATAAACGCCAAAGGGGGCTTCAGCTAAAACCTCACGTTGGCAGAAAAATAAGACAGCCAGCCGTGACTAAAACCTCACCTTGACTTTGACGGAGCAAGAAACCGCAATGTGCTCCGCCACAGAAACAGGGCAGGTGAGAGTTTGAGGGATGAGTTAAGTCGGCATTATTCTCATCAGGCGCAATGACAGCTCCGGTGGATTGGATTTGTCTCCCTTTTATTTATTTTTTAAAATATTTTTTTAACAGCCATAACTCATTCTGTCCGTGTAGCCACTGAGCCGAAGTATAGGAGTGTCGTTTCAGTGGGTTATTGAATTGTTTTGTATGCTCTTGTTTTAGTGCAAATGAATTCAGTTCATATTTGAGTGCAGGGCTTCTAGCTCAAGGTGTCAAATGTAGTGTGTTACACAAGCTACTCGGCCTTGGGAGAACTGTGCAGCTTTCACTGAGCAATCCTTTGTGTCTGTGTGAGAGAAAGAGAGAGTTGATGGTCTCTGTGTTTCCTCACACAGTATGAGCTGCACGTGCGCAGACACCAGTGTGCATTAGCGGGCAAGCAATAGGGATACCAACGTCTTTTCACAGTGGTAAGAGTATTGAAAGTTGCGTTGACATAGCAACCGTGACGAAATCTATAAATTACATTAATGGTCCCTCTCATTGTGCCTCTATCTTGATCAAATTCAGGTGCTGAAAAAATGATGGCTCCCTGCAGAGTTCACCGTTAGCCGAAGTGAAGGCGGCAGGTCACAGTGACAAGATGGTAGTTCCATGTGCAGATCCTTTTAGTACCATAACCTCAAACTTTATAGATGCTGCCTATTGTAGGCTTTTTGTGTTTTTTTATCTTTGAAACATTTTCTACAAATATATAAAGTCTCCCATTGAGGCTCTGCATATATTCTTTTTTTAAATCACATCAGTAAAATAAATGTTTCATTCCAGATGGAAGGGTACATTTACAGGTGATCTTATTGTTGCAGGTAATTGCCGCATCATTGCTTACTGTTGAAGTTATCAGTCCATTAAATGGCTGTTATCAGTTGTTATTACTGCCATTGTAGTTCTTTGGACGGGACAAAATGGGCAAATGCGGTAACCCACTGGGATAACGTCCTGAATAGAGAACCACAATGACGCGTCCTAAAACCCGGAAGTAAACTCCTTCCGGTTCCTTCGTCAAAAACCAATGCAATTTCTCCATAGGATTTTGGAAAATAGCTCGAAATAAGGTCTGTGGTTGACACACATTTAAGAGACGGATCACGTTTTGTTCAGTCGGATAATATCCACATGTCTATCCTACTTTTATAATTTTCGAATCATAAATCTAGTCGCCAGAAGCAAAATGCTAACGTTATGATATAAACTAACTACAGCAGGGTCGCTGCTTCAACATCACGCAACTTAAAGGGGAAAGGAAACACCATTACAGCTATAATATTCCGGTAGTTTATTCATTTTACAATGGATATTGATCGTAATATTTATTGTATATGATATTACTCGCCAAAAGAAAATTAATTATCCGCCGGCCGGGTGGGGAATTCCGGGACCAGGCCGCTGCCATTAGGGGAGTCCCAAATGGTGACGTCACTGTGTGGGTCCTCGCTACGGGTATCCATACCGGAAGTCAACACAACGTAGCAGATATGGCAGCGATGGAGGAATTTTGCAATGAGATCAACGTTTTGAACGATGAATTTGACTATTCGTCGGGAGATGACATTGATGTGGAAGCATCTATAGTTACCAGGCATCCCATGGCCTATGCTTATGAACCGATTCGGTCTAATACTAGAGTGGCATACGATCCGGAATCCGCCGAAAGTACCGACGGTTCTGAACTCGCCGAGTGGGATACCACCAGTTCCAGTACCGACTCGGTCTCAGAGGAAGAAGATGTTGCTCAACACCCGGGACGAATGGACAACACAGATTGGTGTACAATGTAACAATTGTGTGGTGATGCCATCGGAAAATGAATGTAGATGTTGCAGGGGAATTGGTATCGACCACATGCTCAATTCAGACGGGCATAATCTCCAGTGTATCATGGAACACCGACTGTTCCCTATGGTTTCCATCGAGAATGATATGTTGGTGATCGCAATGGTATCGCTACGAGACGTGCGTGCATCAACCCTCGAACGACCAATAAATAACGAGTAAGTGTAGGCCCTATTTAAAAATATATAATTGTTTTAAATTAAATGATTTGTATTTATAGGTGAATCCTATTTATTTCAGCCTCTACATACTAACAGCTTATCGGCAATTCACCATCTGGACTAGAGGTTTCCTTGGAAAAGGGTGCCGAAACCTGCCTGTGTTGTGAATCGGATACGAAGTCACTACCCATCAGTAACCTACAAAGGATTTGAATATTCTGGAGGGATATGATGTGACCAATGATTCCATGCATGGAAGGCAAATCTTTGAAAGTGAAATCGTGACATTTAGGCTAGCGAAGAAAATTCTACTTTGATAATGGAACCATTCATACAATGTTTGTGATATATCAGAACAGTATTTACAACTTATATTATTAAGCATATACATGTATCTCACTAGATTCTACAAATGTTTTTCAGTGCTCGATGTTCATAAAGTAATAAAGACCATTTTCCTGAACCAAACTATGTTTTTACCCTTCAAATAATAATATACAAATACTACCAGCATATATTTCTTCAGCCATAGACGTCCTTTATTTATTTGCCACAGAGCCCCACAGGCTCACTGACTTAATGTATTCCCCACTGACATATCAAGCCCCATATACAAGTTGTATTCATTGTTTTGTGTGTTAGCCATTAATTAGTCCAATAATAACAAATCTTACTATACAATAGTGCACACACACCACAACTCCCTGTCCACCCCTGCTATTCTGTCATCATTATAATACCACCTCACCCATGGCCAATGACAAAGGAACAACTTTCTGTCTTCCCACCCTTTTGTCATGGAGCTTACCCTGTGCCATCCACCCACCTATCAACACTCCGTTTCTTTCTATGCCTGTTTTCCATGCCCTTTATATATTTAAAGTGATATCATTATCACACTATTGGCCGACTTCAAATACCACAGACCCATTGATCACAACTGGCAGACTTCAAATACTAGTACCACAGACATAGAACCCCATGGGCGGACTTCCTATCCCACAGGCACATAGATCCCCACGGGCTGACTAAGCTTCATACACCACAGACACATTGAGCCCCACAGGCGACAGACACATAGAGACCGACATTACTTGTTCACAAATCGACTTAGGTGGTGTGCCACAGCATCCTCCTTCGATGGTTTTAGCAGGCCTTTATGCGCACCAAGTGTCCTTTTCTCCTTCTCTGCATCTGTACGACGGTGTTCTGCAAGTTCGGACCTCATGGACGATGCTGATAAACACCTATCGACTACCCCGACCATGATTTCTCTTCGGAAGTTGTAGCTTTTTGGTGTCTTCATCGCCTTCACCACATATCCTCCAGCAGGCTTCGAGTACTGCAGTTTGAACTGCAGTGCCCCTTTCTTGGTCTGTGCCTGCTCACGGTCGATGTTGTGGTTGTGATCCAATGCAGCGAGGCGTGCCTGAAAGCTCTCCTCCGTGAACTTCTTGCGCTTTGGAACGTACTTTGTATACAAAGAATGGATGCTCTCCAGCTCGCCAGTATGGATCCCTTCTGTAACCTGCAATTGAACAGAGTGGGTCATGAATGTCAGCATTATTTAGCATTTTTGTTATTACTTAATTTGTCAGATTGCGAACTATTGGAGTCGAGAGATGCCAGACATGCAATTCTCAAACATCACTATTGAATAATCACCCATGGTTGGTGGATAATTAAAATACTGATATTAATTATGCATGTGTTTGTATTTTTTTTTATACATATTTTCAATTTCATATTTTACTGTTTGTTCAGGGCTACATCCGTTGAATATATTCTCTTTAGATAAATATACTGCTTTGTGGTGAGGTAAGGCCAGAATATATAAATGAAGAAGGGCAATTAAGACAATACCTTATCTAGTTTTTTCAACAGTCTCTTGTCCATGACCACTTTCTGTAGAGTGCCAAAGGCCTTGGATGAACGCTCCAACCAAGGTCGGGAACTCCCATCCTCTTCAGAATAAGGCTTGTGTTCACACTTCAGCATCTTCTCTGCCGACAGCCACTCGTGAACATTGATGATATGATGGAGGATGGATGTCCATTTCTCCTTCAGCAGTAACGCGTCACCATCACATGTACACACACAGTACCAAAGATGGTTGGAATGGATACCATGCGCACCCACTCCTTCAGCTCGGTATTCCTGCTCTGCAGCATCCGCTTCTTCACACCTTTCACAATGTGCCACAAGTCAAACTCATGCTTGATGGTCTTGTGGTCCTCACGTAGCATCTTCTGCACTGCAGGGTGGCAGTCTGTGGCTAGTATGGAAATTGTCACATTGTGATCCTGAAAAGATATTTACCATACATTTAATTTAATAAAGCCAACATCTTCAATTTCTATCACACGGGTTGATAGCTACCCCCCACCCCGTGTCCAAGTCAAAGTTAGAGGGCCAGGCAATTTTCTCATGTAAAATCACAATTTGGTCAATTGTAGGATTAATTTTTGCAACATGGAATTTAAGACTTAACAATTTAGGTGGATTTCTATATTTTCATGTGACAATGTTTGTCCGAAATCATGGCCTCTCTAGCATATCATGTAACACATTTACATACATTATATATCTTTGGCTATCAGCAGAGATCCCATACATATAATGGCACAGGCAGACAGCTAGACATCACAACCTTTCTATTCCAAATTGACAATCGTTATTTAAAATTAGACAAAAGATTATACAATATATTGTATCAATACTACATGTACTATTTGTAAGGGAAACTTCTGTGTAGCAATGCAGTGGGAGTCACCGACTCAGGAAGGAGACAGGGTAGAGCAGGAGCTTCGATGTCAAACACTGGAGGTGTATTTGGAGTTAACGGCCGGAGAATTCACATCACAAGTCACAGCAGTCACGGTCTGACTGCACGGGTGGTTGCCACGTCAATTCTGGAGCGCCTCTCTCTTGCTAGCCCATTTAACTGGTTTCACAGAGAGTAATCAACATGTTTTGATAAGATAGCTTTAGACAGTTTGGGCACCTGCGTCCGCCACTTATGGCCTCGAATATGTCATACCCTGGAGTCCACAAACAACAAAGAAGGAAGTGTCCCAGTGCACCCACAACAACAGACCATCTGTGACCTAGTGTTGACCGGTCACAGAATGGGAACAATAACATTATGGCTGAAGCAGCCTATGTCCTTAAAGGAGATAAACTGACGTCAGGGTTGGTCCTGTACGTCATATCTAGGAGTCTAGGTCAATTATTTCCCTAACAGTCCTCTCTTTTTATCATTTATGATAACCTATAAACATTAGTCTAATAATAATTTGGTCAATACTTAAATCAATATGCGTCTCCAGATTTGAGTGTGGTCTCACCTTACATTAATTACATCACAAAGTAGAATAAGATTTAAACATTCAATCACAATGATTGATACAGCCAATCATAATAGGAAAAATCATCTCTCATCAGTGTTTGATCATCTTTTGTCAAAAGCATAATAATGAACACACATAAAACACAGATGCATAAATAGCAAAAATACTTGTTTTAAACTAATATATTTTATCATTTATCATTAGTTAATTTCATTCTTTAAATTATACTTCTCTAATTTGAGGATCAAATATGCTAGATAATTGTTATATGAAATATTATAAATATTAGTTTTGGGCCAAAACTGAAATTAATCCAGTACTTGAAACATCATTGTAGGTCTTTCTGTGTATGGATAATACATTAGAGAGTAGTGTTGTTAAGCCTGATTG
This sequence comes from Pseudochaenichthys georgianus, assembly GCF_902827115.2. NCBI lineage: Eukaryota > Metazoa > Chordata > Actinopteri > Perciformes > Channichthyidae > Pseudochaenichthys > Pseudochaenichthys georgianus. Next base: position 15,493,885 of record NC_047503.1, on the reverse strand, counting down.
CTGGACGATTAAGGATATTAACATTATCTGTGATAATAGTATAAATATCTTATTATTCAATCTGAAAATATTAATTAATTAATTCTGTTTAGTGCGAAAGTGTAATCTGATACGGCAAAAATATATTAATCACCACTATTCAACACATGTCTGGTCATTGGAAATATAAAGACAGTCATTAATTGTACATCTGTAAACATCCAAGATATAAAATCAATTAAAAGTTAATCTCTGTACGGGAGCTGGAAGAACGTGTCCTTCAGTCTTTCTGACTCGTTCTCCTCCTCTCTTTATGACAAAGAGTGTGTGGTGTGTGTAAAAGCATCCTGATACTGTAGATTAGCACTGAGGTGCTGATTGGCTCTAACTCTTCTTCATCAGAGCGCCATATTTAAACCCCCCAATTGCTCTGCTTTTGTGTGGCTCATCAGTGAGCACTGCAGTTGATCCCCCCAGTGAAACGGAGGCTCATCCGCCTGCATTCCTTCTGCTGCTTGAGAGTAGTGCCAGACAAAACTGCGTATTCCAAGTGGCGCATCCAGGTCTCCCCCGTGATGGGAGAGGTTAGGAAGACATCTTGTATGAAGCGTCTGAAGTCCTCGCTCGTCCCGCAGGGTTGTCTGCCTGAGCCCGCCGAGCAGAATGGTGAAGAAGCATCCCATCTCCTCAGATAGTTGAAGATTAGAATCCTCTCATCTCGATCGACCTCGTGCCTCCTTGCCCGTGGCTGGGGGTGCCCTCTGCAGCCGGAGAGTGTGACCCTCTCTCTCTGACCCTTGGCCTTCAGAGCTGTCCTAGTTATTGGGTTAACACTTGATAGGGATGTTTTCCTGAGTGAAGACAACTCAAGGTAATGGATTAGCACATTATCATTTTAATTACAAAAATAGGATAGGCCCCTCAGAATTATTTGGGAGCCTTCCCGACACATGCACATGCATAAATGTAAGGTTTGTGTTAGTCATTTAACATGCAAGAATCATATACTCATCAGTCCAAAGCAGAGAAATGTTATTGTAATTTAAAGGTGAGCTAGTCCCTGTGGATATAACCCCTTCTCAATGATTCTAACTGTTATATTAATTCACCATTTACCGTTTGATAACATATTAGTTTATCAAAAATATTTTCCTCTTCCATAAAACAGGTTTGAGAAATAAATGTTCCAATATAAAATCAATTACTCAATATAATTGACTCTTCCCTCCCTTTTCTTACATATGTCACATATGAAATAATAACTTAGGAGTCTATTTAAGCATGGTGTAATCTATTACTCGAGAAGACTCAGTATCACCTGTGTGCAGGAAATGTATACCTTTGTTGAAAAACAAAGCATCTCTGATTCGGGAGGAAAAGCTTCATCCCCCCTAACATCTGAGTTATTACTGATGGCATAGCATAGCATGAATGGAATTGGGTGTCTGAGGGTGTTATTACTGATAAATGTCAAACAAATTCAAAACCTTACATTTGAAAACAGGTTTGCATTCCTCCACTTAAGGTGACGTTATCATTGGAAACAATAAAAGCTAATTGTTTTGATGTAGCCTTTAGTTTTACCAGGTGCAAACATGGTCCATATAGTGTGAATACATGTAGAACTAAGAGGCCCCTGACATTAGGCCTATTTTAAAAATAGTAGGGGCTTTTAACAGCTTGCCAACTTTACAGGCATCCTCCGCATAGCAGTATGAATAGCCTTAAAAAAACAACCCACTCTGCGGTAACGAGAGTCATATTTCTGAACCAAATGCCCTAAGTTAAGCCGTTAGTCCCATCTGACTGACCCAAGGGTTTGGTGCTGGTGTGACCGGGAGGCTTCCAGGTGTTCAAAGCAGATGTCAAGCTTTCAGTTCATGGCTTGGTGGGGGGAGTGGCCCACGTGAGACAGTATCAGCTTGAGGAGCATTGTCTCTGGGAGCAGGGAATGGTGTCCATTCTCGGACCAGACCATTAATGTCATTTCATATAGAGCAGCCATAGCATCTCTGTGACTGCACTCAGCCGGACGGCAGCAGGGCATAACTGGGTGACTCTTTGTGAAGCCGTCCAAGGCCATAGACAAAATGGAACCACGTACTAACAAAAGGGACACAAGGTCATCAATGTCTCTCTTTAACATTGGCCTAATTGCACAACAAATGAGTGGGGAAAAGAAATGTGGAACACTATTCCATCATGTGAAATGTTGAGTTAATCTGAATAATTACTTATGGGTTGAAATCAAATTAACATTAACATTAGAACTAAAGTCAGTCAAAATTGGACTTGCACGGATCAGAATCTAAGCAATACACCATTTTCCCTGCTCTGTAATGAAAAGGATAACAAGATTAGGTACATTACAGGAGTGTTTAAAACACCCAAACATGCACACTTATCTTATTCTAGTAGAGATTAGAGGACAAGGTCTAATGTTGTGAACAAAATGATCAAGTCAAAGTTATTTTATTTATTCTATGTTATGTACCACATTTAAATTAATAATTAATCTTGAATTACTAATAACTTTAAAGAAGGCAACAATTTATAATTTGGATAAAGTGAAAACTCGTCCAAAGTGTGTGTGTGTGTGTGTGTGTGTGTGTGTGTGTGTGTGTGTGTGTGTGTGTGTGTGTGTGTGTGTGTGTGTGTGTGTGTGTGTGTGTGTGTGTGTGTGTGTGTGTGTGTGTGTGTGTGTGTGTGTGTGTGTGTGTGTGTGTGTGTGTGTGTGTGTGTGTGTGTGTGTGTGTGTGTGTGTGTGTGTGTGTGCTTGTCTGCCCAAGGTTTAAAACATTTGGGGCAGCACAGCAGTGAGAATGTTATGAGAACCAATATGTTGTTTACACTAAACTCGAAGGAAGCTAGACTGGAACATTTTAAATAAATCAAAACACTTGCACATTAATTAAATACATTTGACATTTAGCTCGAGCTGGGTTCAATACTTTTCTTTATGGTATTTAAAATTGGGCTCGAGTAGAACCCCTGGATTTGGCTTGCAACACAAAGTGATACTGATCTCTGTTGGACTTGGAAATGTTATGATTCAAAGTGTGGGCCTGTAAAAGAGGCCCTTGGAAAACAACATCTATTTTTTAACTGTAATTACTTATTTTACAACTATTTTAATTTTAGTAATGTCTATGGAGACCAATTGGTTGATACGAGAAATAATTTGAAGCAGTTTAATAAAGAATGTTAGACTATTTTTAAAACTGTAATTGAACTTCAACCTATATTAATTATCTGATTCCAGTGGCCAGTTGGAACAGACAATCAACAACGTTTCCATTTTGCAGCAACAGCACAAAAGGTTTCAACAACAATTAATGAAACAAATAATACAACATTGACCTACAAAAACAGATTTTGCAACCCTGATCTCCTCAGGCAGGTCTCTGAGGGTCTCGGGGCGCAGGACGGAGCATAGGGTTTATTCAAGGTCACAAACATATCTTAACATATCAGCAATACCATTTAAGAATGGATTCTTAAAGCAATATAATCTTCTTTTCTTCTTACACCTACAACGCACGCCCTGAACAGTGTGCTTCTTGTTTACATTTTCCTCTGCACACTGAGAGGCAGGACATATAAACACTCTTTTGCTATTTATTTTAATTTTGCAGCACATTTATACGACCAGAATTTTGCTTTACATCTTTATATTATTTATTTTTCTCAAGTCATTTACTTTTGGTGAGATAACTAAAGTTTAGTTCATTTTACCCTGGCTATGGACTGATTCATTATTAGTTGTTACAAAAAATTCACAAGACGGCGGGACAAACCAATATAGACCCCCCATACAAACAATCAGACAAACAAAACATGAACTCCAAATAAACACCAGCGTGACAGCAAAGCTCATCCAGCTCAATTTAGTCCGAATTAAGAGGTTTTTCAGAGGGGGTAGGGAATTATAGAAATGGAGCACTCGCGCATCCACCCTTGTACAAGTGCTAAGATCGTGCCTGAAGACCGTCCAAAAGCAATAACTAGCTTATCCTCCTGCGACAAACACTATTCCATCAGTGGCGCTATGAACCCCCGATCAGGAGAACATAGACTTTTTTTTCTCTACCCTTTCTCTCCAAACAGCCCAGTTAAATGAAGCTTAGCGCAAGTTCAGACAGGAAGACCTAACACTCCGTATTGCTCGTCATGGCAATACTTGCTCCCTGCATCTAAATGACAGGGAGCGCCACTCCTCAGCTAACCTATCACGCCCATCCATTTACAAGCCTAATTATCGCACCTGTTAATCCCTCTATATATGCTCTCCCCTTTTCTATCAGCTGTCTTCCAGGTGTCAACGCGTAAGCAGCAGCAGGGCTTCGTCCCAGCTCCAGGCATTATTCATCAGCTCCGCAGTCTGGCGGATTAAGCTACAGGCGGCGTTCCCCAGTCGGCTAGCGGTTCCAGCCGGCCGCCCCGCAAACCCGGACGCGGGAGGAAAAGACAAGGAAATGGGGCCCCACGGAAGTTCCTCCGGCTTAATGGAAACGGGCTACTTCACCCAAACAATTGACGCACGCCTTCAGTCTCTCAAGAGGGTATCACTGGCTTCAGGGCCGCTCAAATGCGGCGCTTCCGGCTTCACGCGGAACGGGTCCTCATCGCATGCGAAGCTTTACCCATTCTGGCTTCAAACCACAACCCCTCCTGCAGGCAGGCAGGGCTCAAGCTACATCCCATTGAAGCTACTTCCTCCTGCGCCTCACTCTAAAATAGGCGTCAGAGTAGCGCTGGCAAGAGGGGTAAGGTGAGTTCCAGGCAGTGTTGGGTGTAACGTGTTACAGTATGGAGTTTCAGTAACGTATTACTTGCATTACTAATGCAGTCGGGTAATTACTACCCATTACAATGCTCAGTAACTAACGCAGTTTCAAGCTTCAACACAGCGTTACCTGAAATGAATGGCGCCAACTCATTTCTAATATGCAAAAGACAAACAAATGCGTCTATGATGTATTTTCGATCAGACGAGATCTCTCTCCCCGGTCTGCGTGCGAGGGGGCGGGGCAGTTTACACACACGCAGCTGCTGCTACATGCAGCGGAGCACTCTGCGGAGGTGGCGGAGAGAACGTGCTCCGAGGTGTGGTTAAACTTTACCCGTCTCGACGTGGAGAATGCTCGTTGCCAAAAGTGCAATAAGAGTTTAGCTTTTGTCTAAACATTTATCAAAGTGCAGCACATTCAGACAGAGGAATGCACCGTTTTCGACTGTCTAGCAGCTCTGTAGCCCCATCCACGACTAACGTTTCCACGTCAGGTGTCATGTATGCTAGCAGCAACACACAGAGTTCACTAAATTATACAAACATGGGTTAATGATTAGAGGTAACTGAGTATTTTATTTTGTTGGGCTAGAGTCTTTCCCACGCTGTTTTCCGGGAATAATAGTCAAAGCCGTCAGGTGCAGCATAGGCAAGACGAGAAGATTTGTCATAACTTTAACGAAAACGTCTGCTACCACCCATATCGTACATTCCTCCACATCTGCAGTCCTGCAAGGACGCTCATCCGAGGTCTGTATGCCCCAGGCGCAACCACAGCTTTGCCAGTACCTCGCGCCAGGAACCACATGGCAAATAATCTTTCAAACCACCCCACCCGCATTAACGCCACGCATTAGCAGCGGCCGTATCTACTCACTCAGACACTCAATGAGTCTTCGTTTTTATTCACGGATGCTGCCCATCCGTGGGGTTTTGGGGAGTTTCTTTCAGGGAGAAAGAGAAGTTCACGTAAGATGATAGAAGACAGTCTAATCATCCAATCAAGTGCATCTATGTCTCACCGTGGCGTAATTAAACTGCTAATTAAGCTAGTCCCATATCATGGGTCATGGTTCAGTATTTACCTAGGCATACATCATTTTATGCTGCGCATATTTCACTCATTTATACTGGTTCATGCTCACATGGCTTACGATAAGCCAGGGTATAACATTCATGTATCATTGTACTCAAGCTAACAGCTGCATTACATTGTCTACATCTCCCTCTTCCCCCGGACATCGACTCGTGCCGGCAATCCTAGATCTCTCAGTTTACCTATGGTAAACATGCATATAACTGGTGGTGGTGTCTTAATAGCATTTCAGGGCTTCGTCCAGGATAGGTGCAGCAACCCTGCCGCAATCAAGGTAATTATTCCTCATCCCTACAACAACCAGACGGCCATCCAAGATCTCTCTTCCCTGGTATTTATACATTTTAGTGGTAGTGTTCATCTGTGCATGTTTAACCCTGCATCGCAGGTCATCGACCATCGTGTCGGCAATGTTTAGTGGTAGTGTTCACGTAAGCCCGGCGCTGATTCCGGCCGTCGACTTCCGAGTCAGCATCTTATGATGTACAGTAAGCCCGGCAGCGATTCCGGCCGTTGTTTAGTGGTAGTACGTAAGCCCGGCCTGATTCCGGCCGTTGGCTCTCGGGTCAAGCATCTTATGATGTACAGTAAGCCCAGCAGAGAACAGTAAGCCCGGCAGCGATTCCGGCCGTTGTTTAGTGGTAGTGTTCTCGTAAGTCCGGCGCTGATTCCGGCCGTCGACCTTTGGGTCAGCATCTTATGATGTACAGTAAGCCCGGCAGTGATTCCGGCCGATTGTTTAATCCACATGTTAATCTCTCATTTCATCCATAGATCACCGCAGTCAGCCCACAAGACGTTCCGGAACCTCTGCCCAGGAGCCAGCGCTCAACCCGCCAAGATTCCTCCCCTGCATCTCCTCTCTCTCTCTTAAATAGAAGCCCCCTAGAAAGGCACCTCGAATCAGCCAGGTTTTATGAGGAAGGGCTTAGCGCGTCCACCCTCAAAACATATGATTTCGCTTGGAGAACGTTTGCGACGTTTTGCTTTTCCGTAGGCATCACACTTAAACCTGTTCTCATCACCACCGTGTGTGCCTTCATGTGCTACTGCGCCACTGATCGCCACCTCAAACCCCAATACATCCGGGGCCTCTTAGCAGGAGTTCAGTTTAACATTCGCTGTTCCGATCCCGGCTTTCCCAGCCTGTTCGCAAACCAGTCAGTCAAACTCATCCTCAAAGGTCTCATTAAAATGTTCCCCCCGTCTTAGACCGGAGACGCCCTATTACACTCTCCACTTTACGCCTCATGCTCTCCAAACTTAGAAGTGGGTTATTCTCCCCTTATATCGATGCACTACTCGATGCTCTATTTCTCCTAGCTTTTTATGCCTTTCTCAGACCAGGCGAATTTACCACAGCTTCCCTTACTTTCGATTCCAATCGAGACGTCAGCTTTTCTGACATATCCTTTCACGCTAGCCACTTTAGTTTATATCTTAAACACTCCAAATGCGGCGGCGCCTGCTCCGTCATCGCCGCCCGCATCGACTCCCAGTTCTGCCCTTATAAGGCCATGATCAAGTTCCTACGGCTTAGACCTACCTCTAATCCTCTCCCACCATTATTCATTATCTCAGGGAATTTTCCTTTAACGCAATGACAGTTCAATGTCTATTTAAAACAAGTCCTCATTAAATCCGGGTTATCACCCCTTCTATACACGGGGCACTCCTTTAGAATAGGCGCAGCTACTTCCGCTGCTAATCAAGGTGTCTCATCCTCATCCCTGCAACAACTCGGACGGTGGTCCTCCTCCGCTTTCTCATCCTACATTCGCCCTGACCTCAATGCCGTGCTGGCTATCCAAAGGTCTCTCCAACCGTAACAAATTGGTACGTATGCATATAACTGGTGGTGGTTCTTAGCATGTCAGCACGTATGTCACCCCGCGGCTCATGTTTATTTCTGCATATCTAAACCTGTATATCCAGGCTGTAAAACCTTCGGGTCTGTATAACGTGTCCCTGCTAAGGCAGGTTGCCCCGCACGTTCAGGAAGCCTCGCACGTTCCGGGCGCCCCGCTGGTCGGGTCGCCCGGTGCGTCCGGGTAGCCCCGTTCGCCCGGGATGCCCCGTACGTCCGGGACGCCCTGTACGGCCAGGATGCCCTGTATGTCCAGGATGCCCCGTACGTCCGGGACGCCCTGTACGTCCAGGATGCCCTGTATGTCCAGGATGCCCTGTACGTCCAGGATGCCCCGTATGTCCGGGATGCCCTGTACGTCCAGGATGCCCCGTACATCCGGGAAGCCCCGTATGTCCGGGTCGTGAAACCTCCGGTCCGTATAATGTTTCCCTGCTAAAGTCAGGTTGCCCCGCACGTTCGGGAAGCCCTGCACGTTCCGAGCGCCCAGCATGTCGGGTCGCCCGGTGCGTCCGGGATGCCCCGTACATACGGGACGCCCTGTATGTCCAGGATGCCCTGTATGTCCAGGATGCCCCGTACGTCCGGGATGCCCTGTACGTCCAGGATGCCCCCTCCGGGATGCCCCGTACGTCCGGGAAGCCCTGTACGTCCAGGAAGGATGCCCGGGAGGCATCAGTCGTTTAAATTCTCACATGTATTAACCTCTCCTTTTTCCATCCATAGATTCCACTGCATCCCACAAGGTAAGATTCTTCACATTCAGTACTTCATACTTCATTCTTTTGGGGGTTCATCGGAAACGGTTCTTCCCTTCCCGATTGATATCCTACAAAACCTGGGCCTAATCGCCAAAACAACATTTCATTCACTTGTTATAAACTGTCATCATTATGTTTCATTTATATAATGTGACCGATAATAAATATGTATTCCATACATCACGTCTCTCCTGATTGAAATGAAGCTTAGCGCAAGTTCAGACAGGAAGACCTAACACTCCGTATTGCTCGTCATGGCAATACTTGCTCCCTGCATCTAAATGACAGGGAGCGCCACTCCTCAGCTAACCTATCACGCCCAACCATTTACAAGCCTAATTATCACACCTGTTAATCCCTCTATATATACTCTCCCCTTTTCTATCAGCTGTCTTCCAGGTGTCAACGCGCAACCCTCCTCCACCCCTTCGCCTCCTGCTTTCAACTCCATGCATGCACACACATGCATTTCCAAACATTTGGACTACCTATGTTGCAAATGTATTATCTTTTCAATTTACACACGGCATCTATTGCACGTCTGTCCGTCCTGGGAGAGGGATCCCTCCTCTGTTGCTCTCCCTGAGGTTTCTCCCATTTTGCCCTTTAAACTGGGTTTTCTTCGGAAGTTTTTCCTTGTACGATGTGAGGGTCTAAGGACAGAGGGTGTCGTATTGTCATACTGATATTCTGTACACACTGTGAAGACCACTGAGACAAATGTAACATTCGTGATATTGGGCTATATGACTAAACATTGATTGATCGATTGATTGAACTCTGGGCCAAGCTTAACCTTCTCCCTTCCAACCGGACCTAACCACTTATCACCACCACCAGTGTCTAGACCCAGGGGGGTTCATCGGAAACGGTTCTTCCCTTCCCGATTGATATCCTACAAAACCTGGGCCTAATCGCCAAAACAACATTTCATTCACTTGTTATAAACTGTCATCATTATGTTTCATTTATATAATGTGACCGATAATAAATATGTATTCCATACATCACATCTCTCCTGATTGAACTGTAGTCCTGCTTGACCAGCCTATACCCTATCGAGTTCACTTCAAGATGAAACACAGTTTTGTTCTACACTCTGCTTGCCACTGCCCACCTGTGATCAATTAGCCTATAATTTTATGTATGCACCCCGGACCGGCACCAGTTCCTCTAGCCATGTATAGGGAACCGTGGCGCATCGGGTGATGCACGCATCTCGCGCTGCCCCGGCCTTGCCAGCAATGTAGAAGACGGTCACAACAACAAGTGCTTTTAGACCATCCCTGTTTTTTTTAATAGAGATGGTGGTGGTGTGAGTTAAAGCTATAGACAAAAAGCTGTGACTTTCTCCCTCTCAGCTGCACAGCTCCAGCCCCACAAACACAGGGAGGTTTTACACACACACCCAAGCTTGCAGCTGGAGCCGTGTTTACAGAGGCGATAGCAGTGATATCTCCGGCTGCTTATTTTCAACTGCTGTGTTTGGCCGCTGAAAAACCCCCAGAATTCGGCGATTTGTCCAATACAAATATTTTACATTGCTTTCAATTCACACAGAAGCTCCACTTCACTGATGCCTTTCTTTAAGGTTTTCTGAACATGAGCTGTGCATGCTTGTATGGCAAATACGTCCCGAGCAGCATACACAGAGAAAATCAGCCAGGACAAAAGTCCCCAGACACTGATTCCCTGGGTTTACTATCCCCAAATTATCATCAACCAAAAACGAAACGCAGCTGCTCAGTTTCACAGGTAATTCTTTAGAATCACAGATTCTGGCAAGGCAATGTCCAAATGTAGATTTGAAAATCACACTTACCAGCTCTGAAGATTTGTTGGTATCCTGCCGACAACGCCAAATTGTAAGGGAAACTTCTGTGTAGCAATGCAGTGGGAGTCACCGACTCAGGAAGGAGACAGGGTAGAGCAGGAGCTTCGATGTCAAACACTGGAGGTTTATTTGGAGTTAACGGCCGGAGAATTCACATCACAAGTCACAGCAGTCACGGTCTGACTGCACGGGTGGTTGCCACGTCAATTCTGGAGCGCCTCTCTCTTGCTAGCCCATTTAACTGGTTTCACAGAGAGTAATCAACATGTTTTGATAAGATAGCTTTAGACAGTTTGGGCACACTGAGTTACCTGCATCCGCCACTTATGGCCTCGAATATGTCATACCCTGGAGTCCACAAACAACAAAGAAGGAAGTGTCCCTGTGCACCTAAACAACAGACCATCTGTGACCTAGTGTTGACCGGTCACAGAATGGGAACAATAACATTATGGCTGAAGCAACCTATGTCCTTAAAGGAGATAAACTGACGTCAGGGTTGGTGCTGTACGTCATATCTAGGTGTCTAGGTCAATTATTTCCCTAACACTATTGACCTGTGAAATAAACAAACTAACAATAGAATACCTGTAGTTTGGAAATACATCTTTCAATTCCAACAGGCTCCAACCAGTAGCTATTTTTGACCTCTGTCACCTTCACTGTCTGCTGGGCAATGATGAGCCTTGAGTTGATATCAAGCATGGTGTACGTTCCAAACGTAGCACAATGACCAGGGCTGTCACATCGCCCATCGCCTGACAAAGTGACAACCTGATCGCCAGTTGCTGCCATCACTGCCTCATTGTGCAAGTTCCAGACACTGGTAACTTCCGGCAGCAAATACACTCTCTGGATGTTATAGCAGTGTCTTGTCGAGAGTGATTCCAGGCCCAGACACTGGCATATCTCAGAAAATGGGCCATAAGCATTTCCAGTCAGGAAAATCACGGCTGGCACTAACAGGTTGCAGGACATTGTGCCATTTAAGAGGGGTTGAGAAGTCCACACAAACTCATGGCCATCTATGCAGTCAGTTTTCACTGTCAGTCCAAAGCCTTTGGCTGAACAGTACGGCCTGCTGATCACACATTTTCCGCATTCGGCAAAGTTGCATACACAAAACAGCTTCATCAGTTGTGCATGGGATACCAGATATTTTTTGTCTGACACTGGATCTTCTCCGCCATCCACTGAATGTTCTCCATCATCCTCGCTGTCTTCGCCGTCATTCTGTATAATTTCATCTTCAGTAGGGCTGTAGTCCGACGAAGAAGGCTCAGTCCCTAGAATGCTCTCCCCAGAGCTGGAAGCATCTTCTTCAGGCATTGACACATCAGGTGTTGGACTCGGTGGTGCTTTGGCCATTGCATCTGCAGGTGCCAGTGTGGCGGATCCACCTGCAATGTCCCTGCTGACGCAATATGGATGATCATGACTGAGCAACTGACTGTTGTTGATGTCATCGGTCCCAGTCTGCACACTCACCAAAGTCACAGTTTTTACACGGGCATGGTTCCAGTGGTTCCGTCTGTGTGGCCACAGTCACTGACTGCCCACGTTTAGTTGTGTGTGCCTCCAGTACCTGGGAATCATCACTTGCATCATCAGCACCTATGCAGGATGTATCTTCTGTCTGACAGGACAACAATCCTGCAGCAGTATGGACAGCTCGTTTGACCTGAAACAAAACAATATAAATATGTTACAGGTTAAGGTGAACTAGAAATATTCAAAATCATGACTATGATAAGTTGGCCGGAAAAACCCCATCACCACTATTTACCAATGTGATTATTCCATAATGGTAAAATAAAGAAACTGTTCATAGAAACCTAAGAATTAAAAGAACGTGATCGAGCCACCACAGCCCATCAGAGAGCAAACAATCAGCCTGAGCTCCATGGAGATGCCCTATAATTATGTAGATCTATGTGTATCTCGGCCGTTGGAAAAAAAATAGGAAAATATTTGTTTTTGAAGACTATTTAAGCAAACTCTCAAACTGTTATTACTCAGAGCTAAATATATTATGTATAAAGGATTGTGTTATTATTAAGCACATGTTCAGAAAATACTCAAGCAGGGCTAAGGATGGGCAGTCATTTTGATGAAGTATACTCCTACCAGGCTACCACATGTACCAGTGGTCCGTTGACATATATTTTGTATTATTTTCCAACACCTCATACATCTTGGCAATACCATCCATTGAGCACCTAGTCCAGCAATACTAGCCTTTTTAGGGCTGTTATCGACAGATGAGCGTGTGTATGCCAGTTTAATTAGTTGAGCTATAGAACACCCCCAATTCTCCATTGTACGTCATAATAATAGCTACCATTTAGTTTGGACGCGATTGTGTTAATTAATAAGGTAACACTGTGTCAGTAAATACATGTGTGAGCTAGTAATCTGGTAGTGCTGCAATATTTACCTCTCTCTCGGCAGCTGAAGCAACTCGTTTGGTGGCTCGAACTTCACGTTTGTTGACACTGTCATTGTCTTGCACGGCCGACATGCTGGGACGGTCGGTGTTCCCGACTGCATACGTTGAGAAATCGAATATTGTGGGAACAGATCCTGGCTTCAAATCCGATGTTTTGTATTGAACCAGGCATCCAGACTCATCAAACCTCATTTTGTGGACATAATCGTCATTTTTAAAGTGTTCGCTGCACACACGTGCGTACGTGCGTACTGATTCAGCGGCGGATCGGACCGTTTCATAGAAATAACCCATGCTTTGAGCAGCTTCTCATCCGTTAGTGGCAGCCTATGGAAATGTACTTCTTCCTTCTTCGTATAAAAACCATTTGTGCAGCCTGGGGCAATACAATACGCTCCTGACAACGACCGTTTTCTTTTGTTGTAAACCACTGGCGCATTGCACGCCATGTTGTTTGTTATTGAGCTTTGGCCCAGGAAGCCGTACCCACTCAGTGACGTCACTGGGAAAGTCCCGGATCTATGGAAGCGCCCAAGGTGTTACAATTGGGTGAAGCAGGTAGGACTCAAATGCAGAATAACGAAAAACGGCTCCTAAAGGAAGGGGTCGCAAGGCCAGGTTGGCAGCACGAGCGCAAAGAGCCAGGGTTCCAGAACCAGTTCAGCCCCCAGCAGCCATGGTTACGGACCCAGTTCTGGCCCCAGCAGCCATGGTTCCGTGCCCCAGTACCATCCCACATAGCCATGGTACCGTGCTCCAGTACCACCCCACACAGCCATGGATCTGTGTTCCGGTTCCCTGCCCAGCAGCCATGGTTCCGGCTCCAGTGCCGGTCCCAGCAGCCACGGTCCCTGCTCCGGAACCGGACTTTACAGCCATGTTTCCGGCTCCAGAACCGGACCTTTCAGCCAGGATTCTGGCTTCAATTCCAGCCCCAGTCCCGGTCCCAGCAGCCTTGGGGCCAGACCCAGATGTGGCCCCAGCTGCCACAGTCCCATCTCCAGTACCCCCTCGAGTTCCCACTCGAGTTCCCTCCTTTAGTCCCTCCTTTAGTCCCTCCTCTGGTCCCTCCTTTAGTCCCTCCTCGAGTCCCCTCTCTAGTTCGCCTCTCGAGTCCCCTCTCAAGTTCCCTTCTCTAGTCCCTCCTCTAGTCCCCTCTGGAGTCCCCTCTCCAGTTCCCTCCTCTAGTCCCTCCTTTAGTCCCTCCTCTGGTCCCTCCTCTAGTCCCTCCTCTAGTCCCTCCTTTAGTCCCTCCTCGAGTCCCCTCTCTAGTTCGCCTCTCGAGTCCCCTCTCAAGTTCCCTTCTCTAGTCCCTCCTCTAGTCTCTCCTCTAGTCCCCTCTGGAGTTCCCTCTCCAGTTCCCTCCTTTAGTCCCTCCTCTAGTTCGCCTCTCGAGTCCCCTCTCAAGTTCCCTTCTATAGTCCCTCCTCTAGTCTCTCCTCTAGTCCCCTCTGTAGTCCCTTCCCTAGTCCCTCCTCAGGTCACTTTCCTAGTCCCTTCTCTAGTCCCATCTCAAGTCCCTACTGAAGTGCTGTTGGAGGTCCCGCAGACTACTCTTCTGCCGGGGTCCTGCCAACCCCAGGTCCTGTGCCGTTGGAGGTCCCGCAGACTACTCTTCTGCCGGGGGTCCTGCCAACCCCATGTCCTGTGCCGTTGGAGGTCCCGCAGACTGCTCTTCTGCCGGGGGTCCTGCCAACTCCATGTCCTGTCCCGTTGGGGGTCCCGCCGACTGCTCTCCTGCCGGGGGTCCTGCCAACCCTGTGTCCTGTCCCGTTGGAGGTCCCGCCGCCTACTCTCCTGCCGGGGGGCCTGCCAGCTCCTTGTCCTGTCTCGTTGGTGGTCCCGCCGACTGCTCTCCTGCCGGGGGTCCTGCCAACTCTTAGTCCTGTGCCGTTGGAGGCCCCGTCGACTACTCTCCTGCCGGGGGTCCTGCCAACCCTTTGTCCTGTCCCGTTGGGGGTCCCGCCGTCTACTCTCCTGCCGGGGGTCCTGCCAGCTCCTTGTCCTGTCTCATTGGAGGTCCCGCCGACTGCTCTCCTGCCGGGGGTCCTGCCAACTCTTAGTCCTGTGCCGTTGGAGGCCCCACCGACTACTCTCCCGCCGGGGGTCCTGCCAACCCTTTGTCCTGTCCCGTTGGGGGTCCCGCCGTCTACTCTCCTGCCGGGGGTCCTGCCAGCTCCTTGTCCTGTCTCGTTGGAGGTCCCGCCGACTGCTCTCCTGCCGGGGGTCCTGCCGGCCCTTTGTCCTGTCCCGTTGGGGGTCCCGCCGTCTGCTCTCCTGCCGGGGGTCCTGCCGGCTCCTTGTCCTGTCTCGTTGGGGGTCCCGCCGACTGCTCTCCTGCCGGGGGTCCTGCCAACCCTTTGTCCTGTGCTGTTGGAGGCCCCGCCGACTACTCTCCTGCCGGGGGTCCTGCCAACCCTTTGTCCTGTCCCGTTGGGGGTCCCGCCGTCTACTCTTCTGCCGGGGGTCCTGCCAGCTCCTTGTCCTGTCTCGTTGGAGGTCCCGCCGACTGCTCTCCTGCCGGGGGTCCTGCCGGCCCTTTGTCCTGTCCCGTTGGGGGTCCCGCCATCTGCTCTCCTGCCGGGGGTCCTGCCGGCTCCTTGTCCTGTCTCGTTGGGGGTCCCGCCGACTGCTCTCCTGCCGGGGGTCCTGCCAACCCTTTGTCCTGTGCTGTTGGAGGCCCCGCCGACTGCTCTCCTGCCGGGGGTCCTGCCAATCCCGTGTCCTGGTCCTCTTCCGTGGGGGATCCTGCCGAGGCCTGTCCCACCAGCTCCGACACCGGGTCCTGCCCGGCCTCCGGCGCTGTCCCGTCAGCACCTTCCTGCCCGGCCTGCGGAGCTGTCTGGTCTTCGCCCTCGAGCCCGGCCCCCTGAGTGCAGCGGTGCTCGCCCTCGGGCCCGGCCCCCTGACTCTTCCTGCTGCTGCCTTCGCCCCTCCATGGTCCCCACCTTGGACTCTGTCTTGCCCCCGGGCCATCCGCCCGAGTCCCCCTTTTTGGACTCTGCCTTACCCCCGGGCCGTCCGCCCGAGACCCCTTCCTGGTCCTCTGTCTTGCCCCCGGGCCGTCCGCCCGAATCCCCCTTTTTGGACTCTGCCTTACCCCCGGGCCGTCCGCCCGAGACCCCTTCCTGGTCCTCTGCCTTGCCCCTGGGCGGTCAGTTCAGTCCCGTCCTCCTGACCCCCTCCTCCCACCCTGGTGGCTTAGTGATGCGTCCCTCCTCTGGACCCCCTCCACCCACCCTGCTTGAGTTTTTGGATTTTGTTTTGGGACGTCTGGGATCCGTCCCTTGAGGGGGGGGTACTGTTAGGATTTGTCTGTGTTGGTATTTTTCTTGTCCTTTTCTATCTTTGGGTTTCCTATTTTGTAAAGTGTTCACCCCCGTTTCCTGCCTGTTTGCTTTCTGTCGGTTTCCCTCTCTGATTACCCAATTGTGTTCACCTGGTAGCTATGTGTTTTCTCCTCCCTCCTCACCTGTCTCGTGTTTATGTGATTAGTCCTGGGTATATTTAAGTTCTGGGTTTTCTGTCTCTCTTTGTCGGGTTGTCTTGTGTATTGGCTTGTCCTCGGTGAGTGTTCTGTGCTGTATTTGTCAGCATAGCCTTGGAATAAAGGAATTATTTTTACGTTAATCTGCATTTGGGTCCTACCTGCTTCACACACCGTAACAATTGGGTAGGGACTTGAGACGTGACTCGAGAGGGGAACTAGAGACGGAACTCCAGAGGGGACTAGAGGAGAGACTAGAGGAGGAACAAGAGGAGGGACTAGAGGAGGAACTAGAGGAGGGAACTCGAGAGGGGACTTGAGAGGGGAACTAGAGAGGGGACTCGAGGAGGGACTAGAGAGGGGACTAGAGGAGGGACTAGAGGAGGGACCTCGAGAGGGAACTCGAGAGGGGACTGGAGAGGGGACTCGAGAAGTGTCTAGAGGAGGGACTAGAGATGGGACTAGGGAATTGACTAGAGGCGGGACTTGAGTAGGGACTAGAGATGGAACTCGAGAGGTGACTCGAGAGGGGACTGGAGAGGGGACTCGAGAGGGAACTGGAGATGGGACTAGAGAAGGGACTTGGGAAGGGACTCGGGAAGGGACTTGGGAAGGGACTTGAGAAGGGACTTGAGTAGGGACTAGAGATTGGACTAGAGAAGGGACTAGAGGTGGGACTGGAGAAGGGACTAGAGAAGGGACTAGGAAAGTGACCTGAGGAGGGACTAGGGAAGGGACTAGAGAAGGGACTAGAAGAGGGACTATGGCAGCTGGGACCAGGACTGGGGCCGGAACCATGGCTGCTGGGGCCAGAATTGGGGCTGTAACCATGGTTGCTGAGGCCGGAACCAGGGCCGGAACCATGGCCGCTGGGGCCAGAACTGGGGCCGGAGCCGCTGGAGTACGGGCTGGAATCCTGGCCTTGCATCTTCCAGAGACCTTTCGGAGGCTCCGTGGACCTCCAAACGCCAGACGGGTTCCTGAGAAAAGGTCTGAGGTTGGAACTGGAGCCGCTGGAACTGGAACAGAGGCCTGGACCATGGCTGTGTGGGCCAGGTAATCGAGCAAGGAAACATAGCTCTGCGGGCCGGTACTGGTGCATGGATCCATGGCTGTGGAAACCGGAACTGAAGCCGGGATCATGGCTGTTGGAGCACGGGCTGGAATCCTGGCCCTGCGTCTCCTAGAGGCTCTTTGGAGACTCTGTGGACCTTCAACAGGACAGTAGTTGGATCCCAGGAAAGGGTTAGAAGCTTGTGCCAATTCTTCAGGGCTACTTGAAAAGGTTTGTAGCCACTCCGGCAACAAGCTCCTGAGCCAGGGCTTGCAAGCAACCTCCCGGCATGCCTCCTTCAAAGCAGCCTCTTTACCCCGTCTAGATTAGGCGTTCTTCCAGGTGTAAAAAATGTACTCCAGAGAATACCCAAGACATTCCGCCTGTGGGGCCAAAACATTGAAATCTGCTGAGTCCAAATTTGGTCGGTTCATTCTGTTACGATTGGGTGAAGCAGGTAGGACTCAAATGCAGAATAACGAAAAGCGAGCTTTATTAAATAATAAAGCTGTGGCAAAAACAAGGCAGAATCCAAAATATCCAAAGCAGCACAAGGAACACAGACCGTGGAATAACATGGAGGGGAAACGGACAGAAAGCAGACAGGCAGGAAACGGGGGTGAACACTTTACACAATAAAACCCAAAGACAAGAAAAACACCAACACAGACAAAACTACAAACGTGACATAACATGAGAATCGTGATAGAATCGTGACACAAGGTCATTAGGTGCGTATTTCAAAAAATAAATGTGCGTATCTCGATCGTTTACATTGGAAATAGAATAGATAAATACATTTCCTAATGGGAATATTGTCGCATGAAAAGCAGTTTGAAAAGTGTTTCCATTTCCCTTTAAGATCCATATTCAAAACTACAGATTCAAAATTGTTCAAGTTGAAGCGTTTGTTTTAACAGTTTGCAAGAGCGCAGGTACTTGCTTTCAAGCAGAACAGGGCAAACAAACTTAGCGGGAGTGTTTACGTGTTTGATGTAATGACGTACAACGTCCTCAACAACTTCTGTAGTCCTATTCAGCCACTTGTTAACAACAATCGTTTTTCAGACACGTAAACTCTTCAAAAATCACCAGTAGGGTCACTGCTGATGTATTTAATGTCGTAGAACAAAACGTGATCTGTCTCTTCAATTTGTGTTAAACACAGACTTTATTTCGAGTTATTGTCCATTGCATTGCTTTTTGTCGAAGGAACCGGAAGTGGTACAAATGCTAACTTACTTCCGGGTCTTAGGACGCGTCACTGTGGTTCTCTATTGACACAAAAACAACTTATTTAGGTTTGATAAAAGATCAGGGTCTGACTCTGGCCCGGCGCCACGAGGGGGCATTGCCCCCTCAGTTGTATTATTAGCCCCCTCACTTTGAGCATTATTCATCCATCAAAAAGTACAATAAATATCACAATTATTAAATAACTTTAGATCAGATATGTGGGGCCGTCAAGCAACGTGTAAAAAATAGGGCTGTCAGTCGATTAAAATATTTAATCGCGATTAATCGCATGATTGTCCATAGTTAATCGCGATTAATCGCACATTTTTCATCTGTTATAAATGTACCTTAGAGGGATATTTTTCAAGTTTTTAATACTCTTATCAACATATGAGTGGACAAATACGCTTTATGCAAATGTTTGTTTATCATTTGATCAATGACAAATATTCTCATGAATATTAAACATAACAACCTCTGAACATAAAAAATATCTGCCTCAATTCAACCTGGAACCTCTCTCATACAATAATACAGTGTGTGTGTGTGTGTGTGTGTGTGTGTGTGTGTGTGTGTGTGTGTGTGTGTGTGTGTGTGTGTGTGTGTGTGTGTGTGTGTGTGTGTGTGTGTGTGTGTGTGTGTGTGTGTGTGTGTGTGTGTGTGTGTGTGTGGTTATTGTCTCATTATACCGCACTGTGAATGAATTAAAAGTAAATATATAAGTCATCATGAACACATCTGTCCATCAGACAGAGGGCTGCTGTGCCTCCTGTCATCATTAATGGACGTCTCTTTAAAATGACCGCTCAGAGGAGAGGAGTTCTCATTTCTCTAACTGCCTGCTGCTTTTCCTCGGCTCCCCTCCTCGGCTCCTCAAGCTCGCATCTCCTGTGGGCGGGACTAAGTCTCGAGGATAGGAGTCGAGGAGGGGAATTAGTGAAATGAGAAAGGGCCACTGTGATGGATCGTTGGAGCTATGTGCAACTCAAGACATATGCTCGAACGGGAGCTGCCTGGACGCTGCCTGTGTGCTGACTTTTCGTCCCACTGTCTGGCTCAACCCGGTATCACGGCAAGACGTGAACATGTGACGATTTACCATGCTGGGAGACGTGAAGATGTCACGATTTCGTCCCTTCAAACGTTACAGTTACACGGTATTGTTAACTCATGTTAACCAGTGGAGAAATAACCAGAAATACCAAGCAAATGCTACCCCGACGTAATGATTTATTTTTTAATAGTCACACTCGATTACGCCGATTTTCTTGTTGGCCCAGCTGATCGACATCTCTTTTAGCAGAAACAAAGGCTACATTAATGTATTAAAGCGATGTTATTCCATGCGTGTGGATGTGGAATTAACGGACGTGACGTTGTGCGATTGAGTTGCCAGGCAACAGCTTCGGTTCATGTTAATGCAAAGCTCTCTGTCGACCGGGCCATTTTCGTTCCTACCCTCACCTATGGTCATGAAGGATGGGTCATGACCGAAAGAACGAGATCGCGGATACAAGCGGCCGAGATGGGTTTTCTCCGCAGGGTGGCTGGTGTCTCCCTTAGGGATAAGGTGAGAAGTTCGGTCATCCGGGAGGGACTCGGAGTTGAGCCGCTCCTCCTTCGCGTCGAAAGGAGCCAGTTGAGGTGGTTCATTTCTCAACACATATGAAACAGAACTGTAAGCGGATTTACTTTTTCTTTATAGATATTTTACAAATCACTCCCCTTTCAAACTGTATTCTTGTTTATTAATAACAACTTTTTTTTACTGTCATATACCTGTTTACTTTATTCTCTTGTTTTTTGATAACCATAATGATCATATAAAGATGTGCCTTTACCTCACTGGTTGGAGAAAAAGCTTCTTATATTCGTTAGCATAGCTAGCTAACCAGATGCTAATAACAACAAAGTTATTGACTGTATGATCAGAATGACAGATGAACAGATCGCCACTGGGCTTACAACTAAAGACACAGACACGCAAAAACTGCAGCATGTGTACGGACTTATGGATACTGCAATTTTTTCCCGGAGTGGCGTTCTGGTCCTCTCCGTCAGAATTGCACCCCTGTCAGACGAGACATATACCACGTGATGACACGTTAGGCTCGTGTTGTGTTCAAGTACCATGACCGTTGCCAGGAAAAACAGGCACTCGCTTGTTTAATTATTTTGCGGTCTAGATTTCTTTAATTTTTTTCTTTTTTGCGTGTGTTTAGAAATTACCTCGAGGGCCATACCAAATGGTCTCTCGGGCCGTATGGCCCGGGGGCCGGAGGTTCCCCACCCCTGACTTAGACAAACAATTCAAAAAACAAAATGTATTTAAAGACCAATCTTTATTTGAATGTGCCTCTTAACCTGATATATTAGTTATACAGTAATAGTATTGACAATCTAAAAAAACTGAGCAACTCAACAGTCAACTTTATATTTCTTATTGTCTAAAGCAGTGGTTCCCAACCTGGGGGGCACCCATTTTTTTACATATAATTGTAAAGCAATACATGATTGTCACTAAAAGCCTTGTCTCTA
Source organism: Pseudochaenichthys georgianus (assembly GCF_902827115.2). Taxonomy (NCBI): domain Eukaryota; kingdom Metazoa; phylum Chordata; class Actinopteri; order Perciformes; family Channichthyidae; genus Pseudochaenichthys; species Pseudochaenichthys georgianus. Next base: position 15,472,795 of record NC_047503.1, on the reverse strand, counting down.
CATTACAATAAAATATAACAAATAATTGATTAATTAATTTGAATAACAATTCAAGTTAGTAGCTAAAGGCATAAAAAGACAGAAATGTATAATTCTTTCTTTAATATAAATGTTTCTTCTGCCCGTAAAGTGTCCATAGCAGGCTTTTCTGGATAATTGCATTTTTAAAACACAGTCATTGTCCATGCCGGTTTCAGTTGGATTATTTGTCACAGTTGCTCCGATCAGATCGGTCTCCTCCATTTTGTAGATTATTTACGACTTTTGAATCCACATAAACACATCGGCAAAATCCGGCTTACTTTGAGCATGTGTTTTAAACATAGACTGTATATATAAATGGACATAGGGTCCGTGACGTCACCCATAGGATTCTGCAGAGTTGCCGTGAAGCCCTTAGTAAGCGGAGTCGGCCACTAACGGCTCGACAGTGACGTCAGTCTAACTCCCGCCTTCTCCCGCCTGCTCCAAATAAGGGCAAAGAGGCGGTGCTGAGGCGGGACCTGCTGCCACCGAGCGTGACGTTCCAGACCTAGCTCAGGCTAAGAAGCTAAGCTAACATGCTCTCAGTATTAAGCTAACAACCTATGCTAACAACCCAGCTTGCGGTCACTGCTCCTCGTTCCCGACCATTCTGAAGGTAAGATACCCTGTAACTTTACAAAACTTGTCCTTTTGATTTAAATGTTCTTGAACCTACACTATACAATTGTGCTTCACCGTTTTTCAAATATAAATGTCATTTGTAACTAAACTTTGTAAACTAGCAGAGATATGGCCAGTGTTGCGTGAATTAAATGTGATTAATGAAATATGACTGTAGAAAAAGAAAGGTGCTTTTATATTGATTAAACCATTTTTATTTATTTCAGCATTAAGAAAAAAGAAGATGGCAGCCTCCTCCACGCCAAACTGCACAACCTGTAAGTTGATGGTCCTGGCTTACTTTACATGACTTCAGATGGTTGACATTACACACAAACATACTATACATATACATGTGTGCACAATTGTAGATAAACAGCACACAGTATATAAATATATATATATATATATATAAACTGTGTGCTGTTAATCTGTTTTTTGAGGTTTTGCTCTCTTGTTACTTTTAACCATACAGGTGTGATTTCATAGTTATTTTGTATGTTATTGTCAAAGGAACAAAATGAGCAACACTTTATACTTAATTTGATATTCCTCATTATCTGAAGCATTTGTTACTCTCATTTATTTTCCTCCCATAGTGACTGTATGGATAATCGGAGACAGCTATGTCCGGCGTGGAGCCCAGAGAGCTACAGAGACCATCAGCAGCAACCTTGGCCTCGACCTGAGGGTGTGCTGGTTCGGTTGGGGTGGACTGCGCTGGAGAGGTGTCCTCCCTTTATTTTCCTACTCCCTGCGAGGAAGAGCAGTCCCGGATGTCCTCCTCATCCACTGTGACTTGGGGGATGTGCCCAGTGTTCAGTTGCTGAACCAGATGGAGGACCTGCACCAGCTTCACCATCGGCACCCTGGCTTGAAGATCATGCTCTCCCAGAGGCGCCGGTGGAGGGCTGGTGCAAATCCTGTCAAAATTGACAAGGCCCGGAAGTTTGTTAACAGTGTTATGGCTACTTTTGTTCATAGCATAAATGGTGCCATTGTTGACCACTCCAACATTAGACATGACAGTCCTGGGCTGTTTTTGCGAGATGGAGTTCATTGCACCCCTAGGGGAAATGATATTTTTTTCAGTCACTAGCCAATTGCCTGAAAGACCACCTCCAAAGACTGTGAACTGCTAAAATGTCAGTATCACTGTTTTTGGATTTGGCCTTTAGAGTATGTATTCTAAGGCCCTTGCTAAGCCCAAACTGTCATGGCTAATGTTGAGTTAGATATTACATCTGTAGCCATAACACTGTTAACATGGCTGCTCTTCCTCTTCCCCCAATGGACTCTGCAGCTCTCCAGGCCCATGCTGGGCATGGCTGTCTGTCAAACCTTTTATTTTGTATTTGTTATGATGTTTTTTTTTATTTTATTTGTTAAAATAATTATGTATTTATGTAAATATTGAAAATAAATTACATTCATATTTTCACTTATTTTGTCTACTGCTTACTGAAAATGTTAGCTATCACATCCAAATGGGACTATCAAATGAAAGGATAAGCTAACCATACAATACAGAAAACATTACACATTAAGGCTCAAATCTTTTCCCAAGCCGGAGCAGTCTGAAAAGAGTCCCAAGTTTAAAAACACAAAATCTTGACAATGAACACTACGCTGTCATTTATCAGTGATAATGCAAACAACAAGAAGGTCTCCCCTAATCCCATGTATTTTGGCATCAATGTCATAAGCATAGAATGTAATTATGAAGTGCAATACCCACAATCCCTACAGGGTCGTAACGTCACAGAAGATAATACCTTTTAGAGAGTTTCTAAATTGTTCAGTATGCAGATAAATATTTGTTTTACAATAGAAACATTTTTCCCACATGTTGTGAGCATCAACTTTAAATCTTTTGTCAACAAATAAAAAACATCTTAATTTCCTTTAGGACAACATTTTGTTTATAACACCACATTAACAATAAGCATAGGAACATGATAAATGCCAACATTTAAGATTGTGCTTTTACTCTTTATTTAATCAGATCTATTTCACATTGAAAATGTGATAAATACACATTGAAAGTTACATCTTGCATTTTATGAAAAGTAAAGGTTTCGAATCATTGTATGACTTAAGTACACTAGAAAATAAATTAAAGATGTGCAACAACTGTATCAGTAATTACAATGATATAACTTATGTACAGGGTTGGGAGGGCTACTTGCCAAAAACACAACCAGATATAAAAGTAATGTAACGTGATAACTTTATTTTTGTTTTGGATTACCTCAATATCAAATGCAATGCAAATAAACACAGGAGAGAAGAAATATTAACATGATTTGTTTACTTAAATGTATAATATAATACCATAAAGCAGATTCAGGCAGTAGGTGTATAGATTCACAATTAAAGTATTAGCCTACAGAACAGTACGGCTTCCAGAGAAGAGATACAATTTGATCATTTTACATATATATGCTCTTTTTAGGTTTTGAATAAGATTGTAATCCTGAGTTTCCCTATTATTAAAAAAAGTACAACTAATCCGATTACATCGTTTCCTATGTAACTAAGGATTACACTTTCCTTTTTTTCTATACGATCTTGATTCGTGTTAGATGTAATCCATTACTACCTAAGCCAATACAAGTCATACCTTTTGGAAAATTGTCTCAAGTTATAAATCTCTTTCACGTGGAGAAGACATCCCATTGGCCGAGGCGTTGCAACTTCCCTCAAGCGTCCTACATGAAAGAAAGATCACATGTTAGAAATGTGTGCACAAACTATTCAGTATGACCCGTCTTAGTTTAAAGCCCAAGTGTAAGAGTGAACAGAGGCGGAGTCTGCCTGTTTTCCAATTTGTTTTGTTTGTTGGCTGCTGCTACCCAAACCAACATCCTCCTCACAAGCATTGACTGTTGGAATGTCATTATGCTCCACAAGTGGAACAACAAAGGCTTCTTCAGGTGTGCCTTGTATCATAATGATATTGCTCTGATCAGCAACAAGACTGTTTTCACCACTACCATGGTCGACATCTGCAACCTCCTCATTGCTGTTAACAGTCGAACTAGGAGTGTCACTTACCTCGTCATTGTTACTCACCCTGCTTTTCCTTCTAGGCTGTTGTTCTTTGCCTTTGGTGAAATAGAAAATGGTGGGCACTACAGTGTTTTTCAGGCATCTCCTTCCCTAATAAAAATAATAAACAAAAACACATAAAATAACTTTTTGAGGTCTGTAGATATTAGTGCTGTAGCGACGCGTCGACAACGTCGACTTCAAAATATCGTCGACGACATATTTCCGCGTCGCTACACACGTGGGTCACCCACAGCAACAAGCAGTTCTAGCTGTGGTGGCTACCATTAGCAGCTAGCATTTGCTCTCCGATTTTTACATTAAAATGGAATTATGGATTATAAATTCAATCATTTTTTTATACATAGACGTTAAAAACCTATGGATTAACCGATTCAGCCGCGTTTTTTCTCATTTTAATGCCATTGAACACGTCTTTTGATCAGATTGACAGCTATGGTGGTGAGACGATCTCCCTAGAAGCTCTGTAAAGGTACGTGTTGTGATGACTGTATTTGCTTCCCCTGTCGCGAGTCCGGATCACTCAGTGATGATACTATATACCTACATAATCTGTGGAACCTCAGTTTTAATCGGATATCTTGTATGTGCAGCTACGATAAGTAATAAGGGTACTTTTATCTTGAGTTCTGTGCCAATGTCCGTTAGCATTTTTCGCTCAGGGGTAATTTAGATGTGAGACTTGTGTTTTGTTTTGGTAAACATGGTTTGTATCGTCAATTAGCTGAGATTATTCCCGTTAATCTGGTATAACACATTAATAGGTTCTTAAATATTAAGATCCCCTGAGACACAGTATCATGAAAAATTAGTTTTTTACATTACGTTTTTTATGAATTGAACAACAGAAAAATAATCGTTAGATTAGGCGACTAATCGATCAAATAATCGCCCGATTAATCGTTTTCAAAATAATCGTTTCCCCCCAGCACTAGTAGATATTCAACTTTCTTTTCAATAATGTTGTTTTAAATGTAAGAGTGCATTATAAAAGACAATAGAGGGCCAACATGTTAACTATGCAGTTAATCTATTCAACAATTACGTGTTTCCAAGATTCAGATTCAAAGGATTTATATCATAGCACATAGTCTACAGTGTAGGAATGGCAATGAAAATCATCTGTCCCGAGCTCCTCCAACAATGCAACATAGTTATATAAGACATAAAATAATAAAAGAAATTCAAAATTAAATTAAGAATAATAAATTAGTGCAGGCAGAAATCTATATACACGTAAATATAATAAGACATATGCAAGAACAGAATGTAAAGATAAATATTGTATAGTAAAATTAAATTAAATACTTTTTTTTTGTACAGTGATAGCTGTTAAGATAAATAAGTTATAAGATGACAACAGATGAATGAATGTTGCTATTAAAATAATGTAAAAAAAGGTAATATAATTCATCTGTTTTTAACATAGAGTATGTGGGGGAAATGGCAATTCTGTTAAACTCAAAGAGCGCTTACAGGCTGAACTCTCAATACAAGCACGGAAGAGAGGAGACGTGAGTATGGAAGTAAAATGATTTATTTCCAATTCAAAACTCACACCATACTGCTGGGGAATTACTAATCCGGATCTGGGAATTACTAGGGGGGGAGAGTGGAGGTCCGTAGTTGATGATCCGGAGGATGTCGGAGAGAGCAGGCTGGAGCCGGGGTTCGGAGATTCGCAGCGGAACACGGGTGAGATGAGCCGGGGAATCAGAGTTCAATAGAGTGAGCAGGCTGGAGCTGGTAGTGATAATAATCCGAGGTTCGCTGACGAGGTGGTGTTGGCTGGACGTGGCAGGCAGAGTAGTTGACGGATTCTGGGCAGAGAAATACAGGTTTTAGTATAAAACTTTGACTTGGAAACTAGGTTTAGTTTTCTAGAAATCACTACGTGTTACCCAGTGGTGTAGTGGAGATTTTTTTACTGGGGGGACGCTATTTTAAATTAGGTCATCCCAAACAATGCCAAACAAGTGCGCACGCGCGCAGTGCACTCACAAAACGGGCAGAGAGGTCCACAGAAACTACCGGTATGCTTAGTCCTACTTTACTTACTGTACTGCAAAAAGCAGACGGCGCTGTGCTCAACAGACACACACAGACTCAAAACCATGGACACACTGGCACATACGTTACATAAACAATGTATAGGCCTAAATTGCATAAACTACAGTATTGCAACTAAGCATGCTTTTCTCTCTTTCTCTATCTCCACTTTCAAAATCTATTTAAAACTCATAATAAACAAACAAAATTCCCAAAGTTGTCCTGAAATTAACTTATTAAATAAACAAAACGAAAAATATATATAGCCTACTAATGCAAACATTGAATCTGGACTGGAAATTATTCTGATTAGGCCTAGCCTACATTGCAAATAAGCAGACAGCGCTGCTTTTTTCACACACACACACACACACCTTGCGTTTTGAAGACTGATACATCAGATATGGATGAACAAACTTTGCAGCCCAGTTTCCCAGCTTTGCAGTCTATCCACGGGTATGTCTCTTGTTTCCTCCGCCACATCTCCTCCGTCCATACCTCTGGGAAAGGTGAGCTTGAGCTAGCCAGGGGAACGTTGCTAGCGCAGCTAACGTGCACGTTAGCTAGCATTATCCACGTCTTTAGGCGGCTCTTGTGATGATGTACTGTAGTACTAGTAGCAGCTTCACTTGTAGCTTCGGTGCTGCTAGACTCTTTCTTCTTGTGAATTATATTCTTTTTAGAAAAGAAGTCAAGTAAAAAATGTTTGCCTGCCATTATAGAGCTTTTTCTTTAGCGTTCTTGAGGGAAAGAGCTGCCGCAAAATCGGCGGGCGGTAAGCTGGCCGTGGGTGTGTCACTGACACACCCCCAGCTCCCCGCGGGGTCACGAGCCTGATGACTAATCATAATTCTTTAAGGAAATCGTTTTTATTTTTATTATAATTACTGTGAAATGTATTATGTTTTTGTCATTATTACAACAAATACACACTTGCAAGTTGCAACTGATAAGACTGGCAATGATTTTATATTTATTAGACTATTACAGAAAAGATCATGCTCCAAATAAGTGGGGGTACGGCGTACCCCCGCGTCCAACGCCCACTACATCACTGGTGTTACCAGTGTATCTTTCACGACGAACTGGTGAATACTAGATGAGGAAGCCGGGTATTTAAGCAGGTGTGGGTGAGTAGATAATCAGGAAGATGAGTAGCAGCTGCGGAGGTGAATTGACGGGAACTGACAGTAGGTCAGCCACGCCCAGCCAGGAAGACAGACAGATACAAACAAATATGAAACAAAAAGAGAAGCAGAAGAAGGTAAAACTGCACATCCTTACAGTACCCCCCCCCCCCCCCCCCCTCAACGGGAGCCTCCTGGCGACCACCAGGCTTTTCGGGATGAGCCCTGTGGAAATCCCTCACCATAACGGGGTCCATTATCCGAGATCGAGGAACCCAGCAACGCTCCTCCAGGTTGTAACCCTCCCAATCCACCAAGTACTGTAAGCCCCTACCCCGGCGTCTAACATCCAAGAGTCGATGCACGGTATAGGCAGCATGATCATCAATGACTCGGGGGGGAGGAGGGGGAATGGCCGGAGGGCACAAGTCACTGGTGTGAACTGGGTTGATTTGTGAAACATGAAAAGTGGGATGGATCCTGATGATCCTGGGGAGCTTCAGGCGGACAGCAGAGGGGTTGATTATGCGCTCAATGGGGAAGGGGCCAATAAACCGGGGAGACAGCTTCTTGGACTCGGTAAGGAGGGGGATATTCTTGGAGGACAACCAAACCGATTGTCCAGGGGTGTAAAGGGGAGCAACAAGTCTGCGATGGTTGGCTGATTGCTGGGTCTTGGCGGAAGTTCGGAGGAGGGCAGATCGAGTGTCTCTCCAGATCTTACGGCACAGACGAACATGATGCTGGACAGATGGAACAGCCAACTCAATCTCCTCTTCGGGAAACAAGGGTGGCTGGTACCCTAGAGAGGCTTCGAAAGGAGAGAGTCCTGTAGCTGATGACGTGAGGGAATTGTGAGAATATTCCACCCAAGGCAGATGAGAGCTCCAGATCTTCTGATTCCGGTTTACAACACAGCGGAGGGCAGATTCCAGGTCCTGATTGGCCCTTTCGGTTTGACCATTAGACTGGGGGTGGTACCCGGAAGTTAAACTGACCGACGCACCCAGTGAACGACAAAAGGTCTTCCAAACTTGGGAGGTGAACTGAGGTCCACGGTCGGAGACGATGTCAGCCGGGATTCCATGTAGGCGGACAACATGCTGGGTGAGAAGTTGGGAGGTTTCCAGGGCTGAGGGGAGCTTGGGTAGAGCAACAAAATGAGCACACTTAGAGAAGCGGTCAACAACAGTTAGGATTGTCGTATTACCATGAGAGGGGGGCAGACCGGTGACAAAGTCCAGAGCAATATGTGACCAGGGTCGACTAGGGATTGGAAGGGGTTGGAGCAAACCTGCAGGTTTCTGATGAGAGGCCTTACTCCTGGCACATATTGTACAGGCTGAGACGAATTCCCTTGTATCCTTGTCGACTGTTGGCCACCAGAAATGTCTTTTGAGAAGGGAGAGGGTCCGGTTAGCACCGGGATGGTTGGAGAAACGGGAGCTGTGAACCCACTGCAGGACTTGGGAACGGACTGAGTTTGGGACAAACAGACGGTTAGGCGGACCACAACCAGGGTCTGGTTGTTCCAACAGTGCCTCCTGGATAGCGTTACTGATCTTCCAGGTGACGACTCCCACAACACATCTCTGGGGAAGAATAGAGTCCGAAGTAGAGACTGGACCCTCAGACGTGAATGATCTGGACAGGGCATCGGGCTTAGTATTCTTGGAACCTGGGCGATAGGTGAGAGAGAAGTTGAAGTGTCCAAAGAAGAGAGCCCACCTGGCTTGTCGAGAATTTAGCCGTTTGGCTGACTGAATGTACTCAAGGTTCTTATGGTCAGTCCACACCAGGAATGGCTGCTCGCTGCCCTCGAGCCAGTGCCGCCACTCATCCAATGCCATCTTAACTGCCAGCAGCTCCCTGTTGCCCACATCATAGTTTCTCTCAGCTGGGGAGAGACGGCGAGAGAAGAAAGCACAAGGATGAAGCTTGTTGCTTGGCCCGGAAGTCTGAGACAGAACAGCACCAACTCCGATGTCAGAGGCGTCAACTTCGACCACAAATTGTCTGCTTGAGTCAGGCTGGATGAGAATGGGGGCTGAAGTGAACTGGGACTTAAGTCTAAGAAAAGCATTGTTAGCTTCAGGGGTCCAGGAGAACTTAATCTTGATAGAGGTGAGACTGGAGAGTGGAGCAGCAACCTTGCTATAATGCTTGATGAACCGGCGATAGAAGTTGGCAAACCCCAGGAACCTTTGCAACTCCTTCCGAGAAGTGGGGACTGGCCACTCAGAGACTGCGAGAATCTTCCCTGGATCCGCCTCCAACCTGCCTTGCCGGATGATGTATCCAAGAAAACTGATCCGTTCCTGGTGAAACTCACACTTCTCTGCCTTGACGTAGAGCTTGTTCTCAAGCAGCCTCTGAAAAACCAGACTGACGTGTCTTTGGTGTTCCTCCAGGCTCTTGGAGAAGATCAGAATATCATCGATGTACACAAAGACAAACTGGTTGAGATAATCACGCAAGACATCATTTACCAGGGACTGAAAAACTGCTGGGGCATTGGAGAGTCCAAAGGGCATGACGAGATACTCAAAGTGGCCAAGGGGGGTGTTAAAGGCAGTCTTCTACTCATCACCTTGGCGGATACGAACCCAGTGATAGGCATTTCTGAGATCAAGCTTTGAGAAGATGGTGGCACCTTGAAGTGGCTCAAAAGCAGAGTTGATCAGGGGAAGTGGGTACTTATTCTTAACTGTGATGTTATTTAAGTCAATACAGGGTCGAAGAGTTTTATCCTTTTTGTCCACAAAGAAAAACCCCGCACCCAGAGGGGAGGAAGAAGGACGAATTATTCCTGAAGCCAGGGAATCACTGATGTATTTCTCCATGGACTCTCTCTCAGGCCGGGACAGATTATAGAGCTTGCTGGTGGGTAACGGAGCCCCAGGAAGCAAAACAATGGGACAGTCATATGGACGGTGAGGAGGGAGAGAGAGAGCCCTATCCTTACTGAAGACCTCACCCAGGTTGTGGTAAACGTTAGGAACGTCGGATAAATCTACATCTGGAGAGACACATGAAGCAGGTAACGGGTTAACAGGAACTGGAGGCACAGCTGACTGTAGACAGTTAAGGTGACACTTCTGATTCCATTCAATGATCCTTCCTCCAGCCCAGGGGTCTGCAACCTTTTTGACCAAAAGAGCCATTTTGTCCCCTTTGCCCAACAATTTGTTTTGTCTGGAGCCGCAAAACATATTTGATAGCTTATAAAGTTGTATTTACTGTTATATCATAGACAAAAACTACAGTTTTTTTGCATTTATTATTTATAAAACTGTTAACCTCTAATAAGAAACAAAGAACTCTTGTAAGGAGAATAAAAAAAAATACACAGGCCTACTTTAAAATAAATTAAACACAGCACTTGGGGAGTCCTCTGCACATTTGAAGGAAAAAAAAATACAATTAAAATGGGCCCACTTTGAAATAAATAAAACATATAGCTGCACCCTAAAAAGAGTTAACTGATTGCATTATGACTGAAGATCGTCAGCTGTTTTCTCCTCGATACGTAAAGGCTGCAGCACCTTTAACAACTTCTCTCCACATATCAAACATACCTGTAAGCCTCCGGAACACAGGATTTATTTTCTTTGATTTATCCATAGTTCACTCATCGAGCCGGGGTCAGGTTATTCGCCTGCAGGAAAAGGCGCTAGCGCGGGACCGGAGCAGGATGTGACGCATATTTTAGTTGACCTAATTAAAACAGTTTTGTTTTTTATTTATGCGTCACAGTATCACCTCAAAATACAAGATACGAAACATTTTCAACCATGCAACAAAATATAAATAGTCCTACAAATACTTTTATTTTATTCCTTCTTATTTTTGTCTAAGCTCAAGGGAGCCAGAGCAGAGGGCTTAAAGGGCCGCATGCGGCGCGTGGGCCGCGGGTTGCCGACCCCTGCTCCAGCCCAATCAATATGAGGATTGTGGGTGCGAAGCCAAGGGTAACCAAGTACCAAAGGAGTAGTTGGAGAGGAAATAACCTTAAGCTGGATTTGTTCTCTGTGATTTCCTGAAATAATCAGAGTAACGGGTTGTGACTGCTGAGTTACTCTAGAGATGCGTTGACCGTTTAAGGCATAAGCAGTCAAAGGATCCTGTAATAATTCCAACTTAAGTCCCAGCTGGTTGGCAAGTTCTAGGTCTACAAAACTATCTTCAGCGCCTGAGTCAATGAGGGCAGAGAGAGACAAGGTCTGAGAGTTTGTACAGAGTCTGGCAGGAATGAGAAATCGGCGCAGGGTTGGGGCAACAATAGATGGGGAAAGTGAGCTCGTCAGGACTCCCAAACTTACTGACGAGCTTCTGCGTTTGGGCGAACAGGACAACCAGCAACGAGATGGCCAAACTTGCTACAATACAGGCACTCACCCAACCTCATACGTCGAAGGCGTTCCTCTGGAGATAGTCCGGTACGTCCCAACTGCATCGGTTCCTCCCTAGCCAAAGGAGGCACGCGAGGTGAAGAGGTGAATCCAGAGGGTGTGGAAACAGAAGGAGCAAATCTGGGGGTGTAGCTTGGTTTACTTGGAAAAGCAAAAGGAGAATGTTGCGCTTTCTCCGCACGGCGCTCCCGCAACCGGCTGTCGAGGCGAGACACCAAGGTAATTAAGGCTTGGAGGACCGAACCGTGACTTCTGTGAAGCGTTACACCCCTATTGATTTGTGTATTAAGATATCTGCAGTAAGTATTTGCAGACTAAGTAACACAGTACATTTAAAGGACAATATCTTTCAAGTAATAAGTGTTGAAGAAATGTACCAAGTTTTTTTTGTTGTTTGCCTATATCATTATCACTTGTGATTTTCATTTAAATAAGGCTCAATAGCTGCGTATAAGCTTAAGATAACTCAAAGCTAATATCTAAATTGGCTAACTACTTAGCTTTAAAGATAATTAAATATTAGAGTTAAAAACAAGTAAGTAAAATGTCAGATGTTGAGTCTTACACTAAGAGTGATGAAGTGAGTGTAGTAGAAAATGAGCAACCACAGGCAACTGAAGATCCAAAAATGGATAGCCTTTCCACACAAGAGCCACAAAGGAGCCAAAGAGTCCGGAAGTTAACGAAAAAGGGCCAAGAACTGCATGATGAGCAAGTAACAAGACTTGTACACCATTTCAGTGTGAGCTACAAAAGGTGGAAAGATATCACAAAGGAAGCCAAACAAGTGCTAAGTGGTCAATGCTCTAATGACCTGCTGCATGAATACATCACTAAGGTAAGGAAGACCTCCAATGATGTGAATATTTCTTATGAAGAGTTGAGGCTCATTGACATTCCCGACCATGACACACGTCGCAGAGAAGACACCTGTGAAGCAGTTACAAAGACAATCATTGAGACTGCAAGAGAACGAATGGACACAAGAAAGGACAAAAGTCATGAGGAAGAAGAAATTGGTAAAAACCAGACAGAGTCTGTATGCAAATCTGTTGCCTCTGTTAAGAGAAGTAATGGCTCTCATGGCACCAGGTCCTCGACTCATTATCGTAGCAACTCGAGAGCCACATCAAAAAGTTCATTCCTCTCTTCTATTAAAAGACAAGAAGCCGCTGCTGAAATTTCTGCAAATGAAGCGACTTTAGAAGTAATGTTAGAACAGGAACAACAGATCGAAGAACTTGATATACTGGAGGCTGAAGCTGCTCAGTTAAGAGCCAAACAGGAGGCAGAAAATGCTGAGAGGCAAAGAGAGTTACAAGCCAAGCGCAGACAACTAGAGCGATTAAAAACAGTAAAGAAGCTAAAAGCTGCAAAGGCGAGACATCAAGTATATGAACAGAATGCATGCTCAGACGAAGAAATTAGCGAGCTGCTCCATCAACATGTTCCTCTGGTTGTGAAAGAAGAACTCAAGCATAAAAGCAGTGAACTGCAAAACCACTCACCACCTCAAGCTGCGACACAACAAAAACAAGAAGACAGTACTTCAGCTCTTATCAGAGCTCTTGCAGAGTCCATCAGTGCAAGTCGTCTACCTGTACCTGAACCTACAACGTTCAGTGGTGACCCACTGAGGTTCAATGACTGGAAGGTCTCCTTTCGTACACTCGTTGACAGGAAAAACATCCCAGCTGAAGAAAAGATATATTATCTAAGAAAGTATGTTGGTGGAACCGCCAAGAAGGCCATAGAGAGCTACTTCCTGCTAGGCACAGAGTCAGCCTATCATTCCGCGTGGACCATCCTAGAAGAGAGGTACTGTAATCCTTTCCTCATTGCTAAGGCCTTCAGAGATAAGCTTGATGCATGGCCCAAGATAAGTTCCAAAGACAGCGTAGAACTTCAAGAGCTCTCTGACTGCTACTGATACATGCTGTGTGGGATATGTGTGCCGTTTATTAAGCGGCATTAACAGTGATGACATGCATATATTCCATATTTATTTATTGTTTACCTTTTATATATTTGTTGTCTTACAACCCAGTTCTCACGGGTTGGAATAGGTTCCACAAGAATAAACCCCGTATTTAATCAAGACCTCAGCCTCGTGTCATTTACTGGAGGGAGCTACAATCCCTTTGTGAATTGTTTCCACTTCCGCGCCGTCCTTTAATTTCTTCATACAGCGGGAATCCAAATGAATTAATCCTGAGTCTAATAACCATCAAAGTCACTCCAATAGTGCTCCTTAATTACGCTTTCATCCTCCTTTAACAAAATACTTCACATTCATCTAGTTTGTGACAGTAGTGGTAGCATTTTTGAGAGTTTTAAACTTTAATTAATTGTGTGTGGGGGGGGGGGGGCGCGCAACTTCCAACAGGAGTCATTTGGGGGGGCTCTTGGGAAAAAAGGTTGGGAACCACTGGTCTAAAGCATTTATTATTTTCATTTTCGCCCTCTTGAGACAGCGTGGTGTCCAGAAAGCTGCAGAGACTTCAGGGAGAAACCTCCGTGTGATGGACGTCCTTGTCTGTTGGTTTGGAGAGGACTGAGGGTCTTTCCTCTGCAAGGAGGACCAGGCCTGATGGAGGAGCCCATGCTGGGCATAGCTGATACCAACTGCACAGGCCTAATCTGTCACTTTATTTGACTAAATGTGTTTATTTATACATTTAATAGGTTTACACCTTCTGTCCATATGTGCTTTTTATTTAAAACATTTGATTAACTTTTGGTTCACATTTCAATAAATTGTATTTGTATTTGCACTCCTTTCGTCCATTATTCTTACTGAAAATGTTAGATTACACATTCACATCTGACTGAAGATTGGCCCCATTTTTTGTGATGTTGTAAACTCTGCGGTACAAGGCACAAGCGATGTGAAGCTCATAAAGTGAGGCAAATAGAAATAATCAGCTGATGGAGTGTAGATGTGGAAATAGGTGCATTCGATCAGCTGACTGTGTTTTCACAATAAAAGTAGTTTCTTAGTGAATGTCCTGTACTGGTCTTAAAATCTCATAACATCAGCTTTTAATGTTCCTCTTGGATGTTCTTCTTGACCCTCAGAGAAGGAGAAGATGTCGTGTCTTTCAGGCATGTCCTTTCCTAACAAAAATGACAGGAAACATAAAACATATTATTGCAGAACAAGTGTGTTATTTATGAAAGCGGTGTGTTTGTGTGTTTAGGGGCTGTAGATATAATTATTTTGTAATTGTAATGTCTTTTTTTATTTCAACAGTGAGCTACAAAGACAATCAGATTATGAATGAACAGTATGAAGCTCATCAACATTGAAATATATGTTATAATATTGAACTGTCAAAACGTAGTGCAATTGTAGAAGCTTGCTCTGTTGTCTCACTGAAAGAATAACTTTTACCACGTTTTTTACAGACAATATTGAGAGATAAATAGTAGCAGTTCTCACTATGTGTTAAATATTGTTGCCTTCAATACATTAAATTAGAAAGCTGACAAAATCATATTGCTTGTTAAAAACATGTAACTTTTTGCATGGGAAAAAAAAACGTAACTGATGTGTAGGTGATCTAGTATTTAGTATTGTTTAATGGAATGTATATCAGTGTATTAAAGTCAATACTTCATTTATTTAAACCAATATATTTCTTGATTCTTTGTACAGTATGAAAAAAAGGGTCTTTATACCTGTGCTGAAGTTCACTGCTGTGAGGAGTCCAGTTCTGTCTCTCACTCTCTGGTCCAGCCTGTCTGCATCACCTGGACAGCTTAAACAAACAGATATATATATATGTAAAGTACCATGTGTACAAACAATATAACTGATTCTCTTCTGTTGGATCGTGTATTGTCCGAGTCAGGGTCCTTTTTATTTTACTGTAACTTTGGAAGTTGTGTTACCAATGCTTACTGTTTATTTGATACCAATTTGGTAATGCAATTAATACAAACAAGGTTTGGGTTCGTTCTTCAGATGACTGTGACGTTAACGTGTAAGCTCGATAATGAACTCCAGCTCAACCAACCATATTGTAATATATAAGTAATCATCTTGAAATACGACATTAATAATTGTAATATACACACATATTATTGTGAGGTTGATTTCACATACACTACTTCGACATTAGCTTGTCTACATACTTGAGCATAGCCAATTTAAATTAACCATAGCGATGCATCCAGTTCTACCTACATAATAAAATATCTCTCTGAGTTACAAGGACGACCTTATTTTATCAACCTCAAACAGAAGCCGTTTGTTCTACAGTATTATCCCACTTAACGCTTAACACTTTTATATATACAGTCTATGATTGTAACTTGGAGGCTACGATTAGCATCGTTAGCACCGATGTAGCTACCACTCGCTTACACGCTAACCCAAGCCTTAACATTCATTACGTAGCTGATTAAAATCATTAACACATAAATAAGTACTCGATTTTCACTTACCGCAAAACCGCATGCATGCACCGTCTGTTTCAACCTCAGAGCAAGTCACAATAGTCCGATATATAAGCATGAAGAACAAACAAACACGGCCGGGGTCAAGTTGTGTTCCCTGGATGAACTGAGCAGGCAGAGTCCCTGTAGCTTCACGGAGCAGCTAGCAGAGAGACAAGAAGCTAGCAGCAGCAGTCACTTGACAGAGCCGTCACTCAATGTGACCACGCCCTAATTTATGCAAAAACGTTAAGACCTAATATAAATAAAAGGGTTGTGTTAGAAAACAATTCACTCACAGATCCATAATCATGAAGGTGGAATCTAACTATATTCATAATAATATCTATTACATCCATGGGTAGAAACATGTTTTTTTATGCTGTAAATTTGGGCATTTTAACATGGGGGTCTATGGAAATTGCTCCTTTCTGCAGTCAGTCCCTATCGGCCAATATATGAACTGCAGTGTGTGGCACTTCCGTATTGGCGTCCCAGCTCTTCCCCAGAGTTTGCCGCTTGGTTTGAAGGGACGAAATCGTGACATCTTCACGTCTCCCAGCATGGTAAATCGTCACATGTTCACGTCTTGCTGTGATATCAGGTTGGTCTGGCTACCTGCATAAAGTCAAGTGCTCGGTGCAGTTGTCGGCGAAATGTCACTCCTCTGTTTTCATTTAAACAGCTCCTTATATCCGTTAGCGCAGCTAGCTAGCACCAGATGCTAACAACAATACACGTAAGGTGTGCCCGTTCTCTCTCGCTCGCGCCACACATACACACACCCTCCCGGTCCTCCCGATGGCCAGTTGGTGCCTGCCGGTGAGCGTGGAAGTGTGGTCTGCAGCAAGCGGACGGCTGTCAGCATCAGCTTGTAGATGGTATTTTAAACTCGATGCACTCTGAAACTACGGGCGGCTGAGGACAAAAAATACACATGCGTTAATCGCGTTAAAATAATTAATGGCGTTAATTCTTTTTTATTAACGCGTTAACTTGAAAACCCTCAACCCGTGAGCTTGTAGTCTTAATGTTAGCGTGTGTGCTTAGGTGTAAACACAGTCGGATGGGTGACCAAAACGTCCCCGTTTTCCGGGCAAAGTCCCCGTTTTCAGTGGCCGGTACCCAGTTGAAACTCCCGAAAATGTTCCCGTTTTTGAATGTGCGTTAAAAAACATAGAGCAAGGTGAAATAAAATGTTACATGTCAGCAGAGTTGGGTGTAACGCGTTACAAAGTAACGCGTTACTGTAATAATATTACTTTGTCGGTAACGGAGTAGTGTAACGCGTTACGTTAATTCAGTAATCACACTACAGTTACTAACATTGCCCCGGCACGCGTTACTTCGTTACTTCTAAAATCAGTCATAATCAAACCTCAACAAACACCTGCAAAGAACACATGCTAAGGTGAAGCTAACGCACATAGCTGTTGTTTATTTATATCACACACGTAGTCTGTTCTTCTTCTCTGTTTTCCGGTTGTTTCCTCTTTTGAATGACGAATACACACTACCGCCGCCTGCTGGTAAGGAGAGTTATTGTGACTCACGCATGCGCAGTTCGTACGTGCTCGGCTGAAGTCTTTGCGGTGTGCTCCAGTCTGGCTCCAGTGCAACACATGGCCAACACGCAGGAGAACACGCTGACGCAACAGCGTGAGCAGAGATAGACTGCGCAAAATATACAGATAGCAGGAGACAGAGGACAGCCACGGTCAGATAGGAAAACATTCAGGATCTATCTGGATCAGTCTTATGCGACAATGGAAACTGAACTAAAGAGAACATTTAAAACTTTAGCAGTCTGCGTGATCTGCCTGCAGGGAGGGGCGGGCCGGCCCTGCGAGTAAAGTAACGAGTAAAGTAACGAATTACTTTATGTAGAGAGTAACGAAGTAGTAATATGTAATATATTACTTTTTTTTAGTAACGACCCCATCTCTGCATGTCAGTAAAAACAGAGTAACAGTTTCATGCCTTTTTAGCGTATTTCTTCTTCTGCTACTTGTTCTTCTACCTCTACTTCTTCTTCTACTTCTAATTCAATGTACCTGCCCGCGATATTGGACAAAGGAAACTCGGCTAGTAGTGTCAACTAAATCCATAGTATTACAACAAAAGTGCTTTAAACGAGGTAAGTTACGAATTTATGTTCTCAATCGCCAAGTGTGGGATTGAATATTACATTAGTTTAGATTAGATGTATTGTCCTCAGGGGGAAATTCATTTCCACAGCACTGTGAAAACAATATGAAATCAACAAAAAATAAGACAGACAACTACAGATAGCACCACACATAATGGTTACTTATTATTATTTAGGCCTGTATGGATCAGGTTTTTTGCCAAAGCGAGCCCTGTTACTATAATAATAATATGTTATGTATTATATAAACCATATTGGTACAATGAGCGACATCCAGTGACGGATTTTGGAACATTGATTATATTTTTCTCATGGCAGTTACCCAGCTAGCAGGGAACGTTCTCACAACTTTGGCTAACGTTACCTACAGGTTCTAATAATGTTTTAAAGAAACGTTTGAATCTTTTTAGGATGTTTATTCCTCACTTTTTCTCTCTGGCTTTTGTTTAATTATTTAATTATTTATTTAGTTCTTTATGTATTAATTTAGTTCTTTATTTTAATATTTATAACATAACATAGGATTTCATAAAGTATTTTTAAAATAGTTTATACATTATTTGAATATAGGAATAGTAGATAGGATTACTTAAAATATAGTACCTTATATTTCATATTTTTCCCCCTTAGACCAGGGGTTCTCAAAGTGTTGATGAGTGAGGGCCAATTTAGGTACCCAATATTGGATTGAGGGCCGCCCAAGAAAAAACTGAACACAAAATAATTCCAAAACAAATCCTTTCTTTATTGTACTAACCAATTACCGCAACCCGCGAGATGCCTAGTTGCCATGCAACCAGTAGTCTAGCAAACTTTCCACAAGCTGTCATTCATAATTTAGGAATGACAACCAAGGGGGCGCAGTTTTACCATTCCTAACCCTCTGGAGTCTAAGGGTATTTTCTCGATTTTTAGATGTTTTCTTAAATCACCTTTTAAATGTATTTCTTCTAACATGGCACCCCATGTGTTACATATCAAAATGTTCAGGACAATCTCTGGTCTTGCTATATATGCATATTGCTCACCTTAGAGCACTGTTTCATGAGATAAGTAGCTCAAAATCTTAAAATGTGACATCCGATTTTTGGAAAATCTTCAAAACTCTTGTGAAAACACAAATGTACTCATGTGATCGAATTGTTTTGGTGTTTTAGATTTGGTTACCAAAGTCCTAGGATCACAAAAGCAGTGAAATATTTGAATTACACTGTATATAAATGTGTTATTCATGTCTAAAATTAAAAAAATTAAATTCAAATTTTGAGTAAAACAAGTGTTTATCACTCTACTTTCACCACAGCAGGGACTGAGATACATTAGGACTGAATAATGACTTCATATTACATACCAAGGTTCATGTGATGTGTACAAATACAAATTGAGCATTCAACCTTTTTTTTTCAACCAACAATTTATTATAAATATGTTTTTTTCAACCAACTATTTATATAAATATAAGAAACTGGAAAATATAACTATTTACAAAATTGAACATAAGAACTTTCAACCAACTATTCATTATACAATGTCAAGACAGTATCAAGGTCTTTGTCTGTCTTCCAAGACAGTGGGTCTGGCTGCTGTGTAGGTGGGGTGTACAAGTGCTATACGAGACCTCCACGAGACCTCCTTGCTGGCTGGGTTGAAGGTGATGGCTGTGGTGGAGCCTTTGTGCTGAGGTGTATCTTGACCTGGTGGCAGCCGCAGATGGAGGTGGAGGCAGCTGTAGTGATGCTGGTCTGCTGGTCCTTGGTGGTGATGGCTCTGGTGAAGGCCCTTGAGCCACAGTAGATCTTGACCTGGGGGCTGGCACAGATGGATGTTGTAGCTGCTGGATAAACGCCGCCATAGGACAATAATTACAACTAATTTAATTGAAATAAAGTTCAAGTAAAATGTTGCTCAAGCACAAATAACAATGCACACATAAAAATAAAGTTTGGGAGGTTGCAGAAGGAGTCTCTCTCGATCTCTCTCTCTCTCTCTCTCTCTCACACACACACACACACACACACTAACACACACACACACACACACACACACACACACACACACACACACACACACAGGTATTTCCAGTTACTTTACATTCAGTATAAAATCACAGACACACATATACATAGGCTACATCTGATTTCAAAGTCTCATCTGTACAGGACGGTAAAATAATAACAGGCACACATATAAATAAATCTATGACAAAGTCTCATCTGTACAGAACAGTATGATAAAATAATCGATGGCAAAAACATGTCACTGTAAATGTCTCCGTTGTGGGACGAATAAATGATTAATTTAATCATCTACACATGTAATCTCACTTTTACACACCAAAATAACGTTAACACAGAGTAAACGTTTGCTAATGGAGAGTCTATTTTGTCCCAATAAAAAGTTCATGACTATCGATAAAAAATATATCAATAAACCTATTGTTAATTTTCGCGGTATTCCCCACACATTGCCAGTACACTATTACTGTAATATTTACACTTACCCATGTCCAAATGGATCCTTGTTGTTGTCTTTGTGTTCTTCTTCTTCAGAAGAGTCAAATACTTCAGGTTCTGAGGCTCTATCTTCACTGCTGCTAGCAAAAAAAATCTCTTGCAAAGTCGGCAACTGTAAAGTTTTTTTTAGCCATTTTCTCTGTCTCTCTCTCTCCCCTCACAGACGTAAACTGATGGGAGACACGTGGTTTATGTTTTGTTTACTTGGTGGGTAGGTCCTTAGTGATTTCTCGATGTCCATTGGTCATTTCAGACCGTGATGGCTGCCGGCCGAGATTTCCTTCACGGACACACAAATCCACCAATCCCACACAGTGTAAAGTCAAGCTGCTTTGAGCGGCCATATTTGCTGCGGTGCCCTGGTTACAGTCTCACAGGAGATACAGCTGGAAAGCTACTCTTCCAGCGATTCCGCGGATATCTAATCTGAAGATATAGATACAACCATGGAGGATTAAAATATAACGCATGCATTTCAGCGTGTCACATTAACTATCGCGGGCCGCCAGAAACATTTCCGAGGGCCGCCATTGGCCCGCGGGCCGCACTTTGAGAACCCCTGCTTTAGACCCTTGCGGTTTATTCTTAAAAACCCTTACCCACCCCCCATTTTCCCTCTGCTGGTCTATGGCCTTGTAGAGGGTAACGGGGTACAGAGTCGCTTAGATAAGCGTGGGAGTGCATCTGACGAAGAGATAGGTTGTTGTGCTCCCTATCTCTGTTTCTTATCCTATATCTAATTGAACTGCTCGGGTCTTGATAGATTGAGTGGGGAAGTTCATGAGATCTTTCTAGAGGGTTATTAAGAATAACTTGTATCCAATGACCTTTTCCCTCTCTGTCTGTGTCTGTGTATTCTCTTGTTCCGATTAACCCAGCCAAATCCTTTTTTTTCTTGTTTTGTATCTATATCTACGCCGGGATCCGGAGTCGAGGCTGATCCTCTTGCTGTAGTCCTGTGTCTTGGATCCTCTATCCTGAGTTCTGGATTAAGTCGTGGACGTTCGGGTCGTGGCTGAACCTGTCTCTGCGGTCCTGCCTTGGGTCTCGCCATGCTGCTTCCCTGATGGCTTCCTCAGGACTGTAGCTGACATCCTCGTGGATTCATCTTCTTATTACAGACACATGCATTTCCTAACATTCGGTCTATATGCTGTAAAATGTATTATCTCTTCGATTTACACACGGCATCTATTGCACGTCTGTCCGTCCTGGGAGAGGGATCCCTCCTCTGTTGCTCTCCCTGAGGTTTCTCGCATTTTCCCTTTAAACTGTGGGTTTTCTCTGGAAGTGTTTCCTTGTACGATGTGAGGGTCAAAGGACAGAGGGTGTCGTTTTTCTCATACTGATATTCTGAACAATCTGTGCTGTTGTATTTGCTGTAAAGTGTCTCTACTGTAAGCTATTTTTATTATATGTACAGCACTTTGGTTCGACCAAAAATAGTTTCTAAATGTGCTATATAAATAAAACTTGATTTGATTTGATTTATTATTTCAAAGCAACATTCAGAAAATGTTTCAGGATGTTATTCTTTTTTTATAAAACCTGTGATGGCAAATATTAACACGGTCATGGTCAACGTCAGATTTATTTCTAGAGCGCTTTAAAAAACATAAACATTTGTTTGAAAAGGATGTTTTAAAAAATCTGATGTCACCATATTTTCCTTTTGAAAAAAACAAACAAGCACGTAATTCATGATAAACTGTAAGCAGATATTGCTTGTTTGCGGTGGCATGTGTGAGTTCCCAGCTAGACATTTTGGTTCTAAAAACATTCTGAGAATGTTACCATTCACTGCTCTAGGAATGTTTTCAGCTGGAGGTTTTATTTTGTTGTTCCCAGAATGTTCTTCTGAAAGGTAGGATAACATTCTCTAAAAACATTCTTAAAATATTTTGTGATGACCTTCTTCAAATGTTTTTGATAACATTGTTCGAACATTATGCTCCCAGAAAATGTTTTGAACATATTGATGCAAAGATCTCCGCTATTCTGAGACCCTCACTGTATTCCAGTCCCTTTTCAAAACTCATCTCTTCTCCTCTTGTATACTCATAGCCCACCCCCCATCAATCCATGCCGGTTGATCAAGTTTGATAGTCCTATAACCCCCACCCTAACCTTCCCTTATATTGTAAAGCGATTTTCTGTCCTTGAAAAGCACTATACAAATATAATGTATTATTTATTATTATTATAATGACAGGTATCAGATCTTGCCGTGTAAAATAATCTTCCTGAGAGGTGTCACTTGTGATGTAGTCTGTGTGGTCTACAGTGAATGTATTCCTGACAGCCTGAGAAGCTGACCGTTGAGCGGCCCAGACCAAGCAAGGAGGCAGAGGCAGAACGTCCAAAAATATAACCCGACGTGGGCATTTATTAAAATCATGGGCACAAAGTTCACCGCCTCAATCCTGCGGTTCTCCTTTCACACCTCCTGCAGCCACAAGGATCTCACACACACACCCAGCCCCCTCAACAGACACATTTAGAGCCTAAATACACACACTCTAATCAGCACAACAAGACACAGGTGAGGGGGGAGGAGACAACACAGGACACCAGGTGCACACAATCATCAGCCACAGACAACATATACTGTGCAATCACGCTAATAAAGTGCCATATTACCCAGCCTGAAGCCGTCAGTCCATAGTGACGAAGTTCCCTTCGTCACACAGCCACAGGTGATGAGAATCAAATGTTCCCATAGGATTCCATAGAAAATGCATGCGGGTCATTTTTTACCCACTTATGGAAGCTTGGGGTAGTAATACAACAACAACTACAATTTCTTAAAATGTATAACATTTAAATTTAAAATTTGAATGGCATGATATCCAAAACATGTTTTTTGAGGAATAGCTGGAATATGAAATTATAAACTAATGTAATTACAAAGATGCTTCAAGAAAACCACCTCACCGGGTCAAAAAAGACCCACTTATGCATCTGAGGGTTAAGATGTGTTTTATAACATTGTTAGAACATTATGCCCTACTGTTCTTAAAATGTTTTCAGCAGGACGTTTTATTTTGGTTCCCAGAATGTTCTTCTGAAAGGTAGGATAACGTTCTCTAAAAACATTCTTAAAATGCTTGATAATAACCTTTTTTAAATGTTTTGATAACATTGTTAGAACATTATGCCCTACTATTCTTAAAAAGTTTTCAGCTACAAGTTAGATTTTTTTATGTTGCCAGAATGTTATTATTTTAGAGTAGGTTAATGTGCTTTATCGTTCCGATTTATCAGAAGTCTTTTCTCTTCTTTTTTATTCGACCAGCAGCTAGTACAAGTCACTGTCGGTGTCACATGTACTGGAGGGGACCCAGAATCAGACTCGGAATCAGCTGTTGAAAGTAACATTTGTTAATTATAAAAGGGGAGCTGGGAGTGGAGGTTGGTTATGGCGGCAGTGATAAACAGTTGTTCCAGGGTGGGTAGTAGGGATGCCAGCGATTATTCGATTATTCGAATATTCGCTACAGTCTCCATAATCGAATATTATTTTTAAAAATCGATTTTATTTATATATAGGCTATATATATATATTTTTTTTTTATGTTTTTTTTTTTATGGCTTAGTTTCAACCAAAATATATATAAATATATATATGCTAATAATAGTAATAGTATTAATAATTGTAAATGGTCATTGGTCACACCACCAGTTTGTTTTACTGTAAACTTGGAGGAAGCCTGCGTGCAGAGCAGACTGCTGCTGCAGCACGCGACACACCGACCCCGCTCCCACCCCCCTCTCCCTCACACGTGCGACTAAAGATGAACAAAGCGGCAGGTAAAAAGAGTTCCTCCTCGTGGAACTACTTCGAACTTACAAGTCCAAAGGAAGTTAAATGCAAGCTCTGCGAAAAGACGTTGGTCTATCACAGCTCAACCTCAACAATGCGTTGGCATTTGAGTGCGAAGCACGCCAAAGAGGTTACAGAGAAAGGCGCAGCACAGCCGGCCATTACCAACTTCACTTCAAGGCCACGTCGTTGTGATGAGATGCTTGTTTGTTGTTTGTACTGTTAAACATGTTCCAGTAAAGAGGAGAGGGGGGAGGAGAGAGACACACAGTAGAAACAAACACATACAAACACTAAGAGGGGTTTCAGGGACGGGCAGTGACAGTCGGTCCGTTCTTCTATCTGTCGGTCTCAAATCTAAAGGGTGCAATAACGATTTTTATCCAATATGCATATACAACGGACACTGTTTATACGCAGCCCTCACAAACCACACACGGCCAGATAGCTTATCCAACAGTTAGAACCTACATACGAGACACAACCTTTATAGTCAGAAAAAAGTGTGATTATGTTCTGATATTTTACACATATGATATTATGAATACTGTGGGCCTACACACCTTAGTGTGATTATAAGTGCATGTGAGTGAATATTGGCATTCAAATTCGTTTTTATACGTCCTATTTAATGTTGCTCTCAAAGTGCACCAGATTGATGCTTTTAACTTCAACATTTAAAAATCTTCCCGGTGGAGCATGCCCCCGGACCCCCCTAGAGGAGATGAGGTCCCCCCCCCACTTAAATCATGTCCACATGGATAGGAAACTAAATACATTTGCACACATCTTGTGTCCATATCTTTCTGTGTTGGTGGTCATGCCACAACCATGGGGCGGTGGTGGCGAAGTCGATAGGGACTTGGCTTGGCAACTGGAAGGTCACCAGTTCAAGTCCCGGCCAAGTGCTACTGAGGTGTCCCTGAGCAAGGCACAGTTCCCCACACTGCTCCCCGGGTGCTGTTCAAAATGGCAGCCCACTGCTCCTAACACTAGGATGGGTCAAATGCAGAGAAACAATTTCCCCACGGGGATTAATAAAGTATATCCAATCCAAACCATGCATGTGAATGAGCGAGTCATGGTAAAATATCTGGATTAAGAGGTAGCTTTTTCTTTGCACAGCATGAAAGAAATTGGCGAAATGAATGGGCTGTGATTTTAGTATTTTGAAGCAGAGGTCAATAATTTGTACGGCCCTCGGAGGATGTTGAAAAAATTGAAATGGCCCTTGAGAGAAAAAGGTTACCCACCCCTGCATTAAAGGAACGTTTTATAAAAAAACGTTCTGTCATCTCAGGCCTTAAAGGTGGGGTAGGTAAGTTTGAGAAACCGGCTCGAGATACACTTTTTGTTATATTCCATGGAATGCTGTTAACATCCCGATAGCAATGAATATCTTAAAGGTAGGGTAGGTAATTTTGGAGAAACCTGCTCGAGTGCGCTAGAATTTGAAAATACACAGCCGGAAAAAATCTGCCACTTCCTTACAGAGCCCCTCCTCCAACACACACAAACGCGCACATGACCAATGAGGGCACGAGATAAGTTTGTGTCCATCCAGTTATTTTAGCCGGCCCGGCTAAAATGATTGGTCGTGCTTTTTACAGTATTACGGCTTCCACAGATGACATTTTTTTATGGATTTTTTGTCAAAGCACTTCAGATATTCATTGCTATCGGGATGTTAAGAGCATTCCATGGAATATAACAACAAGTGTATCTCGAGCCGGTTTCTGAAACGTACCTACCCCACCTTTAATAACATCCTCAAAACATCCTCTGAATGTTGCAGTTAAAACTTTTTGTCTTAGTTAACCTTAAACCTTATAGGAACATTATTTGAAATAATAAACATCCTAAAAAGGTTCTTTGAACATCAGGTTAAAACGTTTCTTTAAAACATTATTAGAACCTGTAGGTAACGTTAGCCAAAGTTGTGAGAACGTTCCCCGCTAACCACTAATAATGCATATTTTTATAATTTTGTATTCAATTAACTTGTACAATTGACTGAATTAAGCTAGAATTTTAACATTTAAAACCATAACAAATCAAGAGCCAACTATTGTAAAATGTTGTGTAGAGCTTGGTGGCATTACCTTGCTTTCATGACACTGTGCACAACAAGCAAACATTTTCAAATTACATATTGTAATTTCTTCCATTTTTATTGGTAAGTGCAACTTTAAAAAACAGTAGAGACAGGTACGGGACGGGTGGCGCAGTGGTCTGTGCGTTTGATCATCAGATCAAGGGGGCGTTGGGGAACTCCAGTTCGAAACCCGCTCCCGCCCTACTGCGTCAGGCCGTTGTGTCCTTGGGCAAGACACTTCACCCGAATTTGCTCCTGTGGGTATTGTCCACAGTAGATGACCATTACATGTATGTATGATCTGTATGTGTAATGTGTATTTGTAAAGCGCTTTGAGAGTCATTGATAAAGCGCTATAATAAATATAAGGATTATTATTATTATATTTCCACCAACTAAAATAAGTCTAGTACAAATCCAAGCCGCTTATTGTCTATACTGCTGTAAGTAAAAAGGAAAGCCGTGAGCTTATGGCAGTGCCGATGGCCTTTGAGTTTGGAGGCAGTGGGCTAAAATGAAATTGTCAATTTGAAGTCGGACAAAAAGACGAGAACCATTTGTTCACCTCTCCCTCCTACTTGAAGCCTTCAGCCTTTACTTAGACAGCAGCAAAGATACAGATCTGCACCAAACACACCCTGCTTGCTGCTGCATTCACTGTAAAATATCCGCCACTGCATCTGTAAGTCGTTATACTGCAAATCCTTTAAAGGCAACATATCGTTAATCTTTAATATGATCTGTAAATACGGTGGTTATACTGTATGTTATCTATATCGTATTTTTACTGCAGTAAAAACTGAATTCACCCTTAGGGATCAATATGGTTCATCACATCTTCCCCCTTTAACAAGGTAGCAGTAAAAATGTCTTCCACAACCAACAAATAAAGAACCCTTTATATTTAATATTTGTCCATTTTCCAGTTTAATCTGCTTTGCCAGGTATCATCAGTCAATAGGGTAAATATATATTATTTTTTGAAACACCACAATGAAGTGTTAGGAGGCACACAGTGATCGAATGAAAAAGCATGTTGAAGGAGACAAACAGTCCTCCCCTAAAGAGGAAAGAAATGTTTGTGTAGTGTGTAGTTTACTGTGCTGTATTAGTTATCATTTCCAGTCTGCAGGTGACTCTGTTTGACTAAACACAGTTAAAAGAGAAAAGCCTCTGCAAGTAATCTCCCACAGTGGGATAAAGATCAGTAACTTTAAAGGCTCCTTTAGCCTTTGTTTTCACTGAGATATTAGCACAGTCCCTGGTAAAACCTCACAATCCTGCATTTCAGAAACACACAGAGCCATGTTCCATGATACCCCCCCCCCTCAACCAAAAAAGGGGGAAGCCGCACTGAGGCGTGACCAGGGTCGGAGGGCATGAATCAAGATCACCATCAAGAGAATTAAAAAGAATAAATACTTAGCTATCATAGAGGCCTGAGTGATTTATTCTACGCATTCACACCGCTGGCTGAACAACGGCCCCCGAGAAATCAATATGTAATTATAGACATCCTTCCCAGGGCCATTCCTCTCCCAGCATGCACCTCCCACCACCAGCCCGCACCAACATCCTCAAAACAAATGTCAGAACAGCACTGGGCACGAAAACAACAAGCACGAGAAAATAAAAGACTGCATGATCTGTTTTTGTGTCTTGGAGCCTTTTGCATTTTTTTGTTTTTGGATTTAGTTCAATTTAGTTGATGCGGTTTCATTTGTTATGTATAACACCATGTTAAGTTAGACACAACATGCCTAAAGAACTACAGAAAAGTAAGAAATTGGACTGAAATTGTTGTCTACACTATGAAAGGACTGCTCCAAACGTATTCAAAGTTAGCTCAGCATAAAAACTTGAAATGCAAAAACAGTAATTTACAGGGAATATCATGTTTGTTTGATCTTTCTCAGTAAGCGAGGCAAGTTAGAAACTGTGTTTGTTTAAACATTTCTAACTAGAGCAAACCCAGCTAGCGGGGAACGTTCTCACAACTTTGGCTAACGTTACCTACAGGTTCTAATAATGTTTTAAAGAAACGTTTTAATCTGATGTTCAAAGAACCTTTTGAGGATGATTATCATTTTTAAATAATGTTCCTATAAGGTTTAAGGTTAACTAAGACATAATGTTTTAACTGCAACATTCAGAGGATGTTTTGAGGATGTTATTAAGGCCTGAGATGACAGAAAGTTTTTTTATAAAACGTTCCTTTAATGTGATATGTTAACAAATGTGGAACGTTTTGCCTGCAACATTCTAAGGATGTGTTTTGGACGTTGTTGGGTAACACATTAAAGATGTTCTTTATAAAACGTTCCCTCAATGTTACATGATAATAAATGAAGAACATTTTGAAAGCAACATTCAGAGGATGTTTTCAGGAGGTTATTCTTTTTTTATAAAACGTTCCTGTGATGCGAAATATGAACACGGTCATGGTCAACGTCAGATTTATTTGTAGTGCGCTTTAAAAAGCAAAATTGTTGCATTTGTTTGAAAAGGATGTTTAAAAGAAGTCACCACATTTTCCTTTTAAAGAAAAAAACAAGCACGCAATTCATGATATTACATTTTTGCGTAGGCATGTCTGAGTTCCCAGCTAGACATTGTTGCTTCTAAAAACATTCTGAGAATGTTACCATTCATTCTTCTAGGAATGGTTTCATCGAGAAGTTTTATTTTGGTTCCTAGAATGTACTTCTGAAAGGTAGGATAACGTTCTCTAAAAACATTTTTAAAATGTTTGGTGATAACATTGTTCAAACATTATACCCCAAGTGTTTTTGTTGTTTATGCACATATCTCTATTCATATGGATCGAATAACACTTAGAAAACCAAAGACAGACATATAGAAGAACGGACCGACTATCACTGCCCGTCCCTGAAACCCCTGTTAGTGTTTGTATGTGTTTGTTTCTACTGTGTGTCTCTCTCTCACCTGGCTGCTGGTCAAGCTCTACACGGCTGGGAGCAATCTCCAATCAACCACACCTGCAACCTGCTCATCAGCCACACTATGAAAGCCTGCAGCCTGCACTCATTCCCTGCCGGATTGTTGCCGTGAACGGTTTGTTGCGTGCCGCTCTACCTTTTTACCAGCATATTCTTTGACAACTTTGCCTGCTTTTGCCTCACACTCATTTTTGTGTCTCTCC